>NC_133650.1:248068789-249268789 GCF_009905375.1 Apium graveolens | reverse complement strand
CTTAAAACCATGTTTATTAGTTACAGAGATCAAACTTTAACATGTGAAAGAATAACTTCTGAAAATCTTACTTTTAAAAAGAGGAATGATTATTTAGAAAAAGAGTTAGAAATGTTCCATCAAACTCAGAAAGAAAGAGATGATGCCTTTTATGTTAGAGATTAATTGCTGAAAATGAATAAATCTCTAAAACCTGAGTTAGAAAAGGAGAGAAAGATTATCAGGACTTGGACTAACTCTGGTAGAGCAACTTAGGATATACTAAGTAGTGAAAACTGGAAAGAGGGATTAGGTTATGGAGATGATAAAAGTGAAAAAGGAACTGAACAAATTAAGCCAATTATTGTTAAACAGACTACTAAGCCAAAGGTAAATCCTATAAAAATTTGTAGCTAAAACTGTAAAGTCTGATTCTGAAAAGATGAAAGATATTGAGACAGAAGTGATAGCAGAGTCAACTTCTGACAAATTAGAACAGGATAAACCAACTGAAGTTAACATAGGCTTAATGACAAAGAAGCAGCTTAAACATAAGCTGAAAGAAATTACCAGTGTGAGCAAGGTAAAGGAAGCTAGGAAAAATAGGAATGAAAAGGAAGGTGTGAATAAAAGCAATAATTATATGTTTGTTCCTAATGCTCCTAGAAAGAAATGTTATAACTGTGGAAACTCTAACCATCTTGCTTCTTTTTGCAGGAAGAATAAGAATATAAACTCTTTACCTCCTAAGTCAGGAGTTAAGAGTCAGTCTGTTAGGTTTAAACCACAAAATCCTTGTTTTCATTGTGGTAGTATATGGCATTCCATTTATACGTGTAAGGAATATCATAGTTTGTACTATGATTATTATCATATAAAACCTTCTTTGAAGAAAGTTGCTTTAATTCCTTCTAGTGTAAATAATGATGCAAAGTCTGATACTGTAAAATCTGATAAGAAAAATGTTAGCATAAACTCTGATGTTAAATCCGCTGCAAATGTTAACAAACTTAATAAGGCCAAAGGATCCAAGCAAGTATGGGTCCTTAAAACTAACCATTAGTGGTCTTTGTGATTGCAGGACAATAGGAAGAACATCCTAGTTATGACTGGAAATAAAGGCCTGCTATCAGACTTTGTGGAGAAAGTTGGCCCAGGAGTTTCTTATGGAGATGGCAGCATTGGAAAAACTCTGGGATATGGCAAGATCAATCTTGGGAATGTCATCATTGAATCAGTAGCTCTAGTCTCGGGACTTAAACACAATCTGTTGAGTATAAGTCAAATCTGTGACAGAGGTTATCATGTGGATTTCTTTAAGAACACTGTGAAGTTATAAGTAATTCTACAGGAAAAGTGGTTCTAAAAGGTTACAGGCATGGTAACATTTATGAAGCCAAACTTTCAACAATTACTGATGGTTCTGCTATCTGTCTATTGAGTAGAGCATCAATTGAAGAAAGCTTGAATTGGCACAAAAAACTCTCTCTTTTAAATTTCAACAATATAAATGAGCTTGTAAAGAAAGATCTTGTGAGAGGACTGCCAAAAATAGTATTTGCTCCTGATGGCCTTTGTGATTCATGTCCAAAGGCAAAACAAAGAAAATCTTCTTTCAAGAGCAGAACTGAGTTATCAATTTTTGAGCCTTATCACCTACTGGATGTTGATCTATTTGGTCCAGTCAATGTCATGTCTATTGCAAAGAAGAAATATGATATGGTTATAGTGGATGAGTTCACAAGGTACACTTGGGTGTACTTCTTGCATAAGAAGAATGAAACTGCATTTACTCTAACTGATCATGTCAGACAGCTGGATAAGTTGGTCAAAGATTCTGTTAAAATAATAAGAAGTGATAATGGCACTGAGTTCAAGAATTCAATCATGGAAGGATTCTGCAAAGAGCATGAAATCAAACAGAAATTTTCTGCACCTGGAACTCCACAGCAAAATGGAGTTGTAGAAAGAAAGAACATGACTCTGATTGAAGCTGCACGAACTATGCTTGATGAAGCAAAGTTGCCAACCTATTTTTGGGCTGAAGCTGTGCAGACTGCTTATTTTACTCAAAATTCTACACTCATAAACAAGCATGGAAAAACACCATATGAGATGGTGAAGAAAAAGAAGCCAAATCTGAAATACTTTCATGTATTTGGTTGCAAGTGTTTTGTTCTTAATACTCATCCTGAACAGCTGTCAAAATTTGATCTAAAAGCTGATGAAGGAATCTTTGTTGGATATCCACTTTTCATAAAAGCCTTCAGAGTGTACAATTTAAGAACAAGGGTTGGCATGGAATCTATCAATGTCTCTTTTGATGATAAGAAGATTACTGGACTTAAAGATTTCGATGATCATGATCAGCTGAGATTTGAGAATGAAGATTTAAATTCTGATTCTGGAAATTCTGATGACTTAAATCCTGATCCTGTAAGTTCTACTAGATTAAGTTCTGATGTCATTGAAACTGTGGTAACAACTCCAAAGGAAAATGCACCTGTCCAGGGGAGCAAGCTGAAGATCCTACCACATCTCAAGACTCTCGACAAGCATCAGAACCTGTCACTGACTTTTCAAGTTCTGATTCATCTAGTTCTGATGAGCCAAGTACTGATAATTCTGGAAGCTCTGATTCTTCAACTCCTGAAAAATCAAACTCTAATTTTGAAGTCTCAGAGAGCATAACTACAGGGGGAGCGTCAGAAAATGCTGATGGAGACAGCATGGATCATGGGGGAGGATCCAGTTCTAGAGATCAACTTCCATCTGCAAGGAAATGGACTAAAGCACACACACCTGATTTAATCATTGGAGATCCTGAAGAAGGTGTTAAAACTAGAACCGCAACTTTAAATGAATGTCTCTATCATTCCTTTCTATCTCAGACTGAACCAAAGAAAGTGGAAGAAGCTCTTCAAGATGCTGATTGGGTGTAAGCAATGCAGGAAGAGTTAAATGAATTTGAAAGAAATAAAGTCTGGACCCTAGTGCCAAGACCAAAGAACAGATCTGTTGTAGGCACAAAATGGGTATTCATAAATAAAACTGACAGTGATGGCATAATTACAAGGAATAAAGCAAGACTGGTTGCTAAAGGCTACTCCCAATAAGAGGGTATTGATTATGATGAAACATTTGCACCAGTTGCTAGATTGGAAGCCATAAGGATCTTTTCGGCTTATGCTGCTCACAAGCAATTTAAAGTCTTTCAAATGGATGTGAAAAGTGCTTTTCTCAATGGAGAATTGGAAGAAGAGGTATATGTTGAACAACCTCCAGGCTTTGTAGATCCTAAATTTCCCAATCATGTCTACAGGCTTGACAAAGCACTTTATGGCCTTAAGCAAGCTCCAAGAGCATGGTATGAGACTTTAGCTCAATTTCTTCTAGAAAGTGAATTTCACAGAGGCACAATTGACAAGACTTTATTCTACCTCAACCATGGAAAGGACTTACTTTTGGTACAGATATATGTTGATGATATCATATTTGGTTCTACAAATTCCAAACTTGGTGAGAAGTTTGCAAAGCTAATGCAGTCAAGATATCAAATGAGTGTGATGGAAGAACTCAGCTATTTTCTGGGCCTTCAAGTCAAGCTAAATGATGAAGGTACTTTTATCTGTCAATCTAAATACACCAGAAATTTACTGAAGAAATTTGGAATGCAAGATTGTTCAACTGCATCAACTCCCTTAGCCACTGCAACCAAGTTAGATAAGGATACTGGTAAATCAGTAGATATTACTAACTACAGAGGTATGATTGGCTCCTTACTCTATCTAACTACTAGTAGACCTAATATCATGTATGCTACCTGTCTTTGTGCAAGATTTCAGGCTGATCCAAGAGAACCTCACTTAATAGCTGTGAAAAGAATTTTCAAGTACCTTAAGGGTACAGCTGATCTAGGATTGTGGTATCCTAGGGAATCAGATTTTAAGCTAATTGGTTACTCAGATGCAGATTTTGCAGGATGCAAAATAGACAGGAAAAGAACTAGTGGAAGCTGCCAATTTCTTGGAGGCAGACTGGTTTCTTGGTTTAGCAAGAAACAGAAGTCAATTTCCACATCCACTGCAGAAGCAGAATTTATTACTGCAGGAAGCAGTTGTGCACAGATTCTTTGGATGAAGAATCAGTTACTGGATTATGGGTTAGAATTTTCTAAAATCCCTATTTACTGTGATAATCAAAGTGCAATTGCTATGACAGGTAATCCAGTTCAACACTCAATGACAAAGCACATCAGCATTAGGTACCATTTCATAAGGGAACATATGGATGAAGGTACAGTGGAATTGCATTTTGTTCTAACAGATCAACAGCTAGCAGATATCTTCACAAAACCCCGATGTGAAGCTACTTTTATAAGATTGGTAAATGAACTTTGAATGGTTTCAGGTTCTTTCTCTAAATCTGCTTAGTTTTTGTTCTCATGCATCAGACTTTATGATCAGTGTTTACAGATTGTATTATCTATATATAATCTGTGCTTAATTTGAAAATTCATTAAATGTTGATTGTTATCTTATGTGGATCTATATACTCTGATAAGTGTTTTGAATGTTATGTGACTATTCAATCCAATGAGGATAACTGTGCTAGATGTTGACCTAGTAGTCTTTAACATACTAGAAATCCCATGTTTGAATTAGTTGTTTATGTGGAAAATCATTAACACAAGCAGATTCTGATATTGAGCTTAGTTAAGTTTACTTTGTGTATCTTATTACTAAGTCACAAACTAGATTCTTGTTTCTTATCTGTCAAATTCTGATGTCAGTAAATCTTAAGAATGAACTAAGTGCTGATAAGCCTCACTTATCAAAAGAAAAAAAAAGAAAAGAAAAGAATAAAAGTCAGGTACTCCTTTGAGATCTAGAGTAAATATGTGGAAGGGAAGACCCAAGTGCATTGCTGGTATTAAGTAATATGCATTAGAAAAGCAAAAAAATTTCTTGGTGACTTTTTACACTATATGATTACTAGAGAAATACTCTGATAACAGCATAAATTCTGATAAGCAGTCATGACTTACTTACACTGAAAAGCCACTGTAAAAAGGAATTTCAAAAGATGCATAAAATAAGCACAAACTGTTGAGGTGGACTCTTGCATAAATTTATTTTATAGTAGGAATCATGACTGATGACAGATTTTAAGCATTTTTCTCAGTTATGCCTTATTTCTAAGATGTACTGAAATTTATCAGACTTTAATCTTTATCTGATATTTTGTTGAATGCACACACACTTTCACTCCATATGAATGATGAAAATTACTTTGGTGATTAAGTTGTTGTCAAACAGTTAAGTGTCATTTGCATAAATTCTGAGGATAAGTTATGATGGAAGTTCTGATGATTAAACTCTGAAGAAAACAAGTCAGTATTTGTATGAAGAATTACAGAACAAGATATTCATTTTTTTAGTACAGAAGCCATGTTCCGATGACTGTTTACATCTGATATAAGTTAAGTTATGATATTAAATCCTGATGAAATCCTTGATGCTTACGTGGCATTATTCTTTACTTGACTTATTTGTGATAAAATCTGAAACAGTCATATTTAAATCAGAATATATTTGGGTAAGATAAAAATAGTCATAATCATTTTGGGTTAGTGGTAAACGTGTATGTCTTAAAAACCTGCATGTGCACGGTAATTATTGCCTATTTTACGTGCCCATTAACTCCTGCTCTAACCGTTTATTGACTGTTCACACGTTGCCAGGTGTAAAGTGTAACCCATGCTTCAAAAATATAATTATTAAGTGGAGAGAGTATATATATGGGAGTTAAAAGATTTTCTAATCTTTTACTTACTTTTCTATTCTTATCTCTTTTATTCTCTCTCTTACTAATATTCTCTGAAGCGTTTTCTTTCAGGACTTTTAATAAACACCTTGCAAACACCCTCTTTCTCACTTAATTTCTTATAGAGATGGCACCAAAAGACGTGATTTTCAATGGAGCTAAGTTTGTTCCTAACAACTACTCCGCAATTTTTAGTAAGGCTGAAGTTCCATCGGAACTTCACTTCATTCAGGATTTTCTCACTAATTCTGATATTGGGTTCGCTCTAACCCAACCTGATGCAGTCTCTGGAACTCAAGTGCTAGAGTTCTGGAGAAGTGGAGTATATGATGATGGCGGTGCTCAAGGGTCCCAAAGTATAATCTTTACAACAGGGGAGGATGAGCATGTTGTAACCTTGGCTACAGTACGCCAAGCACTTCAGTTGCCTGAAAATAGAGCCTATACAACTGTTGAGGAGCCTATTCTTCAAAATACGATGGCCAGTCTGGGGTATGAAAAGACATTGGCAAAGCTGGGTCAATTGAAGAGACCTTACATAAGGAGGGAATGGAGTTTCTTCTTTGACTGCATCACCAAGGCTTTTGCCAATAAATGTTCTAACTTCGATGCAATCCCTATATTCAGTCAACAAATCGGGTATGCTATCATTAATCAAACTGATTTTGATTATGCAAGTGATGTTTTAGGTTTCATTGGGGATAGATTGACAGAAGATACGAATACTGTCTATTTTGCTAGATTATGTCAGCTTATTTATAGTTTTTGTTGTGATGATAAGCCCCAATCAGCTAGTGAATTAATTTCATCATTCAGACTAGCTAAAAGAGCTTTTAATGACTTATTATCTACTGATAATAAGAAGGCTGTGTTACAACCCCTCCGAGTTCCTTTATCTGTCAAACAGACCTTAATAACCTATGATCCAGTCAAATACACTGCCCTATATCCTGATGTCCAATCATCAGAACCTCAACCGTTAGCACCTACCACCTCTACACAAAAACCTCAAACTTCTCAACCATCAGTACAAACAACCAGACCTTCATCTTCCAAACCTTCTAAGAAGACAAAGTCTGTTCCTCAACCTCCACAAAAGAGAAGGAAGATGATTCTCAGATATGAGTCTGAGAGTGAAGAGGAAACAATGGAAGCACGGGTTCATGCATCTGAACCTGTGACAGATGTAGCTGAGAATGTTACTTCTTAGAAAGAAATAGCAGCTCAAAGTTCTGATACTTTGAAAAGAAAGAAATCTGTAAGTTCTGTTGCTGCTGAAGCAACTCCTTCATTGGCAAGGAGATTGAAGAAAATGAAGGCTATGAGGTATTTGGCTAAGGCTCCATCAGAAGATACTGAAGAAGCTGAGGAAGGGGATCAGGAATCTCTGATCTCACAATTCAAGATCACAGCTCTGTCTACAAAACATCTTCAAGGTCTACATACTTCTACTCATGAAAAGGTTGATACACTCAGAGAAAAAGATGATAAGCTTGATCTACAGCTCAAGCTTGATAAGAACAGGTATATCAGACCTATTTCTGAAAAAGTTAAAGCCATTGAGAAAACTCAAGAGGAGCAACATGCCCAAATTGTTAAGGTCCTAGCTAATCATGCTTCTCAGAAAGCTCAATTGGATGAAATCCAATCTTTAGTTGAAATTCTTCTTTCTCTCTTACTTCCTGATGATGCCAAAAAGGGGGAGAAGGTAGTTAAATCCAAATGCTCACCTACTTATGAACTGAACAAAAAGGATGATAAAGGTGATGACCAGGGAAACTCTGAAAATAGCAGAGGTCAAAGAAAAGTTCAAAGAAAATCTTTTGTTCAGAACAAGTCAAGTTCTGATGATGTGAATGTTCAAAGATTGAAGTCAAGTGCTGATAAAAAAAGTCTGATGTCAAGTTATGATATTCTGATTCAGTCAAGATCTGAAGACTCTTAAAATTTTTTGCAAACTCTGAAGTTAAAGAGGAAGCAGACTATTGTTTATTACAAAAATCCTAAAATCCAGACACTTGATGAGGAGATAGCTAGAAGATTATTTCTGAAACACAATCCAGGAATGGATTTAGAAACTCTCAAGGAGGAAGAAGCTAGATTTGCTGCTGAGAAGACAAATCTTAAGTCTAAAGCTTCTGATGCAAAGAAACCTCCAAGGCCTAAGGAAAAAGGCATTGTGATCAAGGAAAAGTCAAATTCTGAAACTTCAAAGTTCAAGACTAGATCGCAGACTGAGAGTGATCCCAAAGACAAAGGGAAAGGAAAAGTTGATGAACCAACCAAGCCACTGGACTTGAAAACTTCTCAAGATCTGATGAAACCAGTGTGCAAAATGGTTCAAATAACTGATGATAATCTTGTTGAACATGAAATTGTTCAAATTCTGAAAAGAAGAAAGATAATTGAAGAATCTAAAACAACCTCTGACACTGCTCAAGTTGTTGTTCAGAATAAATGACAGAAGGTATAGAAGAAACAGCAAATTCTGATCAAGCTATCAAGACATCAACTACTGACAATGCTCAAGTTGATTTGAAGAAAATGACAATTGCTGATAAGAAGAAGCTGTTATGGAAGAAAGCTACTCCAGTTGAACCAAAATCCAATCTCATGATTAATCAACTCGCTACATTTGGGTTGAGAACCAAGCAACCTAGAGATAGAGCTGGATTAGGTTCTGATGAAGAGAAGATTCAAACAGGAGTAGAGGTTACTCTAAGAGATCCTTTCATGTTGACAGACAAACCATATGAACAAATCAAACAAAGGCACATTGACAAAGTGTTTTCTGCTCAAATTGTGATAGATGCTCATGACAAAGAGAATCTAAAAGAGAAATTAATCTTATTTCTCAATGATGGAAGGACTTATAGACTAGCTAATACTGATGTACTAAAAAAGTCTGTCAGAGAGCTTCAATATATTCACTATCTTTTAGAAGTAAAATCTGATGTTACAAGAAGATGGTCAGAATACATTTAGAAGGCTATAAGAGATCTATTCATAATCTCTAGTACAAAGACTTCTCATTATAGTCCAATGATTACTGAAGGTGATGGAAGAGAAATTCCTATGCTGAAGAATTCTGCTACGGTGGAAATTATTCTGAAAGGAAGATGCTTATGTTATAATGAAAAATTTCACATCCGAAGGTTATCAAACTTGGTGATGGACTTGAAAGAAAATCCATTCAAGCTCTCAGAACAGCCATTTATCAAATTGGTGATAGTAAAGAAGAAGAACTGATGCAGGTTAAAGCACAGTTAGCTGAAGTTCTGAGGAAAGCTAAAGATAATCTGATAAATGATTTTGTTAAGAATCATTATAGATTCAGATTGATTCAGTGATGTTGGTAAAGCTGGATGTTTTGTAAGTTGAAGTTAATAGTCTTATTAAACTCTTTTTATATTTGAACTTAAATGTTTTTGACATCATCAAATCTATTAACTTGTACATTCTGACATAATTTACAAGTTGGGGGAGTTGTTGGATATATTTGAGATGTCATGTCTAATATGTTTCATGTTTAGTTTTCAGATCTTAATAAACAGGAAATATCAGTTCTTATTGGAATCAGGACTTATTGGAAATCAGGACTTAAGGATATCAGGACTTAGAATATCAGGACTTAGAATATCAGAAGATAATATCAGAAGATGGATATCAGAACTTAAGTACTGGAGGACTAACAATTAAGGAAGGAAGCTGGTTTATAGGAAAGAAGATCGAGACTAATACAGAAGAAGATATGCATGGAAAGAGTTAGAGGACTAGAAGAATTATATAAGATATCTGATTGATATATTTTAGGAGACATAATTATATTCCATATCAATTAGAAGTTATCTTGTAAATGTGTGTCTATATAAACATAGATTGAAAATAGTAGATGAAACTGATAAGTGCTACAAAATTTACTGAAAATTCAACAAAGCAAAGTACACAAAGAATAGCTCACAATCATTATCAAGGTGCTCCTCTAGTCTGAGCAGATAAGTCTATTTCCTTGATTGTCTAGGTTTCTTCCCAAGCCTCCTGTTGTTCTTTTCTATCTGGTTTTGGAGTTGTCTGTGGAATTTAAGTTCATCAGCTTCTGAGAGATCTAGCATTCCTTGCATTTCCAATAGAGTCTCATTGCTAGAGATACTTAATTGGTCCTCCAATCTGAAAAATCTTTTAACTCCCTTTTCATCCCTGAATTCCATCAACCAATAAGGCCTCAAATGCACTCTCTTTCCTGTGAAGGGAATTGACAGAGTTTTTGGAAGTGCATCTTTGGCTCTCTTACTCATCAGCTCCTCAATCTTCTTTAGAACTAATCTTCTAGCAGTCACATTGTATCCAAAATTCTTTTTGAAAGATGAGTAGATCTTTATTAGCACAGATTGGCTTTCTAGAAGAATCCTGTGAAGTGGCCATATGATCTCTTTTCATCCCTTATATTTGAATACCAGTCTTTCAGGAAGATGTCTGTGAGCATCAATTCCGCTAACTTCTTCCAATTCATCTAAATAGAGGTTAATGTCAGAAAACTCTTTGATGTCACAAATGTACAACATATCTCTTTTGTTAACTGTGGATTGAGATTTGACTAGGGTCTTGGATTTGAAAGTCACTAGTTTCACTTTCTTACTAGCTCTTATCTTTATCTTCTTTGTCTTGAAGATAGGAAAGTTTAGCTCAGGAATTGGCAAACTATCCCAGTCTACTGGCTCATCCTTAGGAATAATGGGTTCACCGTGAATGTTCCTTGTTGGATCCACCACCTTAAATTCTTCAAATATCGCTGAGGGTTTTGATGTCTAAATTGAAGTTGTAGACTTTTTGGGAATGTGGTCTTCCTTTTCCTCATCACTAAAGTCCAATTTTCTTTTGGAATGGAGCTTGTATCTGAATCTTCTTTTCTGTTATGGTTCTTCTTGCACTTTCTGATCCTTAGGTTCAGCAATTACAGTTGGTTGTGCAGGAATTTCTATTGTGGTTTTTACAGCTTGAATTTTGGCCAAGATAGCAGCTTGCTTATTCTTTTGTTTAAACTTTTTAGCATCCAGAGTAGCTTGTTTCATTTCTTGCCTGATTCTTTCTTTCTCTTCCTTCTTAGCTTCCACAAACATGGGGTGTCCAGCCATCACACAAATTTCCTTACCATTTCTGTAAATCTTGGCTAATCTTCTTTTGAGTGCTGAATCAGCTGGATCTTTATAAAAGGCAATTGACCTAGCCAACAGGTTCTTCTCATCTGGCCTAGGTGTCTCATACTTAATATCCATAGGATTCTTGTCTGAAAACTTTGAGTAGTTTATTTTAGGCTTCGTGATGAAATCTGCTTTTGGAGATTTGATGTAAGATGTTTGACCTTTTTCCAGATAATTCATACTCATTTCATTCACAGAAATGTTCTTAACTTGAGAGTGATGAATGAATGTTCTATCTGGCTTCTGAATTGGCCCAAACTTTTGTTGAATTTCTGCTTCTATCTTTCTCCATTTTTCTTTTAACTCCTTTCCAGCTGCTGCTACATCAATCTTTAGCAGTTTGTCATCTGTGTTTAGTTTTGTTGCTGCCAGATTTATGATGTCAATGTTGTCCATGACTGGTGGCTTTGGGAAAGCAATTGTTGGACCAATCACTTTGCTGACTTGTATGTTGAGCTATTTCTCCCCCTCACTTGAGCCTTTCTCCCCCTTTTTGTTAGCATCAAGTTGTTGAGTGGGAGGGAGTTGAGCAGTGACCAATTGTTGGAGTAGAGCAGTCTGAGTTTCTTGATTAGTGAGTATCTTGGCCATTGACTTCTCTACATCAGATAATCTTGAGCCCATGGCCTCAACTTTTCTATTGAGATCAGCCTCATTCCTTAGCTTGTGAGCTATTTCATTCATAGTGGTTCCAGGAATTCTTGCATCCAACCTTGTTATGAAATCATGTTTTAATTCAGAAATTTCTTGCTTGATTTCATCCACACTCTGACTGTGTTGGAGCGCTTAAATTTAGTGCAGTTGGAGTGCTTCAAGGTGAGTTGTGAGTAGCTTCTTTGTGCTGGAATTAGTAGATGCGTGAATGGATGTTTGGGTGTCATGGATTAGCTTGAATAGTGTTGTATGGAGATGTGAGTAGGAACATTCTTTTGTTAGCATCCAGGAAGGAACATCTGCATCTCCCCCTATGCTCATGTTGTCTTCTTCATCATCCCCACTAGCATCCCCAAATGAATCTTCAGCCAGTTCAAAATCACCGCTAGTGTTGGAAGGCATAGCAGGGATTTGCATCCTTTGCTCTTTGAAGAGATTGTGTAGTGTGCACCGAATTTAGAATCCTTTCAGCCTCCTCATTTCCCTATACAGCTAGAGTTTGGTAAGCTGTAACAGGATGAGTAAATGTCTCAGCATCTAGGGAAATATAATCTATGACAGCTTGATATTCTTGCTGAAATAACCTTTTCCTTTCTGCATCATTCACACTCATTGACTCACTTGCAATGGATTTCATCCTTATCACTCATGTACCTACTTTTCTCTCATGATCTCTCTCTTTTTGCATCAAGGGATCCCCTTGGCTTCCCACCCTCACACCCTCACCTTCACAATCTAAGGTGGGACTTCTCTCGCTCAATTTTTCCAATCCTGAAGAAATGGACTGCATGGATTCACTCTTATTCTCTCCTTTTTCCTGGGAACAACCCAGCCTCTCACTCAATTCACTCCCTTCCCTCAGCCCTAAGAGTGATTGTAATACTACTAAGTCTTCTGCACTTGTGAGAATTGAAGAAATTTTAAGTTGTGCAGAGACACCCGACGGATGAGGAATATCCATCGGGATAGTAGTTTGGCTATCTGACGGATGACAGTTGTTAAGCTTATCCGTCGGGATACAATCACTACTCGACAGATGATGAATATCCATTGGGATAGAAGAAATGAATGAGTTTGGAGTGGAGACTATTGTAGACTCTATGCAGATTGATGAAAATTTTGGCACAGATGTCTCAACAGAGTCAGAAAGAAATGGCAAGTGAGCAAACTAATCATCTAAAAGATGATGCTCACTTGCTTGGATTTTTGGCTTCTCCAATATAATTAAATATGGAGAATTTGGAAGTGATGTATTTATCATGTCAACATCTAGTGAGTGTATGGGAGAATTTGGTATATCAGGTGCTTCAATTATTAGAGATTTTGGTTGTGACTCCATATTTATTGGAGCCACATCAATCTGACTTTGAGATGGTGCAGTGACTGGGTCTTTAGCACCAGTTTGCACTGTGTGTGTGCCTTGTGCATCCCCAAGGGTTTTTGATCTTTTCTTTCCAGCATAAGTTTGTGGTGAGCTAGTGTCCCTACCCCTCTTGGCATGTGCTCCTGGTTGGGAGCTTGTTTCAATAGTAACATCCTTTTGGGAGGATGAAACTAGAATTGAGCTTATTTCTTTATTAACAACCACAGTTTGTTGGGAAACTGTGTTGTGGCTAGGTTTGGGTACACTCTTCTCACCAGCCTTATCCTTAGGGTTTCTTTGATTTTCACCCTGTCCCTCACCTTGATTACCCTCCTTCACACTCCCCTCTTTTGTTTTAGTGGATTTTGTAACTGGTTTCTTTTGAAAGAAACCAGAGGGGGCTTTCTTAGACTTGGATTTTGAAATTTGGGGTTTAGTAGCTTGGGTAGGCATCTGTTGGGACATTGACACAGATGCCATTGCTACATTTGAAGCCAAAGACGTGTGTGAGGTTGGAAGAGTGGAGACGGTAGAAATTACCTCACTTACCTGATGTCCCTCCATGATTGGTAAAATAAAAGAGAGGCACCTCTTTGTGGTGGTTTGTCCTATTGAGATCTACAATAATCCTTCTTTCTTGAACCCAACAATTTAGCTTGTTACTTGGGTTCTCAATTACAATGTTCTCAATGAGATGGTTAGCAAGCATCATAAAGAATCTAGCATAATAGACACTTTTACCTCTCTTATTGAGTTCTCCTAACTTAAAGCCTAACTTAAACAAAACCAAGTCACTGAAATTAAAGTAATTATCAGTAACTAGCATGCAAAGCATGTTAAGCATAGAAATGTTAACAGAATCAAAGTTACTAATCTTACCAGAGAATACCTTAGTTACCACATCACACAAAAAGCTTCATTCATTTCTAAGACCTAACCTCCTAATTTCACTTAACTTAGAGGTATTAAGTGCATAGCCTATGGAATTTAGCATGTTAATTATGTTAGTGTCTGTGTGTGGAGCAGTAGCAGTATTATCAGGAATTCTAAATCATGCTTTGACAATGTCACTATTTATGCAAAATTGTTTACCTTTTAGAGTGAATATAATAGTCTTGATAGTTGAGTTGTATACTGCAATTTTCCATATCTCTTCTATAACCTCACAGTAGATAGTGGGAGATTCCAGCATAGCATAGTTGAGTTTACAGCCTTTCACAAAATCCATCATTTTGTGGTAGTCTCTAGACTGTTGAATCTCCATCGAGTTATAAAATACTCCAGAAAAATAATTAATTTTTATTAACAATTAATATTCCGACTGATGATCAAAATCGATGGATAATGAGCATTCGTTGGGATGTAAATTTTGACTTAGCCAAAATTTCATCCAAAACAGAAAAATCAATTAAATTACTGGTAGCATTAAAACTTGCAAAAATATTTGAAATGATTTAGGAATAATTAAGCATACCTAACTCACTTACCAACCTTGAAAAGGTGGATTCATCAAGTGACTTGGTAAAGATATTCGCAAGCTATTTTTCACTTGGAACATAATGCAGTTCCACAGTACCATTCATCACATGTTCCCTTATGAAGTGGTACTTGATGTCTATGTGCTTTGTTCTTGAATGCTGCACTGGATTTTCAGTGATGGCAATTGCACTTGTGTTATCACAGAAAATGGGAATTCTATCCACTTGTAGACCATAGTCCAACAATTGGTTATTGATCCACAAAATCTGTGCACAACAACTACCAACAGCAATATATTCAGCTTCAGTTGTAGAAGTACAAACTGAATTTTGCTTATTACTGAACCAGGACACAAGTTTGTTCCCCAGAAATTGACAGGTTCTTGTTATACTTTTTTTGTCTATTCTACAACCTGCATAATCTGCATCTGAATAACCAGTTAGATCAAAACCAGAATCTCTAGGGTACCAAATGCCAAATTTTGGTGTTCCCTTGAGATATCTGAAAATTCTCTTAATAGCTACTAGGTGAGATTCTCTAGGATCAACCTGAAATCTAGCACAAAGACAAGTAGCAAACATTATATCTGGCCTATTAGCTGTTAAGTACAGAAGTGAGCCAACCATGCCCCTATAGCTTGAAATATCCACAGATTTTCAGTAGTGTTTAACTCAAGCTTAGTTGTAGTGGTCATGGGAGTTTTTGCAGATGTGCAATCCATTAGATCAAACTTCTTTAAAAGATCATGAATGTATTTAGTTTGACTAATGAATATTCTATCACTAACTTGCTTAACTTGCAAACCAAGAAAGTAAGTTAGTTCTCCCATCATGCTCATTTCATACTTACTTTGCATCAATTTGGCAAACTTTTTGCAAAGTTTTTCATCTGTAGAGCCTAATATAATATCATCTACATAAATTTGAACAAGTATACTAGAGCCATTAACATTTCTAAAGAATAAAGTTTTATCAACAGTACCTCTTATGAAGTGATTTTCCAAAAGAAACTTTGATAAAGTGTCATACCAGGCTCTAGGTGCTTGCTTCAATCCATAAAGTTCTTTTAAAAGATAGTAGGCATGATTTGGGAAATTTGGATCTTCAAAACTAGGAGGCTGACTAACATAGACTTCCTCCTCCAAATCTCCATTCAGAAAAGAACTTTTGACATCCATTTGATAGACTTTGAAATTGGCATGAGTTACATAGGCTAAGAAAATTCTGATGGCTTCAAGTCTTGCAACAGGAGCAAAAGTTTCATCAAAATCTATTCCTTCTTATTGACAATAGCCCTTAGTAACCAATCTAGCTTTGTTCCTTACTACTATGCCACTTTCATCCATCTTGTTTCTGAATACCCATTTGGTATTAATTGGATTCTTTCCTTTAGGCTTGGGTACCAGCTTCCGTACCTTGTTCCTTTCAAATTGATTTAGCTCCTCCTACATAGCTAAAATCCAATCAGGATCTAACAAAGCTTCTTCCACCTTCTTTGGTTCTTCCTTAGATAGGAAGCTACTATATAGACATTCTTCTTGAGTTGCTCTCCTTGTTTAAACTCTAGAAGATGAATCACCAATGATGAGCTCAAAAGGGTGATCTTTAGTCCATTTTCTTTGTTGAGGTAGATTAGCTCTAGATGAAGAGGCCTCATTGTTGTCTTGATGTGTGACTGAGTTTTGATTATTAGAAACTCCCCCTTAGTTTGTGAATCTTTGATTTGAGATAGGGGAACTTTCTGTAAGTGATCTGTTCTGACTTTCAGCTTCTCTTAATGACCCGACGGATGGTGCACTTTGTGTCCCGACGGATGAAGCTGATTGTCTCCCGACGGATAAGGCATATTGTCTCTCGACGGATGAAGCATTTTGCAACTCGACAGATGTTGAATCATGTGCTTCATTAGTTGTAGATTTTTCTGCATTATCCTTATTCACTGTTTCTTTATCACTTTCATCATCACTGTCATCACTAACCATCTCCATATTATCAAATTTGAGGCTTTTATGGAAATCTCCATCTTACAGTCCTTCAATCCTTTTGTCATCAAACATAACATGAATTGATTCCATAACAATGTTGGTTCTTAGATTGTAGACCCTATATGCCTTTCCCACATCATATCCAACAAAAAAATCCTTTATCTGCTTTAGCATCAAACTTCCCATGTTGATCAGTTTGATTCCTCAAGATAAAACATTTGCAGCCAAAGACATGAAGATAATTTAGAGTTGGTTTCTTGTTCTTGAACAATTGGTAGGGTGTCATACACTTTGCTTGATTAATCAAAGAAATATTCTGAGTGTAGCAGGCAGTATTCACAGCTTCAGCCCAAAAATATGTTGGTAACTTTGATTCTTCAAGCATTGTCCTTGCAGCTTCAATAAGAGATCTGTTATTTCTTTCCACTACTCCATTTTGTTGTGGAGTTCTTACTGCAGAAAACTCATGCATTATCCCATTATCTTCACAAAATGATCTCATCACAGAATTCTTGAACTCAGTTCCATTGTCACTTCTGATTCTCCTTACTTTAAAATCAGGATGATTGTTGACTTGCCTTATGTGATTGATGATGATTTCACTAGCCTCATCTTTAGACTTTAGGAAATATGTCCAAGAGAACTTTGAGAAATCATCCACAATTACTAGGCAAAATCTTTTCCTTGAGATGGACAACACATTGACTGGTCCAAATAAATCCATGTGTAGCAATTTCAAAGGTTCTTCAATCGTTGAATCAAGTTTTTTTATGAATGATGCTTTGATATGCTTTCCTTTTTGGCAGGCATCACACAATCCATTCTTAGAAAACTCCACTTGAGGAATGCCTCTAACCAGTTCTTTCTTGACAGGCTCATTCATGGTCTTGAAGTTTAGATGGGACAGCTTCTTGTGCCATGGCTGTGGCGCCCTCCAAAGCCGGGTCAGAAGTTTGGGTTCCACACACACACACACCTTATTTATAACCTGCTTATAATAATAATAATAATAATATGCAGTGACCCTACTTATCAACTACCACGGACCGCAACAGGTTAAAGTATGTACACAAGCCACACACACACACTTTATATTACAAACATCCAAATCCCAACTATTTAAACTCAGAATTGAGTATTAAATATTATTACAAACTTTTACAAACTTAAATTATCTCAAAAGATTCCTAATAGCTTAACTCGATCAACCTGAACCCCTAGCTCTCGCGCTGGACTGGAGATCCTCGCTACCAACTGGGTCCTTCTTAACTGGAAAAGAACATAAACAACATCGCACAAATGAGCTAACTAGCTCAGCAAGTCACAATGACAAAACTGAGAATAATGATCATCAAGTAAAAAGGGTTATGATATCAAGTGAACAATGAATTATGATTTAGAATTGGATATTATATTTTCATTTTAAAAACCAAGGTTAGGCTGCTGATCAGTCAAGCACTAACCCCGAGCAAAGCACACAGCACTGCTCTAACTACTGGATCTAAGGAACACATTGGCCTAACTTGACCATTAATCTGGTCTGACCAAGAATCTGGTCCACAATTTTATAAAAACAATCTAATTCTAACATAATAACAGAATAAACAATGTAAAGCAATAAACAGAATCATAAACAACATTGGATGTTCGATAATGAAATGGTTTCAAACTTCACAAGGGATCAATATGGCAATTTCAAAGCTTGGCTGTTAGGTAATGAAATAATTGGATAACAAAGGAATCAATGTTTCAGGGTTACAAGGATTTGGTCTTTCAAAGCATAAGGTACAATGGTTTGAATATGTAAGTAATTCGATTCAGTGTTTGGTATTTAGTTTGTTTGTATTTGTGGAGTAGTATCGTATATTTGTGGTTCGTATTTGGGTGTACAACAATCAATGGTTTAGAAAAAAAATAAAGTTTATGGCTCAAGATCAATAACTGAAATCAGGGTTTAGGGTTCAGTGCTTCAAAGCACTTGCAATATAGAACAGGACTATCAATCAACTACAATATATCTCGAGAAAGTTCAGAACACTTGCCCGATACTAGCTTGCTATACTGCACTAACTTCCAATCACAACCGTCTACTCCTCGACTATCTGTTTTCCTTTCCTACGCCTTGCCTCTCTCGCTTACATATCATAAGTATATATCAATACTCAACTTATACGATTCTATTCGATACACACTTCTATCTACCCTTCGTTTTACCCAAATCCGATTAACGGATTGAAAGTTATGTAATAAACAAGTAAACACCGAACATGTAGACCGATAATCAATCAACAAGTCACATATAATACGTAACACGTCAAACAATCAATGATATATCATTTATAAAGGAGTCTCGGGTCATAACCAGGCTTTCGGGCATTTAAAATGATTTTTAAAATATTTTTCGGAATTACAACGGGCCGTTGGATCAATTTTAAAGTAATAAACAGGGTTCGGTTGGCCAAATATGGCTTTAAAATAATTTTATAATAATTATTAAGCCTTGAAAACAATTTAAAATAATATTTTAAAGCTTGAAACTATTTTTCGGAATTTTTAAATCATTTTTAAATAATTAAATCTAAATAAATAATTAATTAAAATCAATTAATAATTAATTAAATCAATTAATCAATTAATTTTCGAATTAATTGACTAATTAATCAATTAATTATTAACTAAAATTAATTAACTAATTAATTCAGATTTATTTTTGAATTAAAAATAATTTTTGGAATTAAAGTAATGATTTTTGGAATTTTTAGAAATTAAAAACGGATTTTTATAATAGAAAATATGATTTTTAAATAATTTAGAAACAGGAATCCAGTTTTTGAAACTTCTGGAAACCTCAGGGACTAATCTGTATCTTCTTCAAAAGTTCAGGGGCCTGTTTGCAATTTTGCAGCCCCCGTCGTCGACTCGCCGGAGTGTGGCCGGAGAACACGATTCCGGCCACCTCAGGTCACCAAACTCTCCAGAATTGGAGTACAGATCACCAGGAACATATACATACAATCAAAACACATAACCTATTACGGGATTGGCCGGAAAATGGCCGGAAAATGAAGAACACCGGCGAACTTTCAAAAGACAACTCCCTTCGATTCACACATCCTTTGTTAACGAGCTATATACCAATCGATTGCAAATTTTATAAGGAACACAACCCACTATAATACAACAGCTAATAACCCCTAGATCAAAAAGCTCTAAATTTCAATTAAGAACATTCATACGGGTTATAAACCCTAATTTCAAAATTCGAAAATCAAACTCAATTTTGAACATGTTATTGAACTCCAAATCAGTCATATAATATATCAAAATCATCAGGAAAACAAGCTCTACAACATGCAATCATCAAATCATTCAAACAATCATCCGAACAAAAATTCGTATTTTTAATCAAAATAATTCGAAAATAAATAAATTTACAGAAAATAAATCTTTGATTCTGCAGGTGTATGGATCACAGATTCTGAAAGTACTCCTCAAGACCTTCGATTTGGTTACTCGAGCTTTCCAAACAGAGATTACTAACACCTTGATTTGTTGGTTTGATTCTCAAAAAGGTTTATGAATATAAGTATTTTCTCTGAAAAATTATATAATTACTTTCTGCAAATGATTTTTGATACGGAATAAAATACGGTAAAGGCTATTTATAATTACGGAAAATTAGTATCCTGTTGGATCATTCCGGATATAAAATGGTACGTTTATTTATAAAAACTGATCCAAACGGTACCGGTTTTAGGGATAATTATCCAAATCAATACAATTTGTACTGCGGTCTTGGTCTCAGCGCCTGGTTACACGTATTACGAGGTGATAATTGTGATAGTTTAATAAAAAGATCCCGTTTATCAAATATACGAGTTTTACTGATTTACCAAAACAAATAATGTATGGAAAATGTTGCGCCGGGACCCGCACAGGCCAAACCGTACGCCGGATCGAAAAAGTCGAAACATGGAAAATGCTCGGAATATTGTAATTAGGTTAGGAAGGAGTTGTCGGAAGAGTTTCGGGTTATAAAAACGTAAAAATGGATGACGTCGGTTGGTTCCCGATTGTATAAATAATTTTTAGATACTCGGAAAAAGATTTTATAAAATTCATATATTTCCTATAAAATCATAAATCAACATAAAAATAAATAGGAAGATATGACAATTATTTATATTTTATTTTGGACATATAAAAATTAAAATACTCAATTAATATTATTTTTAAACATCCAACACATTTAACACTTAACAAATAATTCACAGAATAAATACTAAACATACATAATAATTATTTATTAGCAAAAATAATTACTCGATATATCCCGTATATTACATCCTTCCCCCCTTAAAAGGATTCTATCCTCAGAATCTCCTAAGAAAACAAATTATGGTACCTTTTTCTCATATCACTTTCTAACACCCAGGTTGACTCTTCAACCTTTGGGTTTCTCCACAATACTTTTACTAACTTTACTACTTTATTTCTCAATACTTTCTCTCTTTCCTCTAGAATTTCTATCGGACTCTTTACATATGACAAATCTGCCTGAAGCTCTATTGGCTCATATTCTATTACATGTCGGGAGTCTGGATTATACTTTTTAAGCATCGATACATGAAAAACATTGTGAATGTGCTCCATGTGCGGAGGTAACGCCAACTCGTAATATAACGACTCGTATATTTTTGAATTATTTAAATATGTAATTGTGGAATTATTAATTAAATAAAATATGTTTCTTGGTTTTGGCAGCAGTGTGTTGATATAT
Source organism: Apium graveolens (assembly GCF_009905375.1). Taxonomy (NCBI): domain Eukaryota; kingdom Viridiplantae; phylum Streptophyta; class Magnoliopsida; order Apiales; family Apiaceae; genus Apium; species Apium graveolens. The sequence continues at coordinate 249,247,526 of NC_133650.1, read as the reverse complement.
ACTATTTGTCTGTGATTTATTGGTGTAAAGGATGGGAATGTGTAGTTAAAAATTGGGTTTTATTGTTCTGTTTTATTCTTAAAGGTAATTTTATTACAGTTTTAAATCCGTAAATATTTCGATTGTCTCTAAAATTAGTTTTATGATTTTATAATTTTAATAATTATTTTTGGGATTTTACAAAATTTAGAAATCAATATTTTATCAATTATTTAACCCTGTATGATTTTCTGATTACATTTAATTCTAAAATCTGTATTTAATTCCAGAATTCTTCAAAAATTATGAAACTCATATTTATCTAAGTTTGGAATATTTCGAGAATTTTAAAATTATCTTGGTATTTTTTGGGATTAATTTTACCTGCGCGTTGTTTCGTTTTATTGATAAAAGCGGGTATAAGTGGCATTTCAAAAATTGTGTTAAAATTTTGAAAATTACGTTTTTATTTACTTCGGGATATTTATAATATTATAAGATTATTTTCGTGATTTTCTGAATTTGTTTTAAGTGTAGCTCGGTTCGTTAGTTGTGAAATGCGGGTACGAGTTGCTTTTTAAAAATGCTTTAAAAATTATGGAAATTTTATTTTTATAGTTTTTAAATATTTCGATAAATTTTAAAAGTATTTAAGGAATTTTTCGGTGTAATTCCTCGCACACCTCGGTTCGTTTAATTGGGGAAAAGGGGTCAGAAATTCAGTTTCACGAAATATCAGGACACGTGTCCAAATTTGATAAAGAAATCGACACATATCAATTGTTGGTGGCAGCAGAAGAATTATAAGTTATAAATTTTATTTATTTTGGGACACATCTCTGTTTCCCCTCTCCTTGGGTGCCATTGTTTCCCGTCGCCTTGTTCCTTCGGTTACTTCAATTCGCCGCCCTGTTTTCCGGCGTTCAGTTCGTCGCCGCCTGGTTTCTTCCGGCTTGTCTCCGGTTAGCCGCGGTTGCCGTCTTGATTCCTCGATTTCCAGCTTGTTTCTGGTGATTACCCGGCATGGCTTCCTGTTTGTTGTATATATATAAGTATATATATGGTCCCTGTGTGTATTGTGTTTGTTGCGGTGCCTGCCGCCACCCTCACCATTTTTCGGTGAGATTCGGTGGCGCGTGCACGGTATCCTGTTGTTGCTGTTTGTTACTCGGTTCAGTTACTTCTGAATTTTTTATTATTACTTTTGCAGAAAATTATTTGACTGGATTTTGTGAGATAAAATAATTTTCGTGCGGGAAATTAATTAATCGGTGAAATTTATTCAGAAACCCGAATAGTATCGGGTACCAATAAATTTTGACGCCGTCGACGATATGTCAAGTATAACTGGGTGTCTAACATATAGTACTTCGACCCTGTAGGTTCTAGTCGGGAAACCGAAAGTGAACGTTGGACTAAAGATAACCTAGTGGTCAGTTGACGAGCTCAGTAGAGTTTCAACAGAAAAACCTGAGTGTCGAAGTCGAATCCAATGTGATCTAGTGGTTGGATGTTAAAGCCTGAGCGGCAGAGTCAGCTCAGAGTTGATCAGTAATAGTTGTAAAGCCCTGTAAGACAAGTACTTCTAAACCTTTCTCGAGATATAGTGCAAATATTTCTAAATTCTTTTGTGACATACTGTTAAGCATTCAAAATAATTCTGTTTTATATTGTGAGTACTTTAAATCATATAGCCTTAAAACCGGATCACATCATCTGAACTTTGAGCCGTAAGCCATATTCTTTGTAAACCATCCTTTGCAGATTTCAAATACCAAACCACACAAATATGATACTACTCCCCAAATGTATAACTACCAAACACCAAACACTGGAACAAGATTGTTTGAAAACACAGAAACTTTTATACTCCAACCACTCTTTATAACATCAAAGAACTATACCTTGAAAAATCATTATTTGTCTAATACCTGATCCATTTACAGATTGAAAACCGTATCTTATACATACCCTGATATACCCTTGAGATATCCATGAGTTTCCTTACGTTTTTATTCAAGTGTTTAACCATCATTGATTATGATCTTGTTTTATCGAATTATATTGTTTATCATATTGAACTGCTTTAGGATTGGATAGTTTTTATATATATGGACCAGATTCGTGGTCAGACCATACCAATGGTCAAGTTAGGCCAATGTGTGCCCTGGATCCAGTAATTAGAGCAGTGTTGTGTGCTTGCTCGGGGTTAGTGCGTGACTGATCAGCAGCCTAACCTTGGTTTTAAAACTTAAAATGAATATCCAATTCTAATGATTATTTAACAATAAACTTGATTCTTCTAAATCATTCCATTTGAACATTGCTTAACCTCAGTTATCACTGTTATGACTTGCTGAGCTAGTTAGCTCACCCTTGCGATACTTTTTATATATTTTACAGTTGAAAAGGATATGGATGATAGTAAAGTTCCTCAGTCCAAAGTGCGGCTAAGGTTCTAGTTTGAGTTGGATCGAGCTAGCAAGGAGCTTCATAAGGTAGAGAGATAGTAAGATTGTAAGAATAATTTTATTATCAATTGAAATTAAATTAGTTGGGATTTAATACGTTGTAATAAAAGTTAAGGTTGTGTCTTGTTTTCATACTTTAACCTGTTGCGATCCGTGGTTATGTAAAGCAGGGTCATTACAAATAATATTTCTTATACAGGTTTATATATTGTGTATGTGTTGTGGACCCCAAACTTCTGACCCGGGTTTGGAGGGCGCCACAGTTTGGTATCAGAGCTACAAGTTATAAGTCACTGAAACAAGCCTAGATTATCGGGATTGGGTAGAGGGTTAGGATTAGGAATAGGAAGTAGGAAGGTAAGTCATCGTGAGGTTGAGTGCGATTGTATAGTAGGTCTCCGGTACGGTTCGTATTGCGATTCGGGATTCTTAGCTTGCGACGTGATTTCCAAACAACGGCAATGGCAGATGCTGATTTCCCTATATCATCTGATCGCTTGGAGCCTTCCGTTCGAGGATCATCATCTTTTCTTAGATTTGACTTGCACCTTGTTCCTTCATCAGTATTAATGGTACTACCTTCCGTTATGACAATTGCATCTCTTCAAGCTATTCTATACTATTCTACCACCTCTTGATGCGAGACTACCTATTTAAGAATCTCCATCTGTTTAATCTTGTTCTACTGGACATTCGGCTGTGAGTGTATCTCTTTAGTTTACCCTACACCATGTTCTATACCCTCAGTTTAAAACCTGTCTTATGGAACAACAGTATTTACGAGGATGGATTCGATAGCTATAGTAATATGCAACGAGAACTGAAGTTTTCATCGATTAAGGAAGGTAATAAACCCAATGAAGGAGAGAAGATAAATGGAAGTAAATGGACCTTTGTGTGATCGTTTCTTTAACTTGGTATCTTATTATAGGAAGGACAACAACCAACTCATACAGTAAGGACAACCAGATTTGTGATTTTCAAAATTCTTAAATAAGTTTTTGAAAAAGATTTTTCCCTTACAAAATTTCTAAAAGCCTTTTTGAATAAAATGATTTTTAAACATTGGTTGTCAAGTTACTACTTGAGTTTCTTGTTTGTTAGAAGACCCGGATTACCTGGAAAGATGTTGTTTCAGGCCTAGTATTGTTAATTCTGAGAACGAAGTAACCTGCGATTATGAAGAAGTTGATTATTCTTAACAGTAAGGTGCAAATATTGTTTGATAAGATTAACAACAGAATCAACGTACGGAGTAACTATTCATCCAATTATTGGGACTATCAGAGTTCAAGGAATTCATTGATTTAGCAGGAGCCTGGGCATGACCGAAGAAGCTTGGGAAGACTTCCATACTTTTCTAAAAGAAGAATATTATTAACAAAAGGATCATTATGTTGAATGATTCGCGATTATTCTAAATTAAAAAGAGGAAACTCGAAGTTATCTGGTAGGAACGCCATTATGATCGAACAAGCTCGAAAGATGAACACAAGTGAAATGTGGATGGTGACCAATGGTATTATTTTTGTCCTCAATATTACAGCGTATGTTCCTATTTAATTCCTAAAATACATGAACTTTTTTTTCTTCTTAATAAACTCCTTATGACACTATCAAAAAGGAGGATATTGCATTCCTTTCAAATTCAATTGTTCTCTTCAAGTTTTGCTTTCTGATTGAGACAAACAGTGTTATGATGAGACACTTTGTTAGAATGACGAAGAGTCAGGTGGGACGCCACCTAATCATGTGCTGTATGCCATATGGTACAAAAGACTGGCCATCTTAAGTACCAATGTGGTTGTCTCATTCATATTCAAATCCTTATTTCTTCTTTCTTTTCAAATTTAATTTTTGTTGAATTGTGAATCCTTCTAGTTATTTCGTTGTACTGTCGTTCTTTGCAAGAGTTTTTCACACAAAAATCAACGTATTATGAACCAAGCGAGCAAACTCCCATCTACCTCTCACGCATGGAAAGAAAACAAAGGCATATGGCGAGAATTGTAAATCACTAGCCCAGTCAGGGATGCACTAGAAGTCAAGGGAATCTACCGCGATAAGGAATACGTCTCCAAAGACGAGAGTTTACAATTTGTCTATGAACTATGTTATTCAGAATATGAAGGCGGTGACGTGAATGATTATTATGGATACCTTACGCGTTAAAGTATTAAAAGATGTGAGAGAAACTTAATTGTTTATCTCTCAAGGTTTTGTTGATAGGATGAATTACCATGTTGAATTGATAAGATTATGATTAAAGGACTAGCAAGTCAAGAACGTGTAATTGTTGAATAAGTAAGTACCAATGGTGGAATTGAGATTTCTGGCAATAAGTTGTGAAGAATTGATATCATTTGAGATAAGAGGATTTGACATTATTCTAAGGAATGTATTAACTATTTAAGCGTGATGCTCAGACAAACCATCGTGATGAAAAGATAGTCCTGAAGACGTCAAATGAGAATATGATGAGGTATAAAGGAAGAAGGAAGGTAAAGAATTTGTTAACGATGACTACGGTGATCAAGATGTGAGCATTATGATGATTATGAGATAAATAAAAGTCAGAAGCAAACAAAATTTGAAGATTTATAGAAATTAAGGAGTTTTAAGATATGTTTCTAGATGAGTTATCAACATTTCCTCAAGATAGAGAAATGAAGCTCGCGATTGACTTAGCACCTGAGACTAAGCCAGTGACCAAGGCCTTACACAAAATGGCACCAGTTAAAATGAGGAAGTTAGCAAAGCAGATGCAAGAAATGTTCGAAAAAGAAGCGATTAGACCGAGTGTATCCCATGAGGTGCACTGGTACTAATTATTAATAAGAAAATGGAAATATGAGATTATGCATTGAATAAAGAAAGCTCAACAAGTTTACTATCAAGAGTAAGTATATGTTACCTCGAACTACTGATTTGTTTGATCAAACAGGAGAAGCACAGTATTTTCTAAAAATTGATTTAAGATTTGGGCATTACCAATTGGAGATTGAGCCTATGGACATATCAAAAATAAAATTTTTAGAACTAAGTACTACTGCTATAAAGTTCTAGTGATGTCATTTGAATTAACCAATATACCAATAATATTTAAACTTGATGGACATAATCTTTAAGGAATATCTGGATGAGTTGTATTTGTGTTACTTAAAGTCAACGAAGGACCATGCGAAGCATTTAATGACAACTTCGGAGTTGGAGAAGAAAGAAGTTGTATGTAAAGTTTACCAGGTGAAAGTTTTGATGGTAGAAAGCATAAGTTATCAGTGAGGAAGAGGCAAAAAGAGATCCAACGGGAATTAAAGTTACTATAAATGAAGGAAGACCAAAAGCACCAACAAAAGTAAGAAGTGTTACCATGGGCTGGTTATTATCGAAAATATATACAAGATTTCTTGAAAGTTGCAACACTTTTGGCGAAGATAACCAGGAAAATTAAGAAGTTTATAGGAAATGGAATAGGATGAAGAAAGTTTTGCGGAGTTGAAGGAGGAAATGGTTACAGCACCTGCTTTATCACTTTGAAAGTATCAATTAGATTTGGTAGATTACAGTGATACTTCTCATAAGGAAATAGGATGTGTGTTGATGCAGCACAATAAAGTTATTGTATATGCATCCAGACAACCGAAACCTTATGAGCAGAAGTATCCTACTCATAATTTGGGACTAGCAGTAATAATATTCACTTTGAAAGATTGGGAAATATGATATGTATGGAGAAAGGTGTAAAATCTATACGGACCATAAGAGTTTGAAGTATGTATTCACGAGGAAAAGCAAATGTAGAGGCAATCGATAATCAAAAAGGAGAGAACGAACATAGAAACTGTACCAGAAAAATTTTCTATGGAATTTTAGAAGTTGGAATTAGAAGTCAGAGTTTATAATCCAAAAGGAGCAATGATGGATAGTATGACCTTTCAGTCGAAGTTGTTAAGGGAAAGATAAGGAGAGGTTAAGAGAAGATAATGGATCACGATGTTAGCAGTTAGTAAGAGGAAATTTATGCGTCGGGAGAACGATCACGATATCCCCAGGTTTTCTTCCAGCACTTGGATGCTACAAGTAGAAGGATTAAGAAATGAGATCCCACATGGAATTCATAATATAAAGTATTTAATTTATTGAAGAAATGCCAAGATATACGGAAATTTAAAGAAAAATAGTGATAACCAGGTATAAGAAGGAAATTTCAAGATGGATTAGGAAGTGTTGGACATGTCAAAGAATTAAGGCGAAGTATTGGAGGCCTAGTGGATAAGGCAGACCCAGGGAGTGGTTTTACATGAAGCGAATCGTGAAGTGTAGCAGTGGTCTTAAGGGAGAAAAAAAAGAATGAAATTATGAGAGTATGTACTGATTATCGGGAGTTTGACAAAACAACGAATAAGAAAAAGTGAGACCCTATAAAGAATTGATTACTTATGAGACTTAAATCAAGAAGTGTTTTATGTCTCGAGGATTAACTTAAGATCCGACCTGAGGACATATCAGAGATTATGATTAAAATGAGTTATGAGCATTGCAAGCTCTGGTAATACTATGTGAAATAATAAGTGTATCAGTTGTCTATAAGGAATTAAGGAACATGGTGTATAAGAAGTACTTGGATAAGCAAATTATATTTATTGATAACATCCTCAACTATTCAAAGAATAAGAAAGTCTATGTGGGATGCCCAGGGATTTTCCTCCTAGGATTAGAAGGAAAACAACTATACGTTGAGTTTTCAAGTATGAAATTTTGACCGAAGTTAATAAAAGATTCTGATTAATCCGTTAATAGCTACCTAAACAAAGCCATAGGGTAACAGAAGCCTTGTGCAGAAAGAAAGAATTGGATGTAATTAAGAGCCCTGGGGAGTTAATAAAAGAATTGGAAAGAGTGGAATATGAAGTTCAAATACCTAAAGGTGATAAGAAGTGAATATATGAGATTACTTTTTAGCCTTAACTGATGGAAAAGGGTAAAAGATGTTTAAATGTTTGGATACTAAGTTGAAAATGAGCACCGCCTATTATCCTTAAATAAAGGGTCGGAGTGATGAAGCGATTCAGGAAATATAAAGTATGTTGAGAGGTTGAATTTTAAGAAAAATTGGGATGATCATTTACCATCAATGTCAGCTTTAGAATGTCACTTTACCAAGCCTTATGTGGACGCAAGTGTAGGTCCCCACTTTATTGAGATAAAGTGGGAGAAAGGAAGTCGTCAATTCCTAAGTTAATTCAGCACACCAAGGGTGTAGTGATATTGATTGAAGCAGCTCGGAATAGACAAAAAAAAAGAAAAAAAAAGAAGGCGAAATTATATCGAGAGAGAGTATGAGTATAGAAATAGAACCAGTAGTGTTAGTACAAGTTTCATCTTGAAAGAGACTGGATAAGTCTGAATAGAAGGGACATGTTAACTCCTAAAACTAGTGAACCATTCGAGATATTGATAAATATAGATAAAGTTGATCATGAGTTGATGTTACCGTCACAATAGTATGTACATATAATGTATTTTGCGGGTCAATGTTAAGGCGATAAGTATCTGATTCGAATCAAGTGATTGATCAGGAGCCAATGGGCTCTTGTCCAAGTTTGTTTTGTATATAGTGATCGATCCAAATTCTTTATCATTAAAGGCGAGTCATTGGAAGAGAGTGTATATCTATAGTAAGTACATTTGAAATCCTCGAGTAGAAGAGTCTACTTGGAAACTAGAGTCAGATATGTTTGACAAATATCCTCACTTATTTAGTTAGACCAGATTCTGAGGACATAATCTTTTTTAGGGGGGAAGGATATAACGACTCGTGTATTTTTGAATTATTTAAATATGTAATTGTGGAAGTATTAATTAAATAAAATATGTGTCTTAGTTTTGGCAGCAGTATGTTGATATATACTATTTGTCTGTGATTTATTGGTGTAAAGGATTGGAATGTGTAGTTAAAAATTGAGTTATATTGTTCTGTTTTATTCTTAAAGGTAATTTTATTACAGTTTTAAATCCGTAAATATTTTGATTGTCTCTAAAATTAGTTTTATGATTTTATAATTTCAATAATTATTTTTGGGATTTTACAAAATTTAGAAATCAATATTTTATCAATTATTTAACCCTGTATGATTTTCTGATTACATTTAATTGTAAAATTTGTATTTAATTCCAGAATTCTTCAAAAATTATGAAACTCATATTTATTTAAGTTTGGAATATTCCGAGAATTTTAAAATTATCTTGGTAATTTTTGGGATTAATTTTACCCGCGCGTTGTTTCGTTTTATTAATAAAAGCGGATATAAGTGGAACACAAATTTTGAAAATTACGTTTTTATTTACTTCGGGATATTTATAATATTATAAGATTATTTTCGTGATTTTCTAAATTTGTTTTAAGTGCAACTCGGTTCGTTAATTGTGAAATGTGGGTACGAGTTGCGTTTTAAAAATGCTTTAAAATTTATGGAAATTTTATTTTAATAGTTTTTAATTATTTCGATAAATTTTAAAAGTATTCAAGGAATTTTTCGGTGTAATTCCTCGCACACCTCGGTTCTTTTAATTGTGGAAAAGAGGTCAGAAATTCAGTTTCAGGAAATATCAGGACATCTGTCCAAATTTGATAAAGAAATGGACACGTATCAATTCTTGGTGGCAGCAGAAGAATTATAAGTTATCAATTTTATTTATTTTGGGACACATCTCTGTTTCCCCTCTCCTTGGGTGTCGTTGTTTCCAGTCGCCTTGTTCCTTCGGTTACTTCAATTCGCCGCCCTGTTTTCCGGCGTTCAGTTCGCCGCCGCCTCGTTTCTTCTGGCTTGTCTCCGGTTAGCCGCGGTTGCCGTCTTGATTCCTCGATTTCCTGCTTGTTTCTGGTGATTACCCGGCCTAGCTTCCTGTTTGTTGTATATATATATAAGTATATATATGGTCCCTATTTGTATTGTGTTTGTTGTGGTGCCTGCCGCCACCCTCACCGTTTTCCGGTGAGATTCGGTGGCGCGTGCACGGTATCCTGTTGTTGCTGTTTGTTACTCGGTTCAGTTACTTCTGAATTTTTTATTATTACTTTTGCAGAAAATTATTTGACTGGATTTTGTGAGATAAAATAATTTTTGTGCGGGAAATTAATTAATTGGTGAAATTTATTCAGAAACCCGAATAGTATCGGGTACCAATAAATTTTGCCGCCGTCGACGATGAGCCTCGGCGAGTCGACGGTGGACCGTGATGATCGTTATCTGAGTCCTAATATTTTAATATAAATGAATAATCAATGTACAAATTTTATTTATGAGTTCAAAGTGAAATTGTAGTTATATATTATTATTCGAGATTGGAATTGTGATTGTAATGGTTGATTGATTGTTGGGTTGAACTGGTGGTTTTGATTGTGGTTGGTTTGACATCGATTGTATTCGACGGGTAGTTCGATAAACAAAGGAAGTGCTGCCGAATTTTCGGAAACGTACCCTGTAACATAACGGAACTACCATTCGAATGTAAATAGTTATATAATTATAAATAAATATTCGGTAAATTATAATGGACAATTTGTTTCCTAAAACGATAAGTATATGTGTTCTCCGAAAGCGAATATTGAATCGAGATTTGAGTATATGAATCTTGTATGTTGCGTGTACTATAGTAATATATATGAATACGAGTCGGGATGGTTATCATTTGAGTAAGATTGGTATTGAGGATATGTCAAGTATAACTGGGTGTCTAACATATAGTACTTCGACCCTGTAGGTTCTAGTCGGGAAACCGAAAGTGAACGTTGGACTAAAGATAACCTAGTGGTCAGTTGACGAGCTCAGTAGAGTTTCAACAGAAAAACCTGAGTGCCGAAGTCGAATCCAATGTGATCTAGTGGTTGGATGTTAAAGCCTGAGCGGAAGAGTCAGCTCAGAGTTGATCAGTAATAGTTGTAAAGCCCTGTAAGACAAGTACTTCTAAACCTTTCTCGAGATATAGTGTAAATATTTCTAAATTCTTTTGTGACATATTGTTAAGCATTCAAAATAATTCTGTTTTATATTGTGAGTACTTTAAATCATATAGCCTTGAAACCGGATCACATCATCTGAACTTTGAGCCGTAAGCCATATTCTTTGTAAACCATCCTTTGTTGATTTTCAAATACCAAACCACACAAATATGATACTACTCCCCAAATATATAACTACCAAACACTAGAACAAGATTGTTTGAAAACACAAAAACTTTTATACTCCAACCACTCTTTATAACATCAAAGAACTATACCTTGAAAAATCATTATTTGTCTAATACCTTATCCTTTTACAGATTGAAAACCGTATCTTATACATACCCTGATATACCCTTGAGATATCCACGAGTTTCCTTACGTTTTTATTAAAGTGTTTAACCATCATTGATTATGATCTTGTTTTATCGAATTATATTGTTTATCATATTGAACTGCTTTAGGATTGGATAGTTTTTATATATATGGACCAGATTCGTGGTCAGACCATACCAATGGTCAAGTTAGGCCAATGTGTGCCTTGGATCCAGTAATTAGAGCAGTGTTGTGTGCTTGCTCGGGGTTAGTGCGTGATTGATCCGCAGCCTAATCTTTGTTTTAAAACTTAAAATGAATATCCAATTCTAATGATTGTTTAACAATAAACTTGATTCTTCTGAATCATTCCATTTGAACATTGCTTAACCTCAGTTATCACTGTTATGACTTGCTGAGCTAGTTAGCTTACCCTTGCAATTCTTTTTATATATTTTACAGTTGAAAAGGATATGGATGATAGTAAAGTTCATCAGTTCAAAGTGCGGCTAAGGTTCCAGTTTGAGTTGGATCGAGCTAGCAAGGAGCTTCATACGGTAGAGAGATAGTAAGATTGTGTTAGTCCCTTAACAATATGACAAGAATTACAGAAGGGGGTTGAATGGAATTCTTGAAACTTTTTCTTGAAATAAAAATGTTCTAACTCGAATACATATATAAGTGTGAATTGACTAGCACAATGCGGAATAATTACTTAAATGAATCAAATCACAAGTAATTAAAAACAAGTCTTTAAAAACTTTCTGGTGGATTTGAATGATTCCACCAGAGATATATATTATATATCGAGAGAACCCTGTGTGCAAAAATGCTCACAGCTGCTTACAACAATTGAACAACTAAGACTAAAGAGAAATGCTAAGAATTCTTCTTACAAATGTTTCTCTGCTTTGTTGCTTAGTTTGATTGTTTCTTAGTTGCTACTTCTTGGTTTATATATCACCAAGATTACAAAGTAATGAGATAGGATAATAAAACAAAAACTATCTAGTCTATTACAATGCTACTTGATTACTCTATTCCAGCATCTTTGAATATCTTCATAATAGCATGGAAATGGCAATGCTTCTTTGTTCTCGAAAACCCAGTTGAATAGGCTACCACATTCCATTTGCATCCACTCGACGCATGTGACTATGTTGTCACTGTCAACAGATATTTGAATACTACTTACAGAATCTATACAATGGTGTATGCAGAAATGTGCTACAGACTTATTGTTACATAAGCTACTCACTCGATAGATAATAAGTCATCATCCGTCGGGACTATAATGAGTCATCCGTCGGGACTATAAATCTTATCCGCCGAGTGCTACATAATTTCACTAAGTAAAATATACCAAGGTGTTTTGTTCATGAAATCATCAAGTACACAACATATACACAACAATCTCCCCCAATTTATGTCTACTGGAATTGTAGCCATAAATTTAGAGATACTTGATGATAACAAAACACCCTAAAAATACAACTTTAAAAAGAAGGTAGATATTACTGAAAAGTGCTTCAAATAACAAAATGTACAAAGTTTTGCTCACAGTCATTTTCAAGATGCTCCTCTAGCCTGAGCAGATTTATCTAGTTCCTTGAAGGTTTGGATCTCTTTCCAAGCTTTCTGTTGTTTTCTTCAATCTGATTTTGGAGCTTCCTCTGGAATTGTAGTTCATCAGATTCTGAGAGATTTAGCTTTCCTTGCATTTCCAAAAGAGTCCCATTGCTGGAGATGCTCAATTGGTCTTCTAATCTGAAAAATCTTCTCACACCTTTATCATCCATGAACTCCATCAGCCAGTAGGGCCTTAGATGCACTCTTCTCCCTGTGTAAGGGATAATTAGAGTCTTTGGAAGTGCATCTTTAGCTTTAACACTCCTTAGCTCTTCAATCTTCTTCAGTACCAATCTTCTTGCAGTAATATTGAACCCAAAGTTCTTCTTGGAGGATGAATAAACTTTAATCAGTACATCTTGGCTTTCTTGAAGGATCCTGTGAAGTGGCCACTGAATCTCATTTCCTCCTTTGTACTTGAACACTAACCTTTCAGGTAGGTTTCTGTATGCATCAATTCCTCTCACTTCATCTAGTTCATCTAGATAGAGGTTTAGATCAGAAAATTCTTTGATGTCACACAAGTACATGTAATCTCCCCTATTGACTTTGGACTGAGCTTTGACTACAGATTTGGATTTGAGAGGTGACAGCTTCACTTTCTTGACTGCTCTTGACTTTATTCTTCTTGGCTTACTAAGGATTGGTAGATTAAAGTCAGGAATTGGTATGTTCTCCCATTCTATTGGCTCATCCTTGGGCACAATAGGTTCACCATGAATATTCCTGTAGGGATCCACCACCCTGATATCTTCAAAAACCACAGAGGGCTTTGATGCTTGAGTTGTAGATGGTGTGGATTCCTTAGGAAATTGATCTTCCAATTCCTTGTCAACAATATACAGTTTCCTTTTAGTTCTTTCAGCCAATTCTTTGATTCTTGGAGATTTCTTCTGTTGTTCAACTTGCTTCTTTGATTCAGTGATTTCAGATGGCTGAACAGGAATTTGTTGTGATGAATTTACAGCATGTAGCTTGGCTAAGATAGCAATTTGCTTTTTCTTCTGTTTAGCCTTTTTAGCATCTAGAGCAGCTTGCTTCTTTTCCTGCTTCAATCTAGCCTTTTCTTCTCTCTTTGCTTGAGCAAATTGAGGATGTCCAACCACCACACAAATTTCTTTCCCATTCCTGAAAATCTTGGCAATTCTCATTTTAGAAGCTGAATCAGCTGGATCTTTGTAGAAAGCAATTGATCTTGATAGAAGCTTCTTTTCATCAGGCTTGGGTGTCTCATACATAGTATCCAAGGGGTTCTTCAATGATGACTTTGAGTAGTTCACCTTTGGTTTAAGAATTATTTCAGCCTTTGGAGATTTGATGCAGGAAGGCTGTCCTCTTTCCAGATAGTTCATGCTCATCTCATTCACACTAATTTTCTTGACTTGAGAGTGATGGATGGCTGACTTAACTGGCTCCTTGACAAGTTCAAACTTCTTCTGTATTTCCTCATCAATCGTCTCCCAGTTGACTAAACTCAACTTCTCCTTATCAGCTGCTCTTATGTTGGCTGTTGCTGCATTGATCAGATCTATATTATCTGTAACTGATGGGTTTGAGACAGTAATTGAAGGCACAATTACTTTACTGATTTGAATTTGAAGCCTCTCCCCCTCACTTGGTCCTTTCTCCCCCTTTTTGTTATCATCAAGTTGAGGTGAGGAGGGGGTTTAAGCAGCCACCAGTTTTTGTAGTAGATTTGTCTGTTGGGCTTGATTAAGATGAATGGCAGTTAAAGATGCTTCCATGGCTGACATTCTTATGTCCAAGGCATCTATCTTGGTTGACAGATCAGAATTTTTCCTTAATTGCCTCTTGATGTCAAGCATTGTAGCTTCTGGAAGTTTAGAATCTATCTTGTCTGAAATGGCCTTCTTCATCTCTTCAATATCACCCTTCATGGTGTTTACATCCCTAGCATTCTCCTAATGTCACTCAGTTTAGAAGTAGGAAGTGCATATTTCATGGAATTAAGCATATTGATTATATCAGTGTCAGTGTGTGGTGAGGTTACATTGTCATCAGGAATTTTGAAACATGCTTTTATCACATCACTATTGATACAGAATTCTTTACCTTTAATGGTTAGTGTGATGGTCTTATATGTAGAGTTGTAGGTAGCAGTGGTCCACATCTCTTCAACAACTTCACAGAAGATTGTGGGTGATTCCAGCATGGCATAATTGAGCTTACAATTCTTCACAAAGTCCATCATTTTGTGATAGTCACCAGATTGCTGAATACCCTTGTTAACCAGTGCAGTGAAATTGTTCTTCTCATAAATGAACCCAGTTTGAGACATAATCTTTATAACAGGTACCATTGTTAGAGAATAAGAGCTTGAAGAGAAAGAGAGTAAGTGCTTTGAGAGAGAATGAAATTAGAGCAGTTGAATTGAGAATGATAAAAGAAAAGCGATTGAAATGAAATAAGCTTTTATACTATCTCAAAAATAACTGATAAAATTAACAAAGTAAAATAAAGTAACCAATAGAAATTGCCTAAAATAGCCGTTTAAAAAATAAACTGTAAATATTCCACCCATTATCCGTCGTGTTATGCTTACAAACTGTAAGTATACTCGATGGAAAATGTACATGGAATTAACGACTGAGATTAAGACAGTTCGACGGATGAGGATAAACTGTTATCCGTCGAGACATAAAATATTCCATAAAAATAATTGATTTTTATTAGCACATAATATACCGATGGATGATAAAACTCGATGGATAAAGATCATCTGTCGAGATGTAAATTTTGACTTAGCCAAAATTTCATCCAAGACTGAAAAATCAATTAAATTTCTGGATGCATTTCAACTTGCAAATTAACTCATATAGATTTAAGAGTAATTAAGCATACCTAACTCACTTACCAACCTTGAAAAGGTGGATTCATCCAGTGGCTTGGTAAAGATATCTGCAAGCTGCTTCTCACTTGGAACAAAATGTAATTCTACAGTACCATTCATTACATGTTCCCTTATGAAGTGGTACTTGATATCTATGTGCTTTGTCCTTTAATGTTGTACTGAATTTTCAGTGATGGCAATTGCACTTGTGTTATCACAGAAAATAGGAATCCTCTAAACTTGTAAACCATAGTCTAGCAATTGATTTTTCATCCATAATATATGTGCACAGCAACTACCAGCAGCAATATATTCAGCTTCAGCTGTAGAAGTAGAGACTGAATTTTGCTTTTTACTGAACCAGGACACAAGCTTGTTTCCTAGAAATTGACAGGTTCCTGTTGTACTTTTTCTATCAATTCTGCAGCCTGCATAATCTGCATCTGAATAACCAGTTAGATCAAAGCCAGAATCTTTAGGGTACCAAATGCCAAGTTTTGGTGTTCCCTTGAGATATCTGAAAATTCTCTTAATAGCTATTAAGTGAGATTCTCTAGGATCAGCCTGAAATCTAGCACATAAACATGTAGCAAACATTATATCTGGCCTACTAGCTGCTAAGTACAAAAGTGAGCCAACGATGCCTCTATAACTTGAAATATCCACAGACTTTTCAGTAGTGTTTAATTCAAGCTTAGTTGTAGTGGCCGTGGGAGTTTTTGCAGATGTGCAATCCACTAGATCAAACTTCTTTAAAAGATCAAAAATGTATTTAGTTTAACTAATGAATATTCCATCACTAACTTGCTTAACTTGTAAACCAAGAAAGTAAGTTAGTTCTCCCATCATACTCATTTCATACTTACTTTGCATCAGTTTGGCAAACTTTTTGTAAAGTTTCTCATCTGTAGAGCCAAAGATAATATCATCTACATAAATTTGAACAAGTATACTAGAGCCATTAACATTTCTGAAAAATAAAGTTTTATCTACAGTACCTCTTGTGAAGTGATTTTCCAAAAGGAACTTTGATAAAGTGTCATACCAGGCAATAGCTGCTTGCTTCAGTCCATAAAGTGCTTTTAAAAGATAATAGACATGATCTGGAAAATTTGGATCTTCAAAACCAGGAGGTTGACTGACATAGACTTCTTCCTCCAAATCTCCATTTAGAAAGGCACTTTTGACATCCATTTGATAGACTTTGAAATTGGCATGGGCTACATAGGCTAAGAAGATTCTGATGGCTTCAAGTCTTGCAACAGGAGCAAATATTTCATCAAAATATATACCTTCTTGTTGACAATAGCCCTTAGCAACCAATTTAGCTTTGTTCCTGACTACTATCATCCATCTTCTTTCTGAATACCCATTTGGTGTCTATTGGATTCTTTCCTTTAGGCTTGGGCACCAGCTTCCATACATTATTCCTTTCAAATTGGTTTAGCTCCTCCTGCATAGCTAAGATTCAATCAGGATCCAACAAAGCTTCTTCTACCTTCTTTGGCTCTTCCTTGGAAAGAAAGCTACTGTATAGACATTCTTCTTGAGTTGCTCTCCTTGTTTGAACTCTAGAGGAAACATCACCAATAATGAGCTCAAAGGGGTGATCTTTTGTCCATTTTCTTTGTTGAGGTAGATTAGCTCTAGATGAAGAAACCTCATTGTTGTCTTGAAGTGTGATTGAGTTTTAATTGTTAGAAACTCCCCCTGAGTTTGTGGATCTTTGATTTGAGAAGGGGGAACTTTCTATAGGTGATCTATCTTGACTTCCTGCTCCTTTTGATAACCCGACGGATGGTGAATTTTGAGCACCGACGGATGAAGCTGGTTGTCTCCCGATGGATAACACAGATTGTCTTCCGACGGATGAAGCATTATGCAACTCGACAGATGTTGAGTTTTGTGCTTCATTGGTAGTAGACTTATCTACATTATCCTTAGACACTGTTTCTTGATCACTTTCATCATCGCTGTCATCACTAACTATCTCCACATTGTCGAATTTGAGGCTCTCGTGGTAATCTCCATCTTTCAGTCTTTCAATCTTTTTATCATCAAACACAACATGTATTGATTCCACAACAATGTTGGTCCTTAGATTGTAGACTCTATAAGCTTTACCGACAGCATATCCAACAAAAATTCCTTTATCTGCTTTAGCATCAAACTTCCCATTTTGATCAGTTTGATTTCTCAGAATATAGCATTTACAGCCAAAGACATGAAGAAAATTTAGAGTTGGCTTCTTGTTCTTGAACAATTGATTGGGAGTCATGCATCTTGCTTGATTAACCAGAGAAATATTCTGAGTGTAGCATGCAGTATTTACAGCTTCAGCCCAGAAATAGGTTGGCAGTTTAGATTCTTCAAGCATTGTTCTTGCAGCTTCAATAAGTGATCTATTCTTCCTTTCCACTACTCCATTCTGTTGTGGAGTCCTTGCTGCTGAAAATTCATGCCGAATTCCATTTCCCTCACAAAATGCTCTCATGACAGAATTCTTGAACTCAGTTCCATCGTCACTCCTGATTCTTCTAACCTTAAAATCAGGATGATTATTGACTTGCCTTATGTGATTGATGATGATTTCACTAGCCTCATCTTTAGACTTTAGGAAATATGTCCAAGAGAACTTTGAGAAATCATCTACAATTACTAGGCAAAATCTTTTCCTTGAGATGGACAACACATTGACTGGTCCAAACAAATCCATGTGAAGCAGTTGCAAAGGCTCTTCAATTGTTGAATCAAGTTTCTTCCTGAATGATGCTTTAATTTGCTTCCCTTTTTGGCAGGCATCACACAGTCCATCCTTAGAAAACTCCACTAGAGGAATGCCTCTAACCAGTTCTTTCTTTACTAGCTTATTCATGGTCTTGAAGTTTAAATGGGATAGCTTCTTGTGCCATAGCCAACTTTCCTCCTGACTTGCTTTACTGAGAAGACAAGTAACAGATTCTGTATTAGATGAGTTGAAATCAGCTAGGTACACATTTCCTTTTCTCACACCAGTGAGAACCACTTTGTTGCTTCTTTTATTAGTCACAACACAGGCTTCTGAGTTGAAGGTTACTGAGTTGCCTTTATCACAAAGTTGGCTGATACTCAATAAGTTGTGTTTGAGACCATCCACTTAGGCAACCTCCTCAATGATGACATTGTCCTTTGAAATCAAGCCATATCCCACAGTATAACCCTTGATGTCATCTCCAAAAGTAATACTTGGGCCAGCTCTCTCCTTAAACTCTGTGAGCAGGGTAGAATCACCAGTCATGTGTCTTGAACAACCACTATCCAAGTACCAAAGATTCTTTCTGTTTCCCTGCACACATCAAATTCAAATCAAGTTGATTTTGGTACCCAAGTTTCCTTGGGTCCTGCCTTGTTAGCTTTCTTTTTCTGTTTCTTAGGCTTTATCTCATTTGACTTAGAGATTTCAGATTCATCCTTGGTCATTTGAGTTGGGCCTTTGAAACCATTCATTGCAACAGAATTATCATGCATATTATTGTTAACAGGGAATGGCATGCTATTAGTAAACATGTTATTCCAATATGGCATGCTAAATGGCATTTGTGGCATACTAAATGCAGCATAATAAGGATTAGGTGCAAATGGCGTGTTAGCAAACTGTGCATTCATATTCTGTGTAGACATGGCATTCATAGGCATGGGAGACATGGCATTCATGTTTGGAAAGTGAGGTGGCACAGACATGGAATTAGGCATGGCAGATTTGCAATTAACAGACAGATGATTTACACTACCACACTTGACACAGATTTTTCTAGGAGCATATTTACCAGGTGTATAGTTATTGTGTTTGTTAATCCCTACTTTACCATTTCTATTGTTTTTCTTTTTAGCCTCTGTTTTTACCTCAATCTTTTCAAGTCTGTCACATAACTGTTTGACAGTCATGTGGCCAACATTAGCCTTTTTCCCTTTCTTAACTTGACTCGATTCTCCTGAAACAAAGTTCTTGGAAACAAACCCATACTTCTCATTCAGCTTAACAAGTTTGGCTTTACTGATAGGCTTGCTCACAGGCGACGGATGAGGATTTTCATCATTCAACGGATAACCCTTTTTGTTATCCGACAGATGATCCTCATCATCCGTCGAGTCTACATCTGTTAGCACTCCATCTACCAAATTTGGTTCTAGTTTCTCTTTGTTCTTTTTCCAGGCTGCATCACAGAAAGACTCAATTCCTTGAACTTTGGTGATTTGAGCATGGACATCCCTGGATGTTTTCCATGCCTTAATCACCTCTTGTTCACGCTCGAGCTGCTTCTTTAAAATTTCTTCTTTCTTCAAGGACTCAGTTAATTCCTCCTTGGCAATTTTACACTTAATTCTTAACTTTTCAAAGTCAATGAACTGAGACTCAAGCACATTATTTCTCTCACTCAAAAATAAATTATTTTCTTTGATTTTAGCATTTTCTTTAGTAAGAGACTTAAGTGTAACACGCAAATGATATAACTCTGTAGACATGTCATTTATGGCATCATTACACTCAGCTTTAGATACATTTTCAAGGTTTGTAGTAATTACCTGATTACTTGAAGAACTTATTTCGGTCTCATCAGACTTGGCCATTAGGGCTAGATTAACATAGCTGACATCTTCATCTTCATCCAAACCATCTGCTGCCCAGTCATTTTCTTGTGTTATGAAAGCCCTTTCCTTCTGTTTGAGCAGTTCAAAGTATTTTTGCTTATAATCTATAGGCTCAAACTTTTTCTTACTAGAATCTGACTTCCTACACTCACTGGCAAAATGCCCTGCCAAGCCACATTTGAAACATTTGAATTTTGATTTATCCACCATGTTTCTATTTGGCTTGGATGCTCCAAAGTTCTTCTTGAACTTGAGCTTGGAAAATCTCCTGGAAAGAAATGCTAGGTGTTCATCAATGTCCTCCATGTCATCTTGGATCAAAGAATCTTCATTTTCAGCTGCAAGCCCCTTACCCTTGCTTTCACAGACCCTTGAAGTTGACTCAACAGCTTCCATCTTCACTTCCTTCTCTTTTTCCAACTCAGTAACTAGTGTAATGGATCCTCCTTTCTTCTTTCCTCTCTCCATCCTCTCATCTTGCTCTATTTCAAGCTCATAAGTTTTCAGGATGTCATACAGTCTCTCCAAAGTAAACTCCTTATAATCTTGTGAGTTTCTTAATGAGATTGTCATTGGTTTCCATTCCTTTGGAAGAGATCTAAGGAATTTCAGATTGGAGTCTTTTTTCTGATAGACCCTTCCATGCAACTTTAGAACATTTAGTAGTTTTTGAAACCTACTAAAAATGTCAGTGAGAGACTCATTTTCTTCATTATGAAAATGCTCATATTGTTGAATCAAGAGCTGCATCTTGTTTTCTCTAACTTGCTCAGTGCCATCACAGATGATCTCTATTGTATCCCAAACATCTTTGGCAGTTTTGCAGTTGATAATGTTGTCAAACATATCTCCATCAACTCCATTAAACAGGATATTCATGGCATTTTTATCCTTCCTGACTTGTTCAATGTCAGGATCAGACCATTCATGCCTTGGCTTGGGGACTGATGGCTCATTTCCTGTTGTAGCTCTCATTGGAACATGAGGGCTTCTTTCTATGCAGTCAACATAGGCCTCATCTTGAGAGAGCAAGTGAAGATGCATCTTTACCTTCCAATGATGGTAATTATCTTTATCCAGAAAAGGGATCTTGACTCCAACATCCTTCTTGTTCATCTTGCTGTATTGTTTTGATCTTTAAACTCTTTGTAAGTTAAGAGCTTGCTCTGATACCAATTGTTAGTCCCTTAACAATATGACAAGAATTACAGAAGGGGGGTTGAATGGAATTCTTGAAACTTTTTCTTGAAATAAAAATGTTCTAACTCGAATACATATATAAGTGTGAATTGACTAGCACAATGCGGAATAGTTACATAAATGAATCAAATCACAAGTAATTAAAAATAAGAGTCTTTAAAAACTTTCTTGTGGATTTGAATGATTCCACCAGAGATATATATTATATATCGAGAGAACCCTGTGTGCAAAAATGCTCACAGCTGCTTACAACAATTGAACAACTAAGACTACAGAGAAATGCTAAGAATTTTGCTTAAAAATGTTTCTCTGCTTTGTTGCTTAGTTTGATTGTTTCTTAGTTGCTACTTCTTGGTTTATATATCACCAAGATTACAAAGTAATGAGACAGGATAATAAAACAAAAACTATCTAGTCTATTACAATGCTACTTCATTACTTTATTCCAGCATTTTTGAATATCTTCATAATAGCATGGAAATGGCAATGCTTCTTTGTTCTCGAAAACCCAGTTGAATAGGCTACCACATTCCATTTGCATCCACTCGACGCATGTGACTGTGTTGTCACTGTCAACAGATATTTGAATTCTTTATCCGTCGGGTTCATGATCATCCATCGAGTTATTGATCATCTATCGGGTTGTCTAGTTGATCATCCGTCGACTTTATTATAGTTTATCCGTCGGGTAGTAATCTGGCACTTGACTTTATTTCATTTATGCAAAATTACAAGACATCATCTATGTACAATTAATCAACCTATTCTGCATATCTAGTTAAAGTCAACATGACTTGAATACTACTTACAGTTCTATACAATGGTGTATGCAGAAATGTGATACAGACTTATTGTTACATAAGCTACTCACTCGATGGATAATAAGTCATCATCCGTCGGACTATAATGAGTCATCTGTCGGGACTATAAATCTTATCTGTCGAGTGCTACATAATTTCACTAAGTAAAATCTACCAAGGTGTTTTGTTCATGAAATCATCAAGTACACAACATATACACAACAGATTTAAGAATAATTTTATTATCAGTTGAAAGTTAAATTAGTTGGGATTTGATATGTTGTAATAAAAGTTAAGGTTGTGGCTTGTTTTCATACTTTAACCTGTTGCGATCTGTGGTTATGTAAAGCAGGGTCATTGCAAATAATATTTATTATACAGGTTTATATATTGTGTATGTGTTGTGGACCCCAAACTTCTGACCCGGGTTTGGAGGGCGCCACATGTAAGCTACTTTCTTTCCAAATCTCGTTAATCCCTTCCATGGTGATACTTTCAGTAATACCAAATTTCCTTCTTCGAATTCCATATCTTTTCTTGATTGATCTGCATACTTCCTTTGACGATCTTGTGCTGCTATCAATCTCTTTTGGATAACTTCAACAACTTCCTTCGTCTGCTCTACTAATTCAGGTCCAAGTATTTTGCGTTCTCCTACCTCGTCCCAATACACTGGAGATCTGCATTTGCGTCCATAAAGGGCTTCATAGGGTGGCATCCCAATACTGGCATGATAACTGTTGTTGTAAGCAAATTCTATGAGGGGTAAATGCTTGTCCCAACTTCCTTTGAAATCAATAGCACAAACACGTAACATGTCTTCGATTGTCTGGATCGTTCTTTCACTCTGGCCGTTCGTTTGTGGATGGTAAGCCGTACTCATGTTCAGTCTCATTCCCAGACATTCTTGAAAACTCTTCCAAAATCTTGAATTAAATCTTGGATCTCGATCAGATACAATAGACACAAGAACTCCATGACGAACTACAATTTCCTTCAGGTACATAAAGACCAACTTGTCGAGTGAAAATCTTTCATTTATAGGCAGAAAATGAGCTAACTTGGTAAGTCTATCCACTATAACCCAGATGGCATCATGATTAGCTTTTGTCCTTGGTAATCCAACTATGAAATCCATGGCAATATGCTCCCACTTCCACTCTGGAATCTCCAATGGCTGTAGCAATCCACTTGGTCTCTAATGCTCTGTTTTAACTCTTTGACATGTATAACATCTGCTAACCCATTCCATAATTTCCCTCTTCATATCTGGCCACCAATAATTTTCCTTTAAATCTCTGTACATCTTGGTACTCCCTGGATGGATTGAATATCTTGAATTATGAGCTTCCTGTAAAATTTCATTCTTCAACTTCATTACTGGTGGAATCCAAATTCTAGAAGAAAACCTAAGACTACCTTGATCGTCCTTTTGCGTGCACAATTCTTCACCTACCAAACGATTTATGTCCTGATCCATTACTTCTTCTTGACACTTCTTTATCTTCTCTAACAACTCCGGCTGGAAAGTCATACTATACACTTTTGCTTCATCAGGCTTGCAAACTCTAATCTCCAATTCCAGTTTCTGAAATTGCTTATATTTCTGAAATTCCTTATATATTTCTTCGGGTACTGATAACACATTTAACTTTTCCTTCTGACTCAACGCGTCTACTACAACGTTCGCTTTACCGTAATGATAATTAATTGTACAGTCGTAATCCTTGATCAATTCTAACCATCTCCTATGTCTCGTATTAAGCTCCTTCTGTGTGAATACATACTTTAAGCTTTTATGATCCGTGTAAATCTCGCATTTTTTCCATATAGATAATGTCTCCAAATTTTTAAAGCGAAAACAATGGCTGCTAGCTCCAAATCATGAGTAGGATATTTCTGTTCGTGTGGTTTCAGTTGCCTTGATGCATACGCAATCACTTTATCGTGCTACATCAGAACACATCCGAGTCCTTTATGAGAAGCATCACTATAGATTACGAAATTTCCTTGATCGTCTGGAAGTGACAAAACAGGTGCCGTGATTAATCGTTGCTTCAATTCCTGAAAACTTTCTTCGCATTTATCGTTCCATATAAACTTTTCATTTTTCCGTGTAAGCTTTGTCAATGGTGTTGCAATCCTTGAGAAATTTTGAACGAATCGGCGATAATATCCTGCTAATCCCAAGAAACTTCTTACCTCTGTTGATGTTCTTGGTCTTTCCCAATTTATAATTGCTTCAATCTTTGCTGGGTCCACTTTGATCCCTTCATTACTGACTATGTGTCCTAAGAACTGAACCTCCTGTAGCCAAAATTCACACTTCGAGAATTTAGCATATAACTTCTTTTTCCTTAAAATCTCTAAAGCTGTTCTTAAATGTGCTGCATGATCCTCTTCTGTCTTTGAATAAATCAAAATGTCGTCTATAAACACAATAACAAATTTGTCCAAATATTCCTTAAAAATTCTGTTCATCAGGTCCATAAACGCTGCCGGGGCATTGGTTAATCCAAAAGACATCACTAAAAATTCATAATGTCCATACCTCATCCTGAAAGCTGTCTTTGGTATATCTTCTGGCTTAATCTTTAGTTGATGATATCCCGATCTTAAGTCGATCTTGGAGAAGTAATTGGCTCCCTTCAATTGGTCAAACAAATCATCAATTCTAGGTAACGGATACTTGTTCTTGATTGTAAGCTTGTTGAGCTCCCGATAGTCAATGCACAGTCTCATACTCCCATCCTTCTTCTTGACAAACAATACCGGTGCACCCCACGGGGATACACTAGGTCTGATTACTCCTTTTCTAACAACTCTTGCAATTGCTTCGCTAGTTCTTTTATCTCAACGGGTGTCATTCTATATGGGGCCTTGGATACTGGTTCTGTTCTAGGTGCTAAGTCGATTGCAAACTCAATTTCTCTATCTGGAGGAAGTCCCGGTAACTCATCGGGAAACACGTCTAGAAATTCATTAACTACTGGAATATCTTCAAGTTTTGCTGGCTCCTGACTTCTATCAATCACATATGCAACGAAATGCTCGCATCCTTGTCGTAGTAACTTTTTGGCTTGAATCATCGTTAAGAACTTCTTTGCTTGCTTCTGGCCCTTGAACGTTACTATCCTTTCGTCCGGCGTCTTCACCATTACCTTCTTATTTCGACAATCTATCTGGGCATCGTGCTTAGATAACCAATCCATTCCTAAGATAACGTCAAATTCTCCTAAATTAAATGGTATCAAATCTACACAAAACTTACTACCAGAAATCTCAATCTCACAATTCCCACAAACTTGATTAACAGATACATGTTCTTGATTTGTTAATTCCACAGTCATTACTTCATTTAAATACTCAACTGGACAATTTAGCTTATTAACAAAATCTTGTGAAATAAATGATCGAGTTGCTTCCGAATCTATTAACACTTTGGCACATAAAGAATTCACATTAAGCGTACCTGCCACGACATCGGTATCCTGGATAGGGTCCTTCACAGACATATCAAAAACTCTAGCCCTTGGAGTCTCATTCACTGCTGGGGTAGATCCCACAATCCTCAATGCATTACTAACTGGGGCTAGTGTCTTGCAATCCATGGCTATATGTCCTGGGTTTCCACATTTAAAGCACGTAAATCAAATGGCTGGAACCTTCACTACTGGATTCCGGATAGGCTGATCCTTGTTTGCTGGCTCTCTTGCTGGCTGATTTTGGCATTCCCTCGAATAGTGCCCTTTCTGGTTACACTTGAAACAAACTACATTCAACTTGTTACAAACTCCTCCATGCTTCTTCCCACATACCTGACAATCTGGAAAAGTTAACCTTAACTGATTCGGCTGATTCACATTGGGTGAACGGTTACCCTGGCCTCCGTCGCCTGCATTTTGCCTTCTGAAGTTAAAATTTCTTCCTGGCTGAAACTTGCCCTTCTTAAAATTTGGAAACTTCCCTAGTTGTGACTGACCTTCATTCCCTTCGGACTTTCTCTTCTTACTTTCTTTACTTTTTCCTTCTGTGACATCTCGCTCTCTGTCTCTGCAATCATGGCCTTCTGTACAACTCCTGCATAGGTTCCAATTCAAAAATGGCTACCTTCCCTCTGATCCATGGCTTCAGACCTTGCTGGAATCTCTTAGCCTTCTTCCTGTCAGTATCCACATATGACAACACATACCTTGACAACTCTTCAAACTTACTTTCATAATCCGCCACCGACATATTTCCTTGCTTCAACTCTAAAAACTTCAGCTCCAACTGATCTTGAACAAACTGGGGAAAATATTTTTCTAAAAACAATTCCTTGAACCTCTCCCAAGTAATAACATTTGTTTCTTCCAATATCTTCACAGTCTCCCACCAATAGGTGGCCTCATTCTCCAAGTAATAACTCGCAAACTCAACCTTCTGATATTCCTTCACTTTCACTAAGGAAAATGACTTCTCTATTTCCTTTAACCAAACATTTGCTTCAATTGGTTCTAAGGAACCCTTGAATTCTGGTGGGTTTACCGCCTGAAAAGTTTTGAAAGTTAACTGGGGATTGGTCTGTCTTTGTTGTTGTTTTGCCAGGTGAACTGTTTACTGGCCCAAGATTTGGAAAATATGGGCTATTGCTGGGTCTATGGGTCCTGGTTTTACATTCTGGTTTGTATCATCTTGGTTGTTATTGTTGTTGTTGTTGGTTTCTTCATTCTGGGTGTTGGTGTGGGTATTTCTTCTGGGAGGCATTTTTCTGTAAAGAATCAAACAACTTATTTAGCTTTTAAATCAAATCCTTTACATAAAAGAAAAGTTTTGTAAAACAAAAATATCTCTTTTTGAAAACAGTTGTAACAGTTGAACTAAGTAAATTGCATGCTTCTTTACAAAATATAAACAGTTATGGGAATAGGGTACATGGTATCACAGGGGTATAACTGGTGCAATAAATAAGGTTAAGTAAAACAGGTGCAGTAAAGTAAATGACAATGCTGAAAAGGAAAAAGGTACTGATATATATATAGATCAAAAGTTTTAGGTAGTACAAGCGTAAAGACGCTTCGGAAGTAAAAGCAAAAGGGTACAACAACCTACTCACTAGTCAGCAGATCTAGTCTATAAATACAACCCAAAAGTCTACTAATACATACTACACACTACTGTACATACTATACAACCATAAAAACACTGATCAACATCTCCATCTCTGGATTTCTGGGTCAACTCCAAGGGAACTCTGGTCCTCCCAGCCTCTCAAAGTCCTCCATCACCTCAGTAGCCCATCCCATAAGTACATCAGGGCCTCGGCCAGGTAGTGTAGCTCCATGTAGCCTAGCCTCAAGAATCCTCCGTGTCACATGGATCTCCTCTCGAAGCTCCCTCGTACTACGATCAACATCTGTAGTCCTGATGATATGTTGCAGCTCTCGGATCTGGGCCAACAAGGAATCACGCTCCAACAAAAGAGCCTCATACCGGTAATAAAGAACTGGATGCAATGTAGACTGGAATGGGGCACTCGCAATTGAATGCCCAGTGGAATCTGAATCAGCTGGTGGGGGTCCTCTGATAGGTGGCCTCATGCCTAGAGGTGGAATAGCCTGTAGTGGCACGGGCTGCAACACAGGTGGGGGTAGAATAGCCAACACTGGTGGAACAGCAGAACATGGATCTGAAGATGGTACTCCAACTGAAGGCTCTGAGTGGTCAGCTGATACGGGAATGAAAGAGTCGGCCATCGCTGCTATCTGAAATCATATCGCAATATAAGAATCTCGAACCACGACGTGAATCACACTAATACCGATTATAGCGTAGCACTCAACCTCTCGACGTTCTATTTTTCTATTCCTTACTTCTAATCCTAACCCTCTACCCATTCCCGTCAACCTAGGCTTGTGTCAGTGACTTATAACTTGTAGCTCTGATACCAAACCTGTGGCGCCCTCCAACCCCGGGTCAAAAGTTTGGGGTCCACACACACACACCTTATTTATAACCTGCTTATAACAATAATAAAGATAATAATAATAATATGCAGTGACCCTACTTACCAACTACCACGGACCGTAACAGGTTAAAGTATGCACACAAGCCACACACACACACTTTATATTACAAACGTCCAAATCCTAACTATTTAAACTCAGAACTGAGTATTAAACATTATTACAAACTTTTACAAACTTAAATTATCTCAAAAAATGCCTACTAGCTTAACTCGATCAACCTGAACCCCTAACTCTCGCGCTGGACTAGGGATCATCACTACCAACTGGTTCCTTCTTAACTGGAAAAGAATATAAACAACATCGCACAAATGAGCTAACTAGCTCAACAAGTCACAATGACAAAACTGAGAATAATGATCATCAAGTGAAAAGGATTATGATATCAAGTGAACAATGACTTATAATTTAGAATTGGATATTATATTTTCATTTTAAAAACCAAGGTTAGGCTGCTGATCAGTCACGCACTAACCCCGAGCAAAGCACACAGCACTGCTCTAACTACTGGATCCAAGGCACACATTGGCCTACTTGACCAGGATGATGGAAATGATGACCAGGGAAACTCTGCTAAGGGTAGAGGTCAAGGTCAAGGCAAAGGATTTTCATCAAGTAAAGCTAGAATTACAAGTCAAGGAACAAGTTCTGATACTGGGAGAAGAATAAGTTCTGATACTGGTAAAAGGATAAGTTATGGTGAACATCTGGAACTTGATGAAGAAATTTCAAAGCAATTATTTCTTAAAGAAAATCCAGGAATGGACTTTGAGAGTCTAAAGGAAGAAGAAACTAGACTCAAAGCAGAAGGTGTCAAGACGAAATCTAAAGCTTCTGTTGTTGAAAAGAAATTTCCAAAGCATAAAGGTATTGTGATAAAGGACAGAACAAATTCTGAGGCAACCAAAGCCAAATCACAAGTGGAAATTGATCCAAGGTCCAAGGGCAAAGAAAAAGTTGATGAACCTGTAAAGGTTTATATGACAGTCATGGATGAAGAAATAATTGATGAAGAAGATACTAGTCTTATTCTATTGCAAAAGAAGATTTCTCAAACAACCTTTGACATGGCTCATATTGTTCAGAGTCAAGACTTAGTAAGTTCTGATATGACAGAGAAGCAGGCAACCTCTGACATAGCTCAAGTTGACTTGATATCAGAAGATAAGGAAAAGGAAACCTCTGACATTGCTCATGTTAAACCTTCAAAGATACTCCTACCAGGATTCACCAAAGCTAAACAGACTCAACCTTTGAAGACTGCAACAAGTGGTTTTGAAGCAAGAGTTTTTACAGGAAAGGAAGCAAGAGATAAATCTGGATTGGGTAGTTCTGATGTAAGAAGAGTACACAACACTACCAATGATCCAACTTCCTTAAGTGAACCAGGTGTTGGAGCAACTCCTGAAAGATTGAATCGACTTGAATATGTACAAATGGTTTACCATACCTTTTTTAAAGAACATATCTTGTTATATTTTATGACAGATGGAAAGGTATACCATATCAGGAAGAATGTTATACCACTGAAGTATTTTGAGGAACTGGAACATGTTCTATTCCTACTTCAAGTGAAAAACAAATTAACAGATAGTGTTGCAGGTTATTTAAAGTCACAAATTCAAAGACAGAAGAAGCTTTATTCTGTAAAGTCTGACAACACATAATGTCCCAAGTACAGAGATCACAAAGGTGATATTGTCGAAATGAAGCCTGACTCTGCTAAGATCATAACTACTTTTTTGGGTTATAAGGCTGTGGAATTTAATTTAGAGTCTGACAAGGCATATCTGATTAGACTAGATCAGGAGATAAGAAAAGCTAAGATAAATGATCTCAGAGCAGCTATTTTTCAAACTGGTAAAGATACAGCTGAATTGATAAATGCTAAAAGGAGGATGGTCAATGAACTTGAATATGTTGAAAGATGTCTTTTGAAGAACTATCTCAAACAACTCCTGACATCAAAGAGATCAGAAATTGAAGCCAAGTCAAAGATCTACAACTGCTTAAATTCTGAAAGTGTATACAGACAGAAGCTGTTATCAGACCTTAAGATGGTAAAGCTAAAAGGACTGTAAGTTGTAGTTATCTAGTCAAATTCTCATGCATTTGTACTTAATGTTTTTGACATCATCAAATATTTTTTAAACTTGTATATTATGCTAATTTACAAGTTGGGCAAGATTGTTAGATATATTTGATAATGTCATGTGTAATATGATTTGTGTTTAGTTTTCAGATCTTACTTAACAGGACAAATCAGTACTTAATTGGAAATCAGTACTTATACTGAAGTCAGGACTTAAGATATCAGAACTTAAGTCATCAGAAGGTATTTATTAGGAGATAATATCTGGACTTAAGGAGACTTTCAGATAAGGCATGCGGCTGATTGAAAGGAAAGAAGATCAAGACAAATACAAGAAGAAATATGCACGAAGAAAGAATTTTATGAAGAATAGAATACTTGGAAGAAAAGATAAGTAGTAGATATATTTTAGGAAGCAGAATTATATTCCATATCAATTAGAATATTATCTTGTAACTGTGTAGTATATAAACATAGGCATAGGGTTTACACTATAGGTGTTATCTTAATCGAAGTTATTATTCATTATAACCCTAGCAGCTCTCGTGATAATTTGTTCATCACTGAGAGAGGACAGTTCCATATTGTAATAGAGTTTATTGTGTTGAATAAAATCTGTGTTCTGTTACTTGAGTTCTTATATTCGATTTGATTGTAGTAAATACTGTATTCAACCCCCTTCTACAGTGTGTGTGACCTAACAACAAAATTTACTAAGTTAAATCTACTAGGGTGTTTTGTATTATTTATCATCAAGTTCACAACATATTCCTAACAAGTGTAGATAAATAATGTGTGTGTTTGAATAAAGATGAATGTAGTGTAAAACTTGTTAGACAATGGTTTGTAATAAAGAGAGTTTTGTGAAATTTTAAATTTGGCTTGTAATAAAGTTAGAGTGTAGTTCTTATTTTCATACTTTAACCTAGAAAGATCCTGGTTAGTATTAAAGGGGTTTAGATATGTATCTGTTTAATTGTTATACATGCTTGGTATTTAGCTAGTAACCCCCTGACTTATACCCCGGGTTAGGAGGGCGTTACACATGTGCTCTAGTAGCTAGGCTTGAGACAATCGGGATGTTTCTGGCATTCACTGCACTTTCAGACTTTAAAGTTTATCAAATGGATGTGAAGAGTGCATTCCTCAATAGGGATTTAGAAGAAGAAGTGTATGTGGAAAAACCTCAATGCTTTGAAGATCCAAATCTGGAGGACTTTATGTAATTTATATTCATAGCTCTCTATGGACTTAAGAAAGCACCAATGAGATGGTTTGACACTCTCTCAGAATTCTTACTTGAAAATGGATTTACTAGAGGTTTTATAGATAAAAATCTATTTCATAAAATGCACAAGATTGATATGATATTAGTGCAAGTATATGTTGATGATATTATATTTGGTTCTACTAATGAATGATCTTTGCAAGAGATTTTCAAGCTAATGCAGAGTAAGTATGAAATAAGCATGATGGGAGATTTAAATTACTTTCTTGGATTACAAGTAACACAAATGAAAGATTAATATTCATTTCTCAATCCAATTACTTCAAAAAAATTCTCAAGAAGTATAATCTGAAATATTCAAATCCGGCAAAAACTCTAAGCCAACTGCCACTAAGCTTGATCTGGACTAAATCTTTAAGAAGGTTGACATCACAAGCTATAGAGGTATGATTGGCTCATTGTTATAAGCCAACCATACCTCTATAGCTTGTGATGTCAACCTTCTTAAAGATTATGTCCAGATCAAGCTTAGTGATCCACTTTCTCTAAGTTGATTGGTGAACTTGGGATGTTAAATCTTTTTTATTAATTAAATTAGAAGTGAAGAACTGCAAGTTGTTTCGAATAAATTCACTTGTTGATTAATATTAATATTTTAAGGACCAATGAATTTATTTATCAATATTTAAATTATCATATCTCAAATATTTGTGTGCTTGTATTTTATTGATAAATATTTAAGCACGTAAATAAAGCAGCATAATTTAAGTCAACAAAATTATAATTTTATCAATCAATTATAATTTTTGTGATTTTAGGATAAAAATTGTGATCTACTAAGATTTTAAAAAATTTGACATTTAAAAGAATTGACTAGAATTGATCAATAGAAGCATAAATTATTAAGAAATTATTGAACATATATTTGTTAATGATATTAATGTTGAATTTTTTCAAATAATTATTTATGTATATATAATTTTTCAGATTGACTTGATCAAGACTTGACAAATAAGTTGGATTTTTTTTCTTATTTTAGTTTTTTTTATCGAGTCCAAAGGCAAGTGAATAGAATTCATATGACTTATCGAGTCTTAGGAAAATTCCCTAGTTTTTATTTGAATAACTTTGTCGCATCCAAGGGATTTTTAGACAATTTCATATTTTCGAGTCCAATTGTTTCTGCTTGTCGATTCCAAGTCATGTGGCTTGTTGAGTCCAAGGCATAAAACTTAGAATTGTCGAGCCCAAGGAATTTTCACTTGTCGAGTCCTAATAAACTTGGCTTGTTGGGTCCTAGGGTTTGTACTGTAGAGTCCAAGGCATGAACCTTAGACTTGTCGAGCCCTAAGAGACTTGGCTTGTCGAGTCCTAGGATTTGTGTTGTCGCGTCCAAGAACTTGCCTTGGTCAATTTGCTGTTTTATTTTGTGGTTATTTTCCATTATTGATTTCAAGAAATACACACGCATTTTTGTGCTGCTAACATTGAAACGAATCTTGGAATTGAGTTTACTGTGTCCAATAAAGTTATCAGGTTGTTGGAAGATGATCTCGAAGATGATCTCAATTATTATCTCAATTTTCCCAGAGATAATTTTGTTCCACCACCAACCGATACACAACTTCTCACATTTTTTCAAGAAACAAATGCAAATATTTAAAATGGAGTAATTCCTAAGAATTCTTACATAAATGATCTGATTAAAGAATGGAATCTCTTTTTCATAATAATATCATTTTCCTTCTCAGCTAAAACAGGAGGTTAGACAAGTTTGTCTACAATGGTACAATAAATTGGTGTTGATATGGCTCAGAATCTCATAATAGAATATGGGAATTTGCTCATGCAGAGGATACAAAAACATCTTGCTATAAATCTCAATTTTATGGTCTATCCAAGATTCCTACAAGTTGTCCCGAGTCGAAAACTTAATTCTACAGAGCTTGGAGCTTTTCCAGACATCAATTTGGTGGATCCTCCAGAGTTACCTGTAAGAACTTTTGCAACTCTCAATAATGATCAGGGTTATCGTAACAATAATGAGATAGTATTAATTGAACATCTTCAACAAACATTTCTTCTCACTAAATAATAAGTGGAAGCTAAAGTTGCAGCCATTCAAGAACAAGAAGCTAAAGATGCTGAAGGAATTAAAATGCAAGAAGAATTCCTTCAAGTGCAGGAAAATGAAGTAGAGAACATTGAAGGTGGCCCTGTACAGATCGAACCTAAACCAGTCATTTCTACAGAAGCTCCAGAGCTAGAGGTGGTGCCACATCAACAAAGTAACAATATTTACATACCATCTCTCTCTCCAGATAATAATTCTGACACTTTTACTGGTTTACCTAAATTTCAAGATATAGATATGGACACACTATCTTTCACACAACTTCTTACTAAAGGATTAAGTCAGGATACTAGATATAAAATCCCAAATATTCAGAACCCATCTTTAGATCCAAACACTGAAACATTCTTCCTCTCCACACAACCCCTGGTACAAAAGAAACCATTATTAACTGGAGGTGTTAAGGGAGAAACTGAAGAAATTGCAGTAAATAAGGTTGATGTTATGAGAGAACCCATAGCTTTGTCTCTCCAAGAAGAAATGAGTAACCCCCTTGAGACAACTACTGACCCCCTTACATCTTCCCAAAAGGATGTACAGGATTAAACAACAATAAATACTTACTAGATTCATATTCTCAACAAGATGAATCTATTCAAATTTTCCAGTCGACCATGGTATCTGAATGAGTGTCACCATCAAAGATCGTAAATCTTATTGCACAAGGTGAGGTTGCACATACAGATGAAGAATTGACAGGGACATCTACAGGTGTCGTTCCTTCAGTGGAATACTTGCCTTCACAGGTGTTAGGAGAATGTGATATTGCTACTGCCGCCGAAAGTACATCACCTACCTCCCCGGGACAAACTACCCTGATAGCATCTGCGCATACGACACTTGACATCGGTGCAACCGGGAAACCTATTGGAAATGAATCAGGTTCATCTGATGAGCCTAAGGGAAAAATGTCTTCACTGACACTAGGGAGAACTGAAACACAGATTCCGAATGTGACGGCTTCAGTTACTTCCACAAGGATTAAAACCCTAACTGAATCATCTAAAAATGGTAGGAAACTTGTATTGAATAAGGACGAGGATTTTTAAAACCCTATTGCACCACTGATGACCTTCTTAAGAACGACTCTAGTTGTTTCTTTTGTAGGTACAACTGGTACTCGAAACTTTGAGAGGAGTGAAACACAAATTGGGAGGTTGAGTGACACCCCTACCCTTGAGTCGAGTGAAAGAGTGCAGAGAGAAACATTTAGAGAGGATCCTAGCGAGAGACCCACCATCCAAACAACACCACAAATTGACATGTCACGCTATATATTTCACTATGATCTCAATATAATCTTGCTTCATCGTGATACAAGATTCATGAAAATGATTGAATGAAGTGATGTAGATATTCGTAGCAATATGGAGCGGTTGCATCAAGAACATCACCAGGAAATAGATGATCTCAAGTTCCAACATAGACAAGAAATGGATGTCAAGGATGCATACATTGACAAGATTAATACCAAGTTGAATATAGTTGTGCAAGAGATAAGGGCAACACAGAGCAATACAGATGATATTTGTAACACCCTCCAAATCCGGAGTATAGATCTGGGGTATTACGAACACTAACTACCTTACTGAACCTGTACAATTATAATATAAATATATAATTACCTCTTACTGCTACTACTCAGGATCTTTTCAAGATTAAGGGTTTAAAACAAGACCCATTTACCGACTTTATTACAATAACTCAAGTAAACTGCCTTACAAACTCTCTTTATTACAAACCCGTTTTCTATTCAAATTTTAAACTAAACATCTTTTATTCAAATTACAGCTACAACTTATCATGTTATACCTGCTCTGGCATTTCAAAACTCTCTTCTGGAATAGGAATAAACACTCTTGGAATTAGAGGGTCCCGTATCTTGACCCGCTTCTTGACTACTCGGGTTCGGGGGGGTTTCATTCTCAAACTTAACTGAAAAACAAGGTGGACAACAATAATAGAGGTGAGCTAACATTTCTCAACAAGCCTGCAACACTATATATATAGCGTAAAGAGAGAAAAATGAATGATCATATAACTTGTTGGTTTGAACAACCATCTGTTTCTGTAAAGAACAATCAATGTCATTACTGGCGAGTACCAAATGAAAGAGACTGGACACAAAAACCAACATATGCACTATAACGTGTTGATCAGTCAGGATATAGAGTGGATCTATACCCAACTGTATAGACCCGCCAACATATAGGATACCCTTATACTATTGCCTAATAATCAAGGGTCCGGTTCATACTCGGCTCGTAGCTTAGCAACCGGAATAATCGGTATGCTTTTGATGTATCCCAACATCAGGATATATCAGAGAATATGTATATCAGTGTATAATTATTGGAATATGAATAGAGAATTCAATGAATTAGGAAAAATCAAGAATCAAAATAAAATGGGAACAAAGGATCAATAATTGTGTATCAGTGTTTGTGAACAAGGATTATCAAGATGTAACTGTCATGTAAAGTTGGAAGCGATTCACTATTCTGAACTTAGAATAGGGGAAAAACTTGCCTGGTATGCACTTCACTGTGGGTAATTCATAGCCTTCTATCTCTGGCTTGATTCGCCTTGATGGTGCTGAATCTATCAAGGAAAGATACTTGTTTAGTTGACTTACATCGTACGCATATCTCAGACTGATACCACGTAGCCTTTATCATCTAGCCATACAATTCTATCTGACTTGTATATAATTATCTAACACATAGAGTTTACATAATCACGTAAATCAAATAGCACATAAGACACATAACTAAATTAGACTTATTAATAAGTTTAGAATCGATACTAGACCTATATTCGCATTAACAAACACTATCTGACTCGATTCCAAATTTTTCGGGATTTATTGGATTCGTTTTTATCAATAATAGGGTCTATAAACAAATAATTATCATAAGTCGACTCGCTCTCGAACGAAATTATGAGTTATTACTATTTTAATGGAATCAGGTCATTTTTTTGAGTCTAGGGGTCTTCGTTTCGCTTAAATCGGATAGACGGTTTAATTATTACGCAATAAATAAGAATGAATCAATTATTAATTAATTATAAACAATTATTCACAATTAATTAAACCCTAATTTATAATTTAAATAATTATCCAAGAATTATCATATTTTAAAATAATTATTCCCTAATTTTTGGAATTAATTACAATTTATTACAAATTATTTAGTTAAATTGATTAATTATAAATAATTAATCGATTTGAATCAATATTACACAATCTAGAAATAAGTAAATAAATAGATAATTATTCACACTCCCACTTCCTAAAATTCGAAACGCAACTCGAATTATTACAAGTTATTCGACTAAACTGATTTATTATCGAACAACTAATCGATCTAATTAATTAATCCTCAAATACTGAATAATTGGTTAAATAATAATTAATAAATAAATAAGTAAATAAATAAATAGATAAATAAATAATTAAATAAATAATTAAATAAATAATTACATTTTCAAATTTCTAAATTAATAAAATAATTTATAAATTATTTTCAAGATAATTCAGATTTTAATCAAATTATTTTATTTGATTTTCTAATTAACAAAACTAATTTCTGTTTTTATAAAAATAAAACTAAATTATATAAAAATCAAAAACAGAAATCAGGAAATGAATTAGGGTTTTTGTGGATCAAACCCGGGTCGATTTCCGTATTGGAACCGAGTCGATCCCGGGTCGCGGATAACGTCACCGCGGCTCCGCCGCCGGTGATCGTTCTGGCGAGAAAATCCGGCGAACACGTGATTTCCAGGTCGATTAACTCCGTGGCTTCACTCCCCCTCGTCCCCAGGACCTTCCTCCTTCACCCTTTGTCAAAAACGTGGCCGGAATCGCGATGAACACGGCGGTTCCGATGAACGCCGACGAACACCGCCCCCTTCCGGCGAGCTCGAAACTTAACCAAACAACCAAGAAACTTACAAAAAACAACTCCAAAAACGACGATCTACTCGTTCTTAACCATATAAACATCAATCAATCAACGATTAACAAAACTCGAATTCGAAGTTAAAACCCGAAATTATGAAATTACAATCAATCAATCTATAGCTATAATTGATAAAAGAACTGAAAAGAATATTCAAAAAGCTTCAAATCGACTACTTACATGAAGAATTTGGTGTACATAATCACAATCAAATTGAGCTTTGATTCTCTACGTTGTTCTTCACCAACACAATTGTTCTTGATTTTTCTATTTTTTTAATAATTAACTAATTAATAATTTATAATAAATCAGCTATTTATACTAGGGTTAAAAATACCCCTAAATAAAATTAAGGCCCTAATTATACATCTAATAAAATTAATAGGCCCCAATTTTTATAATTTTTGGGTATTAAATATGAATTTTTAAATATCCAATAATTATAAAATATATGTTAAAAATTCTCAAAAATTGTGAATAATACAAAAATGCAAAGAAAAATGGTATTTGATAATTTCATGATCCTACAAAAATAAAAATGTGATTTTTGTGGGGGTTTTGACACCCGAAAGGGCCCGGAAAAGTCATTTTTCGTGAAATGAGAAAATTTGTAAAACGCTTGGATGTTCAGAATATTGATATGGTATAGGCCATACATGGAAAAATAAGGTCAATGATTTTGTTTGAATTATAGGCTATTAAAACACTGTTTGGGTTGTACGACCTTTGAAATGAAGACATTTAATTAATAGTAAAACACCCGATAATTATCCAGAATACATTCTGACTGAAACATGATACACGTAGTACATAACATATAGGGTTTTATGACTCAACACCATTAATAATATAATAAAACACATAAATTTTCTTTATTAAGATATAATACAAGCATAATTTCTCGGTTGTTACAATATTGCTGAGATTTGTGGTAAGAGACTGGATCTTGTTGAACAGGCGCATAAATCTCAATCAACCCAAGCTCCGATTCGGAAGGATAACGCAACTAAGGGGGAGAAAAAGGGAGGAGCTAAAGAAAAAGTTCAAGTTTAGAAGGATCAAGCTCTAGAAAAAGAAACCATGGTTGAAGTTTTGAAATAATTTGTTGCGTCTGTTGCTCCTGTTGTTCAACCAAAAGTTAAGAAAGAAAATATGGAGTTGAACAAAGCTAAGGTTGCAAGTATGCCATATATCCAAACCACAGATCCAATCAGTGATCCATTTGCATACGTCTCCTTTGAAGAAAGAAAAGAAGATGAATTAAGCGAGGAAGCAGTTGAGGTTTAGGTGAAAGTAGAGGCAAAAGAAGAATTTTGGAAGACTCTAGAAGCTGAGAAAGGTAAAGCACCTCCGGGGGTAAAACTGTTATCTAATGAAGATCGCATGAATGAAATAGTAAAATTGCAAAATCAACTGCTTTCAAATTTATTTCCCTCTAATCTGGAAAGTCAATGAGAAGATGAAGAAGAGATAGAAGAGATATATATAGAGAGAGAAAGAGAGATGCTCCTGCTGGATTTGAACCCACGTTTCAGTATAATGAAGAGCAAATTAGGGTCACTGAAGAGGAACAAATTTCTTCTAAACATCTTACTGGACTTGAGGAAATGGTTTGAATATATTCATGAATTCTACAATGAGTTCAATCGAGTGATCACCAATGTGTTAGCGACTTGTTTCTCAAAGTAATGGAGAATTTATGTAAATCATTCATCCAGAAATCTAATGAAAATCTCCTCTAAATTTCTAAATAATGTGAACATGGTTGAGCTGTTTGTTCTGGCGAAGAAAATTCCAACGTCTAAAACTAACTCACATGCAAATGAATACCTCAAAGAATAAATCTATCAGTGCATAAGAAATGTGTCTCTTCAAGCATTTTCCAAACCGTATGTGATCAAGATCTTCAGAGACAGTATTATGTACAATCTAATCCTGACGAATGCTAGTCTAAAAAAGTGCAGTATCAATATCTGACTTTCTTGGAAAGCCATTTGAGAATTGGAAGAGCAGAAATAACCTTTGAAAGAGTAAAAAAACTGACCTACCGAAATGCTTTATGCTTACAGGTTAAACAACAAAATATTTTTAGATAAAGAAAAGCATATGAGAAAGGTCACCAGAGAATACTACCGGACAGTACATGTAGGTGATGACGTTGAGATCAAATTACTGGTAGACAGTGAACCTCTTATCTGCAAGAATGAAGAAGGCACATGGATTTCAAAATAAAGGACAGCAAAATATGGATTTTAGACTTCAGGTTAAGTAGCTTATGAACAATTAATCAAGTTTTGATCAAGTTTAAAATATCAACGTGTGAAGAAGACAAACTTGCATTGAAGCCAATATTTACAGTCCTTAAAGAAGTAGTGGAGGAAGAGAAAATCAACAACACACACAAAGTGTAAGACTGTCCTCAAAGAGTTATAGTCTATGTGTTGTCAAAGAAATCTTCATTATTGCTTGATCAACTTCACACGGTTTATAATTTTCAATGGTTGTTGTTGCATAAACCGGAGATTTCACCTTCTAGTAATCCTCTAGAGACCCTAGCTCGTGACAAAGTTAGAAGAAGACTTGACAAGCTAAAAGAGCTGAGTTAGAAGGACAAGTCTGAAGCTAGCTCTCATCAATAACCTACACAAGCTCTTGAGTCTAAGAAGATAATAATAAAGAGAAAAATTGTCCAGTCCCAATCAACTTAAGAAGGAGAAGGGAGTCAAGGTAAGAAGCCAAGGAAGTCAAGAACTATGAAGACAATATTTATTTGCTCAGTCTAGAGGAATACTTTTTATTCTTGTACTTGTATTTAAGAAATCTAAAATTGTATATGTGAACCAGAATGCATTTTATATTATGTCTTGCTTTCGGTACTTACTATTTTCTTGTTTGTTAGTTGAGTTATCCTTTAGGGATTTGCTTGTCGAACTCTAACAATTAAATAGGGGGAATTGTAAAGCATAATGTAACGTAATATATGACCGAGGAAATATAACTCAACATGAAAAAGAAACATATAAATAATATTAACTATGAAGAACATGAATCCAGAAGATAGAAGATTGGATAAATTTAAAGAAACAAAACATGGAATTAAAGCTGCAAGTCCATAACAGAGTCATGGAAAGAAGTTCATTTTTAATGATCTTTCCTTTGTGAAGAATAAAATGTCAAAGGACTTCCAGTATTAAAAAAATAAATTGATTGTGGCATTGAAGATCTCAGGATTTCAGTAAAGTGAATTCATAAAGCTACAAGGAACAGACATAAACAAAGTGAAAGAAAAAGAGAACATGAATAATCATTTCAATGCTAGTCATTTGTGAACCAGACGAGTGCACCAAACATCAGCATGATAAAAAGGGAACTTTCAGTCCAAATCAAAAAGTAATTAGTTTAAGACTAAACAGGATCTGTCAGGACATCAGAACAGAAGAATTGAAGTTATTAAGAAAGTCTAAGACAGCTCAATTCAGAAATTAATCATCCCAAAGACTGGTTATTTAAAACTAGACTTGTTGAGCCCAAGTAACAATATTAGGCCCAACATGTTGAGTCCTAGATAAAGTGGACTAAGGCATGACTTAATCAATTGTCGAGTCCTAGAATCCAAGACTCAACATCTGTATTGTCGAGTCCTAGGACTAAACTCAACTTAAGTCTTGTCGAGTCCAAGAAATGTTAAGTTGTCGATTCCAAGCAATGAACTTTCGAGTCCAAGGAATCTATTGTTGATTCATAGAATGGTCGAGTCCAAGCCTTGATGAATTTAAGAAGAATAAAGCAATTTCAAGAATACTTGGCTCACATTGTGCCACGCGTCCAAAGAAACAAAAGTCTACACAAAAAGAAGTAGAAGGGCATTCACTTTAGCATTCATCTTCCTCACCAACGAACTGTGATATTAAGAGAGCTCCATTGAAGGCTAAATTTATTAAGCTTGTAATCATACTGTTATGATGTCGAATTTGTTGTAGCTAATCATAATTGATTAGAGTTTTACAAACTCAAGGTTTATATTAATAAAATAATATATTCTTCATATTGTTTCGTGCTTATTTTGATTCCGTATTTTAATGACGAACTTGAAACGAATCTAAAGAATTTATAGGTATCGTATTCAACCCCCCTTCTACGATATTTTGGGGACTAACACTTGTTGGCACATATTTTTTGCAACCTGATAAATATAGTTCTTATTGGTGACTAGAGAAGTCTTATGTTCATCTGTATGTTTAAAGGTATAGTGCGGTCCAGAAGTTTAATTCTCGTCATCGTTTCACATTCAAAATTTAGTATTTTAATATTCATGTTATTGGATTAATATTTATTGTGTAATTTTTAAATTGATAGCATTAAAATGTTTGCACTCCAACTTTTATTTTTTAAATACTAGAAGTATCGTAGGAAATTGAATTTCAAATTTTTTTACATATAAACGGATCGGAGCTCCGATCCATTATCTCTGATCCTATCTAATCGGGATATGGATCGGACAGTAAAAAATTCTAATAAAATCT
The DNA here is from genome assembly GCF_009905375.1 of Apium graveolens. NCBI lineage: Eukaryota > Viridiplantae > Streptophyta > Magnoliopsida > Apiales > Apiaceae > Apium > Apium graveolens. The sequence continues at coordinate 249,205,703 of NC_133650.1, read as the reverse complement.
GATCCAGATTCGGTAAAATTAAATGGATAAAAATATGGATCAAGCTGATTCGGTCCATTGATAGCCCTACTTCCAAGTCTTCAATAATGATGTTAAAGGGCCGTTCGCTCATCAGTAATAATTTTCAAGGAGAAACTTGATGCCCTTTATGATGTTCCATTTCAAAAGTATAGGTTCCGGTTATAGTTTTAATCACAAAGTTTTGTAATGTTTCTCAGTCATTGCGCTTTCAGTTATTGAGACTATCTTTATAGCTCTCCCAATTTTTTTCTTCAAATCTCTAAGGTGTCATTTAGTTAGGGGTGTTCTGAAATCAGTGAGTTTCGTTCATTCCAATATCATACCTAATATTTGGTTGAGAAATTTATTTTTCTAAACTCATTACTAAAACCCCCAAGGTATGAGTTTTTCATACAAAGGAAAAAGGTGGGATTGAGATAATAGGGATGAACGCGGGTCGGGTTGGCTGGGTTGGGGGGAATGACCTGGCCCAATAGATTCGGTTTGTAAAATTTTATCTTGTTAATCTAAAAATATTTATTTAACCCAACCCTATTATCTATACATTGGGTTGGATCACGTTAGATTTCAAACAAGCAATAACATTAAAATATGCTCGATGTAAATACAAAAATGTGCACCAGCATTTCCATATGATTAGTTACTGCAGTTACCAAAAGCATAACCATTTTAGCTAGGTATATTATACGTAGCTTATTTTTAGGGTGCACTAGTCACTACCAAATTTATGTACTGATTGTTCTTAGACTGAATGACTAGATCTCTCAGTTGAGTTTGTCAAAAAATGGTTGTAGTGGTTAGTGATCAGTAAATGTACAAACCTGAATCGAAAAAAACACATGTCTAACATGTATGTGACCATGACATCTTTACAACAATACAAAGAATACTAGTCTAAATCAGGCATCTGAAAAATAATCGGGTTGGGTTAGGTAAGGATTAAAATTTGTCAAATCATGATCGAGACCATTATATATTCGGGTTAACAATAAATTAACCAAATTAAACATCCGGTTTTGGACAGTTCGGCCAAAATAAGGGGCGGGTTGGGTCGATTTGGCCGGTTAGTCACTTTTTAATTCACCCGCTATGAGATAGGGTATGGGGACTTAACTTTATTTATATCATTTTAACTCTATTTAAAAAATTAAACGTAAATGTTTAATACAAAAATTAATCAATGAACTAAATTTATAATTGAATAATAATTAAATTAATTACAATTAATGACTCAAAACTATTTGAAATCAATCATATTCATTCTAGCACTCAACCAAATAGATGATATCTGACATGATACTTCAACCTCATACCACTTTGACCTGATTCCTAGTTTCAATCACACACCACTTTTTGAACCAAACATGAAATGACCCATAATATTTTTTGCCCTTTATTTTTTTCCTCAATCTTTATGCCTTTCAAAACATCGAACAATTCAATTTTGAGTCTTAACTAGATGGATGTGCAACATGCTTATCACTTTTGACCTCTAAGCTTTAAAAATTGATCAATTCTTGCTAGATATATATTTTTTGTGCTTCCATCATCATAAGTTAAAATTGTTCGTTTGATTTTGGGCATATGCTTTAACAATGAATTCATCTTTACGACTTCATCTATAGTATCATCTGTTAGGTTTCGGGGCATAAAACGCAACGGAAATAATGTATAAAAATTGTTAAAATTAGAAAAATCTGAAACCCATAGTAGGATTCATGCGAAAGATAATATTTAATTTGTAGTCAAGATATTTACCTTAAGAAGTTTTACGATTTCTGTTGACTAATGGAGGTCCAAATTTTAAACAATCACCATATATCCCATCGCGAAATGATCTACGCCATGAAGGTATTCGCACAAATGATCGAACATAGGATGAGCATGTACTAGCACTCGAACATCAGAAGTCGCCTTCTTCTCTCTCTCACAAGCTACTAGGGTTTTATGTTTTATCTTATAAAGATATAAAATCCTAGTTCAGACTTAATAAGATATTGTATAAGTAAGAGAAAAAGACTACTAACCCTAAATTGTTTATAGTTTTAATAAATCTAAAAATTCTATTTATTATTGATTAAGTCTTACTTAATCACCCAACAATACAATTTTATATTTAATAATAAATTTGTATTTCTTATTTATTTAATTTATTAAGTCTTGCTTAATTAATAACAAATAATTCTAATTACTTACATTAAATTTAATTATGAACTTAAATTAAATAATCATCCAGTCATATTTTGTGTGACCCTTTAGGTTATTATTATATTGATAATAATTTATAATCTAATTTAAAATCGTAAACAATAGCGACATTTAGTAATATATCATTGATACCCAAGTAATAATAATTAAATCGGTGATCGATTAAATCTTTCGTGAATAATGCACATTGTAATATAATTCTTTTAACCACATATTATAGATTAAACTCGACATATGTAATATGTCATCATCTTCATAGTTTAATCCAAGTTTCCTTAATCAATGTGTAGACTATCATATCAAATCAATATTTGAGCGCGGTCACGCATTTCATAGTCTAGCTCACATAAGAGGCCAATAATATCACTCCTAAAATAGGTAGGTTAAATCCTTATTAGATCATTCATATTTCTCATACGATTAATAATTTACCCGGAGTACATTCTTACCATTACCCTGTTAAAGGTAACTTTTAATGTAACCAAAGTTCACTAATTCTCGTATAGATATATAATGATTTCAAGTCTAAGGATCATTACATCATTATTACTGTGAAAATTACTTATGACACAACAGACATATAGAATATCACATTGGGTCTTTTCAGCACCATGTACATTCACATGTGTATGTGTTTTTGACTTTAATATCACTATACCTATGACCAATGAGATGTGATCATCAGTCAAAAATCACACCAGTCTTAATGCATTATTATTGTTCCTTAATAATAATACTCGACTTAGGAAATTTAGGAATATTGATATTATTCTCATAATCTCATATCTAAGTCACGTACTTAGAGATATAGAATGCATATCATATTCCAAGGATATTTATTAATCTAATACTTATATCACAGTAAATTAAGACATAATAAATTTTAAAGAGAATAATCGATAGAACATAAATATTAGTAATTTAAATGTTATAAATAAAAATATAATAGTGTTATCTTTAGGGCACAAACAAGAACAATATCATCATTAACTGGAGTGAACAAATAGACCAACGATTGAAATGAGTTGTTATATTTCGTGAGTTTTGTATAAGCACAATGTATAGGCACATATTGTTGAGAAAGTTTAGTTCAATTATCAAAAATTTGTGCATGATCGCGCCTCTAGAGTTGGATATATATATATAATCTGGATGATATAAGAAGTAGATCTGAAAAATATTTTGGGTGTTTCGGGTGTGTGTTAAACAAGCTCTTTTTTTATTCTAAAGATTTTTCTATAAAAAAATAACTATGTACAAATCCTCCACTCCAAAATAAAGAAGCCCATTAATTAGATATTAATTCTCACTATGTAAATAATACGTAACTTCCGTATTCAATATCGAGTAGACGAGGTCTGAGGACAACCTTCGGGATTATAACAATATTATGTCGTTCTTGATATATACACGTATCTAATCTCTTATCCATTATTCATAATCATCACTCCAATTTTAGCTCGCTTCTTTACCTACTTACAATTTTGAACATTTATTCTATATATACTAGCATTATATCAAGTAACAAATTAACTGTAACTTCATATCATCATATCATAGATTTCATGTTGTAAATAAGACTATAATTGTTATTTTTGTATATTAAAAAGTGTCCTTGTTACCTGCTTGGTCACATAAACCAATGGTTTACTCCCTTTTTATGTTTTTCTGTGTGTGATATTTTATGTGGTAGATTGGTAGTTGTTCTACGATTTTTATTGGGAAAATAAATTTATTTGTCACTGAACTATTTCTGTTTTATTGTTAAATTTCCTGAATAAATGATTTCAATATAAAACATCATTTTTCTTTTAATTTTTTCTAGTACAAGTACTTTTGTCAATGAAGCATATAACGGATGTGTAATTTTTTGCTAACGTGACATATGCCTTTACATGTAATTATATGTGGACATAATAATTTAAAAAAAAGGATTTTTTTTTAAAAAAAATAACATGACATCATACTCATACTCATGTGACTTCATATTACATACATACGAGTATACCCCTCCTATACCAGGTACTACTCCAATTCCTTCATCTAAAATTATTGTTACAGTACTCTCAAATTCAAGCTTCCCACATAATAATTCCTTTGATTCCCCAAATTATCTAAATAGTCCACACCGTTATTCCTCTCATCGTACTATATCCTTCCTCATCTTCACCACCACTTTCATCATCTTTCGACACCCAATTAGACCTAATTCGCTACTTATTTCACCTCTTTGACTTCAAATTCATCACTTTTCAGCTCTCAATCGCCAGTCGGAATATATTTTTTAAAGAAACAATGTAACATGATAATCGAAATTATTTTCTTTTTCGAACTCGAAGTCACTCAAATTCAATAAGTTCTAGTATTTGAAGATGATTTGGACTTATGCATTAATTTTCACTTGTTAGATTTTTGAATATAGCAATGGTGGAGTGTAGGTTTGGCTGTTTATTTGAACATCTAGTATTTGTAATTCGATCATTTCTAGAGTTTTGGTATAGATCAATACAGGTGTGCGTAGATGAGAGTGTAATTTGGATTTGAATAGATACGTGATTTTTTTAAGAGAAATAGATTTGTGATTGAGAAATTATTTTATTTGAAATTGTGTAAATTATTATAAGAAAATAAAAGAATATTTTTAAATTTTTACGAGATCACGCGCGTCCAAGTTGCTATTTTTTTGTACACGTCACAATTCAGATATTTTGGCCATTTAAGCAACGTGTGATTATCACCTATTTAGGTAAGATTCTAACATCGTTACAATTTTTGAACGTAAAGATGTGTACCAAAAAAATTCAAAAAAAACACGGACTTAAATAATAAAATAGCTATAGTTCAAGTAATAAATGAATTTATTTTCCGTTTGGTTACATAAATAGATCAATATACTTAAATTTATAATTCAAAAGAAATTATTAAATTAGACTTTGTTGAATAATTTTTAATTTTCAAAATCGAATCAGGCATTCCGAGTTCAGACAACTAATCGGGTCGATTAAACAGTGATACACCTGATAGATCTTTTTGGAATCATAGTTGGTCGATCTATGTGCAGCCTATATTAAAAAATTTCATGTGGCGATTATGTTCTAATGCCTTAGCTACTCGGGATAACATTTTCAAGCGTAAATGTTTTTTGTCTCCTTATTGCCCAATATGTATGGACAACATTGAAACTAGTGAACATATGCTTTTTCAGTGCCAATGGACTCGTCCATTATGGTTCTCTTCCATTTTGGCACTAAATCCCCGTTCTTCTTCTTCTAATTATACTATATTACAATATTTGTTGACTCTTCTTTCAAATATGGATTCTATAAAAGATTGTATTTATCTAATATCAAATTTTACTTTTGTTGGCTGGTCTATTTGGTTAGCAAGAAATAAATTTGTCTTCGACAATGTTCCAGTGTGCCCAATTTTAGTCTAAAGGCCATTTCATATGCTCAATCAGAATATTCGTCATTGTTTGAAATTCCTTACCTAATGTCTCGTAGCTCTGTTGACAATTCTTCACTGCAGTGGAATCCCCCCCTGTAAATCTAGTGAGAATCAATTGTGACGGTGCTTTTAAACGAGGTGATATGGCCATCGGTGTTATTGGCAAAAATTCTAGCAAAGAGCTTGTTGATGGTAGAGGTTATCATGTTTCAGCCATCTCTTCTCTTTAATCTGAACTATATGTAATTTGAGAGGCTTGTTTAATTATAAGGCAGGATCACCTTTTTAATGTTATAATTGAATAGGTTTATAAATCAGCTACTGATATATGTTCCAATGAGGCTAAACCTCCTTGTGATTCTGTAATTCTAGTTGAAGATATATGATCAATGGTGTATGAGTTTCATTTAAATCTGTCTTATTTGTCTAGATCTTGCAATGTTGTTGTCACTGAATTGCCAAACAAGCCTTTCTAAAAGTTTTACCACTTAATTGGGTGTTTGATCCCCTTGATTATTTATCCTCTTTGCTGAGGAGTGATGTCCCTGCTTGATTCCTTCTGAGTTGGTTTTCCCAACTCCGTCTCTGTAAAAAATAGTGATATGAAGCTGAGTTGAAAAACCATCTCATAAACCCTAACCCATTTCATAAGTTCCAAACGTTCGATTGTACTCCAGCGAGATGATTATGGAGGATCTGATAATTGAGATTCTATTACGTCTTCCTGTAAAATCACTACTCCATTGCAAATCAGTGTGCAAACCCTGGTTATCTATAATTTCAAGCCCTAATTGATCATTTCTCGTCTCAAACACACTACTACAAAACCAGGAGCTGATGAAACTATCATCGTCTATGAAATGGATGATAATTCAATGTCTATGCTAAATCTCAATTTTCCTCAAACCAAGGTCCACTCGGTTTTCCTTATTCTCAGGGTGATTACTCTTTCGAGCCTGATTATAAGATTGTTGGTTCTTGTAATGGCATTGTTTGTGTTTCCATTTCTAATTTCCAGACGGTGAATAAATTACTCGACATGGGCTGGTATCATAGGAGTTCCTGTTTTCGTAATAATCCGAATATTTACCTTTGGAATCCTGCAATTAAAAATCTAAACTTATTCTCCCACATTCTAAGGACTATGATTATTTTACGGTAGCCAAAGGATTTGGTTTTGATCCCATCTGTAATGACTTTAAGGTTTTTAAAGTTGTTTTTCTCTAGGATGTGATCTTTTCTGCTGAGGTCAATTTTGCCAATACCAATGTTTGGCGTAAGGTAGATCCTAGACCTACTGATTATCGATATTCAATGATTTTTATATTTGTGTGAATGGATTGTTGTCTTGAAAATGATTACTTGGCATGATGGCTTTCAATTTAAACATGATAGTGATTACTTATGGTATAAAGTTACCTGCCACATCTTCTAATTTTTGCATTATTGACTTCAATGATTCTATTGCAGTCATTATCTCTAGGGAAGGTGAATTGAATCATGTATTCGACATGTGGAAGTTGGATGATGAGGCAAGCCTTCGTGGTGGTGGAATAGAGACTTGATGGACGCTAAGGTTCGGTATTGATATTAATTTTCCAGCATGTATTCCGCGGCATGTTTATGGCTGTTGTGGTGATTTCCTATTATGTAGTGGAGATGACATGTACCTTCTATATAACTTTCACAAGAAAGAGTCCATTATGGTCTTAGATTTTATTCTTATTGCTCTGTAATTTATCAAGTATAATGAGAGCTTGGTTTCAATCACATGATCTAAACAAGTCGACCGGATTGCTCATGAGGATGATAATTAGCAAATCTGGTGTTTAATAACAATGTTTCTGCTATTGTATTTGCTTTTGCTAGATTACTACATCTATAAATTTTTTGTTCATTTTCTTTATTCGGCACTAGTAACACATCTACTATAAATATGTTACTCATTTCCCTTATTTGAGTCAATTAATGTGGAGGATGTCACGTGACAAGGGTTGAAAAGAATATGTGCAGTTTCTTGATTTTTTAAATGTCATATCTTGGAACATGGCACTACCTATGAGAATGATTCTTATATAGTTCAGCAATAGAATAAAAAATACATCGATGGTTCTCTCAAAAGATTTAGAAACAATATTATTATGAATTCTCAGTCTAAAGTTCATCAGATAATTTCCACATGGAATGTTTTTGAGGCAGTCATGGATAATTTAATAGACTGTATGTTTTTCCTCTATATATTGTATCCTCAAATGTGCATAATTTCTGACATCCTTAGAATTAGTTCTATTATGGAATATGTAACCGCTTCCCATGCATTTTCTATAGGGGACTTGTGTCATGCCCCCAAATACGGGGTCAGGGAATTTGGTCGTCACGATGAAATCTCAAAATAAAATAACTCGTTTAATAACAAACAGTTCTCAACAATTGAAATATAACATATGCAACCTCAAATTACACAAAGATCTTTTTAGGTTACAATTCTAGAAACAAGAAATTTACAAATAAATTTTTCACCTTATTTTAAAACTCTTTTCAACAATTTCCAAACTCAAAACTTAACCCACTAGTATAACTTCGAAAAGAAGTATATTAGGCCCAATTATATGATAAAAAAAGTAATATATATAGAGAGAGATACACAACTTTACATAATAGAACTCACTCTAGTTCCGCAAACCCTGGACCGGTCATCTTCATAATTGTATCATTCTCAGCCTTTCTCAAATTACGCGGCTAAACAGCGCAAGTCTACCTCTCACTGGAAGGTAAGGTTTAAAACAGGCAAGTATGAGCGAAATAAATACTCAACAAGTTCAGTATAACATATATATAGTCTTTTGATATAAAAAACGACATTTGCAATAGATCAGAACATTTAAAATCATAAGTGCTGAACTTCAAATTTAGTTAAGGAGTCCAATAATTGTTTTCTCAACTGTATACAAAACCCTTTTGATATTTTTGAGTGAAAATGCTTCAGCAATAATTTGATCCCATTAAGGATTAGAATTTGTAAAACAATATTTATAGGAATAGAGTAAACAAAAATATGAAACAGTAATTATGAACTAAATCATAAATTTTATTCAAAACCCCACTCTTGACATTAATATTCAGTTTGATGTCAACGTCAAATTAAATATCAATACTAATCTTAGATGCTCACAACATACCAATACTGAAGTATTGAAGTCAACATCAATCATATATATCAATACCAATTTTTGATATTAACAGCAAATTAAATATCAACATCAATCATAAATTTAATCAAACTGCATCTCACATTTTATCCGAAACAGAAACACTTGATAAATTAATTATTATATAATTATCAAAAATCATATAATAATTTAGATTGGAACCAATTATACACTATGTTGTTCCTGGTGATCAGTCTTGAAACAACACTGGTATCCGGCAGCCATGCCGTAAATATAGAGCATCCCAAAAGGCATATATTTTCCTTGCAAGATATTACATCTTCATAAAATAGCTCACACTGGACCGGTCTCTCGGCCACTTAAGCTGTAATTAGTAACCATCCAATCTTAAAACCTTTTATTGAAAGGGTCGTAATAATCGACACCCTTATAAATTTTATTCCCCCATCTCAAATGGTCAGGAGTATCTATAAAATAAAATTATTTTTCTCAAAGTCAAAAGCATTTATCAATCCAGTATTTGGATAAGTAAAAACACTTACTATCCTTAATATAGAATAGTAGAAGAGTACTTGCATAATCAGAATCAATCATTTTGATATGTAAAGCGTTTAACTATTCTGGAATTAAAATAGGGGAAAAAATTGCATAATCATAACTAAGCAGTTTGATATGTAAACTATTAAACTATTCTGGAATTAAAATAGTGTAGGAAAACTTGCCTTTGATTTTTAGCAGTTAAGCACACGCGCACTAACACAATCTCTTATTCTGAATTCCCATGACATCACCGTCTTTTATTTCAATAACTCTAGTGTTGCAAACCCAGTATTCGACATTATTTAAATTTTATTCTTCATCCATTATTTCTGGTCTTGATCATCTCGAACGACCTGCATCTATAATTAAAAGATAACACTTTAATCGTTTACACGATAATTATCCGATGAACTACACGTCAAAACTCTATCGTCTACCCGTACGATAACCCGCACATAAGACAATAATTAAATACAGGAATCTTGACATACGTATGCACGTAATTCATATAGAATATAAACATGTAATTCACGTATCACATAATTTATATAACACGTGACTCGGTTCGTCAAAAGGTAGGTCTCGGTACTTTTAAAATCGAAATCGGGTTAAAATATAACTTTTGAGTCAATACGCGACTCAGAAACATATACAAAATTAGCGACCTTTCGATACAAAAGAATCTATGTCTCGAAAGTATTTTTAATAGAAGCGCAATATATTTCTGAGTCTAGAAACATTATTTTCCTATTAAACGGACAAACGGTCTATTTATTATAAATAAAATAAGAATAACTGAATTAATATTAATATTAATTGAATATTCAATACCTCTCTATATTTGTAAATGCTCAAAATAATTTTAAAATATTATTTTACTTAATTTTAAATATTTATATTTTATTTAACTATTTAAAAACAAAATTAATTGATTAAATTAATTAATCGACTAATTAAAGCCATAAATAATTACCTAAAATAAAATATAAATAATTAAATTAAATTTGAATTTTTGAAAATAATGTAGAAAATAATTTTCTGAAATTAAAATAATTAAGAAAATTCTTTAAAAATAATTAACCAAATTATATTTTGAATAAAAGTCAATTTTTGAATAAAATATTAGATTTTGATTTATTTTTAAAACAAAATCCAAGAAACAGTTTTCAGGAGATAGGTTTGGGGTCGAACGACGTCCTGTTAGATATATTTGATAATGTCATGTCTAATATGATTTGTGTTTAGTTTTCAGATCTTACTTAAACAGGACAAATCAGTACTTAACTGGAAATCAGCACTTATACTGAAGTCAGAACTTAAGTTATCAGAACTTAAGGTTCAGGAGATATTTATCAGGAGATAATATTAGGACTTAAGGAGACTTTCAGATAAGGAAGGCGGCTGATTAAAAGGAAAGAAGATCAAGACAAACGCAAGAAGAGATATGCATAAAGAAGGAATTCTATGAAGAATAGAATACTTGGAAGAAAAGATATCTGATTGATATATTTTAGGAAGCAGAATTATATTCCATATCAATTAGCGATTATCTTGTAACTGTGTAGTATATAAACACAGACATAGGGTTTACACTATATGTGTTATCATTATCGAGAATAATATTCATTGTAACCCTAGCAGCTCTCGTGATATTTTGTATATCACTGAGAGAGGACAATTCTACATTGTAATAGAGTTTAATAAAGTTTATTTTCTGTTACTTGTGTTCTTTGAATTCGATTTGATTGTGATATACACTGTATTCAACCCCCCTTCTACAGTGTGTGTGTGTGTGTGACCTAACAAGTGGTATCAGAGCCTATCTGTTAACACACAAACAGTTTAAGATCCAAAATCAATCATGTCTGAAGTAGAAACTCCAACCAAGCCCACCAAAACTGAAGAACCTCCAAAGACTCAAATCCATAGTCGATATGAGGCTATTAGAGTTCCCATATTGAAACCATCTGAATACCCCATATGGAAGGTGAGGATGACTATGTTTTTGGAAGCTACAGATCCAGAATATCTTAACAGAATCAACGAAGGACCTCACAAGCCAACCAAACTCGTTGTTGCAGTTGCAGGTGAAGCAGCAAAGTCTGTACCAAAGGAGAATAGTGATTACACTGCTGAAGATATCGTATCAATTGCTAAGGATGCTAAGGTACGACACTTGCTGCATAGTGCCATTGATAATGTAATGTCAAACAGGGTAATCAACTGCAAGACTGCAAAGGAGATATGGGATGCCTTGGAGACAAGATGCCAGGGAACTGATTCGATTAAGAAGAACAGGAAGACTATACTCACTCAAGAGTATGAACACTTTAACTCAAAGCCTAATGAGTCATTAACTGATTTATATGAAAGATTCGTCAAACTCTTGAATGATTTGTCACTAGTTGATAAGGAGTATGATCTTGAAGATTCAAACCTTAAATTCCTGTTAGCTCTTCCTGAAAGTTGGGATTTGAAGTCCATAATTATAAGAGACAACTATAATCTTGAAGAAACAACTCTTGATGAAATATATGGGATGCTCAAGACTCATGAACTTGAGATGGAACAAAGAAGCAAGAGGAAAGGAGGAAAGTCAAGGACAGTTGCTCTTAAGGCTGAGGAAGAATCCCCCAAAGCAGCTACCTCAAGGAAAGGCAAGGGAAAAGCGCTCATCACAAAGTCTGATACTGAGTCATCAAGTTATGATAGTGATGATGACTCAGAAACTGAAAGCTTGCCTGAGATGGATACTGATGAAGAGATGATGAAGTTGTGTGCTCTTATGGTGAAAGGAATCACAAGGATTGCATATAGAAAATTCAGGAAGGGAAAGAAGTTTTCCAGGAAAGGTGCAAGTTCTGATAAGAAGAGTTTCAGAAAATCTGAAGGCAAAGGAGGGAAGTCTGGCAGAGGAGATTACACAAATGTCAAATGCTACAATTGTGGTGAGAAAGGCCACATATCTCCTGATTGCAAGAAAGTGAAGAGTGACAAAGGCAAGGCTCTTATCACAAAGAAGAAAAGTTGGACAGACACTTCAGATTCTGAAAGTGAGGAGAACTATGCCTTGATGGTAAATGCTGATACCAGTTCTGAAGCTGCTGAGTTAAAGGTACCTCAAACTACTTATGCCTTTCATACTGATGATATTAATGAGTTGAGAAGATATCTTAAAACCATGTTCATTAGTTATAGAGATCAAACTTTAACATGTGAAAGATTAACTTCTGAAAATCTTGCTTGTAAAAAGAGGAATGATTATTTAGAAAAAAAGTGAGTCATGTTCCATCAAACACGGAAAGATGGAGATGATGCTTTCTATGTTAAGGATGAAGTACTTAAAATGAATGAATCTCTAAAAACTGAGTTAGAAAAGGAAAGAGAGATTATCAGGACTTGGACTAACTCTGGTAGAACAACTCAGAATTTTTTAAGTAGTGGAAACTGGAAAGAGGGCTTAGGTTATGGAGATGATAAGAATGATAAAAGAACTGTAGAAATTAAGCCTATAGTTGTTAAACAAAAGCCAAAGGTAAAACCTGTTAAGTTTGTAGTTGTAAAGTCTGATAATGAAAAATTAGAAGTTAAAAAAGAATTAACTTCAGACAAACTAAAACAGGAAAAGCCAACTGAAGTAAACGTAGGCTTAATGACAAAGAAGCAGCTTAAGCATAAGCTGAAAGATGTTAAGAATGTAAACAAGGTAAAGTCACCTAGGAAAAATAGGAATGGAAAGGAAGGTGTGAATAAAAGCAATGATTATAAGTCTGTTCCTAATGCTCCTTGAAAAACATGTCATAACTGTGGAAGTTCTAACCATCTGGCTTCTTTTTGCAGGAAGAATAAGAACATAAACTCCTTACCTTCAAAGTCAGGAGCTAAGAGTCAGTCTGTTAGATATAGGCCACAAAATCCTTGTTTTCATTGTGGTAGTTTATGGCATTCCATTTATACTTGTAAGGAATATCATAGTTTGTACTATGATTATTATCAAATAAAACCTTCTTTAAAGAAAGTTAGCATTGTTCCTTCTAGTGTAAGTTCTGATACAAAGTTTGATAGTGTAAATGCTGATAAGAAAAATGTTAACATAAACTCTGATGCTAAATCCGCTGCAAATGTTAACAAACTTAATAAGGCCAAAGGATCCAAGCAAGTCTGGGTCCTTAAAACTAATCATTAGTGGTCTTTGTGATTGCAGGGCAACAGAAAAACATCCTAGTTCTGGACAGTGGATGCTCAGGACATATGACTGGAAATAAAGCCCTGCTATCAGACTTTGTGGAGAAAGCTGACCCAAGTGTTTCTTATGGAGATGGCAACATTGGAAAAACACTGGGATATGGCAATATCAATCTTGGAAATGTCATCATTGAGAAAGTAGCTCTGGTCTCAGGACTTAAACACAATCTGCTCAATGTTAGTCAAATCTGCGACAGAGGTTATCATGTGGATTTCTTTGAAGAACACTGTGAAGTTGTAAGCAAATCTACAGGAAAAGTTGTTCTGAAAGGATACAGGCATGGTAACATTTATGAATCCAAGCTTTCAACAAGTATTGATGGTTCTGCAATCTGTCTGTTAAGTAGAGCATCAATTGAATAAAGCTGGAATTGGCATTAGAAACTCTCCCATTTAAATTTCAACAACATAAATGAACTAGTCAAGAAAGATCTTGTGAGAGGACTGCCAAAATCAGTATTTGCTCCTGATGGCCTTTGTGATTCATATCAGAAGGCAAAACAAAGAAAATCTTCATTCAAGAGCAAGACTGAATCATCAATTCTTGAGCCTTATCACCTACTACATGTTGATCTATTTGGTCCAGTGAATGTCATGTCTATTGCAAAGAAAAAATATGTTATGGTCATAGTAGATGAGTTCACCAGATACACATGTGTGTATTACTTGCACACAAAAAGTAAAACGCCATCTATCTTAATTGATCATGTCAAGCAACTGGATAAATTGGTTAAAGATTCTATGAAGATAATAAGAAGTGATAATGGCACTGAGTTCAAGAATTTGATCATGGAAGAGTTCTGCAAAGACCATGGAATCAAGCAGGAATTTTCTGCCCCTGGAACTCCACAGCAAAATGGAGTTGTTGAAAGAGAGAATAGAACTCTTATAGAAGCTGCACGAACTATGCTTGATGAAGCAAAGCTACCAACCTATTTTTGGGCTAAAGCTGTGCAGACTGCTTGTTTCACTCAGAATGCAACACTCATTAACAAGCATAGAAAGACACCATATGAGATGGTGAAGAAAAAGAAGCCAAATCTGAAGTATTTTCATGTATTTGGATGCAAGTGTTTTGTTCTTAAGACTCATCCTGAATAGCTATCCAAATTTGATTTAAAAGCTGATGAAGGAATTTTTGTTGGATATCCACTTTCCATAAAAGCCTTCAGAGTCTACAATTTAAGAACAAGGGTTGTCATGGAATCTATCAATGTCTCCTTTGATGATAAGAAGATTACTGGACTTGAATATTTCAATGATCATGATCAGCTGAGATTTGAAAATGAAGATTTAAATTCTGATACTGAAAATCCTGACAGTCTAAATCCTGAAACTGCAAATTCTGATGTTATTGAAACTGTGGTAACTACGCTAAATGAAGATGCACCTATGCAGGGGGAGCATACTGAAGATACAACCACATCTCAGGAAGCATCAGAACCTACAACTGGCTTTTCAAGTTCTGATTCAACAGGTTCTGATGAGCCAAGTTCTGATAAGTCTGGAAACTCAAATTTTGAAGGATCCAACTCAGAGAGCATAGTTTCAGGGGGAGCATCAGAAAATGTTGATGAAGATAGCATGGATCATGGGGGAGCATCCAGTTCTAGAGAAAACCTTCCATCTACAAGGAAGTGGACTAAATCACATACACCTGACTTAATTATTGGAAATCTTGATGCAGGTGTCAGAACTAGAACAACTACATCAAATGAATGTCTCTATAATTCTTTTCTTTCTCAGACTGAACCAAAAAAAGTGGAAGAAGCTCTTCAAGATGCTGATTGGGTGCAAGCAATGCAGGAAGAGTTAAATAAATTTGAAAGAAATAAAGTATGGACCCTAGTGCCAATACCTAAGAACAGATCTGTTGTTGGTACAAAGTGGGTGTTCAGAAACAAAACTGATAGTGATGGCATAATAACAAGGAATAAATCAAGGCTGGTTGCAAAAGGATATTCTCAACAAGAGGGAATTGATTATGATGAAACATTTGTACCAGTTGCTAGATTGGAAGCCATAAGGATATTTTTGGCTTATGCTGCTCACAAAAAGTTTACAGTCTTTCAAATGGATGTGAAAAGTGTTTTTCTCAATGGAGAATTGGAAGAGAAAGTATATGTTGAACAACCTCCAGGCTTTGTAGATTCCAAATTTCCAAATCATGTCTACAGGCTTGATAAATCACTTTATGGCCTTAAGCAAGCTCCAAGAGCATGGTATGAGAGTTTAGCTCAGTTTCTTCTGGAAAGTGGATTTAACAGAGGAACTATTGACAAAACACTGTTCTACCTCAACCATGGAAAGGACTTACTTTTGGTGCAAATATATGTTGATGAGTATGATGGGGGAACTTAGCTATTTTCGGCCTTCAAGTCAAGCAGAATGAAGAAGGCACTTTTATTTGTCAATCCAAGTACACCAGAAATTTGTTGAAAAAATTTGGAATGCAAGATTGTTCAAGTGCATCCACTCCCATGGCCACTGCAACAAAATTGGATAAGGATACTGGTATATCAGTAGATATTACTGATTACAGAGGTATGATTGGCTCACTACTCTATCTAACTGCTAGTAGACCTGATATCATGTATGCTACCTGTCTTTGTGCAAGATTTCAAGCAGATCCAAGAGAACCTCACTTAACAGCTGTGAAAAGAATTTTCAAATATCTTAAGGGAACAGCTGATCTGGGATTGTGGTATCCTAGAGAATCAAACTTTAAACTAATAGGTTACTCAGATGCAGATTTTGCAGGATGCAAAATTGACAGGAAAAGCACAAGTGGAAGCTGCCAATTTCTTGGAGGCAGATTGGTTTCTTGGTTTAGCAAGAAACCAAAGTCAATTTCCACATCAACTGCAGAAGCAGAGTACATTGCTGCAGGAAGCTGTTGTGCACAGATTCTTTGGATGAAGAATCAGTTACTGGATTATGGGTTGACATATTTTAAAATCCTTATTTACTGTGATAATCAAAGTGCTATTGCTATGACAGATAATCCAGTTCAACACTCAATGACAAAGCACATCAGCATTAGGTACCACTTCATAAGGGAACATGTGGATGAAGGTACAGTGGAATTGCATTTTGTTCCAACAGATCAACAACTAGCAGATATCTTCACAAAACCACTGTGTGAAGCTACTTTTACAAGATTGGTAAATGAACTTGGAATGGTTTCAGGTTCTTTCTCTAAATCTGCTTAGTTTTTGTTCTGATGCATCAGATTTTATGATCAGTATTTACAGATATTACTATCTTTGTGTATTATGTGCTTAAATTGAAAATTGCTTAAGTGATGATTGTTGTCTGATGTGAATTTCTAAACTCTGAAAGTGATATGCATGCTTCTGTGACTATTCAATCCAATGAGGATAACTGTGCTAGATGCTGACCTAGTAGTCTTTAATATACTAAAGTCCCATGTTTGAAGTAATTGTTTATGTGGAAATCTTTTCACACAAGCAAATTCTGATATTGAGCTTAGTTGAAGTTTACTTTGTGTATCTTATTACTAAGTCAAAAACTAGAATAGTGCTTCTTATCTGTTAAGTTCTGATGTTAGTAAATCTGGTGGATGTACTAAGTGCTGATAAGCCTCACTTATCAAAAGAAAAAGGAAAAAATAGTAATAAAAATCAGGTACTCCTTTGAGATCTAGAGTAAAAATGTGGAAGGAAAGACCCAAGTTCATTGCTGGTATTAAGTAATATGCATCAGAAAAGCAAAATAAATATTTTCTTGGTGACTTTTCACACTCTATGGTTACTAGAGAAATACTCTGATAATAGCATAAATTCTGATAAGCAGTCGTGACTCACTTACACTAAGAAGCCACTGTAAAATGGAATTTGAAAAGATGCATAAAATGAGCACCAAACAGTTGAGGTGGACTCATGCATGAACTCATTCCAAAGTAGACTTCAGAATCATGACAGATTTTGAGCAAAGTTCTTAGTTATGCCTTATTTCTAAGATGTACTGAAGTGAATCAGACTTTAATCTTTATCTGATATTTAGCTTACTACACACACATAAACTCCATATTAATGATGAAAATTACTGTGGTGATAAATGTTATTTTAGATGAATAGTTTAAGTGTCAGCTGCATAAATTATGAGGATAAGTTATGATGGAAATTCTGATGATTAAGTTCTGAAGAAACGAAATCAGAATCTGTGTGAAAAATTACAGAAATAGGCATTCACCTTTTGAGTTAAGGAATCATGTTCTGATGATTGTTAAGTTCTGATATAAGTCTAAGTTCTGATATTAAATCCTGATTCTTTACTTGACTTATTTGTGGTTAAAATCTGAAATAGTCATATTTAAAATCAGAATATGTTTGGGTGAGATATAAACAGTTAACATAACTTGGGTTAGTGGTACTCATATATGCACAGTAATTTTTACTTGTTTCGTGTGCTCATTAACTCATGTTTTAAAGGCTCCAATGGATGTCGTTATTACTCATCAATCTAAGGAGTCGAGGGGTCATCATTTTTACTTGGAATTATTGCCCAGTCCTCCCGTCCCTTGGTATTCCATTGGCTATTTAAACCAACATTTCTTCCAGCCAAAACATTCTTCACTTTCTCACAAATTCACGCTTTCTTTTCTTTCATATCAACAAAAATGGCTGAGTTTGGTTGGTTTTACAACTATGGCACTGAAACTGTACATGTTTTTCAAAATAGAATTCCGACTGCATATCCTATCAACAACATTCCTCATAATCTCTGGATTCAATTTCCAGAGATCATTAAAAATGGCTTGTTGACTGTCCAAAGAGATCTACATCTCCGTCATCTCCGTTAGCAAGAACGGATTATCCGTCTTGCAGTGCTCTTCGTCAACAGCAGAAGGAGTTAGTCATTAGGCTTCTTAGCTTAGGATTAAAGTTGTTGATGTTAGACATTGTAGCTTAGGACAATCTTGTAATGTTAAGCATGTAATTTAAGTTTCATGAAATGTATTTGCTTAATATATTAATGAAATTTTATCTTTTTGCAAGATTTTGTCTCTGAGTCGTTTCATATTCTGATGATATTTTAAATCCTGATACTAACCATATCCTGATGGCCTTTTTAGCTCTGATACAAATCAAGTTCTGATTTTGACGTGGCAGTATTTATTTACTTGGTTTATTTATGGTCATTATCTCACTGGTTATATTTTTACAGGATATTAGTAAAGCAGTAATAATAATTTATTTAGTGGGAACAGTTTTAAAATTTAAAATAAAACTGAACGTCCTTGATTAATGGGATTACTTGGTAAGTGGAACGGTTTTTCTCCTTGAAAAACTGCATGTGATAAGTAATGATTACTCAACACCCGTGCCCATTAATTATCTTTTACTGCTGCATGTCTGACAGGTGTCTCAAACGGCTATTTTTTTACCGTGTATAAGTAAAAGAGAGAAAAGATTGTAAAATCTTTTATTAACCTTCAAATTTTATCTCTCTCTTTTTACTTTTATTCTATCTCACATCTACTGAAGATTTTTCACACAGACATTTTATCAAACACCTTACAGGAAATTCCCTTTCTCACGTAATTCTCATGGCACCCAAGGACATAATTTTTGATGGAGCTACGTTTGTTCCTAATAAACTTCTCCGCTATTCTTAGCAAGTCAGAAGCCCCATCTGAACTTCACTTCATTCAGGACTTTCTTGCTAGTTCTGATATTGGGTATGCTCTAACCGAACCCGAAGTAGTCTCTGGTACTCAAGTACTGGAGTTTTGGAGAAGCGGAGTATATGATGATGGTGGTGCTCAAGGGTCCCCAAGTATTATTTTTTCATCAGGGGAGGATGAGTATGTTGTGACATTGTCTACGGTTCGACAAGCACTGCAGCTACCTGAGAACTGTGTCTATTCTACTGTTGAAGAGCCAGTTCTTCAAAACATGATGGCCAGTCTGGGATATGAGAAGACATTGGCAAAGCTGGGTCAGTTGAAGAGATCTTTCATAAGGAGGGAATGGAGTTTCTTCTTTGATTGCATAACCAAGGCTTTTACAAACAAATGTTCCAATTTCGATGCAATTCCCATATTCA
Organism: Apium graveolens; assembly: GCF_009905375.1. Taxonomy (NCBI): domain Eukaryota; kingdom Viridiplantae; phylum Streptophyta; class Magnoliopsida; order Apiales; family Apiaceae; genus Apium; species Apium graveolens. The sequence continues at coordinate 249,186,000 of NC_133650.1, read as the reverse complement.
GCCAACAAATCGGGTATGCCCTCATCAATCAAACTGATTTTGACTATGCAAGTGATGTCTTAGGTTTTATTGGGGATAGAATGACAGAAGATAGAACTACTGTTTATTTTGCTAGATTCTGTCAGCTAATCTATAGTTTCTGTTGTGATAATAAGCCCCAATCTGCTAGTGAATTAATTTCATCATTCAGACTAGCTAAAAGAGCTTTTAATGACATATTATCTACTGATAATAAGAAGGTTGTGTTAAGACCCCTCCTAATTCCTATATCTGTCAAACAAGCCTTAATAACCTATGATCCAGTTAAATACACTGCACTATATCCTGATGTTCAACCATCTGAACCTCATCCATCAGCACCTACCACCTCTACTCAACCACCTCAAACTTCTCAACCTCAACCTTCAGATCCTATAGTGAAGCCTTCATCTTCCAAACCTAAGAGGACTAAGAAAGTACCTCAGACACAACAGAAGAGAAGGAGATTCATTCTGCGAGATGAATCGGATGTTGAGGAACAGGTTCCTGCATCAGAACCTGTTGTCTAGAAGCTGAGAAGGTCTCTTCTCAGAAGGATGTTGATATTGGGAGTTCTAGGCCCCTACCAAGGCTTAGAAAGCGTAATTCTGATGATCCAGCTCCTACAGCCTCCTCAAAAGCTAAAAGATTCAAATCATTGGCAAAAAGGCCTGAAGATTCTGGTAAAAGTATGGAAGTAGCAGCTAAGGAAGGGGGTCAGGAATATATGATCTCACAAGACCCTGTTGAAGCTCACAATTCTCCTAGTGCTGATCCAGACCTTCATGCAACTCATCTATCTCCACTATATGAGCCAGAAACTACTCATATTCCCACACCTTCAGTATCTCCAGTACATGCTGATAACCAGGGGCCAAGTGATGAAATTGACATCCATAACTTGGAAGTGCCTCAGGTTTTGAATCTAGAAGCTCCACCAACTCAAGTCACTCCACCAACAACACCAATTCCTGATGCTGATTTTAATCCAGAATTGCCTACAACACCTTCTTTGCATCTAGATACTGAAGATCAGATTTTAGGTGAGCATCAGAATATGGCTGTTGATCAGAACTTAGTTGGAGATCAGCACTTGGAGGATGATGTTGAAGCCTCCATAGCCTCTCATACTGTTCTTTTATCAGAGGATGCTGAAGATGTTAACTCTGTAAGTTCTGATGCTGCAAATGTTGATGATATTGGTAATGCTGCTACAAATGCAGATGCTGATGCAGCTGGTCCTTCTGGACATGCACCTCTACAAGCTCCCTCATAAGCTGAGATAGTCAAGAAATTTGTTACAGGGGAAGCACCAGTACCTTGGATTGAAACTCCTAAAGGACAGGAGTGGACTAAAGAATGGAACTCAGTCAGTTTTGTTCCTTCTGAAAAGATTCTTGCTCAGCACTTTGCAAAAGCTGATGAGATGCTAGTCAATGATGATTTCAAGACACAGCTAAGAGTTACTGCACTTAGTACAAGGCACCTTCAAGGTCAACAATCTGTAACTCAGGCCAAGGTGGACAAGATTCAAGAATCCTTGAATCAGCAAGATACAGTTGTCAAGGTGGACAAGAAGATGTTTTTGAAACCTACATTTGACAGAATTGCCTACATTGAGAAAACCCAAGAGAAGCAACAGTCTCAGATTGATGAAATTTTGAAAAATCAAGCTTCTCAGCAATCTCAACTCAATGAGATCCAATCCTCAGTGGAATTGCTTATCTCTCTTCTTTTATCTGCTGATGCCAAAAAGGGGGAGAAGGTAATTAAGTCCAAATGCAAACATGTTAAGACACTGAAGGGAAAGGATGATGGTAATGACCCGGGAAACTCTGGAATGGGTGGAGGCCATGGTCAAGGTAAAGATCATTCATCAAATAAATCTGGAACTACAAGTCATAGAACAAGTTCTGATACTGGGAGAAGAATAACTTCTGATACTGGTAAAAGGATAAGTTCTGATGAACTTTTGGAACTTGATGAGGAAATTTCAAGACAGTTATTTCTGAAAGAAAATCCAGGAATGGACTTTGAGAGTCTAAAGGAAGAAGAAGCTAGACTTAAGTTAGAAAAAGTCATCTCCAAATCTGAAGCTTCTGTTGTTGAAAAGAAACTTCCTACGGCTAAAGGCATTGTGATAAAAGACAGGACAAATCATGTGGCAACCAAGGCCAAATCACAATTGCAGATAGATCCAAGGTCCAAGGGAAAAGAAAAAGTTGGAGAACCTGTAAAGGTTTATGTGCCTCCTATGGATGAAGAAATATCTGATGAAGATGCTAATCTTACTCTGGTTTCAAGGAAGATTTTTCAAACAACCTCTGACATGGCTCAAGTTGTTCAGAGTCAAGATATAGTAAGTTTAGATATGACACTGAAGCAAGCAACCTCTGACATAGCTCAAGATGGCTTGATATCAGAAGATAAGTCAAAGGAAACCTCTGACACTGCTCATGTTAAATTCTCAAAGTTACTCCTACCAGGATTCACAAAAGCCAAACAGACTCAACCTTTGAAGACTGCAGCAAGTGGTTTTGAAGCAAGAGTAGTTATAGGAAAGGAAGCAAGAGATAAATCTAGATTGGGTAGTGCTGATGAAAGAAGAGTACATAACACAACCAATGATCCAACTTCCTTAAGTGAACCAGGTGTTGGAGCAACTCCTGAAAGATTGAATCAACTTGAATCTGTACAGATGGTTTACCATACCTTCTTGAAAGAACACATCTTGTTATATTTCATGACAGATAGAAGGGTTTACCATATTAGGCAGAATGCTATACCACTGAAGTACTATGAGGAACTAGAACATGTTTTATTCCTACTTCAAGTGAAGAACAGATTAACAGATAGTGCTGCAAATTATTTGAAGACTCAAATTCAGAGACAGAAGAAGCTTTATTCAGTAAGGTCTGACAGCACATACTGTCCTAAGTACAGAGATCATAAGGGTGATATTGTCGAGATGAAGCCTAACTCTGCTAAGATTATAACTACCATTATGGGTTATAAGGCTGTAGAATTCAATCTTGAGTCTGACAAGGCATATTTGATCAGACTGGATCAGGAGATAAGGAAAGCTAAAATAAATGATTTCAGGGATGCTATCTTTCAAATTGGTGAAGATACAGTTGAATTGAAGAATGCTAAAAGGAGAATGATTGATGAACTCAAATATGCTGAGAGATGTTTGTTAAAGAACTATCTCAGAACAACTCCTGACATTGAAGAGATCAGAAATTGAAGCCAAGTCAAGATCTACAACTGCTTAAATTCTGATATGTATACAGACTAAAGTTGTTATCAGAAGTTAAAGTTGGTCAAGCTTTAAGGATTGTAAGTTGTAGTTATCTATTCAAACTCTCATGCATTTATACTTAATGTTTTTGACATCATCAAATATTTGTTAAACTTGTATATTATGCTAATTTACAAGTTGGGGGAGATTGTTAGATATATTTAATAATGTCATGTCTAATATGATTTGTGTTTAGTTTTCAGATCTTACTTAAACAGGACAAATCAGTACTTAACTGGAAATCAGCACTTATACTGAAGTCAGAACTTAAGTTATCAGAACTTAAGGTTCATAAAATATTTATCAGGAGATAATATCAGGACTTAAGGAGACTTTCAGATAAGGAAGGCGGCTGATTGAAAGGAAAAAAGATCAAGACAAACGCAAGAAGAGATATGCATAAAGAAGGAATTCTATGAAGAATAGAATACTTGGAAGAAAAGATATCTGATTGATATATTTTATGAAGCAGAATTATATTCCATATCAATTAGCGATTATCTTGTAACTGTGTAGTATATAAACACAGACATATGGTTTACACTATATGTGTTATCATTATCGAGTATAATATTCATTGTAACCCTAGCAGCTCTCGTGATATTTTGTTCATCACTGAGAGAGGATAGTTCTACATTGTAACAGAGTTTAATAAAGTTTGTTTTCTGTTACTTGTGTTCTTTGAATTCGATTTGATTGTGATATACACTATATTCAACCCCCCTTCTACAGTGTGTGTGACCTAACACGTCCGGAATCTGGGAAAGATTTGGTCGTTTGGTCGATTCCGGCCAACCCGATCTAGCCCCAAAACACTTCGAAACAATTTCGTTTCTCCACCCCAATCAAGTCCTACACTCCCAGAAACTCAGACCCAACTATAACCACCCGAAACGAACCGTAGTTCGTCAACTCCGGCGAAAACACCCATTAAAGCCGGCAAAATCTGAGTTTTTCCGATGAAACTATCAAATCAATCAATTTTCAACCAAAAATAACGTACTATATACGAAACTAAAGAGTATGATTTGTACAATCTATTCCCGATATTCATAACATCAATCAACAACTATATAACACGAAAAATTAAAAAAATAAAAATAATAATAAATCAAAACTCGACTTATACCATCCCGTAATCAAACAATCAAATTTTATACCTGAAACGATTATCCTGAACATGGAAAAGCTATTCATATCATCAAACTGAATAAAAAAATCCCCGAAATTTTAAAACCCAAATTCGAGTCCAATAATAAAAATTGAATTTATAAAATATCCCACCTTATCCAAAGTTGTTGGTATGTAATTTAAGGGCTCGATGAGAGCTTCAAATCGGTTATTAGAGCGTTGAAAACCAACAACTACGGCTCTGGAATCACTGGATAAACATCAAGAATGGATTATCACCCACAAACCTTTATGTTATAATTCTTGTAATCATCAGAAATTTAATGATTTTTAAATAACTAAAAAAACATGATTTATCTATTTATACTTATCAAAATTAATACCCCAAAATTAAGGGTGTTTAATTAAAATAATTAGGCCCAAAATAATAATTATGGGGGAATAATTTTAAAAATAATATTTTCAAATAAATACAATATTTATGCCAAAAAATACGAATATTCCAAAAATGCAAAAACATCGAATATTCGAAGGATCTTTGATTTTATAAAAATAACACGGATTTTGTGGGATTTGATGTCCCGGTCGGGACCCGATCCGATAATTATTTGAGAAATGAAACATTTCCTAAATTAACAATAAACACCGAAAATAAATTTAACATATGCAAATGCACGCAGAACGAGAGAAAACGGGTATTACGTAATAAATGCTAATAAACACATGTCCAGATTACGTATATTTTCATCAAAATGCATTTTAAAACACGTAGCAATTATCCTGAATAATATTCTGGTCCTTACGGGACCCATATACAAATCTATCGGATGTTAAATCATGGCCATCACCATTTTTAAACAATAATAAACACATAATAATTCATTTAACACGTAACAAAATAGTCGTTAAATACTATATTTGAATATTTTAACAATTCACCTACTAACAAGGTGATCCCGGGTAAAACACCAATAAAACATTTATCGTGAATATAATATTCACTTGATCTCTGAAATTTCCGAACACCCAAATTATCGATATTGATAAAACCATCGGCTTCAAATAAAGTTTAGAAATTAGTAAATTTAAGTAAATATTTTTAGAAAACTGAAAGGAATCAACACAATTTAACAATTAGCATGTTGAGTCATTTAATGATACAAACTCATCAAACATGAATAAAATATCCAAAATTATATTCCTTTCACTTATAAAGTCACACAAAATATTCAATTAATAATAAAAAAAATTGAAAATCTGGTATATTACAATCTACCCCCTTATAAGGATTCCGTCCTCAGAATCAGCAGAAAAAAGCACTAAGGACCTTCTTGCCAACTTTCCATTTCATAACAGCATCACTTTTCTGAAATATCCAATAAAGTCTTACATTCCTTGTATGAAACAATTATCATGGGAGTTTCACTCCACACTATTATTTATTTCCTCTTATAATTTGACCAACTTCTCAATATAATTATGTTCACTGATAGAGAAAAATAAAGATAGAGAGAGATAAAAAGAAAGAAAAATAAAGAGAGATATAAAGAAAATTAGAGAAAAAGAAATAGTGAAAACGGGCTGACTCGATTATAAGCCACTGATATTTTAATCGCATCGCAGTCCACTGTCGCTCGTGGTAATCCCAAAGTCTTACTTCACTTTGACCATGATAACTTTTTCATACTGGTTGGCATACCTTTAAATATTTTAGCGATAATAAAATCATAAAATTTCCAAGAGAAAAGAATTCCATATCATAACGTGTCCCACAACTGTGATTATCAAAATATGAGTTTTTGAGTAAATATTATTGAAATAAAATAATAACCAAGAGATCAATGTGACAAGAGAACTTATGTTGCGTGCCTTAGTTAAGACACTTACAAGTGAAGGTAATTAGCCTTTTTGTAATGCACAACACGCCAGTGATGGTGTCCCATCTAACTTTTATCACACAGATGAAGAGTCCTGGCATCCCCTTATAAATAGGATTGTTCATCTCAATCAGAATAAAAAGAATTCAAAATTAAGCGAAGAATCAAGAGTTTCTAATAAATGTCTCTTTAATGCAACCCTTGGATCAAAACTAAATAGATTTCAAAAGCCGGTATTTCTGGAGGAAATGAAATCTAGTTTTTGGCACAAAATGAGGGTGTCTCATCACCAATAAAACCATCCATTGTAAAGAAAAGTGGAAGTTCAAATATCACAACGTGAAAGAGCTATCAAAACCCGAAGATTAGGTTCATGATAGCCTTTGCCACATTTAAAACACATATGTGATTGAAAACAAGTGTTAGGGAATATATCCTCTAACTGATACCTCTCTTCGAGAGATATCAAAATAATTAATAGAAAGAGAAGGTATTGCCAAGGTCTTCATACTTATCTTCTTTCTGAACTCCTGATGACTCGTCCTCCACTTCCAAACTCTTTTTCTCTGAGTCTTAAGGTTATCGATAATCTACATCGTCGTCAACTCGTAGTAGCCTCGGAAGATTCCATAATAGACGTTCGCAGTTGCCAGGAGTTCTATCCAGCTCAACATAATTATTTTAAACAAATATGCCTATCTTAACTTAATCATTGGTACTATATCCAATAGTCCAACACGAACTCGATACAAGCTCTAGTGTCCTTACATAACTATACACGCTCCTACACACTCTCATTTCTAGTTTACTATAACCTCGGCTCCGATATCAACCTGTCATGCCCCCAAATTCGGGGTCAGAGGATTTGGTCGTCACGATGAAATCTCAAAATAAAATAACATGTTTAATAGAAAACAGTTCTCAACAATTGAAATATAACATTTACGACCCCAAACTATATCAAGATCTTTTTAGGTTACAGTTCTAGAAACAAGAAATCCAAATTCAACAAATAATTTTTTCACTTTCTTTTAAAACTCTTTTCAACAATTTCCAAACTCAAAACTTAACCCGCTAATATAACTTCGAAAAGAAGTGTACTAGACCCAATTATACGATAACATAAGTAATATATATATAACTTTACGTAATAGAACTTACTCTAGATCTGCAAAGCCTGGACCAATCATCTTCATAATTGCATCATTCTCAGCCTTTCTCGAATTATGTGGCTAAACAGCGCAAGTCTACCTCTCACTGGAAGGTAAGGTTTAAAATAGGCAAGTATGAGCGAAAGAAATGCTCAGCAAGTTCAATATAACATACATATATATATAGACTTTGATATAAAAACCGATATCTGCAATAGAGCAGAACATTTAAAATCATAATTGCCGAACTTAAAATTTAGTTAAGGAATCCAATAATTGTTTCCTCAACTATATTCAAAACCCTTTTGATATTTTTTAGCGAAAATGCTTCAGCAATAATTTGAATCCCATTAAGGATCAGAAATTGTAAAATAGTATTTACAAGAATAGTGTAAAAAACAATATGAAACAGTAAATTATGGGCTGAATCATAAATTTTATTCAAAACCCCACTCTTGACATTAATATTTAGTTTGATGTCAATGTCAAATTAAATATCAATACTAATCTTAGATGCTCACAACTTACGAGTATTACAGTATTGAAGTCAACATCAATTATATCAGTACCAATTTTTTATATTAACAGCAAATTAAATATTAACATCAATCATAAATTGAATTGAAACTTCATCCCACATTTTATCCAAAACAGAAATACTTGATAAATCAATTATTATAGGATTATCAAAAATGATATAGCAATTTAGATTGGAACCAATTATACACTATGTTGTTCATGATGATCAGTCCCGAAATTGCACTGGTATCTCGCACTCATCCCGTAAATATAGGGCATCCCAAAAGGCATATATTCGCCTTGCAAGATATTACATTTTCATATAATAGCTCACGCTGGACCGGTGTCTCGGCCATTTACGCTGTAATCAGTAACCATCAAATCTTAAAACCTTTTATTGAAAGGGTCATAATAATCGACACCCTTATAAATTTTATTCCCCCATCTCAAATGGTTAGGAGTATCTCTAAAATGAAATTTTTTTTTTCTCAAAATCTAAAGCATTTATCAATCGAGTATTTAAATAAGTAAAAACACTTAACTATCCTGAACATAGAATAGTAAAAGAGTACTTGTATAATCAGAATTAATCATTTTGATATGTAAATCGTTTAACTATTCTGGAATTAGAAAAGGGGAGAATACTTGCATAATCATAACTAAGCAGTTTGATATGTAAACAATTAAACTATTCTGGAATTAGAATAGTGTAAGAAAACTTGCCTTTGATTTTTAGCAGTTATGCACACTCGCACTAACACAATCTCTCATTTTGAATTCCCATGACATCACCGTCTTTTATTTTAATAACTCTCGGACCTACTGGCCATGCAAGGATGCAAACCCAATATTCGATATTATTCAACTTTTACTCTTCATGTATTCTTTCTGGTCTTGATCATCTCGAACGACCTGCATCTACAATTAAAAGATAACACTTTAATCATTTACACGATAATTATTCGACGAACTACACGTCAAAACTCTATTATTTATCTATACAATAACCCACACATAAGATAATAATTAAGTACATGAATCTTGACACAGGTACGTATATAATTCACATAGCATGTAAACACATAATTCACGTATCATATAATTCATATAACACGTGACTCGGTTCGTCAAAAGGGAGGTCTCAGTACTTTTAAAATCGAAATCGGGTCAAAATATGACTTTTCAGTTAATACACGACTCAGAAACATTTATAAAATGAGGAACCTTTCAATATAAAAGAATTATGTGTCGAACGTATGTTTAATAGAAGCACAATAGTTTTTTGAGTTTAGACACGTTTGTTTAGTATTAAACAGACAAATGGTCTATTTATTATGAATAAAATAAGAATAGTTCAATTAATAATATTAATCGAATATTCAATACCTCTCTATATTTTTAAGAGGTCAAAATAATTTTAAAATATTATTTGACTTAATTATAAATATTTACTTTTTATTTAAATATCTATAAATAAAATTAATTGATTAATTAAATTAATCAACTAATTAAATCTATAAATAATTAAATCAAATAAAATATAAATAATTAAATCAAATTTGAAGTTTTAGAAATAATATAGAAAATAATAATCTGGAATTAAAATAATTCAGTCAATTATTTAAAAATAATTAACAAAATTATATTTTGAATAAAAATCAATTTTTGATTAAAAGAATATATTTTGATTTATTTATTTTTTTTGAAAAGGGAAAAAAATTCAATAATAAAAAGCCATACGATATCTACACGTATAATCGAAATTGAACAAACGCATAATCATATCGTCGTTGAATCCTTCCTTCTTGGATATGCAACCAAATGATTTTTTGAAGAGATATGTACATGTTGTAGTCCTCCAATTATTGCTTTGAGTAATCGACCATGAATGCATTATCATAAAAACCCTTATCACTGAATCAATACCATGAAAATTTTGCAGATCTGCAATCCCGGACATGATGAAGAAGAAGATAATTAAAATAAAATTTTAGAAACAGTTTTTAGGAGATTGGTTTAGGCTCGAACACGGGCCGAAATCTAGGAAATATCCGGCAGCTTCGCCGGTTCAGCCCAACCCGAGCTAGCCTCAAAATACTTCGAAACAATTTTTTCTCTCTGCACCAATACATTTCTTACACTCCTAGAAACTCAGACCCAGCTATAACCACTTGAAACGAACCATAATTCGTCAACTTCGGCAAAAACACCCATTAAAGCCCCGGCAAAATCTGAGCTTTTCCGGTGAAACTACCTGTAACACTCCAGTCCCACATCGAGGAGATTTGGGACTTTTGTTCAATTTATAAGGAAAAGTATTACTACTATGTGCACCAATAAATCATGATCTTTTGGGGGGCTGTGGTGGGCTAGTCGATACCCAAGTTGGCTGTATTTTGGACAGTAGGCTTCGGCTTATTTTCGAACTCGAAATCGGGACTTGACCCGGTTTCAAAAAAAGGCTCGGGTCCCGGGTTGTCACATATGGTATCAGAGCCGACTCTCGAAAGCTTGATGCGTCAAGTTGCCGGAGGTGGGGACACGAAGGCTGGTGGTATTATCCCACAATGGCAAGAGGTCCGGAGGTGAGGACACGAAGTCAGTCGGTATTATCCTACAATGGCTAGAGAGGCATGATCTTGGTCCTAAAGGCTGTCTATTCGGGCCTGGCAAGGACGTCATGAGTTTAAGTGGGGGAGTTTGTAACACCCTAATCCCACAACGAGGAGATTTGGGATTTCTGTTCAATTTATAAGGCAAAGTAATACTACTATGTGCACCAACAAATCATGATCTTTTGGGGGCCTGTGGTGGGCTAGTCATTATACAAGTTGGATGCATTTGGGACAGTAGGCTTCGGCTTATTTTCGGACTCAAAATCGGGACTTGGCCCAATTTTCTCGGGTCCTAATTTCGAATCCGAAAATAAGCCGAAGCCTACTGCCCCAAATGCAGCCAACTTGGGTAACGACTAGCCCACTAGAGGCCCCCAAAAGATCATGATTTGTTGGTGCACATATTAGTAGTACTTTGCCTTATAAATTGAACAAAGTCCCAAATCTCCTCGATATGGGACTGGGGTGTTACAAACTCACCCACTTCAATATATGACGTCCTCGTCAGGCCCGAATAGACAACCCATAGAACCAAGATCGTGCCTCTCTAGCCATTGTGGGATAATATCAACTGGCTTCGTGTCCCCACCTCCGGACCTCTTGCCATTGTGGGATAATACCACCATTCTTCATATACCCACCTCCGGCAACTTGACGCATCAAGCTTTCGAAAGTCTGCTCTGATATTATATATGACATTCAAGCCCACAACCGAATGTGTACGAGACCCAATAACCCACCACAGGTCAGCCCAAAAAAGCTAGCGATTTGGTACACATTGGTTGTTGACTTGTATCTATAAAGGTCCCAAACAATCTTATTCCTATCGATATGGGATGTTACACTACCAACTTTATCAATTTTCAACCAAAAATAACATTTGATATATGAAATTAAAGAGTGCGGTTTGTACAATATATTCCCGGTATTCATAACATCAATCAACAACTATATAACACAAAATATAAAAAATAAAAACAATAATAAACCAAAACTTGACTTATACCATCCCGTAATTAAATAATTATTATAATTAGATTAGGTATGTCTTGTTGGCTAAGTTTGTGATGGCTATATATACATAGTCATGATATTGTTTTCATGTATGCTTAAGGGATATAGTCGTCTTAGATATCGTGGGGGAGATGCTTGAGCATTGGTTGACTCAAGTATCAGTTTGGAACAACATTGAGGTGTTATGTATTGATGTATTATTGATAATTATTTTGATTAATAATACAAGTTAGGACGTGGGTTTTCACATCAAATATATTATTGTGTGTGTACTTTGTATTAGTATAATTGAATCTCGAATATGTGTGTGTTTTCTCCTAACATATGGCTGCTTTAAAAGTTGCTTAAAAGTGGTGTTTCCTGTTATATATATGCTAAAGATGGCATCCTAATTATTTATAACTGTCACAAGAAAGAGGCCAGATATGTATGTGTTTCAAATACTACCGGTCGGCAAATTATCAAGTATAATGAGAGCTTGGTTTCCATCCCAGGATCCAAACAAGTCGATTGGAATGCTCGTGAAGATGATAGTTGGGAAAGCAATGCCTATTTCCATTCTATAGTAACGTTTTGTGATAACTTTATTTTTGTAATTGAATTACTTTTCCAAATGGCTATTTATGTTTTTTTATCTTTGTTATTTATCTTTATTTGAGACAATTAAGGCGAAGTTTGTCATGTAATGGGGTTGAAACAACTATTTTAGTCTCTTTTATGAATATCTTGTTTTACAACATAATTGTTACTTTTATCCCAAATTTGCATGGTTATTTATAACCTGCTAGTGAAACAAAAAATCTATGAAATTTGGTTTCGTACGGAGTTTTCATGTGTAGGAAATATATAGTTGAAATTGAAAAAATTATGTTATAAGTTTAAGGAACTCAAATCATAGTGTAATATGTCTTAATTTCATATGCTCAGTTGTGCATATATATATATATATATATATATATATAGTCTTGCCATGAAGTTGTATTACTATCAATTAGATACAGAATATGTGTCTGTATAAAAAGGAGAATGATGTATATTTTGATAATGTTTTGTGCTTTTTCTGTTTCCCAGTATAATATTTCACTTGAGGTTGCAGTATGTGGGTTGCCTTTCAACAGTTTTACGCATTCAGGGAGTCATAGTATGAATCTTTTTTGCTCATCTGCAGGGTTAGATTTAACATTTAGGTGAGCCTGCAGGCACAAACTGGATCTGTAAAACAAGTATATAAATTGGAGGTGGGTGCGTTTAGTCACTCTTTCTCTTTGTGTACTTCAGCCGTAGAAATGATTTTGAAGTTGTGATTCCTTTTATTGACGAGTTATGGATATTGTGCCTACGCAACATGTTCGTTCTATTTAAAAATTTGATAGTGGACACTCAGTTACCAGAGATATTCATGGATTTTTAGTGAATTGAAGGTAGCTCCAACTTTCTATAATAAATATAATAAAGGACTAGATGCAGGACTAAATTTTAAGCCTCGTCTGAAATCCTTGCATGCACGGGTGGACATCATTGTCGTAGGCCGATGCTTGACTACTGAAGCAAGATTCTCGTTTTGCTGAAGCATATAATGGTGGTTTTACCAATGAATATCTTTATTATAGGATTTTATTAAAAGAATGTGATAAATGTCTCGACAGTTCATAGTTTACACATGTTAGAAATCGAAGCATGTGCATTTATTGCCCATGGGGATATATGTTTGCAAGGAACATGAAACCTGCACGAAGTTGAATGACTAACAGTAGTGGTTTAAAGGAAGAAGAGATGGAAATAAAACTACAAATCAACTTATAACTAACAATAAAATTCTCAAATCAGAACCTTCTTAAACAACTCTGATGGTTTCAGCAAAAAACAAAAAATTATATCGATAACTTCTGGGTTAATTTTGATTGGAATGGTCTTTGTGATATTGATAATTTTTATCCCGATGAACTCTATCCTCAAGTTTGCAGAATTTCCTCGGACGTACACATGATTTTCTTGTAGAAGATATAGCTCCTTACCATTCCAAGAGTTTTTCACATATAAGTTCAATTACAATTTATTGACCAAACAAAGTCAAAGAACTCTCAACTGGCTAAGCTTACTCAGCAAGCTAGCAGGACATTATGAATATTTTAAGTTAAAACTGCAGAGGATTGGGGAACCATCATGCAGTTCGTGCACTAGGAGACATAGTTACGTCTCATAAACCCCATATTTTATTTTTAATAAAAATTTTGTCTAATAAAGAGAGGATGGAGCAATTTTATGGAAAGTTGGGCTTTAATAACCACCTGGAAGAGGAATGTGTTGGTAGATGCGGAGGTATTGTTTTGCTATGGAAAAGTAGTGTCAAGTGCAGTGTGCTCAATTGTAGCAGTAATTTTATAAATGCACAGATCACTAATGAAAATGAGGTTAAGTGGAGATTGACCATTTTTTATGGTTATCCGGAACGTGCTCGAAGAAAAGAGTCATGGGATCTCTTAAAATGGTTAACAAACTTGTATGTCTTACCATGGGTGGTGTAACACCCCCAGATCCGGGGTCGGGGATCCGGGTCGTCACGAGTTCCATTTCCCTTAGTAACACCCAATCTTAATAATTACTCAACTACTCTGTACTGTGACCCCACAATAAACACACACACCACACGTTATAGTCTCAGAGATGAACATCCAAAAATAACCACAAGTCATTTTATTCCACAATTATCTGCCAATACACCTTAAAAGGTTTTCTGAATAAATTTACATTTCTTTGCCATTATTACAATTCATAAATATAAATAAATCTGGTACATCAAAAGTTGAAAGCCTAGCCTATTGGTAGTTCCTACCTCAGCTACGGCGGCATCAATGCTTCTAGAAAACTGTGGAACGTCTCCTAATCGCTTGCGAATCGGGAGCTTGGTTCTGTTCATCTTTTCTATCTGTTGTTGTGTGATGAAAGAAGAAAGCAAGGGTGAGCAGTAAGCCCACCAAAATAATATGTATAATGATTAATAGTATATGAGCCTTCTCATAGTACTCATGAAAGTCTTGGTCAAAAGAAATGAACCAAGTTGATATCTTAATGCGATGAAGTCGCAAAATATTCAGTATATATACATATATACTTTTAAAAATCTTGGAAGTCCTCTTCCATACATAATATACACAGAGTTCCAGTTTATAACTGTATAAAAATATTGTTGCAAGGTGATCTCATATATCTAACCTTGTCTCAACGTTTTTTTCTGAAAATCTTTGTCATGCATAAGATAATCATTTACTAGATATAAGTTTAAAAGATGAAGTTACAAGATACTCCAATATACTTATATCTTTTCCAAATACTACTTGAACTACCACCGTTCAAGATATAATTAGTTTCAAAAGTTCATCACGTAGATGAGACTACAAGACCAGATTTGAATAGATTAAATCTTTAAAATATCATCAAAATAAAATGAAGTTACGAGATACTTCATTTGATGCAAACATCATTTTGAAAACTTGACCCTGCCAACACTCAACAATCGCCCAACCGTAGCCTTTCTATCGAAGTGCTCTGGGTAGTGTTGCAGAAATTATCCAATTGGATGATGAACTCATTACGGGAGTTTGCCGCGCCAGGAAGACCACTCACGATGATCAGTCGTAGTAGTACAACCCCACCATTTTCTACATGTAGAGGAGAACCTGTCGGATTTACTTGTCAACCGAACACTGAACTCCTAAGGAATGGACCGCCTTAGCGGAACTTCCAGGCCATTTGGGCCAATATAATAAGGCTGGGCCGGCGCTACTCGGCCACTTACGCCACTCCTAGTTCAGATGAAATCCATGACTCTGAAACGTAAAGCTCGTCCCCACTTTCCCCAAGTAGAAACTTGTTGATACGGCTCCACCAAGAAGTCGTATCTATTTGGAAAGGAGAACTCACCGATATTTCCCAGGCGATGCCTGTTAATGGATTAACTTGTTCCAAGAATTTTACTTCCCGAGTGTTGGGTAAGTAATCAATTCATTTATCAAAACAGCAACCTTGTTGCGAATATAAAACACACCACAGAGCCGGATCCCTCAGGTTTTGAGCGAGTATTTAAATCCCCTTAAAAAGGAAGATCTTAAATATAAAAATGAGTTTTGGGATCCGCTCTAACTTTTAAAAATCATTTTGAAGACTTGAAAACACTTTATAGAGTGTTTGGAGTAAAGCTGATTTAATGAAGTAAATCAGTCCCCATAATATTTAGAAAATGACTGAATATTATTATTTAAATAATATTCCCATAAAGAATAATCTTTATAAAAATAATTGAAGTAGAAGTATTACAACTTATACTTGAAATGGATATCAAATAACCAAAGATATACTTATATGAAAGTACTATCTTTATTTGAATAATCGAAAATAAGTTTGATTATTGACACCTTATTCTTTAATAAAATAAAGAATATATCTCAGCAAATAATCGGAGTCATAGATCCTCAAATGAATATTCAAATAATATTCAATAAATAATATAAACTGAGTCATAAGCCTTCGAATGAATATTCAAATAATATTCAAATAAATAAATAAAAGGAGTCATACGCCTTCGAATAATATTCGAAATAATATTCAATAATAAAATAAAGTTAAAGTTATCGAATAAACCTTATTCGATTAATAGTTTGGAAAACTATAACCATATATATATATAAATATATATATATATATATATATCCATATCCATATATACAAAATCTACTCGGGATCCTCGACTCCCGGTTTTAGAAAATATTTTCACCTTTGGGTCCCTATACTAAGGGTATATGCAAATTACCGCTATCCTCTAGCATAGGTATTATCAACTGAATCAATTGAATCAACAGATATATATCAAGATTACGAAACAGACATGCATATATACCATATCAGCATGCTCCAATATATCGCAAAATTTGCTAATAACAATCATGCACTTATCACAAGATAATGCATATACATATATTTACATCACAACAACAGTATAACGGGTAGAAAACTTGCCTGAGCGACTGGGGGTTACGAATGGCTCGGGACGAGTCTGGTAACCTATAAACAACAAGTAAGTTGGAATTAAACCAAAGTCACTTGTAAATCTATACTTTAACTAACTTAGACTCTAACGCTTGTTTTGCGCTTACTGATTCTCTTAAGTCACTCGAGTACCCTCGGCTCCATCATTTTTAATAATTTAACCTTTACGAGTTTTAAGGCGATTCCTTCGCGAGTGTCTTACCAACTGCCTAACACACTTACCATAAATGTTTCATACATTAATTAACCCTTTTTGGTCTTTAACCTATGTTTCAAAGTAAGGCGAGGGGAAAAGTTTCATTCGCGAAACGCCGTTACTTGAAACGGTCGTTTCTCCTAAACCGTGCATCGGAATCGAATGAACTACATATCAAAACGAAGCTCGTAACATGAGCTATCTAAACATGGCAGTGGTCATAATCTAGCAGGGGGTTCTCGGGTTCTAATGTTATGCACAAAAACAGTCCAAAGAAAATCGGACATTACGATGGCTATGTTTACGCGATTACCAATGTTTAAACTACTCCAATTAACCACCAACCAACTCATAACCATCAATACAACAAAACTTCACCTAAACCATACCACATCAGTCCATAATCTCCAAGGTTTTTCAACTCAAACAACCACAATCAAGACCTATGAACTATAATCAAGCTTCAATTACCAAAACACTTCCAAATCAAACCAAACTACTAATAATCACAATCCATGCTTCTCATTTCACAACACCAACCATTAAACTTACTAACAAATAAAGTAAAGGCTAGGGTTTGAAGTTTATACCTTCCTTGGGAGGTGTTAAGTTGCTAGGAAGCCTTAGGGAGCCTCCTACAAGCTTGATCTTTCCAAAGAAATCAAGAACACAAAGTTAGGCTTTGAAGTTTCTAAAAGTCCGATTTAAAGAACTGTAAAAATGAGGGTCTTACCATGATTATTTGGACGAGACTTGTGAACAAGAGTTGTAGGCCATCTCAATACCTTTCCAATGAGCTATAGAACACAATATTTGAGTGAGAAATGAAGGAGATACAGCAGTTTTAGTGTTCTGGTTCTGTTTTGGCCGAGAGCATGAAGAACAATGCCTTGGTTTCTTTTTGATTTTGATGAAAAATGATTTGCTTGGCTTGGTTGGTTTGATTTTTGTGTTTGTTTTAGTAAATTACCTAGTTGCCCTTGATTTTGTGTGGTTAAAAAGCCACCACATCTCCTTCCTTCCCATGTCATGCTTGTGTCATCCTCATGATGTCATCCTCCCCTCCTTGTCCTCTTCTCATTGGTTGGGTGACATCATCCTCTCTAATCCATTTGATTAACTTCCTAATTATTTGCCTAATGACCGCTGATCTGTTATACTGTTCGCTTAACTTTCATTTTCGTTTATCGTTTGAGGGATCATACCCGGGATCTTATTACTTAGGTTCCCTTAACCTTTCTCAATACATTATATTCCTTTTTATGATCCTCTATTATAATCCTTTAATTTAAATCCTTTTATCCTGTTACCTTATACTCAATTCTTTCCGTATCTATTGGATTTCCGGGAAAAATCAAAGTGTTCGGATTTGGATTCTGACGATCTTTACATACACTTATATCCCATATAAAGTACTAATAAAATCTCAGAATATCCATATCAGAACCCCTACATAGTGTGGCATGAAAAGTTTTCTCATTCAGCAAAAACACTATTCATAAGGGTTTCAAAAATTTCCAAAAATTGGGGTTATTACAGTCTCCCCTCCTTAAAAGGATTCCGTCCCGGAATCAGATAGAAATGAATAGGGATACTTTCTTAGTATTGCACTTTCTAACTCTCAAGTCAATTTTCCCACATTGTGGTTCTACCATCAAACTCTGACTAGTTTGATAACCCTTCTCCTAAGCACTTGTCCCTTTTCGATCTATAACCCTTTCTGGTTGCTCCCTATAGGTTATGTCTGGTCGCATGCCTATGCGCTCATATGCCCCTATTTATCTGGCTTCCGAATTACATTTTCTTAACATTGATACGTGGAACACATTATGAACTTGCTACATATTCGGGGGTAGGGCTAGCTCATATACTATCTTCCCAATATGTCTTAATATATCCAAGGGTCCAACAATTCGTGGACTTAGCTTCCCTTTCTTTCCGAACCTCATCCTTCCTTTCCAAGGGAATACCTATAACAATACTAGGTCCCCCACTTCCTATTCCTTGTCCTTTCGTGTCAAATCAACATACTTCATGTTACCATCTTGGGCTACTACCAGCCGTCCTCTGATTAAAATCTATTATATCCTTGATCCTTTGGACTACTGCGGGTCCGAACATCTTGCGCTCTACAACTTCATCCTAACATAAGGGAGATCGACATTGTCTTCCCTCAAGGATCTCATAAGGCGATATCTCAATACTGACATGTGATCTATTATCGTAAGAAAACTCAATCCGTGTTAAGTGATCATTCCAAATTCTTTCAAGTCTATCGCATGGAATTTTATCACAGCTTCTAGCACTATAGCTTTGGCGTCTCAATACCCATTCTTTTCCAGTTCGTAATCGCTACTACCTTCCGTTCCTAATATTATACTGGTTATACTTTTGCTCGTTAGCATTCTATAACCTTTTAATAACCACGTCAACCTTAGTATCACGAATGTATTTCCATTCCGAATACTACCACAACTTTATTACTCCTTTTTCAGCTGTTTCTATTTCCCAAAGTTTGATCAATCATATAGAAGTAAATGAATTTGTTGAGAGATCACTATGATCATGAACACTTGTTATATCGCTTAGTTAGTACAGAAGGTGGCCAGCCTTTAGTACTTGACAAGCAATTTAAACAATAGATGGTATCCTACTAGGCTTCTATCACACAGATAGATAGTCATTCGGCAATACCTCCCCTTTCTGGAAGGGTTGTTCTTCTCAGCTTACATGAAATGAAAAGAAGAGAAAAGAACGAATTGAAGAGAATTGTATATATGAAAAATATACTGCCACAAAATATCTGGCTTGGAACCTACCTCTGAACTATAGAGGTTTGTCATAGGAGAACAAAACATATATGTATTTATATCAGCATCAAGTATTATAGCATCGTATTTCTCATGCCTAAATATTTCTATTCCGTCCATCATTCTATGGACCCATGCTCTTCCTCGAGCTTATACACAATCACCTTTGAAACTCCCTCGATATCGAAAATCGAATCTGGGATCTCATTCTAGACATCATCGTTACTAGAATTCTATGCTTGCACCGTAACCTTCCTCGTATAATAATATGACTCTCTATTGATAAGAAAGAATAAATATTCAATAGGTAGATACTCTACTTAATTAGTCTATCAATGATAACTTATACACTACCACGACCCGATTAGTGGTACTCAATCTCAACACCCATTCCAATACAACTCTCACGGTTGTAATCAGCTCATTACTCGCAGAATCATTGCTGCCTTACTATGGTCCACCACTGACCTACTGTAGTCATTCATTTTCCATGAAGTCTTAATAGCTAACCATACGGAGTCCATACATCTCGTATCTAATTCTTCTAAGGAGGTAACATGATCACCGTTCATGATTCATGAAGAACACTCCTGAACTTGACGTACTTTCATGACATGAAGTAGATAAAATTGCAGAAGAGTTTCAGTCAAAGCAACGATAGCAGGTTAATACAATTCTTAATCGTATGCCTTCAATTGAAGACTTAACTCAAAGGTTCGTCTAGTCCTTTTTGAAACATGGTCCTGGCTTATCTCAAGATAGGACCTTCTAAGATAGATAGCCCGTTCATGGCGATTACACGAATTAAACCTTTACCAACTACTATTACGGTTGGGTATTGCACAGTCATCAGGAGGAATGTCAATCTTCCAAACCATAATACAACCTTCACAGTTTTAACCATCATCACTGTATTCTTTTGGCACAAGCGCCTATAATTATCCTCTTACCGTTAAAGTGTCGGCCACCTCTTTAGCCTTTCCTGATAGTAAAATTTCCTTACAGTCAATGTCATTTTAACCACCTCCAAATAAATTTTCTACCTTATTTCAATCACAGCTTATGTGAAAATGCTTTCCTTAAAATCTGATGAGTAAAAAAAAATCACCATTTTTTTCCATAAGTTATTGCCTCAGTCTTTAGAGGTTAATCACTGTCATGACTGACTCTCAATCATAATTAGAACATCTTTTATCTTAAGTCCTAATTGCCCTGAACAATTTCGACCATTACTGGTTCGATCCATACTTTCTCGTGGTTTAACACGTGCCCCACTTGGCAACATTATAATTATGTCATATTTCCTTTATCAACATTTTTATTCTTGAGAATTTCGAATATTTCCTTTCTCCTTGTAAAACCTCTAAGGTTATCCTTTAATCGTTCCTCCTGTATTCCCTATATACAGGGCATATCAAAATACCACTTACTAATACTAGAACCATTGTCTATATACTTCTGAAGAATTTCTCCACTGATCCTTAAAGGTTATTATTACCTTAATCCTTTCCAATTCATACTGTCAAAACTCATACTATCCCTATTAAGGGTGAAATTCCAACCTTTATGCATTCCCCGAGGATTCATTTTAAGTTACCGATGTTCTATCCTTAATTCCACCTTTAAAAGGTACATGCATCCTTCCATGGATAAATCAAGTCATATATCCCTGATAAGGGTATCTTATTCAATCATTCCCACCTCGATAGTATATGCCTAATTTTCACAATAACATCTGTATTCAAAATGAGGTTCCATCAATATGGCCTCCAAAAGATAACAACGGTTATCCGCTTTTCTTCCCTAATTTGGTAACAATAACAAGGATGTTCTGGAAGATATTGGTCATGTTCAATGTGAACTTCTTTTTAATAATTCCTTATTTACTTTTGTTGTTTATCTCAACAGTCATCTCAATGTTGGGATATCTTTCATACCTGGCGTCTCCCTTTCTGGGTATCATGCCCCTGGTCTTACACTTCACATTCTTGAAGGTCACTTCCTTCATCCAATTTTCCTAATTTCTTACTTCCTTGTCTCATCAGTCTATCTGCGTCTCATTATTTATCCTTCGAACTATCTCAAGGTTTCCTCGAATCCTCCCAACTTACAGGGGATAAAATATATGTATCTCTTATACCTTCAACCATCAATTTAACTCATGGTGAATCACCCTCATCCTGACGATTACATACTTTTCTATTTCTATTACTATGAGTCTTTAGGGTTTCCTCATACCCAATTCCTTTATCATTCCTCAAACTCTATTGCCTTTACATTCCTTTCCACTTCAGTTTCTTTTTATTTCCCTTTCTCTTATCATTATTTCATGAACCAACACAACATAAGCATTGATTTCAAACATCCCGTCATTCTGGATTCGTGTCCTTAGAACGAATCTTGACAACTTTTACATTTTAGATTCATAATTCATCATACTCGTCTGCCTTTGTTCTGGCTCTAAAGCTTTTACACTATCTCCTTATCTTTGGGAATTACTCTCCCGAAAACAATTGACTGAACTTAAATCAGTTTATTATAATCTCTTGCTCCGTGCCTTCCTTGGTCTTTCACCAGCGGGTGGTCTCTCTCTTAGGAGGGTAAGTGACAAAAACAGTCTTTTGTGGTTCGTCAATCATTCAGAATCTCAAATGATTCCTCTATTTCCTTTAGCCAGGCTCTTGCCTCGACTAGGTCAACCTGTTCCTTGGAACTCTGAGAGCTTAGAGACTTAAAGGTCCTGAAAGAATTTCCTATCGCATTGTTTCCTCAAGGTGGTGGTTGGGGATAATAGTCTAAGTTCTGTCTAGACAGGTCCATGAATTGCCGTATAGGAGTACCGTATCGGGTCTCCTTTCCTTACTCGACTTTCTGTTTCCTTAGTATGAAATGTTTCATCCTACTCCCCATAATTGGGGTCATTTTTTTTTTTTAAAATCCTCATTTTCCACTCCATTATGTTATGGGTTCCTTCTATCTTGATGGCGACCTCCCTGACTATCACGTTCAGGGTTTGCTCTAAATCTTATTCCTCCAACTATGGCTCTCATCTAAGTTCTCATCCTTACGCTCTTGAACTTTTCGGAACCCAAATTCTATAGGAATACCTCATTATTCCCTTATCATCTTTCTCGGTATTAATCTCATATTTATTTGTTGGCTCTCTGCCTTCATTCATCACCTTTCTCTGGCACCGTATGCTCTTTTCCAATAATTCGGTCTCTATTGCAATCTCAAACAGCTTTTCGGTACCGGCTCCGGTTACCTTCACTACTATTTCCAAAATCTCTTATAAACTCTCCCAAAGACATTATCATCTTGAGTCTCTCCTTTTTTACTAAGGGCATCAGCCACCACATTGGCTTTCCCCGAATGATAAAGAATCTCATAATCGTAATCCTTGATTAGCTCTAACCACCTCATTTGGCACATGTTGAGCTCTCTCTACGGGAAAATGTACTAGAGTACTTATGGCTTAGGTAAATCTCGCACTTCTCTCCATACAAGTAGTGCCTCCAATCTTTAGGGCAAAACTATTGCCACGAGCCCAAGCTGATGGGTGGGGATATCAAATTTCATATTACCTTAATTGTCTTGACATGTACGCGATTACCTTACCATGCTGCATAAGCACGCACCCTAAGCCCTTGTGCGAAGCGTCACTACACTTCACAAAATCTCCTTTTCCATCCAGCAACGCCAGCATAGGGGCCGTCACCAATCTTTGCTTCAGTTCTTGAAAGCTGTTCTCGCATTTCTCTGTCCATTCGAACTTCTCAGTCTTACGAGTAAGCCGCGTTAAAGGGGCTACTATCTTTACAAACTTGAACGAACCTCCGGTAGTGACCGGCCAATCCTACCTCTGGTAGTCGACCAAACCATGGTCATCAATTCATCAGTGGTCCTTTATCCAATCCTGTCAGGATCCTCCATGGGATCCTCCTCAACAACTATCCCTTCTAGGACAACATCCTCAACCGCTACATCCTCAATATCAACATCATCCGGTCCTGCATTAGGACACTCTATCGGATCCACAATCCGATCTCCAATTAGTAATAAAACATCATCGCGCTGTTGCCCCTCAACCTCAGGGTTCGGAGTCCCGCTACCATATACGATAATGAACTACGCTCCTATCACGATATTTATAAGGGTTCCCATAAGGGTTTTAACTGTCAGTACTACGTTAGGTAGCCCAACTATGAACTTGGCAAGAGTTCTTATTATCTTAGTGAACTTATTATCTTAACGTCACATCATCTCTGAGGTTTATAACGCTTAGCTCTGATACCATTTCTGTAACACCCCCAGCTCCGGGGTCGGGGATCCGGATCGTCACGAGTTCCATTTCCCTTAATAACACCCAATCTTAATAATTACTCAACTACTCTGTACTGTGACCCCACAATAAACACACACACCACACGTTATAGTCTCAGAGATGAACATCCAAAAATAACCACAAGTCATTTTATTCCACAATTATCTGCCAATACACCTTAAAAGGTTTTCTGAATAAATTTACATTTCTTTGCCATTATTACAATTCATAAATATAAATAAATCTGGTACATCAAAAGTTGAAAGCCTAGCCTATTGGTAGTTCCTACCTCAGCTACGGCGGCATCAATGCTTCTAGAAAACTGCGGAACGTCTCCTAATCGCTTGCGAATCGGGAGCTTGGTTATGTTCATCTTTTCTATCTGTTGTTGTGTGATGAAAGAAGAAAGCAAGGGTGAGCAGCAAGCCCACCAAAATAATATGTATAATGATTAATAGTATATGAGCCTTCTCATAGTACTCATGAAAGTCTTGGTCAAAAGAAATGAACCAAGTTGATATCTTAATGCGATGAAGTCGCAAAATATTCAGTATATATACATATATACTTTTCAAAATCTTGGAAGTCCTCTTCCATACATAATATACACAGAGTTCCAGTTTATAACTGTATAAAAATATTGTTGCAAGGTGATCTCATATATCTAACCTTGTCTCAACGTTTTTTTCTGAAAATCTTTGTCATGCATAAGATAATCATTTACTAGATATAAGTTTAAAAGATGAAGTTACAAGATACTCCAATATACTTATATCTTTTCCAAATACTACTTGAACTACCACCGTTCAAGATATAATTAGTTTCAAAAGTTCATCACGTAGATGAGACTACAAGACCAGATTTGAATAGATTAAATCTTTAAAATATCATCAAAATAAAATGAAGTTACGAGATACTTCATTTGATGCAAACATCATTTTGAAAACTTGACCCTGCCAACACTCAACAATCGCCCAACCGTAGCCTTTCTATCGAAGTGCTCTGGGTAGTGTTGCAGAAATTATCCAATTGGATGATGAACTCATTACGGGAGTTTGCCGCGCCAGGAAGACCACTCACGATGATCAGTCGTAGTAGTACAACCCCACCATTTTCTACATGTAGAGGAGAACCTGTCGGATTTACTTGTCAACCGAACACTGAACTCCTAAAGAATGGACCGCCTTAGTGGAACTTCCAGGCCATTTGGGCCAATATAATAAGGCTGGGCCGGCGCTACTCGGCCACTTACGCCACTCCTAGTTCATATGAAATCCATGACTCTGAAACGTAAAGCTCGTCCCCACTTTCCCCAAGTAGAAACTTGTTGATACGGCTCCACCAAGAAGTCGTATCTATTTGGAAAGGAGAACTCACCGATATTTCCCAGGCGATGCCTGTTAATGGATTAACTTGTTCCAAGAATTTTACTTCCCGAGTGTTGGGTAAGTAATCAATTCATTTATCAAAACAGCAACCTTGTTGCGAATATAAAACACACCACAGAGCTGGATCCCTCAGGTTTTGAGCGAGTATTTAAATCCCCTTAAAAAGGAAGATCTTAAATATAAAAATGAGTTTTGGGATCCGCTCTAACTTTTAAAAATCATTTTGAAGACTTGAAAACACTTTATAGAGTGTTTGGAGTAAAGCTGATTTAATGAAGTAAATCAGTCCCCATAATATTTAGAAAATGACTGAATATTATTATTTAAATAATATTCCCATAAAGAATAATCTTTATAAAAATAATTGAAGTAGAAGTATTACAACTTATACTTGAAATGGATATCAAATAACCAAAGATATACTTATATGAAAGTACTATCTTTATTTGAATAATCGAAAATAAGTTTGATTATTGACACCTTATTCTTTAATAAAATAAAGAATATATCTCAGCAAATAATCGGAGTCATAGATCCTCAAATGAATATTCAAATAATATTCAATAAATAATATAAACTGAGTCATAAGCCTTCGAATGAATATTCAAATAATATTCAAATAAATAAATAAAAGGAGTCATACGCCTTCGAATAATATTCGAAATAATATTCAATAATAAAATAAAGTTAAAGTTATCGAATAAACCTTATTCGATTAATAGTTTGGAAAACTATAACCATATATATATATAAATATATATATATATATATCCATATCCATATATACAAAATCTACTCGGGATCCTCGACTCCCGGTTTTAGAAAATATTTTCACCTTTGGGTCCCTATACTAAGGGTATATGCAAATTACCGCTATCCTCTAGCATAGGTATTATCAACTGAATCAATTGAATCAACAGATATATATCAAGATTACGAAACAGACATGCATATATACCATATCAGCATACTCCAATATATCGCAAAATTTGCTAATAACAATCATGCACTTATCACAAGATAATGCATATACATATATTTACATCACAACAACAGTATAACGGGTAGAAAACTTGCCTGAGCGACTGGGGGTTACGAATGGCTCGGGACGAGTCTGGTAACCTATAAACAACAAGTAAGTTGGAATTAAACCAAAGTCACTTGTAAATCTATACTTTAACTAACTTAGACTCTAACGCTTGTTTTGCGCTTACTGATTCTCTTAAGTCACTCGAGTACCCTCGGCTCCACCATTTTTAATAATTTAACCTTTACGAGTTTTAAGGCGATTCCTTCGCGAGTGTCTTACCAACTGCCTAACACACTTACCATAAATGTTTCATACATTAATTAACCCTTTTTGGTCTTTAACCTATGTTTCAAAGTAAGGCGAGGGGAAAAGTTTCGTTCGCGAAACGCCGTTACTTGAAACGGTCGTTTCTCCTAAACCGTGCATCGGAATCGAACGAACTACATATCAAAACGAAGCTCGTAACATGAGCTATCTAAACATGGCAGTGGTCATAATCTAGCAGGGGGTTCTCGGGTTCTAATGTTATGCACAAAAACAGTCCAAAGAAAATCGGACGTTACGATGGCTATGTTTACGCTATTACCAATGTTTAAACTACTCCAATTAACCACCAACCAACTCATAACCATCAATACAAAAAAAATTCACCTAAACCATACCACATCAGTCCATAATCTCCAAGGTTTTCAACTCAAACAACCACAATCAAGACCTATGAACTATAATAAAGCTTCAATTACCAAAACACTTCCAAATCAAACCAAACTACTAATAATCACAATCCATGCTTCTCATTTCACAACACCAACCATTAAACTTACTAACAAATAAAGTAAAGGCTAGGGTTTGAAGTTTATACCTTCCTTGGGAGGTGTTAAGTTGCTAGGAAGCCTTAGGGAGCCTCCTACAAGCTTGATCTTTCCAAAGAAATCAAGAACACAAAGTTAGGTTTGAAGTTTCTAAAAGTCCGATTTAAAGAACTGTAAAAATGAGGGTCTTACCATGATTATTTGGACGAGACTTGTGAACAAGAGTTGTAGGCCATCTCAATACCTTTCCAATGAGCTATAGAACACAATATTTGAGTGAGAAATGAAGGAGATCCAGCAGTTTTAGTGTTCTGGTTCTGTTTTGGCCGAGAGCATGAAGAACAATGCCTTGGTTTCTTTTTTATTTTGATGAAAAATGATTTGCTTGGCTTGGTTGGTTTGATTTTTGTGTTTGTTTTAGTAAATTACCTAGTTGCCCTTGATTTTGTGTGGTTAAAAAGCCTCCACATCTCCTTCCTTCCCATGTCATGCTTGTGTCATCCTCATGATGTCATCCTCCCCTCCTTGTCCTCTTCTCATTGGTTGGGTGACATCATCCTCTCTAATCCCTTTGATTAACTTCCTAATTATTTGCCTAATGACCGCTGATCTGTTATACTGTTCGCTTAACTTTCGTTTTCGTTTATCGTTTGAGAGATCATACCCGGGATCTTATTACTTAGGTTCCCTTAACCTTTCTCAATACATTATATTCCTTTTTATGATCCTCTATTATAATCCTTTAATTTAAATCCTTTTATCCTGTTACCTTATACTCAATTCTTTCCGTATCTATTGGATTTCCGGGAAAAATCAAAGTGTTCGGATTTGGATTCTGACGATCTTTACATACACTTATATCCCATATAAAGTACTAATAAAATCTCAGAATATCCATATCAGAACCCCTACATAGTGTGGCATGAAAAGTTTTCTCATTCAGCAAAAACACTATTCATAAGGGTTTCAAAAATTTCCAAAAATTGGGGTTATTACAGGTGGTATTAGGAGAATTTAATGACATAATGAGTATAGATGATAAGAAAGGGATTCATCCACATCCTCAGGTACTACTGGATGGCTTTAAGCAAATAATTGAAGCTTGTGGTTTGATTGAGCTGGATCTGGTAGGAGGAAGGTATACATGGGAGAAGAGCAGTGGTAAAAAGGAACGGGTAAGGGAGAGACTAGATAGGTTTTTTGTTTCACCATCTTGGTGGAGTTTATTTTCATCATGTAACTGCGGGTGCATCATTGTATTCACTATGATCATGACCCAATACAACAAGATTTGTATAGTACAGATCATCCAAATAAGAAATTTAGATTTCGGTTTGAGAATACTTGGCTAAAAAATGATAACTTTCATATGGAAGTCTCAAAGTATTGGAAAAGTTTAAAACCTAGTCACTTTCTTCATAAACGGCTAGAACTGTCATCTTTTATGAAAAAGTGGGGGAAACGGTCCTTTAATAAGTTTCGTGAGAAATAAAAAAAATAGAAGAAGCTGGTGATGCTTTGAGGATTGTGTAGATGAGGATAGAACTAGTAGATATTTTGTCGAAAAGAAGAATCTTGAGGAGCTGTTGTTAAGAGAGGAATTATATTGGCAACAACGGGCTAAAACTTTTTGGTTCCAGGATGGGGACTCGAACTCTAAGTATTTTCATGCGTTTGTTGAAGGGTTTTAGCACATAAACGCAACGAAAACGTAAATTTAAATCTTAAAAAAATGAAACCCTCCGCAGGATCCATGCGAAAAATAATATTTAATTCGTAGTTCAGTATATTTATCTTAAGAAGCTTTACGTTAATGGAAAGATGGAGGTCTTTAATAGCGATCCAAGAACGATGAACGGAAATCCCTAGCAGCTGCTCCTCAAGTGTGAAGCACTCCACCGGTATCCACCAAGAGTACAATCTGATGGAGGAGGAAGGGGTTGAGAGAATTAGTTGCCTCCCTCTTGTTCTACTTTAGAATTAGGGTTAATTATTTGGGTTGAGACAAATAGGGTTTATAATAGTATATTTATAGACAAAATTTTTAGCTGAAAATTTTCCATAAAATATTATTATTAACCCTTTAATTAATTATTCTTATTAACCAATTAACTAATAATTAAAACACCTTTTAATCATTAATCCCTTTTCTAAACACTTTAGAAAAATAATTCTCTCACTTGATTTAATTTCCAAAATTAAATTCTTAATTAATAATATTAAGAATTAAATAAATCTCATTTAATCAATTATTAAATCTGCTAATTAATTATTTATTTCACAAATAAATAATTACCAGCCATTATTAATTAATTCCTCCACCATTAAATCATTCTCTGTTATGGTGTGACCCTGGAGGTTCAATATTAAGCTGGTAGTAGAAATAAATAATAATAAAACTATTTTATCATTATTTATATAAATTCTCTAATTCATTAAATATGATTAATTAATAAATTAATCATATTTATTCTACATCATGAGGGATACTTCTCAGCATATCGCGACTATCCGGATAATACGAATTCACTGCTTAGAATACCAAGAACCTATTCAGTGAGTAGTTACCGTACAATCAATTCCTTCTACCCTGCAATGTCACGATTAAATACAAGGCATGGAACTTGTGTCAAGCCTATCTTATTTAATCATTTGCTTTCCCATTCACTATGCTTAGTTCTATTTAATGTAAATTAGAAACTCCTTTCTAATTTCATTCACTCTGGCCAGAGATTCCTGAACTAGCATAAGTGGATCAGCATTGAACATTCTCTTCCTTCACTGGAAGGGGTAGATCCTTTATTGATCATATAATATCTTCGTGTACAAATTCCTATACCCAGTAGAGCCCTTATAATTGTCCCTGGAGACTAAGAACTAAACCAAAGCATAGTTCAGTGTACACAAGATAACTATGATGACCTCAAGTCTAAGGATACTTGTACAACTATCCCTATGTGAACAACTGCTGATACGTGAGTGAACTCCATCAGTTGTTCAGCTGTGTGAGTCATGTTCAGTGAACTTATTCTATAATAAGCACCTACATACTAGCTATAGTGTCACCACACAAATGTCTATGAGAACAGACATCCTTCATAATGAAGCAAGCATAGTATGTACCGATCTTTGCGGATTACTAATTACCAGTTAGTAATCCTACGACCAGGAAATATTTAAGTTTAGAGTTATCATCTTTTAGGTCTCATTATTATGATCTCATCATTATCCATAAAAAGCTTTACTCTAAACTATGGTATATCTTATTTAAACACTTAAATAGATAAAGCCCGCAATAAAACCAAAACAAGTCTTTTATTAATATCAATAAAATCAAAACAGATTACATAAAAGTTATTCCTAAATCATCATACATGATTGGACTTAGGACACATCTCTTTCAATCTCCCACTTGTACTAAAGCCAATCACTCTGGTATCTAATACCCATCTTGTCTTTATGACAATCAAAGTGACTTTGAGAAAGTGGCTTTGTGAGTGGGTCTGCTACGTTGTTATGTGTGTCAACTCTCTTGGCGTCTCC
The DNA here is from genome assembly GCF_009905375.1 of Apium graveolens. Classification (NCBI taxonomy): domain Eukaryota; kingdom Viridiplantae; phylum Streptophyta; class Magnoliopsida; order Apiales; family Apiaceae; genus Apium; species Apium graveolens. The sequence continues at coordinate 249,155,228 of NC_133650.1, read as the reverse complement.
TCTTTCAATATAATACAAGAAATGTTACAGCGCTTCCACTAACCTTTTTGTAGACACATGGTTCATCTATGTTTTTGATAAAACCAAACTCTTTGATTGTCTCATCAAAACGGATGTTCCATCTACGAGAAGCTTGCTTTAAACCATATATGGGTCGCAGCAGCTTACACACTAGGTGTTCATTTCCCTTGGAAAGAAAACCCTCTGGTTGTGTCATATACACTTCCTCTTCAAGTTTCCCATTGAGGAAGGCCGTTTTCACGTCCATTTGCCACATTTCATAGTCGTAGTAAGCAGCAATCGCAAGCAAAATCCGAATTGATTTTAACAGGGCTACAGGCAAAAAAGTTTCATCAAAGTCAATCCCTTGCCTTTGTCTGAATCATTTTGCCACGAGTATGGCCTTATAGGTCTCCACCTGCCCATCTGCTCCAATCTTTCTTTTGTATACCCACTTGCACCCAATAGGCTTAACACCTTCAGGCGCCTCAACCAGAGTCCATACTTGGTTGGTATACATAGATTCCATTTCGGATTTTATGGCACTATGCCATTTCTCTGAGTCAACACTACTCATAGCCTCATTATAGGTCACAGGATCGTCATCATCAATGATTGACAACTCATTGTCATTCTCAATAATAAGGCCATTATACCTCTCAGGTTGACGAGACACTCTCCCTGACCTACGAATGGGCTATTCCACAGAAGGTTGTTCAATCTGAACAGGTGTTTCCACTTGATCCGTAGTAGTTTGTGCTTCTTGAACTTCATCAAGTTCAATTTTGCTCCCACTGTTTCCTTCAAGGATAAACTGTTTTTCCAAGAAGGTAGCATGTCTGGAGACAAACACTCGATGATCGGTATAAAAGTAATACCCTAAAGTCTCTTTAGGATATCCCATAAAATTACATTTTACAGATCGAGATTCCAGCTTATCTGGGTCAACTTTCTTGACATAAGCTGGACATCCCCAAATCTTAACGTGTTTAAGACTCGGTTTCCTTTCTTTCCATATCTCATATGGAGTTTGAGGAACAGATTTGGAAGGCACCTTATTCAGTAAATATGCTGAGGTTTCCAATACATAACCCCACAGGAATACTAGAAGATTCGCATAGCTCATTATGGACCGAACCATGTCTAACAAAGTTTGATTTCTCCTTTCAGATACCCCATTCAACTGTGGAGTATATGGAGGAGTCCACTGGGAGACTATACCATTTTCTTTGAGATAAGCTAGAAACACTCCATTCAAGTATTCACCACCTCGATCTGATCGAAGAGTTATAATACTATGTTTGGTCTGTTTCTCCACTTCATACTTATATTCTTTGAACTTTTCAAAGGCCTCAGACTTGTGTTTCATCAAATACACATATCTGAATCTAGATCGATCATCTATGAAAGCAATGAAGTATGAAAATCCACCCATGGCTTGCGTAGACATTGGTCCACATACATCTGTGTGTACCAATCCAAGCATATCTGCAGCCCTCTCTCCATGCCCACTAAATGGAGATTTGGTCATTTTACCCAATAGACAAGACTCGCATGTAGGATATGATTCAAAATCAAAGGGGTCAAGTAACCCTTCCTTATGCAATGTCCCCGGTCTATTTTCACTAATATGACCAAGTCCGCAGTGCCATAAGAAAGTGAGATTTTCATCATCCCTTTTTCTTTTATTAGTATGTTCAATTTGTAGTAAATTATGCTCTGCGTCACATACACACAGACCATTGTTTAAAATACCACTTCCATAAAGAACGTTATCTCTGAGAATTGAACATTTATTATTCTGAATAACAAACAAAAATCCAGCCAAGTCTAACATGGAATAGAAATAATACTCCTTACAATCGAGGGAACAAAATAACAATTATTTAGAACAATAGTCTTGCCCGTAGGCATATGTAAATGAAATGATCCTATAGCTTCAGCAGCAACTCTTGCTCCATTTCCCATCCGTAGAATCACCGCCTCTTCTTCAAGAGTCCTACTTCTCCTTAGTCACTGCAACGAATTGCAAATATGAGAACCACAGGCGGTATCTAATACCTAAGTAGAAATTTGACTTAGTGACATATTAACTTCGATCATGAACATACCTGAATCAGAAGCGGTAGTCTCACTACCCTTCTTCTTCTTCAATTCTGCAAGGTAAACCTTGCAGTTCCTCTTTCAGTGCCCCACCTTGTTACAGTGAAAGCAAACAGCTTTGCTCTTGGGGTCTTCAGCTTTTGGTGGAACCGGCTTTTTCTCACCTACTTTCTTCTTCTTGGAAGGGTTCTTCTTCCTTTTCTTAGGATTGGAACCTTCACCAATTAGAAGAATAGAACTCTTCTTAGGGGGAAAATTCGATTCCGCAGTCTTTAACATGTTGTGGAGTTCAGGCAGGCTGACATCCAGCTTATTCATGTGAAAGTTCACAACAAACTACGAGAACGAACTCGGAAGTGGTTGCAAGACCAAGTCTTGGCTCAGCTCCCCATCCATGGCAAAACCAAGTTATCCAAGACGTTCAATCAAATTGATCATCTTAAGTACATGGTCATTCACAGATGATCCCTCAGACATCCTACAACCGAACAGCTCCTTCGATATCTCATATCGAGCTGTCCTCCCTGCCACATCATACAACTCTTGTAGATGCATAAGAATAGTATGAGCATCCATATGCTCATGTTGCTTCTGTAGCTCAATATTCATGGAAGCTAGCAGGATGCATTGAGCAATATTTGCATCATCTATCCACTTACGATACATAACATGTTCATCATTATGTGCATCGCTAGCAGGTTCAGTAGGCTTAGGTGAGTCAAGCACATATTCCAGCTTCTCAACCCTGAGAACAATTCTCAAGTTTCGAAGCCAGTTAGCAAAATTAGGACCAGTCAACTTGTGAGCATCTAGTATACTCCAGAGTGATAGTGCAGAAGACATAACGAATATAGTAAATCTATAAATGATGAACACATAACAACACTTAGCAAATATTCAATTTCATTTCAAAACACTATATGAATCGGGTCTTTATTCATAAGTGGCTCCCACTAGTTTATCTAATTTATTAAACCCCTAAGTGAAAATTAAGCATTTATAATGCTAGTGGGAATAGGGATCCTACATTCCATCACACAACCTCGGCTGTAGCACGAAATGTCATGTGTTGTTCAATAGGCAGACAACTCTTGTCAATTACATCTTATGTTATTCCCTAATAAAACTTTAGCCTCTTGAATAATTGAGTCACGGCTGTAGCACGACAAACCCAATATTCTAAGTCAAGTCTAACCCAACATTTCGTACAATTGAATCAGTCTCCAACGGCCCACGGCTGTAGCACGTAACGACCTTTAGATTCTAATTCAATGTACACATCTTTATGTAATAGACAAGTATTTCTTATTTCGAAATCAAAGCCCTCGGCTGTAGCACGAAACGACAATGATTTAAAAATAAGAACTACTTTCTACCATTTTGGAAGGCTTTTGAAGGGTTTTAGCACATAAACGCAACGAAAACGTAAACTTAAATATTAAAAAAACCGAAACCCTCCGCAGGATCCATGCAAAAAATAATATTTAATTCGTAGTTCAGTATGTTTACCTTAAGAAGCTTTACATTAATGGAAAGATGGAGGTCTTTAATGGTGATCCAAAAATGATGAACGGAGATCCTTAGCAGCTGCTCCTCAAGTGTGAAGCACTCCACCGGTATCCACCAAGCAAACGATGTAATGAAGGAGGAGGAGATGGAGAGAATTAGGGTTTTGTAAATCTTTTTGGTTGAGGCAAAAATAGGGTCTATAATAGTATATTTATAGGCATAATTTTCAGCTGAAAATTTTCCCATAAAATATTATTATTATTAACCCTTTATTATTCTCACTAATAATTAAAACACCTTTTAATTATTAATCCTTTTTCTAAACACTTTAGAAATAATTCTCTCACTTGATTTAATTTTCAAAAATCAAATTCTTAATTAATAATATTAAGAACTTTTTCTTAATTAATTTATAATTAATTAAATCTCATTTAATCAATTATTAAATTTGCCAATTAATTATTTATTTCATAAATAAATAATTATCAGCCATTATTAATTAATTTCTCCACCATTAAATCATTCTCTTTTATGGTGTGACCATGTAGGTTCAATATTAAGCCGGTAGTAGAAATAAATTATAATAAAACTATTTTATCATTATTTATATAAATTCTCTAATTTATCAAATATGATTAATTAATTAATCATATTCATTCTACATCGTGTCTCAGCATATCGCGACTATCCGGATAATACGAATTCACTGCTTAGAATACCAAGAAACTATTCAGTGAGTTACCGTACAATTAATTCCTTCTACCCTACAATGTCACGATTAAATACAAGGCATGGAACTTGTGTCAAGCCTATCTTATTTAATCACTTGCTTTCCCATTCACTATGCTTAGTTCTATTTAATGTAAATTAGAAACTCCTTTCTAATTTCATTCACTCTGGCCAGAGATTCCTGAACTAACATAAGTGGATCAGCATTGAACATTCTCTTCCTACACTGGAAGGGGTAGATCCTTTATTGATCATACACTATCTTCGTGTACAAATTCCTATACCCAGTAGAGCCCTTATAATTGTCCCTTGAGACTAAGAACTAAACCAAAGCATAGTTTAGTGTACACAAGATGACTATGATGACCTCAAGTCTAAGGATACTTGTACAACTATCACTATGTGAACAACTGCTAACACGTGAGTGAACTCCATCAGTTGTTCAGCTGTGTGAGTCATGTTCAGTGAACTTATTCTATAATAAGCACCTACATACTAGCTATAGTGTCACCACACAAATGTCTATGAGAACAGACATCCTTCATAATGAAGCAAGCATAGTATGTACTGATCTTTGCGGATTATTAATTACCAGTTAGTAATCCTATGACCAGGAACTATTTAAGTTTAGAGTTATCATCTTTTAGGTCTCATTATTATGATCTCATCACAATCCATAAAAAGCTTTACTGTAAACTGTGGTATATCTTATTTAAACATTTAAATAGATAGAGCCCGTAATAAAAAAAACAAGTCTTTTATTAATATTAATGAAATCAAAACAGATTACATAAAATTTATTCCTAAATCCTCATACATGATTGGACTTAGGACATATCTTTTTCAATCTCCCACTTGTACTAAAGTCAATCACTCTGGTATCTAATACCCATCTTGTCTTTATGACGATCAAAGTGACTCTGAGAAAGTGGCTTTGTGAGTGGGTCTGCTACGTTGTTATGTGTATCAACTCTCTCGACGTTGACATCTCCTCTATTTTCAACTCAGATTCACCACCAAAAACAAGAAAAATGTCCTGAGTCCTTCGCAAGTACTTAAGGATGTTTTTCACTGCCTTCCAGTGGTCTTCACCTGGATTGGACTGATATCTGCGCGTCACACTAATTGAATAAGCAACATCAGGCCTTGTACACAACATCACGTACATGATAGATCCTATTGTTGAAGCATAAGGAATCTTACTCATACGCTCTCTTTCCTCAGGTGTCTTAGGAGATATTTTTTCGGAAAGGGACACTCCATGGCTCATCGGTATGAGACCTCTTTTGGAGTTTTCTATGCTAAACCTTTTAAACACTTTCTGGATGTATGTACCCTGGGTAAGACCTATCATTCTTCTAGATCTATCTCTATAGATCTTCATACCGAGAATGTAGGATGCTTCTCCCAAGTCCTTCATGGTGAAGTTCTTTGATAGCCATACTTTGACTGATTGTAGCATCGGTATATCATTTCCTATAAGAAGTATGTCATCCACATACAATACAAGAAATGTTACCGCGCTCCCACTAACCTTCTTGTAGACACATGGTTCATCTATATTTTTGATAAAACCAAACTCTTTGATTGTCTCATCAAAACGGATGTTCCATCTACGAGAAGCTTGCCTTAAACCATATATGGTTCGCAACAGCTTACACACTAGGTGTTCATTTCCCTTGGAAAGAAAACCCTCTGGCTGTGTCATATACACTTCCTCCTCAAGTTCCCCATTGAGGAAGGCCATTTTCACGTCCATTTGCCAGATCTCATAGTCGTAGTAAGCAGCAATCGCAAGCAAAATCCGAATTGATTTTAACAGGGCTACAGGCGAAAAAGTTTCATCAAAGTCAATCCCTTGCCTTTGTTTGAATCCTTTTGCCACGAGCCTGGCCTTATAGGTCTCCACCTGGCCATCTGCTCCAATCTTTCTTTTGTATACCCACTTGCACCCAATAGGCTTAACACCTTCAGGCGCCTCAACCAGAGTCCATACTTGGTTGGTATACATAGATTCCATTTCGGATTTCATGGCACTATGCCTTTTCTCTGAGTCAACACTACTCATAGCCTCATTATAGGTCACAGGGTCGTCATCATCAATGATTGACAACTCATTTCCATTCTCAATGACAAGGCCATAATACCTCTCAGGTTGGCGAGACACTCTCCCTCTCATACGAATGGGCTGTTCCACAGAAGGTTGTTCAGTCTGAACAGGTGTTTCCACTTGATTCGTAGTAGTTTGTGCTTCTTGAACTTCATCAAGTTCATTTTTGCTCCCACTGTTTCCTTCAAGGATAAACTCCTTTTCCAAGAAGGTAGCATGTCTGGAGACAAACACCCGATGATTGGTGTAAAAGTAATACCCCAAAGTCTCTTTAGGATATCCCATAAAATTACATTTTACGGATCGAGATTCCAGCTTATCTGGGTCAACTTTCATGACATAAGCTGGACATCCCCAAATCTTAATGTGTTTACGACTCGGTTTCCTTTCTTTCCATATCTCATATGGTGTTTGAGGAACAGATTTGGAAGGCACCTTATTCAGTAAATATGCTGAGGTTTCCAATGCATAACCCCATAGCAATACTGGAATATTCGCATAGCTCATCATGGACCGAACCATGTCTAACAAAGTTCGATTTCTTTTTTCAGATACCCCATTTAACTGTGGAGTATATGGAGGAGTCCACTGGGAGACTATACCATTTTCTTTGAGATAATCTAGAAACTCTCCATTCAAGTATTCACCACCTCGATCTGATCGAAGAGTTATAATACTGTGTTTGGTTTGTTTCTCCACTTCATGTTTATATTCTTTGAACTTTTCAAAGGCTTCAGACTTGTGTTTCATCAAATACACATATCCGAATCTAGATCTATCATCTATGAAAGTAATGAAGTATGAAAATCCACCCATGGCTTGCGTAGACATTGGTCCACATACATCTGTGTGTACCAATCATAGCAAACTTGCAGCCCTCTCTCCATGTCCATTAAATGGAGATTTGGTCATTTTACCCAATAGACAAGACTCGCATGTAGGATATGATTTAAAATCAAAGGGGTCAAGTAACCCTTCCTTATGCAATGTCCGCAGTCTATTTTCACTAATATGACCTAGCCTACAGTGCCATAAATAGGTCAGATTTTCATCATCTCGTTTTCTTTTATTAGTTTGTTCAATCTGAAGTAAATCATGCTCTATGTTAATACCACGTCCATAAAGAACATTATCTCTAAAGATAGAACATTCATTATTCTTAATAATAAATGAAAAACCATCCAAATCCAACATAGGGATAGAAACAATATTCCTCACAATAGAGGGAACGTAATAACAATTATTCAGAATAATAGTCTTGCCCGTAGGCATATGTAAACTAAATGATCCTATAGATATGGTCGCAACCCTTGCTCCATTGCCCATACATAGAATCACCTCATCTTTTTCAAGAGTCCTACTTCCCTTTAGTCCTTGCAACGAATTGCAAATATGAGAACCACAGGCGGTATCTAATACCCAAGTAGAAATTTGACCTAGTGACATATTAACTTCGATCATGAACATGCCTGAATCAGAAGCGGTAGTCTTACTACCCTTCTTCTTCTTCAATTCTGCAAGGTAAACCTTGCAGTTCCTCTTTCAGTGCCCCAACTTGTTACAGTGAAAACAAATAGCTAAATTAGGACCAGTCAACTTGTGAGCATCTAGTATGCTCCGGAGTGATAGTGCAGAAGACATGACGAATATAGTAAATCTGTAAATGATAAACACATAACAACACTTAGCAAATATTCAATTTCATTTCAAAATACTATATGAATCGGGTCTTTATTCATAAGTGTCTCCCACTAGTTTATCTAATTTTTTCAACCCCCTAAGTGAAAAGTAAGCATTCATAATGGTAGTGGGAATAGGGATCCTACATTCCATCACACAACCTCGGCTGTGGCACGAAACGTCATGTGATGTTCAATAGGCAGACAACTCTTGTCAATTACATCTTATGTTATTCCCTAATATAAGTTTAGCCTCTTGAATAATTGAGTCACGGCTGTGGCACGACAAACGCAATATTCTAAGTCAAGTCTAACCCAATATTTTGTACAATTGAATCAGTCTTCAACGGCACACGGCTGTAGCATGTACCGACCTTTAGATTATAATTCAATGTACAAATCTCTATGTAATAGACAAGTATTTCTTATTTCGAAATCAAAGCCCTCGGTTGTAGCACGAAACGACAATGATTTAAAAATAAGAACCACTTTCTACCATGTTGGAAGGCTATAACCGACACAAGCCCGTTGTGTCATTGGCCAATTACTACTTGATATTATTTAATTTTAGAGGGATTATATTACTTTACAATCATAATCATATTATAAAGATATTCTTCCTTTTAAATTACATATTTCAAATCAATAATCGATAATCAGATGAGTCTCAGATCGGGTGGAGCATTGTCAAGAGGCGTCACTTAATAACCATTTCTTATAGTTAGAAATCTGTTGTTGACAGAATCATCCTTTCTCTCAATTTGAAAATTCATATTCAATTACGTGTTTCATAAACACAAGAATCTCATGATCGTATTCATAATATTTATTGTTAAGGCAAGAAACGATTCCTATTCTAGATTTTCTAGAGCACGCCTTATATTGATTTAAGTTCACCTAAATCTATCATCGCATGGTAAACATGGGCATATATCTCATATATAAAATTAAATAAACAAGTAAATGTAAAGTGCAATAAAGTAAATGTGTTTGGATATGGCCCCATCCTATGTGATCTTTATCAAGCTCATGATAAAGATCAAGGTCAATCTAATATGGTGATGGAAATAAATACAACTACTTATTACATAAGTCTTCTTCTTTGTTTAGACTTCTTGTATGCCTCGTCTTCTTCTTTGTATCACCTCCATTGGATAGCCTTCTTGAGTCTTCAATTACATTACATGATTGAAAGTAAAACTAATCTAATGAACTTACAAGAATAACTCGAGTTACATTCGAGATTTATGATTACAAAGATTGACGACATACAAGTCGTATTTAAAACCAAAACCAAAACCATTACACTTAGGTCGAAAGGCCATAACCATCCACCATGCTCATACAACACATTAAAGCATGTTAAAACACATAATCCGATCTTAACATATCATATTATCCATGATCTAATCATAAAAAAAAATATGACAAAAATCAGAAAAATCAGAATCAAATCAGAAAAACAAGAATCACTGTTTACGGGCAGTAAACGACATTAAACGCCTTACAGACGAGTAGCTGATAGCTTTAGCTATCAGTTTTGTTCATACGCTCGTTTACCTATGGAATAAGGTATTCGTTTGCGTAAATCGGACACCAGACCCAGATTTCAGCAAATCTGCAGCAGCCAATTCAGAATCCGTATCTAATATGATTCTCATAATTAGAACAAACATAAATCATGTATATATCAGTATATATACAGATTACATAATCATCTTATGATTATACAACTCACATTAATATCATATATTGAAAACCATACATATATAAGCATATTATATCAACATCAAATCATGGCGAATCACGTACATGCTCATATATCGAAAACAGTTAAACACATAAACGAATTAAAAAATTTTCGCAAGTAGCTCTGATGCCATTGAAGGGTTTTAGCACATAAACGCAGCGAAAACGTAAACTTAAATCTTAAAAAAACCGAAACCCTCTGCAGGATCCATGCGAAATATAATATTTAATTCGTAGTTCAGTATGTTTACCTTAAGAAGCTTTACATTAATGGAAAGATTAAGGTCTTTAATGGCGATCCAAAAATGATGAACGGAGATCCTTAGCAGCTGCTCCTCAAGTGTGAAGCACTCCACCGGTATCCATCAAGAAAACGATGTAATGAAGGAGGAGGAGATGGAGAGAATTAGAGTTTTGTAAATCTTTTTGGTTGAGGCAAAAATAGGGTCTATAATAGTATATTTATAGGCAAAATTTTCAGCTGAAAATTTTCCCATAAAATATTATTATTATTAACCCTTTATTATTCTCACTAATAATTAAAACACCTTTCAATTATTAATCATTTTTCTAAACACTTTAGAAATAATTCTCTCACTTGATTTAATTTCCAAAAATTAAATTATTAATTAATAATATTAAGAACTTTTTCTTAATTAATTTATAATCAATTAAATCTCATTTAATCAATTATTAAATTTGCCAATTAATTATTTATTTCATAAATAAATAATTATCAACTATTATTAATTAATTTCTCCACCATTAAATCATTCTCTTTTATGGTGTGACCTTGTAGGTTCAATATTAAACCGGTAGTAGAAATAAATAATAATAAAACTATTTTATCATTATTAATATAAATTCTCTAATTCATTAAATATGATTAATTAATTAATCATATTCATTCTACATCGTGAGGGATACTTCTCAGCATATCGCGACTATCCGGATAATACGAATTCACTGCTTAGAATACCAAGAACCTATTCAGTAGATAATTACCGTACAATTAATTTCTTCTATCCTGCAATGTCATGATTAAATACAAGGCATGGAACTCGTGTCAAGCCTATCTTATTTAATCATATGCTTTCCCATTCACTATGTTTAGTTCTAATTAATGTGTATTAGAAACTCCTTTCTAATTTCATTCACTCTGGCCAGAGATTCCTGAACTAACATAAGTGGATCAGCATTGAACATTCTCTTCCTACAATGGAAGGGGTAGATCCTTTATTGATCATACACTATCTTCGTGTACAAATTCCTATACCCAGTAGAGCCCTTATAATTGTCCCTTGAGACTAAGAACTAAACCAAAGCATAGTTCAGTGTACACAAGATGACTATGATGACCTCAAGTCTAAGGATACTTGTACAACTATCACTATGTGAACAACTACTGATACGTGAGTGAACTTCATCAGTTGTTCAGTTGTGTGAGTCATGTTCAGTGAACTTATTCTATAATAAGCACCTACATACTAGCTATAGTGTCACCACACAAATGTCTATGAGAACAGACATCCTTCATAATGAAGCAAGCATAGTATGTACCGATCTTTGCGGATTATTAATTACCAGTTAGTAATCCTACGACCAGGAACTATTTAAGTTTAGAGTTATCATCTTTTAGGTCTCATTATTATGATCTCATCACAATCCATAAAAAGCTTTACTCTAAACTGTGGTATATCTTATTTAAACATTTAAATAGATAGAGCCCGCAATAAAAACAAAACAAGTCTTTTATTAATATCAATGATATCAAAACAGATTACATAAAAGTTATTCCTAAATCCTCATACATGATTGGACTTAGGACATATCTCTTTCAGCTTTGACCGACACAAGCCCGTTGTGTCATTGGCCAATTACTACTTGATATTATTTAATTTTAGAGGGATTATATTACGTTACAATCATAATCATATTATAAAGAGATTCTTCCTTTTAAATTAAATATTTTAAATCAATAATCGATAATTAGATGATTCCCAGATCGGGTGGAGCATTGTCAAGAGGCGTCACTTAATAACCCTTTCTTACAGGTAGAAATCTGTTGTTGACAGAATCATCCTTTCTCTCAATTTGAAAATTCATATTCAATTACGTGTTTCATAAACACAAGAATCTCATGATCGTATTCATAATATTTATTATTATGGCAAAAACGATTCATATTCTAGATTTTCTAGAGCACGCCTTATATTGATTTAAGTTCACCTAAATTTATCATCGTATGGTAAACATAGGCATATATCTCATATATAAAATTAAATAAACAAGTAAATGTAAAGTGCAATAAAGTAAATGTGTTTAGTTATGGCCCCATCCTATGTGATCTTTATCAAGCTCATGATAAAGATCAAGGTCAATCTAATATGGTGATGGAAATAAATACAACTACTTATTACATAAGTCTTCTTCTTTGTTTAGACTTCTTGTATGCCTCGTCTTCTTCTTTGTATCATCTCCATTGGATAGCCTTCTTGAGTCTTCAATTACATTACATGATTGAAAGTAAAACTAATCTAATGAACTTACAAGAATAACTCGAGTTACATTCGAGATTTATGATTACAAAGATTGACGACATGCAAGTCGTATTTAAAACCAAAACCAAAACCAAAACCATTACACTGAGGTCGAAAGGCCATAACCATCCACCATGCTCATACAACACATAAAAGCATGTTAAAACACATAATCTGATCTTAACATATCATATTATCCATGATCTAATCATAAAAAAAATATGACAAAAATCAGAAAAATCAGAATCAAATCAGAAAAACAAGAATCACTGTTTACGGGCAGTAAACGACATCAAACACCTTACAGACGAGTCGTTGATAGCTTTGACTATCAGTTTTGTTCAGACACTCGTTTACCTATAGAATAAGGTATTCGTTTGCGTAAATCGGACATCAGACCCAGATTTCAGCAAATCTGCAGCAGCCAATTCAGAATCCGTATCTAATATGATTCTCATAATTAGAACAAACATAAATCATGTATATATCAATATATATACAGATTACATAATCATCTTATGATTATACAACTCACATGAATATCATATATTCAAAACCATACATATATAAGCATATTATATCAATATCAAATCATGGCGAATCACGTACATGCTCATATATCGAAAACAGTTAAACACATAAACGAATTAAAAACTTTTCGCAAGTAGCTTTGATGTTATTGAAGGGTTTTTAGCACATAAACGCAACAAAAACGTAAACTTAAATCTTAAAAAAACCGAAACCCTCTGCAGGATTAATGCAAAAAATAATATTTAATTCGTAGTTTAGTATGTTTACCTTAAGAAGTTTTACGTTAATGGAAAGATGGAGGTCTTTAATAGCGATCCAAGAACGATAAACGGAAATCCCTAGCAGCTGCTCCTCAAGTGTGAAGCACTCCACCGGTATCCACCAAGAGTTCAATGTGATGGAGGAGGAAGGGGTTGAGAGAATTAGTTGTCTCCCTCTTGTTCTACTTTAGAATTAGGGTTAATTATTTGGGTTGAGGAAAATAGGGTTTATAATAGTATATTTATAGGAAAAAAATTTAGCTGAAAATTTTCCATAAAATATTATTATTATTAACCCTTTAATTGATAATTCTTATTAACCAATTAACTAATAATTAAAACACCTTTTAATCATTAATCCCTTTTCTAAACACATTAGAAAAATAATTCTCACTTGATTTAATTTCCAAAATTAAATTCTTAATTAATAATATTAAGAATTAATTAAATCTCATTTAATCAATTATTAAATCTGCTAATTAATTATTTATTTCACAAATAAATAATTACCATCGATTATTAATTAATTCCTCCACCACTAAATAATTCTCTTTTATGGTGTGATCCTGTAGATTCAATATTAAGCCGGTAGTATAAATAAATAATAATAAAACTATTTTATCATTATTTATATAAATTCTCTAATTCATTAAATATGATTAATTAATAAATACAAGGCATGGAACTTGTGTCAAGCCTATCTTATTTAATCATTTGTTTTCCCATTCACTATGTTGAGTTCTATTTAATGTAAATTAGAAACTCCTTTCTAATTTCATTCACTCTGGCCAGAGATTCCTGAACTAGCATAAGTGGATCAACATTGAACATTCTCTTCCTTCACTGGAAGGGGTAGATCCTTTATTGATCAAATTCCTATACTCAGTAGAGCCCTTATAATTGTCCCTGGAGACTAAGAAATAAACCAAAGCATAGTTCAGTGTACACAAGATGACTATGATGACCTCAAGTCTAAGGATACTTGTACAACTATCACTATATGAACAAATGCTGACACGTGAGTGAACTCCATCAGTTGTTCAGTTGTGTGAGTCATGTTTAGTGAACTTATTCTATAATAAGCACCTACATACTAGCTATAGTGTCACCACACAAATGTCTATGTGAATAGACATCCTTCATAATGAAGCAAGCATAGTATGTACCGATCTTTGCGGATTACTAATTACCAGTTAGTAATCCTACGACCAGGAAATATTTAAGTTTAGAGTTATCATCTTTTAGGTCTCATTATTATGATCTCATCATAATCCATAAAAAGCTTTACTCTAAACTATGGTATATCTTATTTAAATACTTAAATAGATAAAGCCCGCAATAAAACCAAAATAGGTCTTTTATTAATATCAATGAAATCAAAACAGATTACATAAAAGTTATTCATAAATCATCATACATAATTGGACTTAGGACACATCTCTTTCATTTATAACTAGCAGAAAGATGAGAAGCCAGGCGGATTACCTTAAAGATGAGCATGGGGAAGTAATTATCAAGCATGATGATATGTGTGAGGTAGTTAAGAAGTATTTTGTTAAACTCTTTGCAAATGAGGGGATAGTAGAGTGGGATAGCAAGGATGTACATGAAGCAGTCATAATAAAAGAACAAAACAGGTTGCTTATGAGAGAATTCACGTTTGAGGAATTTTCAATCACCATAAAACAAATGCATCCCGACAAAAGTGTCTGGCCAGATGGCTTAAATCCAGCTTTTTATCAACACTTCTAGAATTTATTTGGGAAATAGGTGTTTTAGTGCTGTACAAAATGGTTAGCACACTTGGCATTTCCTCTTGACTTAAATGATACAAATATTGTGCAAATCCCTTAGAAAGAAAATGCGGATGAGATGAATGATCTGCGTTCGATAGCACTTTGTAAAGTTTTATACAAGCTTATAGCGTAGGTTCTTGCTAACCTCTTGGAAAATATGTTGCCTAGCATCATTACGAATAATCAATCGGCTTTCGTTCCTGGAAGAAACATAATAGACAATGTATTATTGGCTTTCGAGTTACTATAGTATATGAAGCAGAAGAAGAAATATGGGGAAAGAGATGTTGCCTTTAAACTGGATGTTAGTAAAGCGCATGACATGGTTGACTGAACTTTTTTGATGCACCAAATGAAGTAGCTAGGATTTGATGATAAGTGGATATCATGGATTCAATTATGTGTTACGAAGGTGACTTACTCAATTAATTTCAATGGCTCCCAAATTGGTCCTATTAATCTATCTAGGGGATTACGTCAAGGTGATCCATCATCGCCTTATTTGTTCTTATTATGTGTGGAGGGATTATCTCGTATGATACAAAATATAGTTGATGAATGAAAAATACAAGGTTGTCGGGTTTGTGTGCAAGCTCATGCGATAACACATCTGTTATTTGCAGATGATAGCTTCTTGTTTTGTAAAGCCAAGTCAGAGCAATTTATGAAGGTTAGGTCGATATTACAAAGGTATGAAATGAAATCAGGCCAGGCTATCAATCTTCAAAAATCTGGGATTTACTTTAGCTTGAATGTTAGGCTGGATAAACAGGAAGATGTGAAGAATATACTAGGTGTATATAGTGATTTGAGTATAGGGAAGTATCTAGGTCTTCCATCGCTGATAGGAAGATCGAAGAGAATGATTTTTAACTTCCTGAAAGATCGTTTATGGAGTAAATTACAGGGGTGGAGTGCTAAGTGTCTCTCAAAAACTGGTAAAGTTGTTTTACTTCGTACGATAGCACAAGCAATTCCCTCGTATGCTCCGTCTTGTTTCCTGTTACCAAAATCATTGTGCACTGATTTTGAGAAAATGATGAATAGTTATTGATGGGGTTCAAAAGATAATAATAAGAAGGGTATAAGATGGGCTTCATGGTCAAATATGAGTATGTCAAAGGAGCTGGGTGGCTTAGCATTTCGTGACCACCATGGATTTAATTTGGCGCTTCTCGGAAAATAATGTTGGAATCTCCTGCATAACCCAGGCTCTCTGGTAGTAAGGGTGTTCAAGGCCAAATACTTTCCAGATTCAAGTTTGTTTGATGCAAGAAGAGGAGGGGGTTGAGCTTTGTTTAGTCGGGTCTATGGCAATCAAATGAGTCTTTCAAACAAGGGTACGGATGGGTAGTGGTAGATGGCAAACAAATAAATGTAAGTAAGGATGCTTGGCTTCGTGGAAAAGAGGGTAATAGAGTTGATGAGCATTATTTGAACTCGGTGAGTGGATTAAAAGTATACGATTTGTTCAATTCTGGTAGCAACGAATGAGATTGTTTCTGGTAGCAACGAACTAGATATTACCAAGGTGCACAACTGAAAGAGATGTGTCCTAAGTCCAATCATGTATGATGATTTAGGAATAACTTTTATGTAATCTGTTTTAATTTCATTGATATTAATAAAAGATTTATTTTGGTTTTATTGCGGGCTTTATCTATTTAAGTGTTTAAATAAGATATACCATAGTTTAGAGTAAAGCTTTTTATGGATTATGATGAGATCATAATAATGAGACCTAAAAGATGATAACTCTGAACTGAAATAGTTCATGGTCATAGGATTACTAACTGGTAATTAGTAATCCGCAAAGATCGGTACATACTATGCTTACTTCATTATGAAGGATGTCTGTTCTCATAAATATTTGTGTGGTGACACTATAGCTAGTATGTAGGTGCTTATTATAGAATAAGTTTACTGAACATGACTCACATAGCTGAACAACTGATGGAGTTCACTCACTTGTCAGCAGATGTTCATATAGTGATAGTTGTACAAGTATCCTTAGACTTGAGGTCATCATAGTCATCTTGTGTACATTGAACTATACTTTGGTTTAGTTCTTAGTCTCCAGGGACAATAATAAGGGTTCTACTGGGTGTAGGAATTTGTACATGAAGATAGTGTATGATCAATAAAGGATCTACCCCTTCCAGTGAAAGGAAGAGAATGTTCAATGCTGATCTACTTATGCTAGTTCAGGAATCTCTGGCCAGAGTGAATGAAATTAGAAAGGAGTTTCTAATACACATTAATTAGAACTAAGCATAGTGAATGGGAAAGCATATGATTAAATAAGATAGGCTTGACATGAGTTCCATGCCTTGTATTTAATCATGACATTGCAGGATAGAAGAAATTAATTGTACGGTAATTATTCAATGAATAGGTTCTTGGTATTCTAAGCAGTGAATTCGTATTATCCGGATAGTCGCGATATGCTGAGAAGTATCCCTCACGATGTAGAATAAATATGATTAATTTATTAATTAATCATATTTAATGAATTAGAGAATTTATATAAATAATGATAAAATAGTTTTATTATTATTTATTTCTACTACCGGCTTAATATTGAACCTACAGGGTCACGCCATAAAAGAAAATGATTTAATGGTGGAGGAATTAATTAATAATGGCTGGTAATTATTTATTTGTAAAATAAATAAATAATTAGCAAATTTAATAATTGATTAAATGAGATTTAATTAATTATAAATTAATTAAGAAAAGTTCTTAATATTATTAATTAAGAATCTAATTTTTTGAAATTAAATCAAGTGAGAGAATTATTTTTCAAAAGTGTTTAGAAAAAGGGTTAATGATTAAAAGGTATTTTAATTATTAGTTAATTGGTTAATAAGAATAATCAATTAAGGGTTAATAATAATAATATTTTATGGGAAAATTTTCAACTGAAATTTTGCCTATAAATATACTATTATAAACCCTATTTGCCTCAACCCAAAAAAAACCCTAATTCTAAAGAAGAAAAGAAAGGGAGGCAACTAATTCTCTCAACCTCTTCCTCCCTCCATTATTTTGATCTCTTGGTGGATATCGGTGGAGTGATTCACAATTGAGGAGCAGCTGCTAGGGATCTCTGTTCATCGTTCTTGGATCGCTATTAAAGGTTAGTAATCGATCCCTCGATTAATTCACGATTTGTATGCGATTATATGGATTTTATATCAAGAAAATATTTTACCATGCTTCTGTGATGTATAAAATCCTATAATGGTATCAGAGCTTAGGTTGTATGCTTATAGATCTGTGATAAAAATTTCAGAATTTTATGATCTTGTATGAATTTATTATGATTTTTGCAAGTTATATCATGGATTAATTATGATTCATTAGAAATTGTTTCTTAAAATTGTTTTGACTATTGATTTGGGTTCTACTAGTGTTGTAGATCGTCTGGGTATTTTTTTCATAATTTTCTGATGTGTGGATTAATTATTATGAATTTTTAAAGTTGCTTTAATTAAAATTCGTAATAAAATATATGTATATATAATCTGTTATGTATATATATGTATTTTGTTTGCTGCTGAATATTAAAGGTGTACTGATGTTGATGGTAGCACGGCGTTCCATGCGACGACTGTTGATTAAAAAAAACGGTAGAAGTCACAAATGGGCGAAGGGCCGCGCGGCTGGCTAGCGCGCGTGAGGCTCACGCGCTCATGTGTCACGCGCAGCGCGTGTCAGACACGCGCGGTCAACTGGTCAGCGCTGATGCTGACGTCATCAGATGACGTCATGCTGACGTCAGCTCAGCTGTCAGGGCGCGTGAGGCACGTGTGTGCATGGGGGCGAGTGGCTGAATGTCAGTCACGCGCCTGACAGCGCGTGTGCGCGTATAGGCGTGTCAGTTTTCTTCTTGAGGCGCGTGAGTGCACGTGGTAGGTCCGTTTGGGGCGTGCTTGGTGCCGTTGGATTTGTCTTTTCGAGACGCATCTAATGGTATATTATATTATATTTTCTGAAATTGTTTCGGACTATTTATAGCTAACAGTAGTGTATTAAAGCTGTTTTTAATTGTTTTAATTACTTTTTAAATGCTTCATGTGATACATAGAGATGTATAATGCTTAGAGTAATATGCTACATGATTTAACATGCGTACCTTTACGTTTATTCATGCTTATATATGTGATATATGCTTAACTTATCATGCGATGATAGATTTAGGTGAACTTAATTAACATAAGGCGTACGTTAGACAATCTAGTATAGTGAAATTGTTTCATGACCTTAATATAAATATTATGAATACAATCATGAGATTCTTGTGTTTATGAAACATGTAATTAAATATGAATTTTCAATATTGAGAGAAAGGATGATTCTGTCAAAAGCAGATTTCTATCTGTAAGAAATGGGTATTAAGTGACGCCTCTTGACAATGCTCCCCCCGATCTGGGAATCATCTGATTATCGATTATTGATTTGAAATATTTAATTTAAAAGGAAGAATCTCTTTATAATATAATTATGATTGTAACATAATATAATCCCTCTAAAATTAAATAATATCAAGTAGTAATTGGCCAATGACACAACGGGCTTGTGTCGGTCAAAGCCTTCCAACATGGTAGAAAGTAGTTCTTATTTTTAAATTATTGTCGTTTCATGCTACAGCCGAGGGCTTTGATTTCAAAATAAGAAATACTTGTCTATTACATAGAGATGTGTACATTAAATTAGAATCTATAGGTCGTTACGTGCTGCAGCCGTGGGCCGTTGGAGACTGATTCAATTGTACGAAATGTTGGGTTAGACTTGACTTAGAATATTGAGTCTGTCGTGCTACAGTCGTGACTCAATTATTCAAGAGGCTAAAGTTTTATTAGGGAATAACATAAGATGTAATTGACAAGAGTTGTCTGTCTATTGAACATCACATGACGTTTCGTGCTACAGCCGAGGTTGTGTGATGGAATGTAGGATCCCTATTCCCACTAGCATTATGAATGCTTAATTTTTCACTTAAGGGGGTTATATAATTTAGATAAACTAGTGGGAGCCACTTATGAATAAAGACCCGATTCATATAGTGTTTTGAAATGAAATTGAATATTTGCTAAGTGTTGTTATGTGTTCATCATTTACAGATTTACTATATACGTTATGTCTTCTGCACTATCACTCCGGAGTATACTAGATGCTCACAAATTGACCGGTCCTAATTTTGTTGACTGGCTTCGAAACTTGAGAATTGTTCTCAGGGTTGAGAAGCTGGAATATGTGCTTGACTCACCTAAGCCTACTGAACCTGCTAGCGATGCACATAATGATGAACATGTTGTGTATCGTAAGTGGATAAATGATGCAAATGTTGCTCAATGCATCATGCTAGCTTCCATGAACATTGAGCTACAGAAGCAGCATGAGCATATGGATGCTCACACTATCCTTATGCATCTACAAGAGTTGTATGATGTGGCAGGGAGGACAGCTCGATATGAGATATCGAAGGAGCTGTTCGGTTGTAGGATGTCTGAGGGATCATCTGTGAATGACCATGTACTTAAGATGATCAATTTGATTGAACGTCTTGGACAACTTGGTTTTGCCATGGATGGGGAGCTGAGCCAAGACTTGGTCTTGCAATCACTTCCGGGTTCGTTCTCGCAGTTTGTTGTGAACTTTCACATGAATAAGCTGGATGTCAGCCTGCCTGAACTCCACAACATGTTGAAGACTGCGGAATCGAATTTCCCCCCTAAGAAGAGTTCTGTTCTTCTAATTGGTGAAGGTTCCAATCCTAAGAAAAGGAAGAAGAACCCTTCCAAGAAGAAGAAAGTAGGTGAGAAAAAGCCGGTTCCACCAAAAGCTGAAGACCCCAAGAGCAAAGATGTTTGCTTTCACTGTAACAAGGTGGGGCACTAGAAGAGGAACTGCAAGGTTTACTTTGCAGAATTGAAGAAGAAGAAGGGTAGTGAGACTACCGCTTCTGTTTCAGGTATGTTCATGATTGAATTGAATATGTCATTAAATCAAATTTCTACTTGGGTATTAGATACCGCCTGTGGTTCTCATATTTGCAATTCATTGCAGGGACTAAGGAGAAGTAGGACTCTTGAAGAAGAGGAGGTGATTCTACGGATGGGAAGTGGAGAAAGAGTTGTTGCTGAAGCTGTAGGATCATTTCATTTACATATGCCTACGGGCAAGACTATTGTTTTAAATAATTGTTATTTTGTTCCCTCGATTGTGAGAAATATTATTTCTATTCCCATGTTAGACTTGGCTGGATTTTCATTTGTTATTCAGAATAATAAATGTTCAATTCTTAGAGATAACGTTCTTTATGGAAGTGGTATTCTAAATAATGGTCTGTATGTATGTGACATAGAGCATAATTTACTACAAATTGAACATACTAATAAAAGAAAAAGGGATGATGAAAATCTCACTTTCTTGTGGCACTGCAGACTTGGTCAAATTAGTGAAAATAGACTGCGGACATTGCATAAGGAAGGGTTATTTGACTCCTTTGATTTTTAATCATATTTTACATGCGAGTCTTGTCTATTGGGTAAAATGACCAAATCTCCATTTACTGGACATGGAGAGAGGGCTGCAGATGTGCTAGGATTGGTACACACAAATGTATGTGGACCAATGTCTACGCAAGCCATAGGTGGATTTTCATACTTCATTACTTTTATAGATGATCGATCTAGAATCGGATATGTGTATTCGATGAAACACAAGTCTGAAGCCTTTGAAAAGTTCAAAGAATATAAGTATGAAGTGGAGAAATAAACCAAACATAGTATTATAACTCTTCGATCAGATCGAGGTGGTGAATACTTGAATGGAGAGTTTCTAGCTTATCTCAAAGAAAATGGTATAGTCTCACAGTGGACTCCTCCATATACTCCACAGTTGAAAGAGGTATCTGAAAGGAGAAATCGAACTTTGTTAGACATGGTTCGGTCCATGATGAACTATGCGAATCTTCCAGTATTCCTGTGGGGTTATGCATTGGAAACCTCAACATATTTACTAAATAAGGTGCCTTCCAAATCTGTTCCTCAAACTCCATATGAGATATGGAAATAAAGGAAACCGAGTCTTAAACACGTTAAGATTTGGGGATGTCCAGCTTATGCCAAAAAAGTTGACCCAGATAAGCTGGAATCTCGATCCGTAAAATGTAATTTTGTGGGATATCCTAAAGAGACTTTAGGGTATTACTTTTACACCGATCATAGGGTGTTTGTCTCCAGACATGCTACCTTCTTGGAAAAGCAGTTTATCCTTGAAGGAAACAGTGGGAGCAAAATTGAACTTGATGAAGTTCAAGAAGCACAAACTACTACGGTTCAAGTGGAAACACCTATTCAGACTGAGCAACCTTCTGTGGAACAGCCCATTCGTAGGACAGGGAGAGTGTATCGCCAACCTGAGAGGTATTATGTCCTTGTCATTGAGAATGACAATGAGTTGTCTATCATTGATGATGACGACCCTATGACCTATAATGAGGCTATGATTAGTGTTGACTCAGAGAAATGGCAAAGTGCCATGAAATTCGAAATGGAATCTATGTATACCAACCAAGTATGGACTTTGGTTGAAGCACCTGAGGGTGTGAAGCCTATTGAGTGCAAATGGGTATACAAAAGAAAGATTGGAGCAGATGGGCAGGTGGAGACCTATAAGGCCAGGCTCATGGCAAAAGGATTCAAACAAAGGCAAGGGATTGACTTTGATGAAACTTTTTCACGTGTAGCCCTGTTAAAATCAATTCGGATTTTGCTTGCAATTGCTGCTTACTACGACTATGAGATCTGGCAAATGGACGTGAAAACGGCCTTCCTCAATGGGAAACTTGAAGAGGAAGTGTATATGACACAGCCAGAGGGTTTTTTTTCCAAAGGAAATAAACACCTAGTGTGTAAGCTGTTGTGAACCATATATAGTTTAAAGCAAGCTTCTCGTAGATGGAACATCCATTTTGATGAGACAATCAAAGAGTTTGGTTTTATCAAAAACATAGATGAACCATGTGTCTATAAGAAGGTTAGTGGGAGCGCGGTGACATTTCTTGTATTGTATGTGGATGACATACTTCTTATAGGAAATGATATACCGATGTTGCAATCAGTCAAAGTGTGGCTATCGAAGAACTTCACTATGAAGGACTTGGGAGAAGCATCCTACATTCTCGGTATGAAGATCTATAGAGATGGATCTAGAAGAATGATAGGTCTTACCCAGGGTACATACATCCAGAAAGTGCTTAAAAGGTTTAGCATGGAAAACTCCAAAAGAGGTCTCATACCGATGAGCCATGGAGTGTCCCTTTCCGAAAAGATGTCTCCTAAGACACCTGAGGAAAGAGAGCGTATGAGTAAGATTCCTTATGCTTCAGCAATAGGATCTATCATGTACGCGATGTTATGTACTAGGCCTGATGTTGCTTATTCAATTAGTGTGACGAGCAGATATCAGTCCGATCTAGGTGAAGACCACTGGAAAGTAGTGAAGAACATCCTTAAGTACTTGCGAAGGACTAAGGATATTTGTCTTGTTTTTGGTGGTGAATCTGAGTTGAAAATAGAGGGTTATACTGACTCTATTTTTCAATCAGAAAGTGATGATAGCAAATCCATGCCAGGGTACGTGTTTACTCTGAATGGTGGTGCGATTAGTTGGAAGAGTTCCAAACAGTCTACAACGGCTGACTCCACAGCGGAAGTAGAATATATAGCTGCAAGTGAGGCTACAAAAAAAGTCGTTTGAATGAGGAAATTTGTTTCTGAGTTGGGAGTTGTTCCTAGCATTGAGGAGCCTATTGTGTTGTATTGTGATAACAACGCAGCAATAGCACAAGCTAAGGAACCAAGATCTTATAAGAATTCCAAGCATGTCCTGCGGCGCTTTCATCTGATTAGGGAGATTATTGAAAGAGGAGATGTCAACATCAAGAGAGTTGACACACATAACAACATAGCAGACCCTTTAACAAAGCCACTTTCTCAAAGTCACTTTGATCGTCATAAAGACAAGATGGGTATTAGATACTAGAGTGATTGGCTTTAGTACAAGTGGGAGATTGAAAGAGATGTGTCTTAAGTCCAATCATGTATGATGATTTAGGAATAACTTTTATGTAATTTGTTTTAATTTCATTGATATTAATAAAAGACTTGTTTTGGTTTTATTGCGGGCTTTATCTATTTAAGTGTTTAAATAAGATATACCATAGTTTAGAGTAAAGCTTTTTATGGATTATGATGAGATCATAATAATGAGACCTAAAAGATGATAACTCTGAACTTAAATAGATCCTAGTCGTAGGATTACTAACTGGTAATTAGTAATCCGCAAAGATCGGTACATACTATGCTTACTTCATTATGAAGGATGTCTGTTCTCATAGACATTTGTGTGGTGACACTATAGCTAGTATGTAGGTGCTTATTATAGAATAAGTTCACTGAACATGACTCACACAGCTGAACAACTGATGGAGTTCACTCACGTGTCAGCAGATGTTCACATAGTGATAGTTGTACAAGTATCCTTAGACTTGAGGTCATCATAGTCATCTTGTGTACACTGAACTATACTTTGGTTTAGTTCTTAGTCTCCAGGGACAATAATAAGGGCTCTACTGGGTGTAGGAATTTGTACACGAAGATAGTGTATGATCAATAAAGGATCTACCCCTTCCAGTGAAAGGAAGAGAATGTTCAATGATGATCCACTTATGCTAGTTCAGGAATCTCTGGCCATAGTGAATGAAATTAGAAAGGAGTTTCTAATACACATTAATTAGAACTAAGCATAGTGAATGAGAAAGCATATGATTAAATAAGATAGGCTTGACACGAGTTCCATGCCTTGTATTTAATCATGACATTGCAGGATAGAAGGAATTAATTGTATGATAACTATTCACTGAATAGGTTCTTGGTATTCTAAGTAGTGAATTCGTATTATCCGGATAGTCGCGATATGCTGAGAAGTATCCCTCACGATGTATAATAAATATGATTAATTTATTAATTAATCATATTTAGTGAATTAGAGAATTTATATAAATAATGATAAAATAGTTTTATTATTATTTATTTCAACTACCGGCTTAATATTGAACCTACAGGGTCACACCATAAAAGAAAATGATTTAATGGTGGAGGAATTAATTAATAATGGCTGGTATTTATTTATTTGTGAAATAAATAATTAATTAGCAAATTTAATAATTGATTAAATGAGATTTAATTAATTATAAATTAATTAAGAAAAGTTCTTTATATTATTAATTAAGAATTTAATTTTTGGAAATTAAATCAAGTTAGAGAATTATTTTTCTAAAGTGTTTAGAAAAAGGATTAATGATTAAAAGGTATTTTAATTATTAGTTAATTGGTTAATAAGAATAATCAATTAAAGGGTTAATAATAATAATATTTTATGGGAAAATTTTCAGCTGAAATTTTGCCTATAAATATACTATTATAAACCCTATTTGCCTCAACCCAAAAAAAACCCTAATTCTAAAGAAGAAAAGAAAGGGAGGCAACTAATTCTCTCAACCTCTTCCTCCCTCCATTATTTTGATCTCTTGGTGGATACCGGTGGAGTGCTTCACAATTGACGAGCAGCTGCTAGGGATCTCCGTTCATCGTTCTTGGATCGCTATTAAAGGTTAGTAATCGATCCCTCGATTAATTCACGATTTGTATGCGATTGTATGGATTTTATATCAAGAAAATGTTTTACCATGCTTCTGTGATGTATAAAATCCTACAACAACTTGTTCACCAGTTGTGATGCTAATTGTATATTAGCAATTCATATCCTAAAAAACCAGATCCAGGATCGTATTGTTTGGAGTCACACATTAGATGGGAAATAAAGTGCTAAATTAGGTTATAAGTTTTGGCAGCAGCAATATAACATTCATAAACAGCTAGATGAGAGTAAAGATTGGGGTAGGTTATGGAAAATTTAGGTTTCTCATAAAGTAAAGGTGTTTGTATGGAAGGTGTGGAGGAATAATGTACATGTTTGTAGTTTATTAAAGGAGAAATGATGAGTGAATATAACCACTTTGTGTCCGCTTTGTGGCCTTGAAGAAGAATACTTGAGACATGTGTGCTTGAAATGTAGTTATAATAAGGGCTATTGGATTGAGTTATGTTTGGACTTTAATACTTCTCATATTCTGTCATGTTTAGCATGGTTATTACGGATCTTGGCTACTGAATCTTTTGACAAATTGGTTCATGTAGCAATAATTCTATGGGGCGTATGGTCAGCTAGGATTCTGAAGGTGTGGCGGAATAAAATGTTAACTAACCAACTGGCGATGCGGTGGAGTGTTATCCAGGTGAAACAATGGCGTGACAGAGTAGTTGAAGCTTTTGAGAAACAAAAGTTTTGTGCAAAAAACTGATGCTATAGGGAACAAATGGCAGCCACCAAATGAATGTCAGATTAAAGTTATTGTTGATGTTCATGTTTTGCAGGAAGTCCATGGTCCTCATGTGGATTAGTTATCAGGGATTATGAAGGAAGTTTTACTTGAGCAAGAATACATAGATTTGTAGGTCTAGTTCCAGTAGTCGAAGCAGAGGCTGCAGGTTGTAGAATGTGGACATTGAGAGTGACTCTTTACTCACTGTCCAAGCTACTAACTCTGCATCAGAGAATTGTTTGGAAGTTGCGGTCGTTTTTCAAGAGTGTCGTCGTATATTGGATGCTCGTAGTGATATTTTAATTTATTTTATTAAAAAATAAGTAAACAAGATTTTAGTTGCTAGAATACCGAGTTAACTTTTTGATTTGATGACTCCTTCACAATATCTGTTGGAGCAAATTGTAAGTGAAAGTTGATGAATTAATATCACAACCTGTTAAAAAAAACTTTTTTTACATATTTGGAAATGATGAAAAAAGGAATAAAAATGATTCATATGTTTTCTTCTAAAATTAAAATCAGATTTATCATTAATAAAAATCTATAAAAGAATCTATAAATTTAATTACATTAACTTTCTTCCCTTATCTCGACGATTAACCAATTTTTAAATTCAATTGTACAATGACATCATAATTTATCCGTAAAATTAAAAAATAAAATATACAGAATTGCACAATATTATACAAATAAATAATATATAAGGGGGGCCCTAATTACAAAAATTAGAAACCCAGTCGTCGGAGAGACAAAGCAACCGACCTA
Source organism: Apium graveolens (assembly GCF_009905375.1). NCBI lineage: Eukaryota > Viridiplantae > Streptophyta > Magnoliopsida > Apiales > Apiaceae > Apium > Apium graveolens. Next base: position 249,127,999 of record NC_133650.1, on the reverse strand, counting down.
TACTCACGACGATCAGGTACTTATTCCGGTACATGTACATACACACACCCGATATGTATCTATACCTTCTAAAGTTCATTCATGTTTTGTACTATATTCCAGTGCAAATTTATATCAATTTTGTTATTCAGATGTTATATTGACGATTTAGTGCAATTACAAAGTGAATTTGTTGAATTTCATTCATTAGAGGCGTTTGATTAGCTAGATTTTAGCTTCATTTTATGTGTGTTCAAGGCATCACCTAATTCGAAAATTTTGCAATTACCGGTAATGATTTGTTGTTTATCTTTCGGAACTATATTCATGACTCGTATATAGTAATTTATGGTAATTTACGTAGAGTGCTTGCGAAAAAGTAAAGTAGAATATAAGAAGAAGCTGCAATTGGTGTTACTTCATCTGTGTTTGTTTAATAAATGAGTAATTGCGCTTGAAAGTAGAATATAAGAAGAAGCTGCAATTGGAATTACTTCATCCGTGTTTAATGGACGAGTAATTGCGCTTGATGTTGTTGAACAGCTAATTGAGCATATGTGTTAATTGTTATGATTAGTATTGGCAATTGATAGTGTTCGGCCGGATTTTATAGTATTCACTATCTGCTCCGCATCCATTATACTGGCGGCTGTTGATATAGTGTACTGCGTAGATGCGGGATGGGTATTATCCATCAGCTCACCATAAATATAAATTATATTATTTTTTAGTATTTTTATCTCTGTAAAATATTTTTGTCGGCATAAAAAATAAATGTTTTCAATTAGCACTTTACAATCTTATATTTTTTAATAGATAAAATTTAGCGAATAAAATAGTATAGATTGCAATTTTGTAATAAAATTATTAAGTATAAATATGTAAAATATATGTCTATATATTTTTGTTGAGCGGTGCGGATTGATTTGTAAAAGAACATGTATCGTGTGCTTCTGTTCATACTGTTTTGCTTTGCTGACATCAACATATATATTTTTAAGATTAATCATTTAGTCGGCGCCGACTTTATGTTTTGTGAAGATTATTATTAAATTCTTATCATTAGTACTCTTGACTTGAGGAATTTGTGAAGTTGGTGTCTGCTTGTACATTTCAGTTCATGTCATGGTCCAAAATTATGAGCTATTTTTTAAGGAAGAGATGAATTTCAAATGGTTTAGATTGTTTTTTTCTGGTACAGATTAATTAAAAGAAATCTAAATGCACACCAACCCATGTCCGTGTTGGGGTGCAGGTCAATCACAAAAAAAAATAATTGCACACCAATCCATGCCCCTGTTGGGGTGTGAAAGATCCTCACCAAGAGAGGGGTGTCCTCAAGGTTAAAAATTTATGAAATAGATAAACATTACATATTGAAAAGTGCAGTAAAATTCGGGAGGCTGCCACGACCATTGTGGGGACCAAAAGTAGATTGACCTCTAAACAGCGGACTTAAGTTCCATTTCTCAATAAAAATATACAGATCGTGCAATACAATATAACATAAAAATATGTTTTAAAGGGACCCTAATTAGAAAAACTAGAAATCTAGTCGTCTGAGAGGCAAAGCAGGCGACCTATTACTTACAATCAGGTACTTATTCCGTACATGTACAGACACAACCTGTATATCTATATATTTCTGAAGGTTATTCATGTTTTACACTATATTGCAGTATGAATTTATATCCACTTTGCTATTCGCATATGTGTATATTGACGATTTAGTGCGTGTACAAAGTGAATATGTTGAATTTTCAGTCATTAGAGGTGTTTTATTAGCCAGATTTTTAGCAAATTTTATGCGTGATTTGTATATACACAGAAGTCGCCATAGAGTTGGAGAGTTTTGGGATTACAGTATTGGTAATTATCTGTTGTTTATTTTTGGGAATTATGTTTAGGACGGGTAATTGAATTATATGCAGAGTAGCTTGCAAAAAAGGTAAAGTAGAATATAAGAAGCTGTAATTAGACTTACTTTAGCCATGTTTAATAATTGTGTAATTCGCAAGTTATTATTGTATTATTTTAATATTTAGATCTAACGGTTCTGATCATTTGATCAACAAGATCTGACGATCGTGAAAGTGGATAACCAAAATGGAGGTTAAACCAAATTATACCCTATTTCTGTTATTATAGTTTAGTATAAATATATGATTGACACTTTTGTGTACATCTTATTATTGAGCATAAGTAACTCTCGAAATAGCTAGTGAATGTAAGACTGTAGGTGAATGGGGTCATTAATTTCATAATGAAATAGGATCCACACAAGGAAATTCACATATCTCCGTCTGATCTTTTTACTCAAGTTTCTTTTTGGTGCTTTGATTTAAGATTTTCATTTACTTCACATTAAATTCAATAGATATTTTCGTAGTTATTTCCTTTTTCTTTTCATTAATATTGAAACCAATGATGATGTGTGTAACTCATCATCTTTATAGTACTAGGCTTACTTATTTAGCTTTCTTCCTTGACAAGGTTTTCTTCCGTTATATCAGTTTGTTATATGTTTTCGCCTTTTCGATATAGTATATTTTTAAAATCTTATTCTTGCCTTTAAGAGGACCAAGGCTAGTTACAAAATATAAGTTTGAAATATTTTTTCATTCGGTTACAAATCCAAAACAAACCGGAACTCGAGCTTCAAGAATGAGTTTCATTGAGGTTCAAGTCTCTTTAGAAGTTTGAATTCGGATTTGGTTTTCCTCAAATATTAATCTTACCAACCCTTTGTCATTCCTAAACGCGAGAGACCACTGTAAGTTATGTATTATTGATTTTGTCTTTAAATATAGAATTTGACTTTTATTTTAGTTGTGATGTATTTTTGAAAAGTTTAATTCATAAACTTCACCCATCACAAATAAACCCCTATGAAGTTATAAAAATGGTCTTGAAATAAAGAATATATACAAATCTAATAAAAATTTTTTTAAAAAATTAGATAATTTTGTATGTGAATTAATTAATTATAAATTAATACATTATTTCTGCATGATAAATATGTAGTTGAACATTTTATTCACCTACTTAATGTCTTTACGCCTTGACTATGGGTGAATTAAGTATATCCACTACAGTAATTGAATTGGGAAGGAACCATTGCTCATAGGACTTCTGAACTTTGGAATGAAAAATTTGTACCCCGTATAAGAGAACAATATCAATTCAATTTTAGTTAGTGTACGAAAAGAATGAGCAATTACTGCCTCTGCAGAATTTAAACCTTTAATTTAATTGAGTAAAATCCTACTTATACAAAAGGAAAATTCTTAATGGTGCCCTTTTGTTTCTGGATTTTTTAAATGGTGTCATCCGCAAGTCAAAAGCACGAAATGACATCGCTTGAAAAAGCCAAAAACACAGGGTACTATTGAGAATTTCCCGTAACAAATATAGTCTACTCAATATCTATCTAATCATCGACTGAATTTCCCGTAACACATATAGTCTACTCAATATCTATATAATCATCGACTTGAATTGATGAAGCTTTTATTAGAATATACATCTAAATTTATGTAACTAGTACGATTCAACTCCCGATAATGTACAATCAAATTGCTTCCATAACATGAAAATTTGTAGATTTTTTAATTAAGTTGCTCTAATTTCTAATTCACTTAAGAACTTACATGGAGAAATACAATTATCACGTTTGATCTTGTTTATTGAAAGTTGTAGTGTATTATCTTAATGATGTTATTTTATTTATCTTAGTTACCCAAACTCTTCATTTTGCTTCGAGTACCCGTGTCGGACACTCGACACTCGGACATGGGTATGGCACTTGGACACTTATTTTAGGCCAAAAACATGTAAATTTTTCTGAATATTGCCGAGTCCGACACTTGGATACGAACCCGTGTCCGACACCCATACCTGAGTCCGGGTAACATAGTTATTTATAGTTAATACTGTTATCGTAGTATCAGCTTGTGATGGGAGTTAAAGGAGGTTTTAAACACGGTTTTCTTCATCTTCCTATATTGAGTTGCATATGTGTTTTATGCTTTGTCAAAGTGATGCAAAAAATTTCCTTATCTTTAGGATTATAACTTTAAATGATCTTATAGCAGGTTTTAGGACTTGGATTTCTTTTGAAATTCCGGATGTGGTCAAAAGACATGTTTATAAATCTTAAAGAATTTGGATTAGGATTTAAATTTGAAATCCAAAATATCCAAATACTAGTATAAATTTAATAACTTGAAATAACAACTCGATTCATGTCATTTGAAATATATCTTGTTAAATCATGTTCCCAAACACAATCATTTGCTCTTCCATCATTGTTAAAAGCAAGAAATCATTTGGAAAAAATGTTAAAGTTGTATTTTGCAGGCTTTGGTTACTTCCTTGGGAAAGGGTTGAATAGGAGTTCACCTGCTGACCTTGTCTAGAAAGAATGCCAGGCATACCTCTCTCTAATGACCCTCTGTATGTCCTCTCTCATTTAAGCTATTGCATTTTTTTTTATTGGTAAGTTAAATTAGTTTGTTTCCATTTTCCATCAGGCCCCTTACCCATACCCGCTTCCGTTGAGATCCCAACCTCAGCTTAGATCCTGGCTACACCACTAGTTTCATTAGTTAATTCCCTAAGCAAGCCATAATGAGTTAATTAGTTATCATTTATCAACCATAACAATTGTGTATTGTTTTTCTAGCTAAAGCAGGATAGGAGGATCATGAACTTACTTGTGTAAGGGATCCTTTATCTTCTTGTGGGTTAAATTGATCCATGGGGTGGAGGATTTTAATATGTTACTTAAGCTCTGATTTCACCTATCAAATTTTGCAGCTTATTTTCGAATTTCATCTACTTGTCAAACATATATGTATTAATGGTTTCAAGATTTCTTTAATATGTAAAATTATCTTTATCTGTCACCTAAACATTTGTTTCTAGCTTCAACTCACATGTCTTAAATTTATAATACCCAGACCATGAGAAAATTGGTAAAAATGATGCACCTATTTTTTAGTGGAATTTTCATTTTTGAATCTCAGTGATGATATATTAAGTATCTTGCATCTTTGTGAACAATTGCAGTCACCCTAGAGGTGTAGATCAAATGTATCGTGATGATTCTCATGCGCATTTGTCCGAGGAAGATGAAATTGCAGCTGAACAGAGCTTCTCAATCTATTGCAAGCCTGTAGAGCTCTACAATATTTTGCAGCGACGTGCAATTGATAGGGTGACAAATCATAACACTTATGTTTAGTTACATTTCTTTCTACTTTTGAATTGAGATCAATCTTGTGTATGTAGCTATATATGTATAAAAAACATGTCACACAAGATGATAATGCGTTGGTTTGATGAATAAGGACACTTTTCGTGACCATGTAAAAGTCGTTGGTGCATCTTCTACAGTTTCTGCACTGCACTGAAAATTTGAAAGGTTATATTTGCTAATGCTTATATATATAGGTCTAAACCCTTGGTAGTGCTTGCAAAAGCTTTCTGAAAACTTAAGTTACATAATATGACATTATGAGTATTAGTTTGTATTTTGAAAACCTTTCAGCTTTCACCTGAATATTATGTATAAATATTATATTGAAATCTTTAAAATGAACTTAGTGGGATATGTCATTTATGCTAGTCACTAGTGGTATATGTATCTTTAGTTAGCTTTCCTAGATTTTATTTTGATATACTCGTTACTTCTTCGTCTTTATAAAGATATGAACATATTGGTGATTTACTATGTCTGACTGAGAAACTGTCAGCTTTTTGGACATCTTACAAAATATAAAAGCATTTATGTAAACTGTTTTTCGTAGTTTTCATCATAACTTGCAAAATTTCAAGTTTTTCATTTACTGAAACGGTGGGTCTTCACGGAAATAGCTTGACAGGTCACTACTCACTATAGTAGTTTATACTAAAGATGTGCGTATCATCATTATTCTGGAGCTGGTGTAGAACACATTTTCATCTTTTCCATTGAACTAAATAATTTTTATGATTTTCAGTCTTTATCATATTATATTTCTAACATAATTATATTCTAAGCAGCCTTATTTTCTTCAACGGTGCTTACACTACAAGAAACAGGTGAAGGACAAAAAGAAGTAAGTGTTTCTGATTTTAATATAATGGTATTCTTGCTTAGAAGGAAACTCAAGGAAATTTCTTTTGCAATTATAAAGGTTCTCTGAGCATGTCTCAAAATTGTTTATGTTAGTGATAATAAAACATCACTTTTTGAGCGTGTTTGGTGGCAAAAGGATTATGTTTCTGCTGTTTTTTACTAATTTATTTTTTAAAAAAATATGGAGCATCATGAAAGGTAATAAGTATTGGTGCAGCCCATCATCACATAATTGCAATTACATCAATATAAATATGTAAACAAAGACCCTAATGTCCGCTTAGTAGATGTGAGGAATAAAACAAACAATTGCCTCAAACTAGCTAAGAGATAGCATCATCATCATAGTTTGTCTGACTTCTCAAATTATTTTGAACCCTTGACAGCAAGAGAGCTGCATAGCTTTGTGGGATGAGGGTAGACAAGTTGTTTTACTGTATTAGTAAAATGGCAGATGCCAGAAGATACCTGACAAATTCCAATTAAGCATGCATCATGCATCAAATTTCTCTCTTGTAAATAATTAATTAGAGTTAACTATTCAGAGTTTGGGGATTCATGCTTTAAGAATACTATCGAGACCCAACTGCTATAATAGAAGTTCTATTCATGTACATTTGGTTTAAATTTGATTTTTGGTAAAATGCATATGTTTTAGGATAAGCATGAATATGCTTATAAACCGTGGGCATTCAGTCCTCTAACTTGTTTCATTTTTCTCATTTTGCAGAATTCAGATGACAATATGTCTTCCAGGAACGGCGAATGACAGAACTCATATTCTGTTTCCAGTTCACGTGCTGTTGGCAAGGGCAATTGGTAACGCTGCAGAGGTTATACCGAATATGCCGATAAAACCATAAAAAACTACATTGTTTTTATATTTGATGTATTACGTTTGTCTGATATAAAATTCCAACACAGCATTCTGCAGTTTATCACTTCAGTAAGGTATGTGTATTGACCAGCTATACAGGAGTGGAGGGGGGGAATCAATCTGTTGTAAAATTTATTCTTCCTGAGATGAATAAGTTATCAGCGGAGATTGATTCTGGCAAAATTTGTATCTTGTTCATCAGCTGTGGTACGTAACAGAACGTATAACATTCATCTAAAAGGATTAAATTGATATTTTTGGTTGTCCTTTTTAATTCTGAGAACTTATTTTGTTACTTTTACAGCTGAACGTTCGAGTTCTAAATTTCAAGATGATCTTACAAAGAATGTTTACCAGACATCTAGTCCATGTAAGATGAACTCTCTTTGGTGCTTGACTATTTTTAGTGAATTGGTCGGTGCTGATGATTTTGATATGTAAAACCGCATTAAACTAGTATAAGACAAGGACCTCTCCCTTTCAAAAGAAATAGTATGTGTGAGCCAGTTCATCTTTTTTTTACTGTTGAACTAAATCATCTGCAATTTTAGTTAATTGGCCCTTACCCCTACTTCATTTATATATGAAGGTTCAGTTCTTTTAAATGTACATATGCATCTATCATTCTGTCTAGATTCAGCATGTTTGGGACTTCCACAGTGTTTGATTCTGAATTGAACAAGAGGCAGAAAAAGCGATGATTGAATGTTTTGAATTGGTGTGGTAAAGATAAAGCGATGTTCCGGAAATCCAGATTGGGAATAAACAGTACTTAATAAATGAAGATAGAACATAGTTGTCTCCAAAATACCGTAGGGGTTGAATATAGCTAGTGAAGGTTCCTCATTAGACTGGTTAGTTTTCACGCCACATTTCAGGTGTTGTCCCTTCTTCGATTTGCCATTAATGTGTTACCTTCTCAATAGGTTGAAAAAGGCACATAGATGTCGGTTTTTCTGATGATATGTGAATTTTGAACCCCTGAACATCATAAATGACCGGTTAAGAATCCCTTCTGCCAGTCCTATTTACCGTTACCACATTCTAGCAGTGTTTAAATATACTTTTTCTATGATGATATGTGGAGTGCAGAGCAGAGCTTTTCTTCATATCTTATATAAGTTGTTTGTGTCATACAGTATATACCGGAGGTTCTGCCTTAGTTGGAAAGATCTCACTGACGATGCTACAGTTGTCATGGGAGAAGTCCCCAAACTTGGTTTTGGGAGAAAAAGTCGAATTTTTTACAACTGTGCAGATGAGATCTTGTATTATGAAGGTATATCCTAGCGCTATGATATGAACATATCTGCTACACTCATTGTTCTTGTAAAGTTTGTTGACAGATTTAACATCTTCCCAATAATGTTATGATTTCTGATGGCATGGTTATTCTGGAACTGTAATGCATTAGTATTTTCTATCATCTTAAAAATGTTGAAAGTTAGGTTTCACTTAAAAATCGCCAGTACAGTATATAATAAAAGAGTTTTGCTACCGTTGCTAAAGGTTTTTTTAGTAGTTCCCTAGTTTTTTTTTGTGTTGAGTAGTGTGAATTCCATTTCATATGAGATCTGGAAGAGTGGGTGTGCTTTACTTCATTTAGAAGACTGAAAACACCTCTACAAAAAGTTACCATATAAAATGGCATGGTATTCTAATGATATGCTGGCTACCATAGCTTGTCTACTGCTTCACATACTAATGATGGTATCAACTGGAAACTTTGTTATATTTTCCTATATGTTGTCTTAATTATCTTTTGTTGGGTACATTCTTAATTTCTTATATTCATAAGTAAATTTTCTGAATTTTTTTTATTGTCCCTGGTAATCATTTTGAACCATTTCCCTTGTTTCCTGGGGCTATGTGATCATCATAAACTTGGAATCCTGTTCTCCATTGTTGTGAATAAACAAATAGTCATCAAGATAACTTTTAAAATTTTATTTCAGAAGACTAATCTAAGAAAGTGACTTAATGTTCTGACTAAACAAACAGGTGATTGCAGCTTAGTTCCCATACTGCAAATGACCTAAGCAGACTCTTGAAAAGAAAAGGACAAGTCCATGGATAGTTTTTCATGTAAAAGACCTGGATGAAATATATAGGTTTTTTCATATTAATGTAAAAGTTTATAAGGAAAGCTTCAATTTACATTGGTTACCTGTAATTAAGTATCTAACTGTTTCGATTACTTTTCACGTGACAAGCTATTATTTAGGTCTTTTCATTTTTTAGCCAGTGGAGCCTGGGGGAGTTTAAAAAGGAAAGCGCCAATTAACATTGGTCAAGTGTACTAGTCAAGTAGGTTGGTTAGATGTTATAGTTCCAGGTGGCAAGCTGAATACTAAGCATTGCAAGGATGGGGGCCTCTTAACTCCTGTGATGTCAGTATTTTAACACCTGATGGTAGCACTGATATCGTTGAGTGGATATTAGCTAGGACTTCATGTAATTTTCCAAGATGCTGGAAAACAATTATTCAGGAAAGAAGAGTGTTAATCTTGATTTGGCTTTAAAAAAGTGCACTTAAGAATGAGTAAGTGAGATTCATAGATTTGACATCTCAGTTTCTTAGGAAGAGATGGGTTGAAGCATGATTTATTTGAAAAACCAGTAAGGGTGTTAAGATCCAGATTTATCTTAATCCTTAGGTAGTTTTTGTCGAATAATTTTGACAGGTGAGAAGTACAAAAGTTTGTTCAAAGAGAAGTATTGCAGATGAGTGAGATATTTTAAGTATGGGTGAGAAAGCGCACACGCTAAAAAAAATGTATATAAAGTTTTTTCCTTTGTGACAGCTTAAAGCATCTAATCCTGCTGTAGCCATAAGCCCATTATCAGTTTACCTTTTGATTGTTCACTCATCAAGTAAAAAATGTTTTCCTAATTAATCCTTCTTAATTTTATCATACTTCAAAGTTATATATTCATGAGTATCTTGCTAATGACTCTCATAAATTTAATTTTGAATTTCTATGTGTTGTTTATTTTGGAGAAGTTGAGCAAAGATAAGTTTTATTGTCTCTTGTTCTGTCATTATTCATCATGCTAATCTTTTTAACCCCAATCTGCATGAGAAATATAATGTTTCAACACTTTTCAACCCTTTATGCATGAGTGATATTAAGTTATGGAAAAAGATTAAAATACTACTGTATTCGTTTCAGTGAACACCTGGTATTATAGAAGGACGGAGGCAGTTACGTTAATGTTCTGTTTTTGCTTCGTACAAAGTTTATATGTTGTCAACTTGCATATATGATTTTCTTCTATTTGACATGATTACTAAAGTATTTTTGATGTATTGATATCTCTTGAGGAAAACTATGATGTATGGTAGCATGTAACATCGCGTCAAGGTAGCTTGTATCATTATGTCAAGGATTCAAAATCTTGTTTGACAGAATGGATTTTTATAAATTTTATATTTCAAACTTATTTTTCAGCAAAATCATTGTTTAAGATAATTGAGAGTTCCATTGTATTTGTTTCTGATATTTTCCTACTTAATGTTAAAAAGAATAATTTTTGTTTCTAATATTTTTTCCTGCTTTTATTGTCATTTACAGCCAAGTTGTGTTGATAAAAAGGTCTGTATCTCATTTCAGAATTTCTCAAGTTCTGGAGTCGCTGTAAGCTTCATCTCTGTTCTGAGTAGAACTTGCACTTTTCCCATTATTAATTTCTGCGTATACGTGTACAAAATACTTATAATTTTAAGAATTGTAGAGCGCACCCCTGCAACTGCCAGTCAACATTTCAACAGAAGAAGTCGGGGCAAAAGATAAAAATCTTTACAATTCAAACTCATGCATTGACAATACCAACTCTGGGATTAGTAATTCCGTTAGGTAATGGTTTTTTTAATCTTGTAATGCTGTATTCCTTCTTGTATACATTTAATATTCATTGTGATACAGACATTGTGATGCAGAATGTTATTGTTATTGTTATTGTTATTGGTTCTCAGTAATATTTGTGGGTTCTTGCTTGTCTATTATTAGCTTAGCAGATATGTTTTTAAGTTTGATCCTGGTTTCTTCGGAGCAGTCGAATTCAGGCATTAAAGACTTATATCGAATATGAAAAATCCTGTTGTTTTGTGCTTGATCTTCCAGCTTATGTGTTGCCTCTACTTGTTTTCCTATTTTTTTAACTTTGATATAGTGAATAATTAATCTTCAGCGGTCTCTCTTGTCTAGGTTAAGGACTGGAAATGTTATATTCAACTACCGGTACTATAACAATATATTGCATAAAACTGAAGGTATATCAATCTTTCATTAGCTGGCTTGTATATATATTCCTGTTAGATTATCTATTTTATAGTAGGTGCAGAAAGTTATGCAGCCAATTTATACTCATGAATAGATGATTACTTTATACAAAAATTTTACATTACGTGTTTAGAAGAAAAATGTGTGTGATTTATTAGAGAATTTAGAAGGCAAAACTTGTTATAATTAGGGCAGAGTTTAGTGAAAGACCATTTGATGCTGGACAGCTTGTAGGAAGATGCAATTATTGCATAAATACCATATAAAGATCAGCTTGGGTGGATTAACCGCAGAAGGAATAAATTAAGATGGATAGGAACCTTAATACGAGACTGAAATTAGTATGTATATCAAAATCACTTTATATCTCAGCCAAGTCTAAAATGATACGTAGGGATTACAATATTATATGAGGAATGGAATCCTAAATTCATAACCTAATGAACTCTCTGGCCCAACACAAGTTTGCTTATTATTGCTAATGTACCACATATTAAATATACTACTAGCCCCTGAGACACTAATATATAGCATGTATAAAAATAATTTACTTTTGTTCCCCATCAGCCCCAGTGCCCCACATTTTGAATATACTACTAGCCCTACATATAAATACATATATGCTAACTTGTATACTTAAAATATAAAAAATTATTTAATAAAAAATGTCATTTTTTTGCTTCCTCATTATATTTAATATGACTTGTGAATCTGCCATAGGGTACTGTCTGTTTTAAATACCTACATCAATGTTCCCTAAGCTTTTTAGAGTACCATGATGTTGTGGCAACCTAGTGTGCTTATGGAATGCATTATAGCATATCTTGTGCTTCTTAACAAGAAGCGTGACAATGCATTTGCTAGATTGCAAATGTCTCTCGAGTAAAGCAATTTTGTTTCGAGCGAATATCAAATTGTTTGAGACTTCAAGATGTTTAATTGGTAATAATTTACATTGGTAAACGCCTCAAAGTAATTTAATTAAATCATATATTTGACGACTGTTTATAGAAAGTTCATATTCTTCCGTTAGATAGATGATTTGTCGAATTACCTAAAGCATAAGAGACATATATCTCCTGTGCAAGATTAGATGGGATGGAAAGTTATTTCATTCTGGTGTTTGATATAACTTCATGGGTAGAAGCTTCAGTGTATATATTAAGAACAGCACCCTTACTTTCTCAGCCGTCTCTCTAGTGGCAAGAACGGAACAACATGGTATATTTGCTTTCATACTGGAAGTACCTTGGTGTCTTGAGAGTTGAGGGCACTCTTATTATGATACATGATTTTACCAGTATCCATTCACCAATCATTATTTATTTATATTTAGTTAATGTAGAACTAAAGATGATTAAATCATTCCCCACACCAGTTCACCAAGCTGTTTGGAATGAATCCAAATACGTCATTACAATTTATCCCACTTGTGTGCCAAGCATACTAGTAGTTCATATTTAATTTTCACATATGTTTTTAACATGTTATCTGATAGTTCTCTGTTGTTATAACTATGGTCTGGTAGTGCTGCGGTGATTCAATCAAGAATAATGCCCTTTTTCGTTTTGACTAGTCAGTTGCTCTTAGTTTATCTATTGAATAGTTCCCTTCACCTCCTTATAGCCTCTGAAACGATTAACATGTTGCAGTATAAGTTTCATGTCCGGAGCGAGCGTTTGAACACAAATTTTCTTTTTGTTTAGTTACCATATATATTATAAAGTACTGGTTTTAATTCCCTTGAAATCTATCTCCCAGCCGGTTTCATCTAGCCATACTCGTATTTTATCACTACCTAATTTAAATTTGTCATTTTCAGTAACTGAAGATTTTTCATGTCCATTCTGCTTGGTCAAATGTGCAAGCTTCAAGGTAACCGTAAATTTAACTTATTGTACAAAAATGTGAAGAATTGGGGTGAATGGGCGACTCTTATCAACGTTTTAATTCGCTTTTCAGGGTCTGAAATATCACTTGCGCTTATCTCATGATCTGTTCTGCTTTGAATTCTGGGTTGGTAAATTAAAGAATTTGTAATAACATTTAGATAATTGTGTGATGTTCTTTTTCATCCAGTCTGTTTACTTTGGGCAGGTGAATGAAGAGTATCAGGCTGTGAATATATCTTTTGATATTGATAAATGGACATCTGAGGTTCGAATCACGATCTTTATATTGGGTATTCATATTGAAGTTTGACCTCAAATAATGCCTGATCAGTTATAGACTTTATATTCCTGTTTAATGACAGTGCATATTTTACACGGTTGGGAGTAGTATAAGCTTTGCTTGCTATTTCTGCATCTTTGCATCTATACATATATATCGGGTCTGTTTGGATGATTACCAATGGGGATTCTACACAGTTACTTTTGCTAATACTTATCCTCTATTATATTCATATCTAGATGTGATTTTTCTTCCTGACACATATTTAATTTTGTCACCTTCAGTGTGATGACATATTAGTTTTTTTTTTATCTTTTACATTGGAGGGTGATATTGTTCTTTCCTCTTGATGGTTTCAAACTGTTATGTGTTTTGAAAATTTGCTTTCTTAATTTTTTTCATCCAGATTGATGGTGATGCTCTAGATCCTAAGAGACAGACGTTTATCTTTTGGTAAGTAGTATGCTTTTACTGGGAATTGAATAGTTTCTGTAATATAAAATTTGATGTACTGGTGCTGCTGGTTGTGTGACCTGAACGTCGATGAGTTAAAATAGTTATTTTTTAAATGTTCAGTTATAAACCCCTAAGGCGCAGGGAACCAAAGTGCCTACTGCAGTATGCAAAGCACGTCCATCCCCTCATCCTAGATTCCAATTCTCCAGCAGCAATCCATGAAGATAGGGAGAAAAATGATGGTACAACTTCTCCCCAATGATTTTGTATTTTGCTGGCGGTAGTTGTGTTATTTATAAATTTTTACTTTAACTTGTTTGCTATCATTTCTAGTTATGTCTATAAATATGTATATGAACAAGTGACTTTTTATTTAATTGAATTTGAATATCAGTTTATGTTATCTGTACATGCCCAGAAAAGAAATGCATTTGTGTACCTAATCCATGTTCTTGGATGTAACAGCAAGCCTGGTCCATGTTCTTGGATGTAACAGCCAAGCCTGAACCAATGGGCAATGGGTCCCTATATTCCGTGTCGTTTGAAAAATAATCACGGGATTAATCTAAAATGCCCTGTGCCTGTGTACGCATTAGAATGAGTAGTAGAGTTGTGTTTATATGAGCATTAAATTTTGTTGGCCTGGTTAAGTCGTTAAATATCTAATAAGCATAAAAAGGAACGACGACTCCAAGACCTTTCTTGTACCTGCTTTTTGTTTTTTAAATAAATTGATAAGATAATTCTGATGTTAACAGCATGTTCTGTCTTCGCAGGTGTTGTCGAGTGGTTGGAATACAATACATCTAGCCCAAATGCAACAGGAGGTTCTAGTGCCTCTGCCTCAGCTCACTTGTATGCAGATCCAGAATGCATTCAGTCAGCTTCCGTTAGCAACACTGCACCTTCTGCCATGCTACAATCTGCAAAGACACGAAAGTTATCACTCGAGAGTTCTGATCTTAGAAAGTATGTTAAGCTGTTTCTCTGTCTACTATATATTTAACACTAGCAATGTAGGTCTATATATTAATGTAATGTATATAAATCTTAATAAAAATTAACATTGATAGCATTTAATATCAATATAACATAAATATATTTAGAACAAAAAAATTGTACTTTTTTAACTCGTTATATAATTGCTAAGTTCCTTTTTATAAAAAACCAAATTTAAGTTATTAAAATGTGGCCTGGGAAAGAACCATATCCATAATTGCCATACATATTATTACTATTTAATGTCTTATCTGTAAAAAACATTGTTCTTGGTATTAAATTTGGCCCAAATGACTAAACGCTCCAGATTTATAAAATTTAACCAGATACAATAGTACTATTTAAGATTAATTTTAAAAAAGCCTATGGTTTTAATATTTAATCTGGATCAAAACTTTTGATAATATATTATTGTAATTATAACTAATATTATTATTTTTATTAAAATATTAATATTATTATTATAATAATTATTATTATTATAACAAATTAGTGGGAAGCCGAGAGACAATCCGGGCCCCCACTCCTCTTACTATAGATTATAAAAAAACTGATCCTGGTAAAGATGTGAGCAGCAGATCGTGTCCCAATATCTTGAGCCAAGGAAAACTTTTCTATCCGTTTAAGGAAATAGCGTCCTTCTCTACCTCTCCCAATGAAGAGAAGGAGAAAGGGAGAAAACCATACCCCATAGCAGCACACTTAGCCTCATACTTGACATGTTTGCGTTGAGCAGCATGGCATCAATCAGCACCCAACCAGGCACAAAGTCGGTCATCCCAGTTTCTGTCAAGGGAGATGACCCAGTCAGATCAACACGCACATCAAACCCCCTATCCCAATAGTAGAGTAGCATGTCCTCTGGGCGTAGGGGTTTGTCCAGCCCGCCATACAACCCAATATCAACTTCCTTACCAGCTGAAATCCCTGACCAATAGCAGATGTCCGCAACGGTATCGCGCACAATATTATGTTGATGTTTAATACCAACAATACCAGCACACAACACAGCATGGCCTCCATAAATATACCCCTCAAAAACCCTGGAGCAAGCAGAAGATGGCTTCGAAACAGAATACAAGGGAATACCCGACCGGTAACATACAACACAACGATAAGTCTTACCATTCATAATCTGTCCCAAGCCTGAAATTGGGACGGCCCGAAGCCAATCAGGATTTCGGTCTCCCTGTTGAGATTTTCACAAGGCCATCTGCCATGGAGATAAGTAAAATGTGGATTCTGCAGTGTTATAATTATTTTTTTGAATCCATGTTATTATTATTATTGTTATTATTATTATTATTAATTATTATTAATATTATTATTGTTGTTGTTATTATTATTATTATTATCATTATTATTATTATTATTTGAATCCGTGTTTTTGTTTTTACCCGGTTTAAAGAGTTCATAATTCTGCAGTATATGGTCATGAATCTCATTTGTCTATAGATCTGGTTTTTATAGCTTTTGTTCCTTTACTGTGAATACTGTTACATACAAAGTTTGTGCATTGTCAGCTCATATATAAATTTTAAGTCTCTTTCCGCCTTACTTGTCTCTGCTTGGTCATCATTTTCTTTGCCTCCGTTTGCCTCCGTTTGGGCAGAAGAATCGGAATATAATCCAGATTTAGGTGCTACTATAGGTTGATGATTAATTAAACCGTTTTACATCTTAGTTATTTTTAATAGACATTTAAACCCTTTTATGATTTTGAGATTTTTAAGGTCTGTTATTTTACTTTAGTAGACTCTTGTCAATGGCTTATATATCGTTTTTAGATTTTGTTTTTGTCAACAAGCTTCCACAGCTCTGTTTAGATTTGAGACTTGAATCTTTCTGTCACAGTCCAACAGAGTAACATCCTAGAAAAAGAATTGAAATTGTAGATTATAAGTAAAATAAGTGTATTATCTTTCTGTTGCGATCCAACAAAGTATCATCATAGAAAAAGATTATAACTGTTTTCTGAGGGGTACTGATAAGTTGCTAACTGGTCAAACATCCTTTTGGATATATTATCCATCCGCACATAAGAATGTTTATATTTATTAATTTTATAACGGCCTGTAATGTATTTGTTTTACTTTCATTCAGTCGAACACTACTGCAGAAGAGGCAGTTTTTCCATTCGCATCGTGCCCAGGTACAATCTTACGTCCTACTACTGGTGTATTATAAATTTCTTTCCCTTAATTTTTTTGTGTGTGCATTTCTGGATTTATCACTGCATTAGATAGCTTGTGTAGTGCCACTCCATCGAAGGGTTAGGGTAAGGATTGAATTTTTGTGATATTGAATTGCATATCTCCATTTGTAACTTTTATGATACTTAAATTGTATATCACCATTCGTAACATATCGTATCTATGTTAAATATTATTGGAATACAATGATAATATACACTATGTTTGTAAGTAAAGTTGTCCTTTACTTTTCTAGACATGTATAAGACAGAGTAGCTATTAGTAGCATTGTATTAACCTTTTTAGCTTTGATGATAAATTTCTCTGACATTCGTTTTCGTCTAGTAATGAAATCTATACTGTCATGTTGAATATAACCACATGCTAAAGTTTAACTAAAGGTTATCAAGTGGACAGTAATTCATGAGTCATTTGGATGTACCAAACTGCTTAGCAAGCTCCACTCTTGCTGTTATAGCTTTTTCAGCTTTGCAATATTTCTCTGCGATGCTTCCCCTAATATTCAGTGTGCAAATCTTTTTGTAAATCTCGTGTTTGTGATATTATGGTATAAAACTTTAAGAATTAGCGAGACGGTACATGCAGCCATATTAATGTTACAACATTTACTCATTATGCATTTAGCCAATGGAGGTGGAGCAAGTCTTTTCAGATCGGGACAGTGAGGATGAAGTCGATGATGATGTTGCAGATTTCGAAGATCGAAGGGTATGTTTGAACCTCTGTGATACTAAGATTAATTTAGAAGTGTGTAAGGTAATCTGGTGCCTTGATAGCGGTCATAGTTTGTGAGAATAGTGACGAACTTTTTCATTTTTATTTTCATTTGCTTTGAACTGTCATGTGATATCTGCTGCAGGGTAAACCACCACCATCTTCTGTCATACCTTAGTAGATTAAAACTTAAATATGCTGTGAAAGAATAAGATCCACACTCCTATTACTATAATTTCTTTGAAGATTGTCAAATAACTCATTCTTTGAAGCATGTGCAGAAATTTTAGTCTGACAAAATACAGAAGGGAATTGGAAAATTGGTTTAGTGTAACTAGACTAGTCTTGATAATGCATCGAAGTTCAGTGATAGAATGCAAAGAACCATATATCCAAAAATTCTATATCAAAGCTAGATCAGTACCTGCAGGATTTGTACTTTATTGTAATATCTGATGTGTCGAATGTGTATGGTTCTTCTTGTTGAATTATATATGTACATGGAAGACATTCACATTAACTACCTTATACTTTGAGGTGTTTGTTATTACTTATTTGAAGACCTTTGACTCTGTGCCACACCGTTCTTTCAAATGACTTACTAATGGTTCTGAAATAATGAGATTCTTTTTAGTCTTCAAAATAGTTAAAAGAAAAATATTGCTACTTTAATTGCCATTGCCAATCACTAGCAGCACCTCCTATCATAGTTATTAAGGTGTCATACCGGTGCACACTCGAGGTGTCATTATCTAGGTTCTTCTCATACAGCAACATTGTGTACACCACAGGGTCGCCATGGGGGGGGGGTGTTTCATACTGGGATTGTACAACAAAGACACTTTTTTTACTTGTTTACTATACTCTTCCGTTGTATTCCTAAATACATGTAAATAGTAATTAACTAGGTATCTAATTAGTAATTGTGTCATAAGGTATAATCACTTAATACTTGATAATTTAGTTATGTGATTCAATATAGATCGAGTGATATTACATAACTAGCGTGTAACATGTACCGATATGAATTGTATTCACCCTTTATATTTCAGCTATGCATAGTAATCTATGTTTTAATTATTTGTTTATTAGAAAATTTAGAACTATTAAATAACATATCAAAATGAATACTTAATGTTGTTTATACCTTTTTTAGAAAAATAAATTGGTGTTCAGATATAAAGTGAAAGCTTAAACAAGGAATTTGGTCCAAATGACATGCAATAATATGTTGTCTGTTGTACATCTTTTAAATGTCGTGGTGCGATATGGGCATCGTTCCAGGAGAATATTGATATTTACACCACTGTAATAACCTTGCCTTGTATACCCTAAACAATAGTGTTGGCTGTAGTTATATCAATCCATATTAATATTCTGTTAATTAGCAGATGCTCGATGATTTCGTGGATGTTACCAATGATGAGAAGAAAATGATGCATCTCTGGAATTCTTTTGTGAGAAAGCAAAGGTGAATTTTTTATTTAGAATTATCTTTAACCTTTACCTCTTGAATGTGCATGCTGCGGTATTTTTTAGGAACCAGTATTTTCAGTACAAAATTATCAAAAAGTGGATTTCAGTTTGTGTGTGTGTGTGTGTTTAGTTTTGCTATCTCACATAAATTGGTCATATCTATGTCAGCGTTGTGGCAGATGGCCATGTTCCTTGGGCTTGCGAAGCATTTTCGAACTTTCATGGACTGGACCTTGTCCAGGCACCAGCTGTACTTCGGTAATTTGCTTCTTTTTTTTCTAAAACAATTTGGGATTAGACAGAAACAACCTAAGGAAATCTCTTGTTTGCTTTGTGGCTGTATTTCTCTACTTCATTTCCGAATACTCAAATATAGCTACAACCTCAGTTTTTATAAAATAATTATTTTGAGCAGATAATATCTTATTAGACCTAACGTTCCTGACAAAAAAATTACTTAGACCCAAATAAGGTCTTGACTTGGCAATTAATATTTTAGACCCAGCAAGTAACAACTTGATACGATCTGGACTTTGCAATTTTGTTAGCCAATGCTGTTTCTGCTGATAGCATTTAATTGTTCTGCCATTGTAAGTATTTTAGTACTGTGGAAAATAATCTGATAAACGAGTGGGAAGGGAGATGGATCACTATTCTTGAGTTCTATAAAAAAAAGTGTGTTTTGAAGACCCAGTTTTTCAAAATTGAAGTACTGGTTAGGTTATTTTAAGCTTTTGTGGATGTTCAAACCTGTTGGAGCATCTGATTGATCATTATATATTACATTGCGAGATCCATACAACCTGGCAGACCCAAATCTTAAATCTTGTTAGATGTCCTACATGTTAGGAGTTGTTCCACGTCATTTGGGAGGGGGGAGATTGCTAGTTATAAGCACCACCAGTTAACTCCATTAGTATGAGGCTTTTTGGGACGTGTCCAAAAACAAATATGTGCGGGCTCGGCCTAGAGCGGATAATATTATAGTAGTGTGGAGTTAAGGCCTGCTTAGCAATCCCAACTACAAACTTTAAAGAGTAATATTGTTAACCCCACACTTATTGTACTGGAAAGCTAGCCATTGGGCTAATTTCTAGGAGGTCTCCTAGGATATCAGATTATTTTGTCGTATGCCCATCTTGAAAGTCGACTTGGGCATGAAAAGTTGATCACTAGAACCCATATTAGGCAATAATCATGAAGAGTTGATCACGAACCACATATTAGGCAATAATCAACCTTTGTGCCCCAGGACTGGAAGTAGATACTTCTGAGTAATCTAATCTCTGCTATTATCTTATGTGACCATATAAAAGCTTAAGTTTTCTCATGGGCTAAACTTCAGATTATCATTTTTTCAAAGTAATTCTCTTCTGCTTTGATTTTTTAGGAGCCGGCAAGAATTCATTTATTATATTTGGAATGTAATTCTCTTCTAGCTCCAGTTTTAAAATATTTCAGATCAAGAACGAGTACTTTTTTCAGTAAAAAGGTGCGAGTTTTCTAACGATATTTTAGCAGGTGTTGGAGATTATTCATGATCAAACTGTGGAATCATGGCCTTTTGGATGCACGCATGATGAACAAATGTAATATGATACTAGAAGAAAGTCAGAACCAGGATGCAGAGCCTATGAATCTAATCTAATTTATCCGCGAAAAGCCATTCATGGCACTGAAGTTGTAATACATTTACCAAATTACAGGTCTGTATTCAGGAATTAGTAGAATATTTACAACATAAAGCAACAGTAAAGTCAGAGATTATGTATAGGATCCAAAGACAGTATTTCACCCCGAATTTTTCAAATGAAGCAGTCGCCATTAATAATTATAACCCCAGATACGGGAGTGGTGAAGTTATAAACTGTAATTAGGTTATGGAATACTTCATCGGAAATTGATGGAGTTGGTGAAGTTTTTTCCCAATAATCGGAATAATAGAATAACTCTTTTTTTTTTCTTAATGAAAAGAACAATAACGTTTGATTTTGTTGATCTTAAAACTTGTCTGGGTCCAAGACAATGCACGCCCACTTGACCAGGTTGGCATGAACCGATCCATGAGAATGGGGCCATAAAGAACGATGGCAGCTACCTGGAATTGGTTTTAGCACGCAACTTGATCTTTGATGACAATTGTCAAGTTGCAGTGGGTCTTTTTTATGTTAAAACACATCCTGATGGTTAAGAGTTTTAAGTTTACATACTTGTATTTCATTGAAACTTCTTGTTTTTCAAAAAAAAAACAAAAGAAATAAATGAAAAGGGACATACGAGTGCAATCAAGTGCATAAAAAAGGAAATAATATTGCAAATATACCTTAGGTTTTTAAGATCATCATTTTTCGGATCTAAACGGTAATTCAACAACTTGGTGCATATTAGTCTTTCAAACTCTTCTTTTTTGCTGATTTTTTTTATTTCAACCTAAATATGGGTGCATAAATTTAAGAGGTTTATAGAAAGCTACTTTATTTTTGTAGTTTTTTTTTTTGCAGAAGTATTACCTTTTAAGTTTTTATTTACAAAAATACAATTTTCCATTTTTTTTTTGCAAAATATGATTTTTTATTATTATTTTTTTTGCAAAAATGTGAAATTTTTATCTTTTTTCCCAATTTTTTTTAAAAAAATTAGTTAAATCGCAAACGAATTTAGAAAAGTAATATTTTGGTAATTTTTCTAAATTTAATTTCACTCTCTATCATTGAAAGTAAAATATAGGTTAACAAAGAGAACTCCATTTAAACTTTGTTTAATTCGTCTTCTTACTGTTACAAATTACTCCCTCCGTCCTAGATTATTTTGTTTTGTTTGATATTTTTATGTTCAAATTGACTCAATTTGAGTGTAAATAAAAATTCATTATTTCATTATTTTGAAAAAATAAAAATTAAATATTAAAATATATGAAATGTGCTTTCTAGTAATATAATTTGTATACATATTTTCAATTATATATTATATGAAATTTTGGGTGAATTTGACCATAAAAAGTTAAAACAGATAAATTGGGAGGAAGACTCTCCAAAAAAACTGGAAAGCCGGGGGCTGTAACATTGATTTCCAGTCCATGAAAATTCGAAAACAGGGGGCAGCAAACAAAGGAGGCCGAGGGAGAGAGCAAGTTGAGCACTAGAGAAGAAGAATTAGTTGGGATGAAAAGTGAGAATGGACCCAGACAGACGGGGACAAAAGTTAACAACCTGGAATCGGTTTGTAGATTATTATGGCCTCAAATCTAATAAGCGGGCTTATTGACTTATAAGTTGACAATAATTTATTAATCAGTGTTTGTCGATCTAATTTATAAGTTCAATATTGGTAACGACGTACTTTTTTTTCAACTTATTTTTAATTTTTCATTTTTGTTTATTAATTTTAGTTTTAAAAAATAATTTTAAATATTAATCTAACTTAAAATATAAAAATTAAGATAATTATATTTAAAAATCATTTATTTTAGTTCATTTATGTAAAAAGAATTCTAAATTATAAATAAATTATTGAAACACTTATATAACTTATAAGCATTTATCAACTTATCACTTATAAATCACTTATTCAATTTAAATAGTAAATTATTTTTTTTAAGATTTCTCAAACTACCACTATATCTGAGCAAGACAGCCCCTCCTGCTTCAACTTGGTACAGACTTTGTACTAGTTGCTTCTTCGTAATGACAAATTCCAGACGGGTACGTTTGTATTAAGTTACTCCTCATTTTTTTTATATTTCATCTAAGTCTATACATATTAAAAGTACTGTAAAATTTTATGATATAAAATTAACTGCAATCAAAACTTTCTTCTACTATACTTATTTTATATATTAAATATTAGTTGATCATATTATTTTACCCTTTTTACATTAAATTATATTTTTTTAATTTTCGGTTCAATTTAGTTCATATAGAATTCAATCCCAAAAAATGAAGTATTAACTAAAAAATTCAGTTGAAAAATATAATCATGTATACTTTTCTATTACTCTTAATATTCCCTCCTACATGTCAACTCCGTGGTCCCTTCGTCCTGCATCATGCATGATGTGTTTGTCTTTGTTCTCCTGCTTTACGCTAAACAATAAACAGGTTGTTTGCCCGGATTTAAATTATTTTAACTTAAAAATATGTATTTGTATAATTAATTCAAAACTGGTTTGGAATCTAAAAATATTTTAAAATTAGAAGTCGGTAACAAGTTCAATAAGCTGCTAACAATGAGTTATTGAAGTGATTGAGCTCTTGTTCATAAAAAATTTGAAGCCGATACTTGTTTGTAATAAATTAGTAAAAAAAAAAATATTCAACAGCTTATGATAAGAATAGCATAATAACGAAAAGTAATGTTAACTCAATTATTGACGGGTGAGATCTCATACTTACAGCTTTAAATATTGATTTAAGTCCCCATCAGTTAGCGATGCCATGGTCATTTTCACTATTTGCTTGGCAATAAACGTCAATATCCGTGTTGGCTAAGTTGATTAAAAGAGGGGATAACTATTTTTTTGGTGACAAGTTCGAATTCCACGGGAGAAGAATTTATTATTATGCCTAGAACATGTCATTTAAATACGGTTTACTTGATTCACCTTATTTGCAGGCTATTGCGTACCTTGGTTCATGTTATCCCCCAATAGCAATTGTGTTGGGCTTGCCGAACAGGCTTAACTCCACATTACTATGATATTATCCGCTTTAGGCCGAGATCGCACAGGTTTGTTTTTGGGTCACTCCCAAAAGACCTCATTCTGATGGAGTTATCTGGCTATTTATATACTACCATGCCCCTCTTACAAACGATGTGGGACAACTCCTAACAATCTCTCCCTTCACACATCAGACCCGACACCTGTCGATTATGCCACCTGATTATGTGATATGCTCTTTCTGGACCCATACTGGAATCCTTTTGACTTTTTGGCTCCCCCTATACCCATACTGCAAGGCCCGCCTGCCTTCTCCTTGAGCTCATACTGAGTAGCCCATCTGCCTCCTTCTAGGCCCATTCTGGAAGCCTAACCAAGATTGTTCTAGATCGTTACAACCTGAAACTCTGATACCAATTGTTGGGCTTGCCGAACGGGCCTAACTCCATATTAGTATGATATTGTCCGCTTTGGGCCGAGACCGTATGTGTTTGTTTTTGGATCACTCCCGAAAGGACTCATTATAATATCTGGCTGCTTATATACTAGCAAACTGTCTCTCCCACAAACGATGTTGAACAACTCCTAACAAATTGTTCACACATTATTGTTAAATCCGTCAATTTCGTACATGACATGAAAATGACACGAGAATTATGAATTTGGGTTGATCTTTTCGGCACACAGATATAAACACGAACACGAAAATGTACTAATAAATTTAGTATCAGTTTTGATTTTACGCCTAGTCTAAATTTATTAGAATTATATGAATGTATATTTTAAATTAACATTTTGCATATAATTTTTACAAAAATTAAGTACAAAATAGATTTAAATTCAAATTTTACAAGACTTGACTACACTTAATCCTTTATGACGTATTAACTTAAGACACTTAGTAGTAAAAAAATGAATATTTAAATCTATATTTTGTTTATTTTATTTTAATATTTAAATTTAATTACACAAAATACGATATAAAAGGTACATGAAATAAAATATAAACAAACATAAAACAAAACAAATTCTTAACTGGCGAGTTTGATTCAGAAATTCATGACATAAAAGCCGTAGATACACACGAATCAAACAAATTGTCAGTTTTAATTATAACTATTTTAATTATAACTAGAGTTTAAATATACACGGTACTATCAAATAATGTATGTATCTACTATCTACTGGCCGACATAAAGTTCTTGCACCAGATATTTGGTAATCCATAAATTTAATAAATAATATTCATTTTGTCCTATTTTAGTTGTTAGATTTTTTTACACAGTACATTAAAATTGTAAAATATGTTAACATTTATATTAAATTCTAAATTTTATTTGATACAAATATTAAAAATACTATTATTATTCAAATATGATTTTTAATACTCAATATAGATGCTATATAATTTAAAATAATTAAAATTACAGGAAAACGTCTTGCAGATATTTCACAACCTGAAATTGAAGTAGAGTGACAAGTAACTCGAAAGGAAAATACTATTTACAGACCATTTTTTTTGTTTTCAGAGCTAACAAAATTTAAAATCACCAATCTGTCCATGTAGATACAAATAAGAACAAGAGAAATAATGTAAGAACATTTTCGTCTTTTTCTATAGTTTGCCAACTCTAAAAATAAAAATTAATATGAAAATAACATTTCTTGATAAAAAATAACATATAATTAGTATTTCCTCGTCCCATTATACGTTTCCTATTTTGACTTCTGACACTATTTATGTTAGCCGATTGACCATGTCTAATCTATACAATGAATATGGTCATGGGTGATTCTGTTATATGAAATTTTTTAATACAATAAATTTTTTAAGAAATTAAATATATTAACAATTAAAAGTATATATTAACAAATGTGTCAACACAAATAAGAAATGTTTTTAAAAAGCAGTTTTTATAAAGCATGATCCTTCCACGTTGCAACATGATCCTTCCACTATTTGTTAACGGAAACGTCACATGAAACCTCGTCTGTATATAAGTAGTATATAAATTAAAGAAATGATATGAAATCTCACCCATTCCACCTCTATCTATCCTTGTATCAATCTATCTATCTATCTGATCTACATAATATATTAAAAAGTAGGTTTACCCTTTCAGCTCACTCCCCCAACTTTCCACACCAACTCATCCAAAACACACAATGAGTTCCTCCTCACCTGATGAAACTTCAACCTTAGATGTAATCAGACAACATCTTCTTGATGACAATCTATTTACCCGCAACTACTCTTCTGACTCTTGTACTAGAACCAACCAAACCTCCTCCTCCTGCTTCTCCGAACGCAAGCCCTCGTTAAACATCTCTGTTTCCGCAGCTAAACCCGTCAGTTTTAGTTCAGATGAGAAAAGGAATTACAGGGGAGTTCGACAACGTCCCTGGGGTAAATTTGCAGCTGAGATCCGTGACCCGACAAGGAAAGGCAC
Source organism: Apium graveolens (assembly GCF_009905375.1). Taxonomy (NCBI): domain Eukaryota; kingdom Viridiplantae; phylum Streptophyta; class Magnoliopsida; order Apiales; family Apiaceae; genus Apium; species Apium graveolens. Next base: position 249,101,602 of record NC_133650.1, on the reverse strand, counting down.
CCGGGTCTGGCTAGGGACTTTTGAGTCTGCTGTGGAGGCTGCTAAGGCTTATGATAGTGCGGCGTTTAAGTTGCGAGGGAGTAAAGCTATTTTGAATTTCCCGCATGATATTGGGAATTCCCCGGCTCCGGTGGAAGATGGAAGGAAAAGAAGCGGAGAAAGGGCGGTGGTGGAGGATGGTGATGCGAGGAAAGTGGTAAAGAGGGAACAGGAGGAGGTGATCGAGGACAAGTCGAGGGGGGTAACGGAGGTTAGTCCGTTAACCCCTTCAAACTGGACGGGAGTTTGGGAAGGAGGGAAGAATGACAAGGGGATTTTTGAGATCCCGTTGCTGTCTCCGTTGACACCAGCCTGTTCTAAACTATCTACTACTATTTAGATGATATGTAAGAATAATAATTAGCAGTGTATTATATACTAGAAGCAATGTAGTAAGTGTGGTTATTAATTTTGTATCAAGCAGAAAGTTGTTTATTTATTTATTTCTGAATCTATGTAATTATAATCGTTCCAGTTCTATCACAACACCTATACAGGAACTGATTTGAGGTAGGATAGTTGATGAATGCAGGTATGGAACATATAATCCAGTCCATCCAATATAGGGATTGATCTCGGTATTTCACCCACATATATGCTTATTAAGCAAGGTCTGTTAGACCTTATGAAATACCAAGTACTTCAGTTCTGCAAATCTGGACTGTAGTAATTCGCAATTCGGATACGAATAATGTCTCACTGCCTAGTAATGGTCCGACTAAAATGAAGATTAATATTTTGGGCTACAAACAGGTAATTAAGTGCATAAATGGCCACTGAACCTCCTGACCTCTATTGAGTATTGACATATCACAACTGTGAACATTAGTTGTTATGATACTATTCTAACTAAGTAAGATGCATACCTCCGAGGCTTTAATCATCTAAAGCCTATTTCACCATATTCTGGCACCATGCCAACAACAGCAGATTCATTTCCTTGTCCATGACTGAAAGGCAGCTTCGTGTCCGAATTCCACTTCATTTCAGTATTGTTTGAATTCATGAAGTAAGCCTCTGAAGCCTGAAGGTGTCCGCATTCCTGTACAAGATGGGAGATTTTGGCCATAACTCAATATGATGCATGTCCCAAACCCAAAGGACAGTCTGCATGCTGTAATTGCTTAGTACAGATATACAGGCTATTACTTCAAATGGTGAAATCATTCTATCAAAGTTATGACATATCCACAAAGTATATCAATATCTGAAGTTTATAGTTCTATCACCACATTTTTCTACTAGTAGTATACCACTTCATACTTTCCTAGAGAATCCAGTCCTATTTAGTATAAACCAAGAGTTCTACATTAATCAGGAACAGGTTCAATATTCTATATTACTCGAATGGGTGAATATAATTTAGATGAAACCTTACCATACATTCTTACATGGAGTCATGTATAAAAGTGATTAGTTCATATGATATCCAATTGACTAAAAAGTTCAAATGCAAAATATAAGCAAACTGTGAACTTGTAGGGGGAGGGGGTAATTAGACTCGGATAATTAAGTAACAAGCATTGATACAAATGATGAAAAGAACAAACATCTATTGGGTTACAACTTCACTATTTTATACAGAGAACAGAAATGTAGCACGGACTACACTAATGATAGCTATTTACAGATGATAAGCAGCTGTGGCGGGAGATCCGCAGTGCCTTGAGAGAAGCTAACAATACTCTCCTCAAGAAGTGCTTTCTAAGAAACTAATTGGTGAAATCTATTTGACCGTTTTAAGACTGGATAATCCGAAAATTCAAAGTGCTGCTAGATCATCCTGGGATAAGATGAACTGACAACAATACCACTCACACGGAACTTGTAAATTTGCTTTGAGATACTACTAAAAGCATTGTCAAGTAAAATGTGCAAACTACAAAAAGTGTTCGTAGAATACTCAAATATATGCGAAAAAGAAATGCAACGTCCACAGGAAAAAAAAGATACAGAATAATGTACGGAATGAGTTGGCGGTGTGATGTATACTTGTCATTAACTTTTTGTTGGCCACTCAACTCATCTCTTCTTAATTATATAGAATATGTTTCTTTCTGTATTTTTTCATTGGGCGGGGAATGATACATTTTTTAGGCTGCTTAGTAGTAAAATGAAACATTCAAGACAAAAGCATAACTGGATTATTACCAGATTTTGTGGTTTCGGTACCATCTCTCAAAGATATATCTGACATATTAAGTTGCAAAGGCTAATCTATCTCTTGCAACTCAAGGACATAGAAGTTAAAATAACTCAAACAGAGTACATAATATCTATTTTTTTTAAAGATAAACTTTGCAAACTACCTTCCAGATATGGGCAAAACACAGAATCATCAGTTCACTTTCATAGTCTTGATACTTTTTTAAACAGCTCCTTTCTGGGAAATGGAACAGTACCTGTACACGATCATACTGTTTATAAGCATCACCAACAGATACCATATCGCACGCATATTGTACAGACTACATATCTATGCATCAGCTTTTTCTTATTCAATTTTCTTATGAGTTAATAAGCTCAAACAAGCAGAGCATGGTCCTTAATATGATCCAACTTTCAAAGAGAAGATTAGAAAGAGCAAGTCTAAGAGGACAAACACTGCCAATGAGTATCATAATACTTCTAGATTTTAAATATCTATAACAATCTCTACTAACACGTCAAACCTTCGTACTGACTTTAACATATGCAGTATCTTTTAAAGATTAATAATGCGGCAAGGAAACAGGCATGTAGTTGTAAATCACAATTAGGAGATGGTTGGTCCAAGCTTAATTGAATTGAGTAGTTGTGATAATAAGAAACTACTACACTGGACTAAAATTCTACACCGATTCTTCTACAGTAGAACCAAAAATATTATGAACACCAAATAGATTACAGAGTACCTTAAAAATCAAGAGGAGAATCCCAAATTAAAATAGCACCATCATGTCGAGGCCATTAAAAATCAGCCCTCATCTAACATGTCTGCAGCAAAAGAAACCCCCTTCATCTCCCACGTATTGCACAATAGAAGATTTTTATAGTCCTTACAATTACGCCTGGTGTAAATTGCAGCAAAATTTCCATCATTAGTATATACCCCTCTAGAATCATTCTTTGGCCGCTGGACCTGTACACTAAGAAGTTGTGAGAATGTGCGACTGTCCAGATTCCATCTAGCATAAGCAGTACCAGCAAGGCTCTTTCATCGACTTGGCATGTTCAGTCAGGTTGAGTCAATGTTGATGCCCTTATAGAGACCACAGAGCATGTGCTCGGAGTCAGGGTCCGTGTAATATAGCTTATGTTATCCGAGCAGGAAAGGAGTTGCACAACCTGTATGGTAGTCAGAAGATTAACGTTAAGGAAAACCCTCATGCCTGAAAAGAAAACAAACATAGCCTCGACGAAAAAAGAATGTGTTCTGTTAATTATTATATTTAGGGGAATCGTCTTCGGCAGTCAATAAGAAAAGAAAAGCAATAACAACACTTCTTTAAAGAACATAGCTGATATATTCAATAGCCCACGGATTTCACAGTAAATAGACATAAACCACAACTATTAAGCAGAGTTGGGGAAAATATGATTAAGGAGAAAATCAATATTAGAGATTTACAAATTCTCTAGCCACCCTCTCTGGTTGTCTGTCATGTATGGTTTAATACGGAGTAGCAATTTACGACGATGGCCAGAAAAAAGACTGACCACAAAGGTTAAATGTCTGTCAACATTGGGATAGCCAGCTATTTGTTCCGCAATCTAATCCTTAAACACAGAATAATTTGTCTTTTGCAGCAATCAGCTAATTACAAAATTTAAAAACATATGTTAGCTACGCTCAAGTAAATCTTTTAAAATATTTGATACATTTACGAAGATTCAGAAGCCGCGTCCATCATTTTGTTATGTTAATGCGAGGAGAATGTTTACCAAATTACTGCATATTTGTGTGATCCACATCAATAATTCTAGAACTATATAGTACTGCAATACCTACAAACAATGCACTCAGGCCCGTCTCTACTTTTTCGGAGGCCCCGCGAGATAAAACTTTAGGGGCCCCGTAAAAGTGAACTGGCGAAGATATTATATTAACTCTACCATCCCTAATCTGCATAATTTTGAAAGCTCCTAATCCAAACAATAACAAAAAAAACAAGAAGACTAATTGAATTCGAATACCTTGAGTGATAATAAATCACAAATGGCAAGACTAATAATCGAACCTAGAATTTGGAGAGAAATTATAAGGACCTGTTCGTTTATATGCCTCTGTGAACTCAGTAACTTGCTATCCAAGTACATCTCATTATAAATACATGAGTTTAATAGTTAATAAGACGAGCATTAATTAAAGGGAACATCACCTTATCCCTCTTAATCGCTTATAGCAATGTAACGAGTATGGCGTCGAGTTGACAGTTGAGTGAGTTTACTTTGATTACGTTTTTGATTGATCATTTTTCATAGTTTGAACTCGAGTTTGTTAAACCAACAAGTTTTGAGTTTTTTTTTTGCTTATTAAGACTTTGACCCTCAAAATATATTAAAATATACACATAAATCCTCCAACAAAAATATCATATAATCTGACCTTTTATGTATAGCCTATTTGTCTTTTAACCCTTTTTCCTGCTATAAGAGAGAGGCAGGTGTCAAAACTTGTCAACTCACTGAAAATAATAATTTTTTATTTTATTTTCCTTCCATATTAAATGTAGCAACTTTTATCTCAAATAGTTAGCACATCTTCAAATTGTCTAAATGATCCACATATTTGATAAATAAATGAATATGATACAATATAAGTGAAAATTGTAATTTATACACATCTAGTATAAAATGTATTTTAGCTATTAAGAGGGGGTGCCAAGAAAACTTGCCAACTTAGAGGTTGCCAAAAGTTGGCAACTTCTCTAAGCACCCTTTGAGCACTCTTACCTCTCCAATAAGAAAGCACCCAAAGATTCTTACCACATAGATGTTGACACCCTTGCAAGCACCCCGTATCGGAGATGCTCTAAGTGTCGGGCATAAATAAAAGCAAAATTATATGGTACTAGTAATGAATGAGCTTATAAATATCTTAACCCCTTTATCACTTTATCATTATCTAAACACTCAAATCTTGATAATTGAGCATTGAGAATATCTGGAGAATAAAGATCAACAGTAAATTATCGGGTAATTGTTACTCGCGTAATCAGCTATTAGAAGGGGAATAATGTGTTTAAGTGTATCAATATGAAATGTGTTTGATGTTATTGTGTGAATATATATTATTTTAAAGGTACGAGTATGAAATTGTGATTCACGAGTTTTTAAAATATTTTTCAGAGAATTTATTTGATTAAAGTAAGGATTAATTGATCCTTACATTTTTTTTAAATTTATTAAAATATGATCAAGGTGCGAAATTTGTTTAATTATCTCTAGAATAGTCCTGGGGACTTTTCAAAAATGATAGTTAGATTTAATTTGATGTTTTGATACTTTAAAATGATTTTCCAGAGTTTATTTCCATTATATGTGATTTATTTGTAAAATGCATAGGAATTAAACCGGTTACTCAAAAAATATTTTGAGACTATAGGTGAAGAGCTAATTTTATATTTTACGCTATAAAAATAAAATTTGAGCCATTTGCGTATTGAATGAAATTGAATTATATTCCTTATTTCATTTTTGCATAAATAGAATTATATAAAGAGTGAAATCAATTTTTTTGTTTTTAGGGGTGAAATTACCTTGGTGCCCCTTCACCAAATATATATACACTCCCTCCTCCCTTTCTTTTTCTTTCCTCGCGGCTCTACTCTCTCTTTTCTCTCTTTCTCTTCTCTCGAACTCTCCCCTCTCTCTACCCTCGGTATTCTCTCTCTCTCTCTCTCTCTCTCTCTCTCTCTCTCTCTCTCTCTCTCTCTCTCTCTCTCTCTCTCTCTTCTTGCTCTCTTCGATTTTCTTAATAAAACACAATCCTAATTTTGGATTTGATTTTCTCTCATTATATATATATATACATACATGATTGCATGTATTTGTGTATGTGTGTGTTTGTGCTTGATTCGGTGATGAACCCTCTCAGGTTCTTGTTTTTTATTCGGGTTTTAGTTTGATTATGCAGAAAATTTGTTGATGAATGCTTGCACGTGGTTGTTAACTAGATTCTTGAGATATTGGTGAAGTTTCGTCGAAGAAAACCCCGATTGGGGCATTTCCGAGACCTTGCTGTCGCCGGTGATGAGCTCCGGCGAGCCCGCGATGGACTATGATGCTTGTCTGAGTCCTACAATGATTATTCAAATTAAATTAGAGATGCATCTTGATTTATTGTGAAATTTGAAGTAATTGATTTCGATTATTGATTTTTATAAAGTCGAAACTACGTGTTTAACATGATTTATCTATTCGAGGTTATGCATGTTGATATTTTTGAAATATTCGGTTTAAAAAGAATTATGGGTTCAATTTGTTTGTTAAACTCAATAAATACGGTTTTGGTTCATGTTAAGTGAAGATTTTAGATTTTAGAATTATTGTTTGGTTCGAAATTTTTAATAAATCGGTTCTAATTATTTGATTAAATTCAAATGTATGTAATTATAAGATATATATTTATACTCAATTGATTTTGAAATGATATGTGTTAAGATATAATTTAGATGTATTGAATGTGGGTTTGAATTCGATCACTAAGGTTTATATTTGGTGATAAAGAACATAAATAGTGAGTACTTGAAATCAAGTTGCATGTTATAGTTTGATTCAGTATGTTAAGTTAGATTGTTAATCGCGTAAGGTGAAATGCATGTTACCTATTTTTAAGTATAAAAGACTTAAGGTTTGGTTGATTGTTGTATTTGACTAAAGGGTTAGCGCATTTGCGAATACATCATGCCCGATTTTTTGAAAAGAAGGTATATAGATATGTATGTATAAGGAATATAGTCGATATGATTTAATGAGATTTGGTGTCGGATTATGTGAATATATGATTACTTTCTATGTGTAAAGTATCGAGTTAATTGATGATATGAAGTGTATAAAGGTGTGACATATTATGTGTTTTGTGTTCTATATGATTTAGTTATATTGAGATAATAACGATTGGGGTAGACGGTTAGACATTCTGAGAAACATCAGGGAATTATATGATTTCTAATTAGGGTTCATTTTGTATTGTAGATTTGGAAAGAAAAGGAATTCGGGCTAGAAAAGGGAAAGAAGTCTTAGGTGGTAGTAGTTCAGGTTCCGTGAAACATGATAGCTTTTTGAGGTAAGTAACTATGCCTTCTATGATGAGTTGATTATAGAGAGATTATTGATGCTATGCACTGATAGAATAAAGAATCTTTGTAATACTTTTATTGATCCTTGTGATAAACCTGTTATTGATCTTTGTGGTAAACCTGTTATTGATCCTTGTGATAAACTCTATTAGTCACCCCTTGTTCCAAGTACTTATACCTTGTTTTTGTATTTTGTTATCTTATGATCCTTTGACCCTAAGAGAGTTGTAATGAACCTTTCATATATCATACCTTGTTAACCTAGATTCCTTTGATAATCACTTGTGCCTTGTTAATGCGTCGTTATTTTGAACTATCCTGATAACGGCCTTGTTATACCATGCTTAATGTTGGATCATTTTCCTTAACTTCCTTGAAATCTTAAATTGAACTTAAAAATGAATTTCGACTTGAATGAATCCAAACAATTTCACATATCGGTAAAGTTAAAATGAACTTAGCCAAACTTCCTTGTATTCTAACATAAAGGTTTTCTAAAATGAATTCCTAAAGGATTGGATAGAGACGTAAGAGGCTAGTGGGACTAGTCCAGTCACGTAAGAGACTAACGGGGTTAGTCCAATATATGGATGAAATAATGCCATAGGTACCTTAATGACCGGATGGAGGTCAGTCACCCGTATTATATTTAAAATATGGATATTTCAATCAAGGGTTCTTTGTTTTTAAATAATGAAAGTAAAAGTTTTATAAATGTTGCAACAAGCGTTATGCTTTTCTTTTGATTTGAAGTTACATAGTTTGATTTGAATCTTCTTTGAAGTCTTGAGAATCTTATTCGAGAACCCTGTCACTTTACTTTTATGTTGATGCTCATAGCTTAGAGCGATTTATCTCTGAAAGTGTGAAACTCTCTAAGAACCCTATCGATTGATATTGAGAAACATCATTATACAAAACTCAAATCTTAAGACCTTTTGAAACCTTCCTTTGGAACCCCTTTCCTAGAAATTGATAGAACGCTACCACCTAGTTATTGAAATAGAATGCCTCAGATATTGTTGATTATGTTGATATTTAGAACTATTTATATAGTTACTTGCTGAGTTTCTTTGCTCATTTATTTGTGTAATCTAACAATGGAAGTTAAGCAAAAACATGGCCAGACTTAGGTGCACCGCTTGCAAGAGCGTTCCTGGCGGTCCCTATCGTGTCTTGGGATTCCAGATGCAAGATCAGGTAGATGTTGTGTGAGCAAGCGACAATAAGTTGGTGGGAAGTGTAATAGCTGAATCATATACTCTTGGGTTATCTGTCTGTTCCAAGTCATAAGCGAATAATTTGGTTTTATTTATATTAAGGGTTGTAATAATATTATTTTGGTTGGTAGTTGTAATCTTGTCTCATACTTTATCCTGTTTAGATCCTATTAGCTTTGAAGTTTATTATATTTCTGCTGTTATTCTATTAGTTTATTGGTGTTGTGGGTCCTCATTCCTAACCCCGAGTTTGAGGGTGTCACAGTTTGGTATCAGAGCTACAAGATTTAGTCCCCGAGACAAGTTAGGATAAAAGGGTATTTTAGGTAATTAAGTATTATGAGAGTGTTCGACTCATATAGAGTTGAGTTAGACTATTAGGTATAGTCTAAGTAAAGTGAATAGGTTAAAGTGGTAACTTGAGTTAGGGCTTCGAGTCATTGGAGGTTTTATATAACACTAATGATGTTTCTTGGATGTTTTATGTTTTATCTTAGGACCCTGATAGTGGTAGTGATGTTGATTCTGAGGATAGTTTGTTACCAGGATCGCCTGCGGAGCCCCAGTACATTAGTTCAGATCCTGAGGAGGATCTGCCTAAGGACGGTGTTCCCCTATGCTTGTTTCTCCTCTAATACAAGTACCTGATTCCCCAGTGGTTAGGGCAGGTTCCCCAGCTCCTATGCCTCAGTCCCCAGCTCCTAATAGAGTACCTGTTGTGCATGTACCTGCCCATGTTAGTGATGATTTGGCTCGGGACCGTGACTTTGTGTTTGCTCGTATATCGGAGTTGAGATCTTTGGTAGATAGGTTGGCCTGAGAGTCTAGGCTGCAGATTTTGGTGCCAGAGCCCGAGTGGCGTGTTCGTATTGAGATGGTGGAGCAGGTTGCCCATAAATGTTTGGAGGAGGGACCTTCTTGCAGTGATGCTGAGGATGAGGCTCGCAGAGTTCATAAGATATTACGCTGGTTGCTTTCTGTATTGAGGGAAGTTCTTGATCGCCATGTTTAGTTGGGTTGTGAGCTCAGAAGGGACATCTGGTAGATCCTGTAGTAGTAGGTGTTGTTGTTGTTACTTTTCAGCGCTGGTAGGCTTTGGGATACTTGGTCAGATGTCGGGATCCCTTTATGTTGTATTGTGATTTAGACTTAGTGTTGGTTGTATCAGTAGTAACTAGGTAGAAGTTAGGGGTAGATAGAGGTATATTTTCCAATTTTTCCTCTGTTTAACCCTGCTATGTTTTTGTATTTCGTTTCCAGAACATTGTTGTACTCAAGTTATTTATCTATGTACATTGTTTCCATATTGTGGATCCCTGAGTTCATAAATTATTTTGCATACCATATTTTTGCAAACCATCGTATTTAACACCTTTGTGATAATATACCTTATGTCATGTGAGAACCTTAACCGGTGAGCGAATTATGTAGTAATAGGATTGCATGCGCAAATGGGTAAAAATTAAAACCCGTATAACTATTCTAAAAGAATCATTATTGTTATATATGCCATGTTATCGTATTTCTAAATAATTGCTCATCAGGTTATCAAATGGCCACTTCACCAAATCGCCAAGAAAAAGAAACTCAAACTCAAAACCAAGGTCAAAACAAAGACACCCCTGTGATGAACCGAATTCTTTAACTCCTACTACAACTCCCAGCCTCGAGAATCGGAAACTTCAAACACTTTCAATCCGTCCATCCCCCATAATTTGTAGGTTTTCCCGGCCCGATTAAAGCTCAGTCCTGGTTAAGGAAAATTGAGAAAGCCTTTGAATTAGCAGAGGTTAAGGACGAGAAAAAGACGAAGTATGCAAGTTATTATCTTAAGGATGAGGCTAGTTATTGGTTGGTGTTAGATATATTTGATAATGTCATGGCTAATATGTTTTATGTTTAGATTTCAGATCTTATTTGAACAGGACAAATCAGTACTTAACTGATCAGTACTTATACTGGAAGTCAGAACTTAAGGGATATCAGTACTTATGTTATCAGGAGATAAGCATCAGGAGATAGATATCAGAACTTAAGTGCTGAAGGACGATCAGATAAGGACAGTAGCTGATTAAAGTTAAGAAGATCAAGATAAACATAAGAAGAGATATGCATGAAGAAGGAATTTCGTGAAGAATGGAATACTTGGAATAGAAGATATCTGATTGATATATTTTAGGAAGCATAATTATATTCCATATCAATTAGCGATTATCTTGTAACTGTGTAGTATATAAACACAGACATAGGGTTTACACTATAAGTGTTATCATTATCGAGAATATTATTTAAATATAACCCTAGCAGCTCTCGTGATATTTTGTTCATCACTGAGAGATAACAGTTCCAGATTGTAACAGAGTTTATTGTTTAAATAAAGTTTGTTTTCTGTTACATAAGTTCTTGAAGTTTGATTTGATTGTAATAAACACTGTATTCACCCCCTCTACAGTGAAAGTGTGACCTAACAAGTGGTATCAGAGCCTTCTGTTAACACACATACAGTTAAAGATCCAAACACAATCATGTCTGACACAGAAACTCCAACTAAGCCTACCAAAACTGAGGAATCATCAAAGACATCAACTCAGAGTCGATATGAGACTATCAGAGTTCCCATATTGAGACCATCTGAATATCCCATATGGAAGGTAAGGATGACCATGTTTCTGGAAGCAACAGATCCAGAATACCTTGATAGAATCAAGGAAGGGCCTCACAAACCTACCAAGCTCGCTGTTGTAGTTGCAGGTGAAGCAGCAATGACCGTACCAAAGGAAAAGAGTGATTACACTGCTGAAGATATAGCATCTATTGCTAAGGATGCCAAGGTACGACACTTATTGCATAGTGCCATTGATAATGTAATGTCAAACAGGGTAATCAACTGCAAGACTGCTAAGGAGATATGGGATGCACTGGAGACAAGGTGTCAAGGAACTGAAACAGTTAAGAAGAACAGGAAGACAATACTCACTCAAGAGTATGAACACTTTGACTCTAGGACTAATGAGTCATTGACTGATGTATATGATAGATTTGTCAAACTCTTGAATGACTTGTCATTAGTAAATAAGGAGTATGATCTTGAAGATACAAACCTTAAATTCCTGTTAGCTCTTCCTGAATGTTGGGATTTGAAGGCAACAACAATAAGAGACAACTACAATCTTGATGAAACAACTCTTGATGAAATCTATGGAATGCTCAAGACTCATGAACTTGAGATGGAACAAAGAAGCAAGAGGAAAGGAGGAAAGTCAAGGACAGTTGCTCTCAAGGCTGAAGAGGAATCCCCCAAACCACCTTCCTCAAAGAAAGACAAGGGTAAAGCTCTTATCATAAAGTCTGATACTGAGTCATCAAGTTCTGAGAGTGATGATGACTCAGATTCTGAAAGCTTGCCTGAAACTGATGCTGATGAGGAGATGATGAAGCTGTGTGCTCTTATGGTGAAAGGAATCACAAAGATTGCATACAGGAAGTTCAGGAAGGGAAAGAAGTTTTCCAGGAAAGGCATAAGTTCTGATAAGAAGAATTTCAGAAGATCTGAAGGAAGAGGAGGAAAGTCTGACAGAGGAGATTACGCTAATGTTAAATGTTATAATTGTGGTGAGAAAGGCCACATATCTCCTGATTGCAAGAAGACCAAGAGTGACAAAGGCAAAGCTCTTGTCACAAAGCAGAAAAGCTGGACAGACACCTCAGACTCTGAAAGTGAGGAGAACTATGCATTGATGGCAAATGCTGATAAATCAAGTTCTGAGAGCAGTTCTGAAGCTGCTGAAACAAAGGTACCTCAGACTACTTATGCTTTTCATACTGATGATATTAATGAGTTGAGAAGATATCTTAAAACCATGTTTGTTAGTTATAGAGATCAAACTTTAACATGTGAAAGATTAACTTCTGAAAATCTTGCTTTTAGGAAAAGAAATGATTTCTTAGAAAAAGAGTTAGTCATGTTCCATCAAACTCAACAGGATAGAGATGATGCTTTTTATGTTAGGGATGAAGTGCTAAAAATGAATGAATCTCTAAAAACTGAGTTAGAAAAGAAGAGAGAGATTATCAGAACTTGGACTAACTCTGGCAAAACAACTCAAAATTTGCTAAGCAGTGGAAACTGGAAAGAGGGCTTAGGCTATGGAGAAAATAAAAATGAAAAAGGAACTGTAGAAATTAAGCCTGTTGACAAGCAAAAGCCGAAGTTAAAACCTGTTAAGTTTGTAACTGAAAAATCTAAAAATGAGAAATCAGAAGTTAAAAAGGAATTAGCTTCTGACAAACTAAAACAGGAAAAGACAGCTGAAGTTAACATAGGCTTAATGACAAAGAAGCAGCTTAAGCATAAGCTGAAAGATGTTAAGAATGCAAACAAGGTAAAATCACCTAGGAAAAACAGGAATGGAAAGGAAGGTGTGAATAAAAGCAATAACTATAAATCTGTTCCTGATGCTCCTAGGAAAGCATGTCATAACTGTGGAAGTTCTAACCATCGGGCTTCTTTTTGCAGGAAGAATAAGAATATTAACTCCTTATCTACAAAGTCAGGAGTTAAGAGTCAGTCTGTTAGATACAAACCACAAAATCCTTGTTTTCATTGTGGTAGTTTATGGCATTCCATTTATACTTGTAAGGAATATCATAGTTTGTACTATGATTATTATCAAATAAAACCTTCTTTAAAGAAAGTTTCTGTTGTTCCGTCTAGTGTAAGTTCTGATTCAAAGTCTGGTAGTATAAGTTCTGATAAGAAAACTGTTAACATAAAATCTGATGCTAAATCCGCTGCAAATGTTAACAAACCTAAAAAGGCCAAAGGATCCAAGCAAGTCTGGGTCCTTAAAACTAATAATTAGTGGTCTTTTTGATTGCAGGGCAACAGGAAAAATATTTTAGTTCTGGACAGTGGATGTTCAGGACATATGACTGGAAATAAGGCCCTGCTATCAGACTTTGTGGAGAAAGCTGGCCCAAGTGTTTCTTATGGAGATGGCAATATTGGAAAAACTTTGGGATATGGCAATATCAATCTTGGGAATGTCATCATTAAAGATGTAGCTCTGGTCTCAGGACTTAAACACAACTTACTGAGTATAAGTCAAATCTGTGACAGAGGTTATCATGTTGATTTCTTTGCAGAACATTGTGAAATAGTTAGTAAATCTAAAGAAAAAATTGTTCTGAAGGGATTCAGGCGTGGTAACATTTATGAAGCTAAGCTTTCAACAAGTTCTGATGGTTCTGCAATCTGTTTAGTGAGTAGAGCCTCAACTGAAGAAAGCTGGAATTGGCACAAGAAACTCTCTCATTTAAACTTCAACAAGATAAATGAACTGATCAAGAAAGATCTTGTGAGAGGACTGCCAAAATCAGTGTTTGTTCCTGATGGTCTTTGTGACTCATGTCAGAAGGCTAAACAAAGAAAATCTTCGTTCAAGAGCAAGACTGAATCATCAATTCTTGAGCCTTATTATCTGCTTCATGTTGATCTATTTGGTCCAGTGAATGTCATGTCTATTGCAAAGAAGAAATATGCGTTGGTCATAGTAGATGAGTTCACCAGATACACATGGGTGTATTTCTTACACACAAAAAGTGAAACTGCATCTATCCTGATTGATCATGTCAAACATCTGGATAAATTGATCAAAGATTCTGTGAAAATTTTGAGGAGTGATAATGGCACTGAATTCAAGAATCTGATAATGGAAGAGTTCTGCAAAAATCATGGAATAAAGCAGGAATTTTCTGCTCCTGGAACTCCACAGCAAAATGGAGTTGTTGAAAGAAAGAATAGAACTCTCATTGAAGCTGCACGAACAATGCTTGAAGAAGCAAAGCTTCCAACCTATTTCTGGGCTGAAGCTGTGCAGACTGCTTGTTTTACTCAAAATGCAACACTCATTAACAATCATGGAAAAACACCATATGAGATGGTGAAGAACAAGAAGCCAAATCTCAAATACTTTCATATATTTGGATGTAAGTGTTTTGTTCTCAAGACTCATCTTGAACAGCTATCCAAGTTTGATCTAAAAGCTGATGAGGGAATCTTTGTGGGATATCCACTTTCTACAAAAGCCTTCAGAGTCTATAATTTGAGAACAAAAGTGGTCATGGAATCTATCAATGTCTCTTTTGATGACAAGAAGATCACTGGACTTGAAGATTGCATTGATCATGATCAGCTGAGATTTGAAAATGAAGATTCATATTCTGATACCTCAAGTCCTGACAGTCTAAGTCCTGATACTGTAAATTCTGATGGATTAAACTCTGATGTTATTGAAACTGTGGTGACTACGTCAAAGGAAGATGCACCAATGCAGGGGGAGCATACTCAAGATATTATCACATCTCAAGAAGCATCAGAACATACATCTGGCTCTTCAAATTCTGATTCGTCAAGTTCTGATAAGCCAAGTACTGATACTGAAGGATCCAACTCAGAGAGCATAGTTTCAGGGGGAGCATCAGAAAATGAAACCGAAGACAGCATGAATCATGGGGAAGCTATCTGTCAGCAAGAGCGAATCATTCGACTCGCTATCTTGTTTGTCGAAGATAGGAAGAGGAAGATGACTTAATCTCGTCTTCTTCTTGTTCTTCTTCATCCTCAGCTTTGTCAGGCTTCTTAGCTAGGACTAAAGCTGTTGACGTTAGGATTAGAAGCTTAGGGAAAAATCTTGTATTGATGTAATTTCTATTTCATATATGTATTGACTTGATATATTAATGAAAACTGTTTTTACTTCAAGATTTTGTCTCTGAGTTATTTTATCTGTGTTGTTAAATCCTGCTTGATATTCTGATGACCATTTAAATTTTGTCTTTATTTAAGTTCTGATTCTTTGTCAGCACTTATTCATCGAAATTATCTCGGTCATTTTTAACATGATTCATTTTCAGAATATTAATGTTGCAGTGAAAAATAATTCAATCAGTGCTAACGGTTTCAATTTTGAATTAAAACTGTGTCTCTTGATAACTGAAATGGTTTTTCCTTGAAACAAGGCAACTGGGTAAGTAATCATTCCTGTTTTCTCGAGCCCAGTAACTATCCGTTATTACTGCATGTCTGACAGGTGTCCAACGGTAACATTTTTTTTCAGAGTATAAGAACAACAGAGAGAAGATTTCTTTAATCTTTTATTTTCTTTATACTTTATCTCTCTTCTTACTTTTACTCTCTTTCTCATTCTTTCTCACGTTGGTTTTTCATACAGACATTATCTCAAACACCTAACAGGCATACTTGAATTTCAATATTTTTTCACATGGCACCAAAGGATTTAATCATTGATGGAGCAAAGTTTGTTCCAAACAACTATGCTGCAATTCTTGATCATGCTGAAGCTCCATCTGAATTGCATTTTGTGCAAGATCTTCTTGCACATAGTGAGGTTGGGTACGCCTTAACTCAGCCTGAATTATTTTCAAGTCAACAAGTTCTGCGGTTCTGGAGGACTGGAGTTTATGATGATGGTGGTAAACGAGGAACTCCCAGTATTATCTTCCAAGTGGGTGATTCTTCCTATGTAGTCACTCCTGGTACAGTACGAAGAGCATTACATCTTCCAGAAGATTGTACCTTCTCTATACCAGAGGAATCAGAACTTCGGGGGTTAATGACTGATTTGGGATATGAAAAGAGTCTGACGAAACTTGGACAGTTGAAATGGGCTAATATCAGAAGAGAATGGAGTTTCTTCTTCGATTGCATCACCAAGGCTTTTGGCAACAAGTGTTCAAATTTTGATGCTATCCCAATTCTGAGTCAGCACATCGGGTATGCTATTATCCATCAAACTCATTTTGATTTTGCAACTGGAATAATTGGTTTTATTGGGGATAGGATGACAGAGGATCGAGATGTTGTTTATTTTGCTAGATTCTGTCAACTTATTTATACGTATTGTACTGCTGAACCCCAGTTAGTCAGCACTCAAACCCCACCTTTTAAGGTTGCAAAAAGGTACTTTAACGACCTGATAAATGCTGACGCAAAGAAATCAATGGTGAGACAATTACAGATTCCTCAGTCTGTGAAACAGATTCTGGTAAATGCTGATCCTGCTACTTACAAATCTGTTTACTCAAATGTTCAACCAACTCACCATAACCAAAATCCATCAACCTCAGTCCCTACCTCTCATTCTACTCAACCTACCCTCAGAACTTATCTCAAATCCTAGCTCTCCACTTCACAGACTGCTCAACCTTCTTCTTCAGCACCTACTGTGAAGCCTACATCCTCTAAGCCAAAGAGAACAAAGACTGTTCCTCAAACATCTCAGAAGAAGAGGAGGATTACTTTGAGAGATGAATCAGATTCTGAGGATCAGATTCCCTCTTCAGAACCTGTGGTAAATGAAGCTGAGAAGGCAACTTCTCAGAAGGATTCTGCAATTGGGGGTTCTAGGCTTCTTAAGAGGCTTAGACGTATGACGGTTCCTGAAACTCCCAAGGAATCCAAATCAACAAGGAAGTACAAGAAACAGAGGGCACAGAGGCCAGTTTCAGATGATAAGGAGGAAGCAGCTAAGGAAGGGGATCAGGAATCTCTGATCTCACAAGACAAGGAATTTGCTCCAGTCACTTCTTCTCCATCAACTCCATCTCAGGAACCTGTATCTGACAAGGCTAATTCACCTTCTATGTCTCTTGTTGATCCAGGCACAAGTGCTGAAATTGATATTCAGAACCTGGTTGTGCCTGAAATACTTTTCTTAGAAGCTCCAACAGCAAATAATCCTTCCACAACACCTGTTACTGATGCTGTTCAAACTCCTGAGTTATCACTAACACCTTCTCTGCATCAAGATGCTGATGATCAGATTTTAGGTGAGCATCAGGATATGGCTGTTGATCAGAACTTAGTATCAGATCAGCAATTAGAGGATGTTGAAGCCTCCATTACTACTCACACAGTTGTCTTATCAGAAGATACTGATTCTTTAAGTTCTGATGCTGCAAATGTTGGAGATACTGGTGAAGCTGCTACAACTGTAGATGCTGATGAAGCAGGTCCTTCAGGACATACTCCTCCACTGACTCTTCCTAAGTCTGAACTGCTAAAGGAGTTTGTTATCAGGGATGCACCAGTACCTTGGAGTGAAACTCCTGCAGGTCAGGAGTGGACTAAGGAATGGAACTCAGTTTCATGTCTTCCAAATGCTTTACATCTTGCTGAGCACTTGACTAAAGCTGATGAAATGTTACATTCTGATGATTTTAAAACCCAGCTTAGAGTCACTGCATTGAGTACTAAACATCTACAAGGTCTTCATTCCAACACTCATGCAGAGCTACACAAGATTCAGGAGAACTTTATTAAACAGGAACAACCTTCGAAACTTGATAAGAAAAAGTTCTTCCAACCTACCATTGACAGGGTTGCTTATATTGAGAAAACTCAAGAGAAGCAACAAGCTCAGATTGATCAAATTCTGACAAATCAAGCTTCTCAGCAATCGCAACTTACTGAAATCCAGACCTCAGTGGAACTACTTATCTCTCTTTTATTACCTGCTGATGCCAAAAAGGGGGAGAAGGTAATTAAGTCCAAATGCAAAACCAACAAGTCACTGCAAGGAAAGGATGATGGAAAAGATGACCAAGGAAACTCTGGAATGGGTAGTGGTCATAGTCAAGGTAGAAGGTTTACATCAAGACAAGCTAGTCACAGAACAAGTTCTGATACTGGGAAAAGAATAAGTTCTGCTACTGGTAAAAGGATAAGTTCTGATGAACTTCTAGATCTTGATGAGGAAATGTCAAGACAGTTATTTCTTCAAGAAAATCCAGGGATGGACTTGGAAAGTTTAAAGGAAGAAGAAGCCAGACTTAAATCAGAGAAAGTCACATCTAAATCTGAAGCTTCTGGTAAAAAGTTACTTCCAAAACCTAAAGGCATTGTGATCAAAGAAAGGATACATACTGAAGAAACTTTGGCTAGATCACAACCACAGATAGATCCAAGATCCAAGGGTAAAGAAAAGGTTGGTGAACCTATCAAGCCTTATGTACCTCCTGAGGAAGAAGAAATTACTGATGGAAAAGATAATCTTGCTCTGACTTCAAGAAAAGTTCTTAAAACAACCTCTGACATGGCTCAAGTTGTTCAGAGTCAAGAAATTGTAAGTTCTGATATTCAGAAGAAGCAAGTAACCTCTGACAGTGCTCAAGTTAACTTGATATCAGAAAATAAATCTAAAACACTCCTACCAGGATTCACTAAAGCAAAACAGACTCAATCTTTGAAGACTACTCTAAGTGGTTTTGAAGCAAGAGTAGTTACTGGAAAGGAAGCTAGAGATAAAACTGGATTGGGAAGTGCTGATGAAAGAAGAGTACACAACACTACCGATGATCCAACTTCCTTGAGTGAACCAGGTATTGGAGCAACTCCTGAGAGATTGAATCAACTAGAATCTGTACAGATGGTTTACCATACCTACTTGAAAGAATACATCATGTTGTATTTCATGACAGATGGTAGGGTTTATCATATAAGACAAAATGCCATTCCATTGAAGTATTTTGAAGAATTGGAGCATGTATTATTCTTACTTCAAGTGGATGACAGAATAACAGAGACTGCTGCAAACTACTTAAAAGAACAGATTCAGAGACAGAAAAGAATTTATTCTGTTAAGTCTGACAGCAGATATGTTCCAAAGTACAGAAATCACAATGGTGATATTGTTGATATGAAGCCTAATACTGCACAGATCAGAACATATCTTGGTATTAAGGGGCTTGAATTCAATCTAGAGTCTGACAAAGCTTATGTCATAAGACTAGATAGGGAGTTGAGAAAAGCAAAGATTAATGATCTCAGAGCTGCAATATTTCAAACTGGTGAAGATACTGCAGAGCTTAAAGATGTCAAACAGAGAATGATTGATGAACTCAGATATGCTGAGAAATGTTTGTTGAAGAATTATCTCAGAACAACTCCTGACATCAGAGAGATCAGAAAATGATGAAGCCAAGTCGAAGATCTACAACTGCTTAAATTCTGACATTTATACAGATTGAAGTTGTTATCAGAAGTTGAATTGGTAAAAGCTTTAAGGACTGTAAGTTGTAGTTATCTTGTCTATTTCTCATGCATTTGTACTTAATGTTTTTGACATCATCAAATATCTGTTAAACTTGTATATTTTGCTAATTTACAAGTTGGGGGAGATTGTTAGATATATTTGATAATGTCATGGCTAATATGTTTTATGTTTAGATTTCAGATCTTATTTGAACAGGACAAATCAGTACTTAACTGATCAGTACTTATACTGGAAGTCAGAACTTAAGGGATATCAGTACTTATGTTATCAGGAGATAAGCATCAGGAGATAGATATCAGAACTTAAGTGCTGAAGGACGATCAGATAAGGACAGTAGCTGATTAAAGTTAAGAAGATCAAGATAAACATAAGAAGAGATATGCATGAAGAAGGAATTCCGTGAAGAATGGAATACTTGGAATAGAAGATATCTGATTGATATATTTTAGGAAGCAGAATTATATTCCATATCAATTAGCGATTATCTTGTAACTGTGTAGTATATAAACACAGACATAGGGTTTACACTATAAGTGTTATCATTATCGAGAATATTATTTAAATATAACCCTAGCAGCTCTCGTGATATTTTGTTCATCACTGAGAGATAACAGTTCCAGATTGTAACAGAGTTTATTGTTTAAATAAAGTTTGTTTTCTATTACATAAGTTCTTGAAGTTTGATTTGATTGTAATAAACACTGTATTCACCCCCTCTACAGTGAAAGTGTGACCTAACAGTTGGAATCTAGCAAAGCATTGCAAGAAGGAGAAGCTATTTCTTGGAAAAAGTTTACAGAGTTATTCTTAGAGAAGTACTTACCAAGTTACATGAAAGACCAGTTAGAGATGAGGTTTTTGGATTTAAAACAAGTGAATATGATGGTAGCAGAGTACGAAGTGAAGTTTTTGGAGTTGGAAAGGTTTGTGCCAAAGTACGTGAATACAGAAGCGAAGAAAGCTAAAAAATTTCAACAAGGACTCAAGCCATGGATTCGTAGTCAAGTGGCTCTTATTGAGATAAGGACATATGTTATTTTGGTATAGACGACAATGATTGTGGAAGGAGAAAGTGAAGCAATAAAGAGGAAAAGTGAAGGAAAGAAGAGGAAGTTTGAGGATTCAGAAAAAGACCAGGGAAGTTCCAAGATTAGAGGAAAGTTTGGAAGGAATGTAGGAAATCAAAATCAGAAGTTCCAGAAGTTTAAGCATGGAAACGAGAACCAAAAGAATCATTTTTAGAAAGCTGGACAATCGACAAAGGACAATAAACCCCAGATTCAGGAATGCAAGTCTTGTGGGAAGAGGTACCCTGAAAGATGTAATAAGCTCAATATGACATGTTTCAAGTGCAAAAGAAATGTCATTACTCATTAGAGTGCATGAGTGGTACAGGGAAGCCAGAGATGACTTATTTTAAGTGTGGGAAAGTTGGCCATATGGCAAGAAATTGCACGGAGCCTGCTCAGAAGGCAAATGTTCTTATGATTGCTAGACCACCGCTTCCACCAGCACAAACATTTCAGTCTAGGCGCAGATATTTAATATGACAATGAAAGATGCAGTGCAGGATGCGGATGTGGTGGCAGGTACGCTTGCTATAAATTCAGTAGAAGTCAAAGTGTTAATGGATTTTGGAGCTACTTGATCATTTATTTCTGAAAATGTTGTGGATAGATTAAAGTGTGTTGCGTACCCTTTAGAATCTAATCTGATTATAGAAGTAGCAAATCAGGAAAAAGTTGTTGCCAATATAATTTTTCCTAGTTGCGATATTATTATAGAAGGTCGGCATTTTTCTGCTGATTTAATACCGTTTAAGTTAGGAGAATTCAACATTATTCTCGAAATGGACTGGTTATCAAACCATGATGCGCAGATCGAATGTAGAAGTAAGAAAGTGAATTTGAGGACCAAGGATGGAACTAAGGTGATATTTAAAGGAAAGAAGCAAGATAGGAAGTTTCCAAAGGAAATTCAGACAAGAAGATTGTTACGACAAGGATGCGAAGCTTATTTGGCTCACGTAAAGGATGTGGAGAAGGAATCTGTAAAGATTGAGGACATTACTATGGTTAAAGAGTTTCCCGATGTATTTTCCGATTAATTACCAGGACTACCTCCAGATCGAGATATTGAGTTCACGATTGATTTGGCTCCTCGAATGGAACCAGTTTTGAAAGCCCCTTATCAAATGGTGCCCATTGAAATGAAGAAACTAGCGACGCAATTGCAAGAATTGTTAGATAAAGGAGTTATTCGACCGAGTGTATCCCCGTGGGGTGCACCAGTGCTATTCGTAAAGAAGAAAGATGGAAGCATGAGATTATGTATCAATTATCACGAACTCAATAAGTTGACTATCAAGAACAAGTACCCTCTCCCGCGAATCGATGATTTATTTAATCAATTAAATGGAGCTACTTGCTTTTCGAAGATCAATTTAAGATCTGGACATCATCAACTAAAGATTAAGGTGGAAGATATACCCAAGACAGTGTTTCGAACGAGATATGGACATTATGAATTCTTGGTAATGGCGTTTGGTCTGACGAAGGCGCTAGCTGCTTTTATGGATCTTATGAATCGAGTGTTTAAGAAATACTTGGACAAGTTCGTAATAGTATTCATTGACGATATTTTGATTTACTCAAAGTTGGAAGAGGAACATATGGAGGATTTGAAGATTGCTTTGGAAATCTTGAGGAAAGAGAAATTATACGCTAAGTTTTCAAAATGCGAGTTTTGGTTAAAGGAAGTTCAGTTTCTTGGACACGTAGTCAATAGTGAAGGTATCAAAGTAGATCCTGCGAAGATTGAAAATGTTATGAATTGGGAAAGACCAAAGACTCTAATGGAAGTGAGAAGCTTTTTGGGACTAGCGGGATATTATCAACGATTCGTTCAAGATTTTTCTAAGATTGCAGTTCCACTGACTAAGCTAAAAAGGAAATAAATGAAAAATTTGTTTGGATAGACAAGTACGAGGAAAGATTCCAAGAACTAAAGAAAAGGTTAGTTGCTGCGTCATTGTTGGTTCTACCCGATGAGAAGGGCGAGTTTGTGATTTATAGCGATGCTTCGTATAAAGGATTAGGTTGTGTGTTGATATAACACGGAAATGTTATAACATATGCGTCACATCAATTGAAGTCGCACGAGCAGAAATATCTTACATGTGATTTGGAATTAGCAGTAATTTTGTTTGCCCTTAAGATTTAGAGATACTATTTGTACGAAGAAAAGTGTCAAATTTATACGGATCACAAAAGCTTGAAGTACATCTTCACGCAAAAATCATTGAACATGAGACAACGAAGATGGTTGGAATTAATCAAGGATTATGACTGCACAATAAGTTATCATCTCGGAAAAGTGAATGTTGTAGCGGATGCGGTAAGCCGCAGGGAAAGATTGAATATGTTAACTTCGTTTGCAGAATTGATCAAGGAATTCAAGAAGTTGGAGATAGAAATGCAAATCAAGGAGATAACAAATGAAGTGATTTACACAATGGCATTTCAGCCAAAGATATCGGAAAAGATTCGACGTTGTCAGGAACAAATGATGGACCACGAGAAAGATAAATTGTCAGGTGAAGAGATTAAAGCTCAAAAGAATGATAAAGGGGTATACAAAGTTTGTTCGCGTATCTGGATTCTTAATGTTACAGAGTTGAAGCACGAGATTCTACACGAAGCGCATAATTCAAGATTTTTTATTCATCCTCGAAGTACGAAAATGTACAAGGACTTGAAAGAGACCTATTGGTGGCCGAACACGAAAAAGGAAATTGCAAAGTGGATAAGCAAGTGTTATACGTGTCAAAGAGTAAAGGGGGAACACCAACGAATGAATGGATTGCTTCAGCCACTAGACATACCTGAATGGAAATGGGAGCATATCGCGATGGATTTCGTGGTAGGATTACCAAAGACCAAGGCGAATCACGATGCGATTTGGATGATTATCGATCAACTGATAAAGTCAGCGTATTTCTTGCCAATCAATGAAAGATTTTCATTGGAAAGGTTAGTCAAGTTGTATCTAAATGAAATAGTGATGCGCCATGGAGTACTAGTAACTATCGTTTTTAATAGAGATCCAAGGTTTAACTCAAGATTTTGGCGACAATTTCATGATCATTTGGGTATGAAATTGAAAATGAGTACAACATATTATCCGCAGACAGACGGACAAAGCGAAAGGACTATTCAAACAATTGAAGACATATTGAGAACCTGTGCATTAGATTTCAAAGAAAATTGGGATGATCATTTATCGCCCATTGAATTTTCTTACAACAACAGTTATCACGTGAGTATTGGCATGCCACCGACCAAGCATTGTAGGGAAGGAAATGTAGATCTCCTACGTATTGGGATGAAGTTGGTGAGCGCAAGCTGTTGGGCCCAGAACTAGTTCAACAAACAAAAAATAAAGTGGAAGTGATTCGCAAAAGGTGGATAGCTTCTCAAGATCGACAAAGGAAATATGCAGACTAGAATCGAAATGATATGGTATTCGAACCCGGAGACAAAGTGTTGATAAAGATATCTCCATGGAAAGGTTTATCCAGATTTGGAAAGAAAGGAAAGTTGAGTCTTATATATATTGGACAATTCGATGTGCTAAGGTAAGTTGGAAAAGTGGCATACGAGTTAGCGTTACCTCCACAAATACAACATCTCCATAACGTGTTCAATGTATCTCTTTTGAAGAAGTATAATGAAGATGTTAACAACGTAGTCGAGTTGGAACCCGTGAAAATTCAGCAAGATCTATCTTATGTGGAACAACTCGTTCGAATTTTAGATCGTAAAGAAAAAACGCTTCGAAATAAGGTTGTACCTTTAGTTAGAGTTTTGTAACGACCGGGATTTTCGTGAAGTATTTATATGAATAAAATACAGTTGTATGTTATAATTGTGGATTATGTAGATTTATGAGTATAAAATATTAAGTTATATAATTTTATGGTTTATGTGAAATTTCTGTGAAATAGTAATAAGGAACGGGCAAAGCCTCATTTCAGTTTGATGAGTCAGCGAAAAGGGTTAAGTTGTGATTATTGGGTCATCGGGTAGAACGGGACCCGTTGTTCGAAAGATGGATTAAATGAGAAGGATTAAGAATGATAAAATTGAGGATTATAATAAGTATATTAAATATTGAGTTCTCTGTGTATTTCTGTGGTTTGGATTCATAATTGAGAAAGTTATATCATTATTTAAATTATCGGGTAATTGTTCCTTGCGTAATCAGCTATTAAAAGGAGAATAATGTGTTTAAATGTACCAATATGAAATTTGTTTGATGCTATTGTGTGAATATATGTTATTTTAAAGGTACGAGTATGAATCTGTGATTCACGAGTTTTAGCATATTTTTCAGAGGATTTATTTGATTAAAATAAGGATTAATTGATCCTTATATATTTTTATAAAATTATTAAAATATGATCAAGGTGCAAAATTTATTTTATTATCTCTAGAATAGTCCTAAGGACTTTCCAAAAATGATAGTTCGATTTAAATTGATGTTTTGATACTTTAAAATGATTTTCCGAAGTTTATTTCCATTATATGTGATTTATTTGTAAAATCCATAGGAATTAAACCGGTTACTCAAAAAATATTTTGAGACTATGGGTGAAGAGCTAATTTTATGTTTTACGCTATAAAAATAAAAGTTGAGCCATTTGCGTATTGAATGAAATTGAATTATATTTCTTATTTCATTTTTGCATAAATAAAAATATATAAAAAGAGAAATCAGATTTTTTGTTTTTAGGGGTAAAATTACCTTTGTGCCCCTGCACCAAGTATATAGACACTCCCTCCCCCTTTCTTTTTCTTTCCCCGTGGCTCTACTCTCTCTTTTCTCTCTTTCTCTTCTTTCGGACTCTCCTCTCTCTCTCTCTACTCTCGGTGCTCTCTCTCTCTCTCTCTCTCTCTCTCTCTCTCTCTCTCTCTCTCTCTCTTCTCTCTTCGATTTTATGAATAAAACATAATCCTAATTTAGGATTTGAGTTCCTCTCATCTTATATATATACATACATGGTTGCATGTATATGTGTGTGTGTGTGTGTGTTTGTGCTTGATACGGTGATGAACCCTTTCGGGTTCTTGTTTTTTATTCAGGTTTTAGTTCGATTATGCAGAAAATTTGTTGATGAATGCTTGCATGTGGTTGTTAACTGGATTCTTGAGATATTGGTGAGGTTTCATTAAAGAAAACCCCGATTCGGGCATCTCCGAGACCTTGTTGCCGTCGGTGATGAGCTTCAGCGAGCCGACGGTGGACTATGATGTTTGTCCGAGTCCTGCAACGATTATTCAAATTAAATTAGATGATGCATGTCGATTTGGTGTGAAATTTGAAGTAATTGATTTCGAGTATTGATTTTTATTAAGTCGAAACTACGTGTTTAACATGATTTATCGATTCGAGGTTATGCATGTTAATATTTTTGAAATATTCGGTTTAAAAAGAATTATGGGTTCGATTTGTTTGTTAAACTCAATAAATACGGTTTTGGTTCATCAAGTGAAGATTTTAGATTTTAGAATTATTGTTTGGTTCGAAATTTTGAATAAATTGGTTCTAATTATTTGATTAAATCTGAATGTATGTAGTTATAAGATATCGGACTAGACTCAATTGATTTTGAAATGATATGTGTTAAGATACAATTTGCATGTATAGAATATGGTTTTGAATTCGATCAGTAAGGTTTATATTCGGTGATAAAGAACATAAAAAAGTGAGTATTGAAATCAAGTTGCATGTTATAGTTTGATTCGGTATGTTAAGTTGTTAGATTGTTAATCGCGTAAGGTGAAATGCGTGTTACCTATTTTTAAGTATAAACTACTAAAGGTTTGGTTGATTGTTGTCTTTGACTAAAGGGTTAGCGTATTTGTGAATACGTCATTCCCGATTTTTCGAAAAGAAAGTATATAGATATTTATAAGGAATATAGTCGATATGATTTAATGAGATTTGGTGTCGGATTATGTGAATATATGATTACTTGTTATGTATAAAGTATCGAGTTAATTGATGATATGAAGCGTATAGAGGTGTAACCTATTATGTGTTTCGTATTCTATATGATTTAGTTATATTAAGATAATAACGATTGGGGTAGACGGTTAGACGTTCTGAAAAATGACAGGGAGTGATATGATTTCTAATTAGGGTTCGTTTTGTATTGTAGACTTGGAAAGCAAAGACATTCAGGCTAGAAAAGGGAAAGAAGTCTTAGGTGGCAGTAGTTCAGATTCCGTGAAACAGGAAAGCTTTGTGAGGCAAGTAATTCTGCCTTCTATTATGAGTTGATTATACAAAGGTTATTAATGCTATGCACTGATAGAATAAAGAATCTTCGTAATACCTTTATTAATCCTTATGATAAACCTGTTATCGATCCTTGTGGTAAACCTGTTATTGATCCTTGTGATATATCCTAATAGTAACCCCTTGTTCCAAGTACTTATACCTTGTTTTCGTATTTTGTTATCTTATGATCCTTTGACCATTAGAGAGTTATAATGAACCTTTCATATGTCATACCTTGTTAACCTAGATTCCTTTGA
This sequence comes from Apium graveolens, assembly GCF_009905375.1. Taxonomy (NCBI): domain Eukaryota; kingdom Viridiplantae; phylum Streptophyta; class Magnoliopsida; order Apiales; family Apiaceae; genus Apium; species Apium graveolens. Next base: position 249,074,384 of record NC_133650.1, on the reverse strand, counting down.
TAATCACTTGTGCCTTGTTAATGCGTCATTCTTTGGAACTATCCTGATAACGGCCTTGTTATACCCTGTTTAATGTTCGATCATTTTCCTTAACTTACTATCCCTGTTTACTTTCGTTCTGTTCACTTTCCTTGAATTCTTGAATTGAACTTAAAAATGACTTTCGACTTGAATGAGTCCAAACGATTTCACATATCGGTAAAGTTAAAATGAACTTAGCCAAACTTCCTTGTATTCCAATATACAGGTTTTCCAAAATGAATTCCTAAAGGATTGGATAGAGACCTAAGAGGCTAGTGGGACTAGTCCAGTCACGTAAGAGGCTAGCAGGGCTAGTCCAATATAAGGCTGAAATAATGCCATAGGTACCTTAATGACCGGATGGAGGTCAATACGGGCTAATCACCCGTATTATATTTAAAAGATGGATATTCCAATCAAGGGTTCTTTGTCGTTAAATAATGAAAGTAAAAGTTTTATAAATGTTGCAACAAGCGTTATGCTTTTCTTTTGATTTGAAGTTGAATAGTTTGATTTGAATCTTCTTTAAAGTCTTGATAATCTTATTCGAGAACCCTGTCACTTTACTTTTATATTGTTGCTCATAGCTTAGAGCGATTCATCTCTCAAAGTGTGAAACACTCTGAGAACCCTATCGATTGATCTTGAGAAACATTGTTATACAAAACTTAAATCTTAAGAGCTTTTGAAACCTTCCTTTGGAACTCCTTTCCTAGAAATTGATAGAACGCACCTAGTTATTGAAATAGAATGCCTCAGGTATGGTTGATTATATTAATATTTAGAACTGTATATATAGTTACTTGCTGAGCTTCTTTGCTCATTTATTTGTGTGATCTAACAATGGAAGTTAAGCAAGAACATGGCCAGACTTAGGTGCACCGCTCGCAAGAGCGTTCCTGATGGTCCTTATCGTGTCGTGGGATTCCAGATGCCAGACCAGGTAGATGCTATGTGAGCAAGCGATAATACGTTGGTGGGAAGTGTAATAGCTGAATCAGATACTCTTGGGTTATCTGTCTGTTCCAAGTCAGAAGTGAATAATTTGGTTTTATTTATATTAAGGTTTGTAATAATATTATTTTGGTTGGTAGTTGTAATCTTGTCTAATATTTTATCATGTTTAGATCCTGTCAGCTTCGGGGTTTATTATATTAGTTTATTGGTGTTGTGGGTCCTCATTCCTAACCCCGAGTTTGAGGGCGTCACAAATATTGATGAAGTAATTGAATGGGTTAGTATATTAAGTCAAGAATTAGGCCTACACATCACTGAGAAAAAAATCAGAAACTAGTGACGATGATTTTGATTCACAGTGTGATTCTTTGGAAAGCTTTTCGGATAATTTTGATGAAGGTATTGATGAAAAGAAGAGGAAAAAAAGCATGTTTTTTTACATAGAAAAAGACAATGATAATTGGAAAGTGGGGACACTATTCAATGATCACTATCAATGCAGAGAAGCTATTAGGAAGCATTCTTATATGCAGGGAATAATGATTAAATTTGCTAAAAGTGATAGGATTAGGGTAACTGGGAAAAGGCAGTTTGTAAGCCACCTTGTCCGTAGTTTTGTTTTGCCTCCATAAACTTTGATAAAAAAATTCAATTGAAAAAAGTGGGACCAGGTAACAAATCTTATGCTCATTTTGACCCTTTACTTGTATTAAGTTGACTTTAGGGCCTTCACATTAATTATGATTTATTTATCACTTTTTTCAGGTCACACATATGTAAGAGAACAAAGAGGATTACCCCTGATCTATTCTGGTTTTCTTGTTGAGAGGTATTTAAATGATTTCAGAATAAACCCTTATCGGCCTATTAATGCATTTCATAATATTATTATGAAGCACTTCAGTATAGACTTTAAACCACATGTTCTAAGGAGGCGAAAAGAAAGTGTCTGAAAATTATTAACGGAACTCACGAGGAACAATATGCAAAGCTCTGGGAGTACAAAACTGAATTATTGAAGAGGAATCCAAACTCAACTATTGAGATGGAGTTTGAATCGGGTAAATTTTAGAGCATTTTGTTAAAAGAAGTTTATTTGTCTTTGTACATTTTTGTGGTAAATTTATGTTTCGAGATTTATTTTTCAGGTAACAATTGTGTGTTTAGAAGAATTTACATTTGTTTTGCTGGAGTCAAACATGGGTTTAAACAAGAATGTAGACAGGTCGTTGGCCACGATGGCTGCAACCATTACAAAGGTCAGTTATTAGTCAATGTAGGAGTAGATCCCAATAACTCCATGTTTCCGATTGTATATGCAGTAGTAGAGGTTGAGAGATTAAATGTCTGAAGGTGATTTTTACAATTATTCATAGCAGATTTTGATATGGGTTTAGGTGAAGGATGGACCTTAATGAGTGATAGGCAAAAAAGATCGTTAAATGTGGTTGCAGAACAATTACCTATGACTGAACATAGATTTTGTGTTAGGCATATTCATAACATTCAAATAAAGGTACAAAGGTAGGTCATTAAAAGATAAGTTATGGTCTCGTGTTAGGGCAACAAATGTAGAATCATTCACAAGTGCTATGCATTATTTAAAGAATGAAAATGTTGGAGCAGCCCAGTGGTTAAGTGAGATACCTCTGTATCATTGGACTAGATCCCATTTTATGACGCACATGAAGTGTGATTTTTTATTAAATAATATGTGTGAGTCATTTAATAGGAGCATTTTATGGGCTAGGGAGCAAGGGATTTTAGTTATGTTGGAGCTTATTAGGGATACTTGATGAAAAGACTGCAGACAAAGAGAGAAAAATATAGATTTGGGAAGATAAAAGATTCACTCCTAAAATATACAAGCTGATTGAAAATTTTAAAAAGTGGAGTGGGGGTTGCTATTACGCCTATGCTGGCTACAATCAATTTGAAGTTACCACAGTTAATGGATCAAAATATGATGTGGATTAGGGAGAGAAAACATGTGGTTGTCGGAGATGGGATCTCACGGGTATTCCTTGCCATCATGTTATAGCTTGCTTGAACAGATTGAATTATAATGTTGATGATTATGTTGATCGTTGTTATATGTTGTCAATTACAAGAGAACTTATTCAGGGATTATCTATCCGATAAATGAAATCCCACAATGGGAGCATACATAACATCAAGTGAAGCCACCACATGTTGATAAACAACCAGGCATTCCTAAAAAAGAGAAAACCAGAACCTATAGATCAAGAAGAGATTGAAGTTGAAGGTGTCAAGATTTTGGCAAAGAAAAATTAACCAACTGTTATGTAAGTATAGACTTTAACATTTTTTAATTTCAGTTGATTTAGTGCTAGTTTAACATATTTTTCATATGCTAATAGGTGTAGAAAGTGCAAAGAGGAAGGACATAACAAAAGAACATGTCCTCAAAATATTACAACTGATACAAAAGATGCCAATTAAACTTCAGAGATTGATTTACAAGTTCAAAGAAGAACCGACGAAGAAGAATTAGAGGCAGCTTATAATGATGTGGCTTTGGAGGTGCACCTTAATGATGGAGGATCTCTTACGAGTCAACCTATTCAAGTATATATAGTAAATTATGCAAATAAAGCAACAAAAAATTCAAATACAACTGAAGCTGATGTAGCAGTCCCTCGGATAGAATTTGTAGCAACAAAAAACAAAAAACCCAAATGCTCAAAAAAGTAAGAAATTAAGTCTTTTCAACTGAAGTTACAACAGAGAAGATTATCAAACTAAAAGTTGTCATGACGGAAAAAAGAAGCAGGTGGCTGGAGATATGAATAAGCAGATTCAAGTAGAGGAGCTAAAAGGATTATCATCAAGAAGGAAATGAATGAAAAAATTGAGAAAGGTAAATAAACATGTGAAGATGGTGGTAATCTCGGTGCAAAGAAGACTCCATGAAATCCTAGTGTAAAGGTAGGTGAAAAATACAACATATATACAGGTCCAATGAAATTTAGGAAACCCGTAGCTCTAGTGAAGCAATTTAAGACCGTCATTGGTGGAACCTATGTCAAATCTGCTTCCTTCTTGAAACATGGTCATGATTTTATTACAAAGGATGCATGGACAAAAACTGTTGAAAAAGCTACTAGTAATCTGGGTAAGAATGCATTAAAAACAAATGATGCCAAGAAAAAGGATATCAAGGAATAATAAGACAGTAAAACTACTTTTGTTAATTTTGTTTCAATGCAAATCTTTTGTTGTTTTATTTTGCTTCACTATTTGCATTGAAAATGTGTTGTATAGTTTAATACATTAACAATGATTTATGTAATTCGATCAGATTGTACTTTGACAATGAATTTGGTGTTTATGGCCAACAACAATTACAGAATTTTTGAATTTTATAGCAACAGTTTATGTATTAAGTACATAAAGGATCAAAATAGGTTCATTTGTGTTTTTCGGGAACAAAGATGTTCATTTAGGAGGGAACATATTTCTTTACCAGATTTACCCTCTCTGAATATATCACTTGTCAAGATTCTGGTGCTTACAGTCGGAGTAATGGTTAAAATACACATATGTTGTACATGGAGGGTTGATATGTGACAATTTATTTGGAGGGTTGATATGTCCATTTTAACATACTTTAAGGGTTATATTCTTAACAAGCCTTTTTTTGTCAAAACAAATAAATTGAGTTGAGTTAGTTAGAGACTTAGAGTTGGTAACTAAAATTTTAAATTTTTTTACTTTAAACTTTTTTTTTTATGTTTAACTTAAAATAAGTAGGAGATTTATAACTAGGAGTTACTATGTCTTTGTAACTTTATTCATATATTTAATATATTATTTATATATATAGAATAACTTTTTATTTATTTAATTTATCAAGTTGAGTGTGAGTTAATTTCGAGTTAAATTCTGATAAAACAGACATCAACTCAATAAATTTAATGTAAACATAATTTTTAGATCTATCTCAGCTTTGATTTCTTATCAAGTCAAGTTAGCCTATTTTGGTTCGTTCACAATATTAGTTAGTGTGGTATCATACATAAAATTTTCGCTTTATTTTCCCCCATTTTTCTTTCTTTTTGATTAACATTGCAAAAACATAAAAATCAAAACCAACTAATAAAATATACAATATATAACGGGAATCAAGTCTTGCCTAACGACATGGAGAGTATTTTATAGTCTATTCATAATAGTTTTGTCCCTTATGCTGATTAAAGCATTATTCAACTGTTACCGTCAGTCATTATTATTAATTGGAATTACTATTACGAAGAGAAGTGATTTAGTATGAAGGAAAGTTTTTTCCTGATAAGCTTAAAGGAGGATGAGGTTGATGATTTGATTATGAACAAGCTACATAATAATTAAGCGAGATAGACATATGTTTCCGTTTGATTGGAAGGTTTCTCATGGATTCACATATAAATTTTTAAAAAATGCAACATAAGATGGTCTTCCTATGAAAAATCGAGCAAATTAATGTGTTAATGGAGAAATTTGATTAACAAAGATTTGTGGTTCGCGGCCGAAATCAAGGTCTGCAGCGGTGATCGGTGATCAGAAAAAATCACCGGAGTGCGTTGATATGTTCTTAAAAAATGGTTGAGATTGCTTGAGTTTATGTTTTCCTTCTCGGAACTCTCAAACATGTACCCTCATAATGTGCCTACATACCTCCTTTTATAGAGGATCAAGTTAGACGTAGTTCTTGGGGAACAAGAAACTTAGATGGACTTAGCTTCTCATTCCACAACATAATAGGAGTTGTCGAACCAACTTCCTATTATAACTCGAACATTAATTTGCTTTAGGAGTGCCTAGCGATGTGGCCTAGTCAGAAAGACCCAAAGTTCAGTTACGATTTCGGAACTTCATGGATAAGAAAACTCCCCGGCCGGTGGATATCTCATCCGTTGCCGCTATCTTCGTCGATTGTAATTACAGGTATAACCATGACTTACTGCAAATGCTCAAGCGCATCCTTTCCCTCCGATGAAAACAACCCACCAGACTACAGGACAAGTGATCCCAAGCGTATAAGTGCAAAGTGCGAGATAACCCCAAAGTCTCCCGACGAGGACAACCCACCAAATATAGAGACATGGCTCCCAAATCACACACTAAGTATTTACAATCGCTCCCCTATGAGGATAACTCTCAAGACTACCGAATGACTCATTTGATACATTTTCTGGGATTTTGGGCTCCCGGAGGCCCTCTTCCCTACTTAGGGTACGCCCTAAGAGGGTTTGGTGCCCTTCGGAGGCCCTTTTCATGCTTCGGCGTTCCCCAAGCATTATTGGGCTCCTCTGGGGGTTTCTCCTCTATGCTTGCGTATTTTTTATATTCTATTCACTTCCCAGTTTAGTTGTGGGAGCAACCTCCTTTATAATTTATTAGAGTTATTCATTTCACATTACGGAGCGGCCACCCCGTGCGGCCATACAACACGGGGCGCGCCCTAAGGGGTTTGGGAACATTTCTCCGGAGCCCAGATCATTCTTTGTTTCTTGATAGATTTATTATTTCTCCCTTAACTTCAAAACACCTTTTGTAGACTCATTTTCCAATACTTGTTCTTCCTCGTCGTCTTCTACTATAGCGTTCATCGTAGTATCCTTGTCGTGGAAGCCGTCGTAACATCCTCGTCGTGGCGGTCGTCACACGCTTCCTTCTTTATGATTGTTACAAGCTTTCAGTGTTATAACCGTCGTAATCCTTTATATAGAACTTTATTAATTGTTGTCATAACTCCTTATCGTCGATAGTCATCGCAGGCAAATCCCGTTTAAGGCTAGCCCCGTATAGGGCATGTCCGGAGCTTCTGAGACGCGTTCTCCGATACTCGTCCTTCTTCTTCCTTGACGGTGATCCGACCCATTTTCTCGAAGAAAAGATGAAATACCCATGACTATTTTATGGTATAACAGAATGTATGTAAAACCATTGTAGGCAAATAGGTTCATATTTCAGTTCTATCACAAGATTGACATCAAACATGTAATAGATGGGAGCCCTTAGACTCGCTTTCAACTGATTTTTGCTAGATTGAAGGATGGTGACAATCCAAGAATATTGGAAATCAACAATACTGGTATTTGGGCACAACTACATGATATAAAATCAGGGTTTATGTCACAGCGAGTTGTCATGGATGTAGGGAACCATATCGGCCAAGTTGTTGAGTCAGATATTAACAACTTCACTGGTATATAAAGAGAATACCTCCGTGTAAGATTCTCAATTACCATGGATGTTCCATTAAATAGAATGATGAAGTTGAGAAATAATGCATATCAATGACAAGTTTATTAAGTTTAGAGTTATTTGCAAAATGCATCCCCCTGATTTGGCCAAAATGCGTTTTTTACCCATACTTTATATAATTGCACTTTACATCCCCTAATTATTTTTGGCGCGACAAATTGCACCATTTTCGGTAAATTTGTTAAAATTCTCAGGGGTATTTTAGAAAATTAAAATATTTAATTATAAATATGTTATTATTTAAGTTTTTTGACCCTCTAAATGATACTTTTCAAAAAAAATTAAAGAACAGAAGTTTTAGAGCACGAAAAAATCTTTTCAAAACAATTACATTTAAAATTATCAAAAATTTTACGAAGTCAAAATTAAATTAAATCTATACTTAATAAATTTATTAAAAAGAATTATAAAAAAATATTTCAGTTTTGAACCTTTTTATTTCAGGAAGATCTTTTCATTCCCTACAACTTTCATTCTTTAATATTTTTTAGAATGTATCATTTAGAGGGTTAAAAACCTTAAATAAAAAATAATTAAATATTTTAATTTCCTAAATACCCCTGAAAATTTTAATAAAATTAATGAAAATGGTGCAATTTGTCGCGCCAAAAATAATTAGGGAATGCAAAGTGCAGTTATATAAAGCATAGATAAAAAAACACATATAAGCCAAATCAGGGGGATGTATTTTGTAAATAACTCATAAATTTACAGTTAAACCTCTTTAAAGTAATACCCTTGGGACCGGGAAAAAATATTACTTTACCGAATTTATTACTTTATCGATATAATAATATTTTATTACTTTATCGATAAAGTAATATTTTATTACTTTACCGAATTTTTATGTTTACGTGGTACAGTATAATATATAATGTACGTATAAAAACTAGAATTAATCACATGCAATGTATTTGATCTAAAATTACTTTTATTATGATTACTTATATCCAAAAACTAGATGCATGCATATTAAAATTGCACCAGATCAGTACATAAAGGTAACATGTGTTGTGTACGTTGTATTGAAACTCAAACATCTAATATTTATTGTAATTCTTAAATAAAAATACATGAAGAGACACCATAATATTAATGATAAGACTTTGTGATTAACTATATAAAATGATAGAATGGTACACTACAGACACATACAATATCAACTTTGTTTTACAGTATACACCAATGTCTTCGCATCATCTAAAAGGAGTGAAAAAATCAGCAATCACAGATAAGATAAGGAGTGTTATTTGTGAATATAAAAAGGAGAATCCAGGTGTAAGCCAGAAAGATTTACAAGCATGGGTACATCAAAAATATGACTTAGATATCAGTCAATCAACTATATCAAACACACTCAAGAGAGCCTCAGAATACTTGTCCGACGAGAGGAAACAAAGTGATGTCAAAAAACACAAATCAGCAAAATATCCAGAGTTAGAGAAAGTTTTGTTTGAGTGGTTTCTTCAAAGGCAAGATAAAGTTAATATGTCTGGAGAAATCATTCAAGAAAAAGGAAAGGAGCTAATGAAGAAAATGTATGGGGAAAGTAAATTCCGATTTTAGCTTTTCCAGTGGATGGTTAGAACGTTTCAAGGCAAGATATGGAATCAAATCTTATCGGCGTTTTGGTGAAAGTGGTTCAGTGATGATGGAGAACATTGAAAATGCATTGCCAGGCATCCGATCAAAATTGGATCAATTTCAGTTGAAAGATATTTATAACATGGATGAAACGGGATTATTCTATCGACTTGAAGCTGACCATTCACTAGCTACCAAACAGCTAGAGGGCCGCAAAAAAGATAAAGAGAGAATCACTGTAGTTGTGTGTTGCAACGGTGATGGGTCTGACAAAGTTCCACTTTGGATCATTGGTAAGTACGCCAATCCTAGGTGCTTTAAAAATGTGAATATAAACAATCTTAATTGTGTGTATCGTTTTAACAAGAAGGCTTGGATGACTGGCTTGCTTTTTCAAGAATTTGTTACTTGGTTTGATAGTAAAATGAATGGCAGGAAGGTACTTTTGATTGTTGACAATTGTCCTGCTCATCCAAAAATAGTTGAAGGCTTGAGAAATACAGAGTTGTTCTTTCTACCTCCTAACACAACATCTAAGATTCAACCATGCGATGCTGGAATTATTCGAGCATTTAAAGTTCACTATCGGCGTCGTCTATATTCTAGCATGTTGCAAAGTCTTGAAGTTAATGCAACAAATCCTGAAAAAGTTAATATCTTGAATGCTATTAGTTTTGCTAACATGGCTTGGAATATTGATGTGAAAACAACCACAATTGCAAATTGTTTTCGGCATTGCAAGATTCGTTCAGAAGAAAATGATGAACAAGAACTTGGAGAAATAAATGAAGGTGTCGAAGGATTAAATGAAGTTATCTCTAATTTACGATATAGGAATGTGATGGATGTCGAGCATCTCTTAAACTATCCAAACGAGAATGATGCGGTTATGGAATCACCTACGGATGAAGAAATCATTGAGTCGGTAATGAGCACTGATGAAGGGACTGATCCTGAACCCGACGATAGCAATGTCATCCCAAGCGTGTCATCAAAGGAAGCATTTCAAGCACTCACCACTTTGAACAATTACTTGTTACAACACGAGCAAAACATACCAGGAGTTATTTTTGCTTTACATAAAGTCAAGGACGAGATTAATTTTGGCTTTGGTGGAAAGAAGAAACAAGCTACAATAGATTCATATTTTAATAAGAATTAAATTTTGTAATCATATACATTATACAGTATATATATATATATATAATTATGGAATTATTACTTTACATATTACTTGGGCCCTTAATGACTTTCGAATTTTTTATTATCTTATGCTTTTAGCGAGAATATTACTTTACAACATTGGCCCAAGTTGGGACCGATGAAAATTATTACTTAAGCGAGGTTATTACTTTATCGGATATTACTTAATCGAGGTTTAACTGTATGACGGAAAATAATGGAGGGAAGGAAACGCTAGAGTTAAATGTCTCTGACACAAAAAGGCGCCGTACTGAATGTTTATCACGGATGAAGCAAATGAGCTATCAAAATGATCAGACGATGTTGGCATAGAGATTTAAGCATATCCAAAAAAATTGCTACTGGCGCGTGCTGTCAGTCAGACCGGCCCATCCTCATGATTGCTTTAAATTAAAATTGTCGAGGTATCGGGCTTCCCTAGAAGATTCAATTCCTTAAAGACGTTGTTACTCAACAAAATCCCGGCTTTATTTTTTTATGTGAGACGTTATGTGAGAAAGATAAGATGGAAATGATTCAGAAAATATTGAAGTTTGAAGGTATAATAATTAGGATTGTCAAAAAAATTCGAAAAATCCGATATTCGTCAGAAATATCTGTATTCGTATCCGAAAAAAATAGGATATTATCCGTCTCCGACATAAACCGGATATTATCCGTATCTGAATCCGAATATTTCGGATACGGATATTGGTACATTCGAATCCGAAAATATTCGAATCCGAAAATAAATAAATAAATAAATAATATTTTATTTATTTTAAAATATATTTATAATACTTATATTATATTAATAATATATTAAATCATTATATATATATATAAAACAAACCAAGCATATATAATTAAATTTAATTGTTAACTTAACTTTACAAAAGTATGACATTTTAATTTAATCGATAAGCCACATAATTGAAGCCCCCTCGATTAGTTTAGACTTTAGTCCCTTAGAGAGACTTCAACAGTCATTGATCTAAAACACAAATACAAAACACAAAACCTCCTCAAATCTCAAACACAAAACCTCCTCAAAACGCCGCCGCCTGAGCTCTTCGACTATCTCAGTTCATATTCCACTCTTTCCTCATCGACGATTAACTATAAAGGTTAGTTTACAATTGCTTTGTCTCAAACCAAACTTAATACTAAGAGACGGATCCATTTTGATGTTGATACTCGTTGGAACTCAACTTACGAAATGATTGTGGCCTCACTTGAACTCCGACCAGCCATTGATCGTTTAAAAGAACTAGACACTGAATTTAAATGTCTATCTTCAGAACTAGAGTGGGAAAATGAAAAGAAGGTGTGTGATTTTTTGAAGATTTTTTCGGATATAACAAAAAAATATTCTGATGTGAAATATCCAAATGCAAATATATATTTTATTGATGTGATTCAGATTCGTAGAAGCATCAAAATATGGGCTGAATCTGGTGATGATTGGATCAGTGCAATGAGTAGTAAAATGCAACTGAAATTTGATAAGTATTGGGAAGAATGTAACAAGTTGTTGACCGTCGCTGTTATTCTTGATCCTAGATATAAAATGGTCATCGTTTCTTATGCTTACAAGGGTATATATGATATTCATGCTGACTTTTATGTTGAAGAAATACGTGAGTTCTTAGTTCAGATTTTTAATGAGTATTCTGAAAAATTTGGAAATAATGGAGGTTTTGTAGAAGGTTCTGGTATTGCAAGTTTTAGTAGTGCAGGTTCAGTTGCTGGAGAGTGGTTAGGAGGTTTCCAGGACCTTGTTGCAAGTAGTAACTTGAGGGAAAATTCAAGAAGAAGTGAGCTGGAGGAATATTTAAAAGAAGGGTTGTTTCCGATGGATAAAGAAGTGGACTTTGATATTCTTTATTGGTGGAAGCTCAATGCGCCAAAATTTCCTGTCGTTGCACGTATGGCTAAAGACATTTTAGCTATTCCTACTTCTTCCGTTGCATCTGAAAATTCATTTAGTAAGTGTCGTAGAATCATAACAGACACTCGTTCTTCTCTAAACGATGATTCTGTTGAAACTTTGATGTGTGTCAAAGATTGGCTTCCGGAAATTAAGGATGGTATGTTTATTCTCTTTATATTTAATGTTGTACTTGTGGTATACAAATTCAAAATGGTTCTAACTCTTAATTTTTATGTAGCTCAATCTGGAAAAGCTTTTGAGGAAGGTGCATCTAAGGCCTGCGATTTCAACTCTCATGACTTGGATAATGAATGAGATCTAAACTTCTAAGCAGTAAGCTAGCATGTAATTTTCAGAGTAAACATGAGTTGATATATATTTCTCCTGCTAAGTTCTATTACATTTTCCATGTGTTACATTTTCAATGACTGGTAGCAGGAAGGGGACTTGTAGCAGGAAGGGGACTTAAAACTGATGGATTGTAACTGCAGCCTGCAGGTACATCTCATGACTTAATCTATTTTTGGTGCAATCTGCAAAGTCTGTTGCTGCTGCGTTGAATATGTCATTAGGCCTTTCATTTTATTTAACATAGTAATGTATAGTCTGTTTTGGTGCAATCTGCATAGTCTGTGGCATGTTGCCGTTGTTAAGTCATGGAGATTAAGTAGGTTGTGACTTTAAATTAATTGATTATTTGACTGTTATCTAAATTTCTCAGGTTATTCTTATCATCTGCACTACAAAGGCCATTCTCCGAAACTTGTGGTCTTCACAGCCTACTAACATTTGTAGCATGGAGCCGTGAATTTTATTTGTTATAATTGGCAATGTAGTTTGAGTTTTTTGTAATTTGTTTGCTTGTTTAATAGGCCAAGTGACTTTGTATTGTGATTGTGTTGTGTGGCAGTATGTGTGTTGTTTGCTGTGGCCTAGTAGCCTTGTAGGTTACTGAATTTTGTTTTCAGTGTGTTACTCACTTCCGTTGCAAGTCTTTCATGGTAAAGAGAAAGTAGTATCGAATTAACTTTTAATTCCAAAAACAATAAATAAGAAAATATGGTTCTCTTAGTAATATAATCTCATTAATTGGAAAATATTTATCATATTAATTTGCTTTTTTTCCTAAAAAAATTGTAAATTTTATAAAAAAATTCAACTTTTGAAAAATGGGTTCGGATTCGGATATTATCCGGAATATCCGCCGGACTCGGATACGGATTTTTTCCCCGGATATATCCGGATTTGGATACGAATTCGGATACGGTTTGAACTCCCGGATTCGGATCCGATATCCGTTTGACAGATAATGGTCAATTCCTTGGGGAGGAAGCGAAGTTTTGGCTATGTAGTGGAGAGTAGCTGATCACGCTAAGCTACTCAACTTTTCTGAAAATCATGTTAACACACGGACATATGTAAGTTACTAATATTACTAGTATTTAACAATTAGTATTTAATTAATTGGAATATGTTATGTCACCAGTTAGCGAGAGGAAAACAACACCTCATTATCATTATATTTGGTTTATGAATTCTACTTTTATGTGATGATAAATTATTTGCAAAAAAACCATACGAAGTTTATAATTAATGTTTCTATATCTCTCTTTTGACTGTGTTCATTTTCTCAAGCTATGTATGTTACTATGTGCATGTGCGGGGGTCACAGAAAGGAACTTACAGTATATGGGTTGAAAAATGATTTTTGGCAGTAGAAAGTCGAGAACGGGAATGTTGGAGGATGGGTACTTCCCTTGAACATTTCATTTCTTATCCTTTTTTATTATTTGTTTTACACCCGACCAATAACAACGTTTTTTTACCTCTTTGCATAAATAATTTTGGAATATTTATGTTTTTAAATTTTATCTTTTTAATTTATATTCATATATTATATTTATTAGAATTTAATTTTAATTTTTTTTATTTTAGGCCGTTTTAATGGTATAGTTTTATTTTAACCCGACACACCATTATATTTACCAAACTTAATTCAATCTAATTATATTTAGTTTTTTTATTTTAACTCGGATCAATAATATAATTCTATTTCGTCGAGGTGAACAATGTATATTATCCTTGATATTATTATATAGTTTTATTCTGAGCTCATTATTCTTATTATTATTTTTTTTACTTTATATTCATTTATCGAGATTATTCATTCATATAATTTGTAATTTACATTTTATTTTTCTCGAAAAAAATTATAACTTATAAGTTGTTGTTTACCAAACACATTATCAATTTATAACTAGTTTATACGTAAAAATATTCAAAGGCCTAAATAACTTATAAGTTACGATAATCAATTCACTTATACGATACTTTTCAACTTTAAATCATAAGTTACAATTTTTAAAAAATCTCAAACGGGGCGTACGTGAGATTGTTAGTTAAATCTACAATTACCTTCGAGAAAGCCTTGTAGTAGTATAATATAAATGTCAAAATTATGTGTGTTTTGTCCTCTCACTTTTATGCACATTGAAGAATGAAATATGAAACATGAAAATTTGCATATTGGAAAATGTTGTTTATTTTCAGACTTCAGATTTCGGTCAAATCCGAAACTGAATTAAACACGACGGGTTCGGGTTTGAATTTATAAATTCGAGTTTGATCCGGGTTCAGGTTCGGGTTCAAGTAAGCGGTATGAAATCAGATTTAGGTTTGGTTTGTTAAATTCATTTAGACCAACTCGTTTGACATCCCTAAAAAGGAGCAAAAGACCTTTTATCACCTTATTTATTCATTACTTGCGCGGAAGGTCTTTCAGCCTTGATGAGCTATTATGAAAATTAGCATAATAACCCGTGCGAGGCACAGTTATTTTCTAGAATTTTTTTATGCATGCAATTATAATATTTTTAGTTATATTCTTATTTGTAAATGTTGTATAATGTATAACGTATTTATCTGTGTATCATTTTCATACAAGACATTACTAAATTACACAACGTTTCCAATATAGCTCATTAAGAAAAATATATATATTCTTATTTGTGTTGTATAATTGTATTTAATGAATGAATATAAGCAGGTAGTCAGTGTACGTTTAAAACGAAACAAATAAACTTAATATGTAAAATGTCGTTGGTATGTTTACAAAGAAAAAGTTAAAAATTAACATATATGTTGAATACAGAGTTGACCAAAATTTTTGAATTTTATTTAAATAAACTATATAACTGGTCTATATTATTACTGAGTGCTCTACTAACTTACAATTAACTTACTCAATTTAAAAAGATAAAAAATGAATAACTGAATTCAGAATTACTTGCAATCATAATATAAAATAATATAAAATTTACACTACTGTTAATATAAAAGTTGATTTTAATGAAAAATGTTAGTTTTTGAAATTTAATGTATGTATGTTTGGAAAAATGTTAGTTTTTTTACACCACTCTTAACAAAATAAGATTAAGTTATATGTGTCTATGTTAGCATGTGAATTATCGTATGTTACATTTCTTAGGAAATTACGATGGTTTCAATTATTTATATGCTAAATATCTGATTTATGTACATGTATAATCATTATTAATATCTAGTGAGACAATTGATTACTTAAATAACATGTATTTATAATTATTCAAAAATTAAAGTTATGTAATAAATAAATTGCAATAATTTATATATGGTATTCACATTATCACTGACAAACAATCCATATCTGTTTTTTACGCGACCGAGTATCAATCATGTAATATAAAAATAAATTATATATTGTAAGACTTATTATTGATGTTCATGATTTTTTTCAAGAATTTGAACGAAAAATTGTAATTATATTGTTATTTAAAATATTTTTAAGTTTTTTTCATTACAACTCTAATATTTTATTTATATAATAATTTGATAATATTGTATAATATTAACCTAAAATTAAATATTTTTTAATTCGATAAAGTTTTATAAATATTAGTTGAATTGGTTAATTCCTTCAAATTATTGAACAATATATATTTTTTTTAAAATAGTATAAAATGTATTAAATTAAATGCTACAATATAGTATAGATATAAATTTTATTTGAATAATTCAAAATATTTGTACAATATTATCTTGATCAATAAATATTGTTTATCTAAAAGATTTTTTTCAAAATGCTAGTTTTTTTGAAGTGAAATATGAAAAATAAATCGATTTAATATATCATCGTAGTTTTAACAAATCTCGTGAGATCTCATATCAAATTTCAAATATTTTTAAAATCGGGACAAGTCCCAAAACACTATTGCTCTACTAATGAAGTTAGTAATTTTAATATATATAATCAATTGACTTGATCGTATAAGTATCTCAAACACATTAATTTATATTAATATAATATATCAAAAAATTTCACATTATTGGTAAGATATTCTCGTCGAACTTGTAATTTAAATTTACAAAACGTAGAATGTGACAATGTTTTTCGGCTAGTCATGTAGTCAAATTTCGAGTATTTTTTGAATAATGAGCCAAATTCTGATTTCAAATTCAAAATAAACTAAAATTCATAGACTCATTATAATTCGAACTTATCTAAATATTTAATACCAATCTAGATTATTTATATATAGGCGATTCTATTTTCAATATATTTTTTAAAAATTATATATGTACATTTTAATTATTATTTTTAATAAAAAATATGTTAAAATTATATGAGATATATTTTCAAACTAAAAAATAATAATAAATAAGATAATAATCCATTTATGTACTATGCCTAACTTTATATCTGTATTTCAATTCTTAAAAATTAATTGTACAAATATTCAAGTAACTATCATTTTTTTTGCAGAATTCAAGTAGCTATCTTTAAAGTTAAATAAAATATTCCTTTAGCACACTTACATATTATATGTATGATAAAAAACACATGTGACAATATGGCGTAGTGGTATGAGGTTATATAGAAGAATGAAGCAATTCGAGTTCGATTCTCACAAAATAAGAATCCGATACGTGGAGTGAAGGTATGTCGTCAAAGCCCGATCATATCCAATATGTTATTAGCATATGATAGTTACATCAGGACCAAAAGTAAATAATGACAAATCCTCTATTTTTTTCAGTTTAAAACAGTTTCGAAGATCGGGTCAGGAGATTTTGATCAAGTCTGTGGGTCAAGCTCTGTCATCCTACGCGATGAGCGTGTTCTTCCCTCCGCTCAAATTGACTTGTAGGTGAAGATTTTTTGGAGTCGAAACTAGGCAACAATCCTAGCTTTGTGTGGCGTAGTATCTGGAAAGCAAATGAGGTGGTGCAGGAAGGTTTTAGATGGAGAATTGGGTCGGGTACAAAAATCAACATCACATGACAACTATGGTTAGTTGACGAATCTAATCCCTATTTTACGTCTAATACTAAGGGCCTTCTGAATAATAAAATATCGGCGCTACAGAAAAATGATATAAAGTAATGTGATCATGATTTAATTCGTGATATGTTTAATGAGAGGGACCCGAATTGTATCATAAATGTGTCTGCGGAACGATGATGACACCATATACTGGATTTATAATAATACATGGGTTTATTCAGTGAAGTGTGCATATAACATGATTCAAAGATAGAAAGGACTCAATTTGCTATGACGCGCTCTTTCAAATTATCCGTTAACGAAGAAGATACAATTAGCTCGTAAAACATGTTCAGGTGGATAAAAGGTGCCCAATTTATTTGAATGTATGTTCAGGAGTTGAAACCATAACCCATATGCGAGATCGTCACTGTCAGTTGAGCAATCTGGCATGTAAGAAATTCCCTTGTCTTGAATGAAAAATGTTCATTTGCTAAGTATTGTTGCTTCTGCAAATCAGTACCTTTTACAATGGAGACAAGCTCAAATTCTCTATAGTAATGCTCTGTTCTAAATATTAAGAGAAGGGGACGGAGCCACAAATTGGGTTAGGCCTCAGGTGAACACAATAAAGGTAACAGTTGATGTAACATTATTTACAGACCAAATGGAGTAGGGTTTTAGTTTGATCTCCACAAACTCAACATGTCAGTTGGTCGTCGTAACAAAATGCTACTCATGAAGTAACATAACAGAAGTTGCAGACGCAATGGATGTAAAGGAAGCATTGTCTTGGATTAAACAGAAGAGTTGGTTATGGGTGGAGCTGATATTGGATTCTTTAACTGTTGTGTAGACGATCCACAACAAGGTTCCAATGCGTTTGAGGCTCGGTCAGATTATTGAGCATTGTCCTAGAAAGATTGGTCTTTTGAACAAAGTTTTTTTGTATTTTATCAAACGATCTGCAAATATGGTAACCCATCAATTTGCGAGGGTTTCGTACAAATACCCATATCGTAATATCCTATTAAATTAAGAGATAATATTTTGTCGGCATTAGTAATAAAATAAAACTCTCATTTTTCGTCAGAAAAACATTACGAAAACATTAGTTACATGTTCAATGTTTACTAGCAGAAAAATATACAAAACATGAACAAAGATTAAAATTCTAAATTAGTGAGAATTTATACTTTTATGCAAATAGTATTATATACATATTTACTTGTAGAAAAATGAATATGATGACAATATATATAAGATAGATTAATTGATTTATGTAATTATAAAATTATTTAATTATGTAGTTATAGTTGGAACTCAACTAAGTAAAAATTATTAAAATACTAATATTGCTAAAATAATATTTTTCCCGGTCCTAACATAATCCAGGCAGTGTATATGTACTTTCAATAAAATAGTATATTTTTCTTATTCCGAGATAATTACTTTAAAGAGATTTAACTAAGATTATACTGTATAGAAAATTACAACTCATGAAAATTAAAGAAATTAGATTAAATTAATTAATCATGTAGTTGCGGAGAATCGATAACCAAAATTTGATATTTTGATACTATTAAATCTTATCTTATCGAAAGTGTGTTTTCCTATATAGATTATTATTATTTTAATGATTGATTTAGCTATACTAGTATATGTTTTTCGTATTTTATCAAAAAGTATTTTGATATTAAGTTATTGTTGTTTTAATGATTGATTTAAATATGATATATATTTATAGGCGTTAATCAAAAAAATTTATCAATTATCTTTTAATTAGTGAAAAAATAGAAAAAAAATCCGTTTTTTTTGTAAATCATTACTCCTTCAATCCCACTCAATTCTTTTTTATATTGGATTTTTTACATTGGATTTAGGCATGGAGACTAAGAAAAAGTATAAATTAATGAGGAAAAGTAAGAAAATTGTATATAGTGGTGGAGCCAAATTATTTTTAAATATATAAAGTGTTTATAGTGGGGGAAATAGCCGGTGAAGTTAATTTTTGTATTATAAAAATTTATTATTTTTAAAAATTTTTGTATTGTAAATAATTGAAAAGTACGTCTAATAAAGAAATGAATGTAACAAAAGGGAGTACTGTGTACCCGGGTTTCTTGTCTCAACATGGATAGTCATGTTGGCTCTGGAGGAGCTGGGGAGTAAAGCCGAGTGTACTGCCTACCCGGATTGCCCATCACAACTAGTTTGTCTCGTGTAGTTTCGTGTCATTTATTTTCCTTTCATGTACTTAAATGTCAAACACAAAATCAATCATGTTTAGAGATTGTGTACTTTAGCGTTCGTACATCTTTGTTTTGTGTCATTTGGTTTCGTGTTTTAGTGTAAAATGAATATCAATATAAATTAAAAGTAAATTAATTAAAATATTAGATTTTTAGATAAATTATTTGCAAAATATGTTAATAATATATTTAGATCACATTTTATATTAAAAAATCAAGTTTTATTTTAAAAATTGAATGTATCCGTTATAAATACACATATATTAATCATAGATATTAAGATTTAATTGTAATATTTATTTATGTCATGTAATTTGTTTCGTATCGTATGCTCTGGGTACTTTTTTGTGTTTATATACTGTACTAAAAAAATTAATATAAACACCAAATTTTCGTATATGTAAATCGTGTCGTGTACAAAATTGTCATTTTATCCTGGATAATGGGTACACGGAGCTAGTTAGTTGATGGGACGATATCGTATAGGCTACGATTTATTTGCTTTAGGCCTCTTTCAGTTGTTTACACTATTATCTATTTTCTTCTTATTTTTTGGCATCCCAATTGGGGGTAGGGCTCCATGGCCCCTTGCACCTATGGTACTATAGCAGTTAATAGTTGGTTGGCCTATTAAACCTAGCTATCAATAAACCCCTTATTATGTCCTTATTAATGAATTTTAGCAACTTTTAAACATCAAATACAAAACTGCAAATTTGATATTTCCCTTCAAAAACAACTACAACATGTTTTTGGGGATTAAAAATTACAGCTTAAAACTTATTTTCTTCTTTCGCGTGGCAATAAATAAACAAATTCTACTCATTTGACCATTAGAGCAACCACAACGGAGGCGTGTTTGCTGCACGGGGACTTGAGAATTGTCCCAGGATCGCTTACTGTACAAGATTTTGCATTGTATGAAACCATAAAAAATTGGCTAGTCTTTCCATGGTGGGTCGTCCCACTTTGTAACTTTTTTAATTTTATATAATAGTTTTACAGAGATTGGCAGGAAATTGGTATGAAAGAGAATTAAATGCATGTGCTATTCTACTATACTTATACTACCATGCACCATTTATTTGTAAAAGATAATAATTATAACGTTTATTTGTAAAAGATAATAATTATAACGTTAAAGTGATAACGCTTATGTAACATATATATTAAAAATAGTAACATTTTAGTCTTATAAATACAAACTTCAAATCCCTTATTCATATCTTCGCTTCTTAAAAATATTTTCAACTAATTTTTCTACCAAAAAATGAATCCAAATAATTCTCAAAATTCAAACCCTCAATTTTCATATCCATATCTATATCCATTTCCAAATTCAAATTCTTATTTTCCATATTCACCAAATTTAAGTTTTACTCCACAAATTCCGAATTCTCAATATCAATTTCCACAATCTCAAAATTCTCAATTTCCATTTTCGTATCCTCCAAATTCTCCATACTAGTCTCCATTTCCTCCTTTTCAATATCCTCCAAATTCTCCATATCAGTATTTGATGATGTGCTACAAGTCCTGCTCCAGAGGTAAATTTTAATATCAAAGAAAATAATTATAATATGAGATATAACTTAATTGATGGAATATATCCTGAATGGTCAACATTCGTTAAAACGATAGAAGTGAATTATTTTTAAAATATCAAGAAGGCCAACGAAAAGATGTTGAACGAGTGTTTGGTGTGTTACAATCGCGTTTCGCAATTGTACGTGATCCAACACGCTTTTGGGACAGAGCGAATCTTGGGAGAATCATGAGAGCATACATCATAATACATAATTTGATTGTTGAAGACAAGAGGGACACATATGTCACTCAATTTGGTCCACTACCAACTTATGATGATCCAACAAATGATTTACCGGAACCAAACTTAGGTGAAGAATCTTTTATCCCGTATGAAACATATATTCAAAACCGTATGTAGATTCATGATAAAGGATACATCGTCAGCTACAAAATGACTTGGGTGAGCATAGCTTGCAGTTCCATAATAAATGTTTGTTGTGAATATGTTGTGAACTTGATGATTTCATTAACAAAACACCTTAGTAGATTTTACTAAGTGAAAAATGTAGCACTCGACGGATAAGGATTGTAGTCCCGACGGATGACTCAATATAGTCCCGACGGATGATGATTTATTATCCATCGAGTGAGTAGCTTGTGTATGTAGCACATTTCTGCATACACATTGTTTAGATTCTGTAGTAGTACTCAAGTTATGTTGACTTTAACTAGATATGCAGAATAGGTTGATTAATTGTACATAGATGATGTCTTGTAATTCTGCATAAATAAAATGAAGTCAAGTGCCAGAAAGCTACCCGACGGATAAACAACTGTTAGATATATTTGATAATGTCATGGCTAATATGTTTTATGTTTAGCTTTCAGATCTTACTTGAACAGGATAAATCAGTATTTAACTGTTGATCAGTACTTATACTGGAAGTCAGGACTTAAGGATATCAGTACTTATGTTATCAGGAGATAATCATCAGAAGATAGATATCAGAACTTAAGTGCTGAAGGACGATCAGATAAGGACAGTAGCTGATTAAAGGAAAAAAGATCAAGATAAACATAAGAAGAGATATGCATGAAGAAGGAATTCTGTAAAGAATGGAATACTTGGAAGAAAAGATATCTGATTGATATATTTTAGGAAGCAGAATTATATTCCATATCAATTAGCGATTATCTTGTAACTGTGTAGTATATAAACACAAACATAGGGTTTACACTATAAGTGTTATCATTATTAGAGAAGATTATTCATTGTAACCCTAGCAGCTCTCGTGATATTTGTTCATCACTGAGAGGTAACAGTTCCATACTGTAACAGAGTTTATTGTTTCAATAAAGTTTGTTTTCTGTTACTTAAGTTCTTAAAGTTCGATTTGAGTGTACTATACACTGTATTCACCCCCTCTACAGTGTGTGTGTGACCTAACAACAACAATGCCACTCGACGGATGATCAACAAGGAAACCTGACGGATGATCATGAACCCGACGAATAAAGAATTCAAACATCTGTTGACAGTGACAACACAGTCACATGTGTCGAGTGTATGCAAATGGAATGTGGAAGCCTATTCAACTGAGATTTAGAGAACAAAGAAGCATTGCCATTTCCATGCTATTATGAAGATATTCAAAGATGCTGGAATAGAGTAATGAAGCAGTATAGTATTAGACTTGATAGGTTTTGTTTTATTATATTGTCTTATTACTTTGTAATCTTGGTGATATATAAACCAAGAAGTAGCAAATAGAAAAAAAAGAACACTAAGCAAGAATTTCTCAGAGAAACATTTGTAAGCTGCATCCTTAACATTTCTCTGTAATCTTGTTATTCTTATTTGTAAGCAGCTGTGAGCTATTTTGCTACACAGAGTTCTCTTGATATAATATATATCTCTGGTGGATACTTTCAAATCCACCAGAAAGTTTTTAAATACTTGTGTTTTTAATTACTTGTGTTTTGATTCATTCCAAGTTATTATTCCGCACTTTCCAAATCAATTCACTCAGATATATATTTTAAGATAGAACACTTTTTAAACCAAGAAAAAGTTTCAAGAATTCCATTCAACCCCCCTTCTGTAATTTTTATTGCATTGTTAGGGACTAACAATTGGTATCAGAGCAAGCTCTTAATAAACAAAGAGTTTAAAGATCACAACAAAACAACAAG
The DNA here is from genome assembly GCF_009905375.1 of Apium graveolens. NCBI lineage: Eukaryota > Viridiplantae > Streptophyta > Magnoliopsida > Apiales > Apiaceae > Apium > Apium graveolens. Next base: position 249,051,160 of record NC_133650.1, on the reverse strand, counting down.
ATGAACAAGAAGGATGTTGGAGTCAAGATTCCTTTTCTGGATAAAGATAATTACCATCACTGGAAGGTAAAGATGCATCTTCATTTACTTTCTCAAGATGAGGCCTATGTAGATTGCATAGAGAGAGGCCCTCATATACCAATGAGAGCTGCAACTGGAAATAAGCCATCTGTCCCCAAGCCAAGGCATGAATGGTCTGATCCTGATATTGAACAAGTCAGGAAAGATAAGAAGGCCATGAATATCTTGTTCAATGGAGTTGATGGTGACATGTTTGACAACATCATCAATTGCAAAACTGCCAAGGAGGTTTGGGATACAATATAGATTATCTGTGAGGGCACTGAGCAAGTTAGAGAAAACAAGATGCAGCTACCGATTCAGCAATATGAGCATTTTCATAGTGAAGAAAGTGAGTCTCTCACTGACATTTTTAGTAGGTTTCAAAAACTACTAAATACTCTGAAGTTGCATGAAAGGGTCTATCAGACAAAAGACTCAAATCTTAAATTCCTTAGATCTCTTCCAAAGGAATGGAAACCTATGATAGTCTCATTAAGAAACTCTCAAGATTACAAAGAGTTTACTTTAGAGAGACTGTATGGCATCCTGAAAACTTATGAGCTTGAAATAGAGTAAGATGAGAGGATGGAGAGAGGAAAGAAGAAAGGAGGATCCATTGCACTAGTTGCTGAGTTAGAGAAAGAGAAGGAGATGAAGATGGAAGCTGTTGAATTAACTTCAAAGGTCTGTGAAAATAAGGGTGTTAGATATATTTGATAATGTCATGGCTAATATAATTTATATTTATATTTCAGATCTTACTTAAACAGGACAAATCAGTACTTAACCGTTGATCAGTACTTATACTGGAAGTCAGGACTTAAGGATATCAGTACTTATATTATCAGGAGATAATCATTAGAAGTTAGATATCATAACTTAAGTGATGAAGGACGATCAAATAAGGACAGTAGCTGATTAAAGGAAAGAAGATCAAGATAAACATAAGAAGAGATATGCATGAAGAAGGAGTTCCGTGAAGAATGGAATACTTGAAAGAAAAGATATCTGATTGATATATTTTAGGAAGCAGAATTATATTCCATATCAATTAGCGATTATCTTGTAACTGTGTAGTATATAAACACAGACATAGGTTTACACTATAAGTGTTATCATATTCGAGAAGATTATTCATTGTAACCCTAGTAGCTCTCGTGATATTTGTTCATCACTGAGAGGTAACAGTTCCATACTGTAACAAAGTTTATTGTTTCAATAAAGTTTGTTTTCTGTTACTTAAGATATTAAAGTTCGATTTGATTGTATTATACACTGTATTCACCCCCTCTACAGTGTGTGTGACCTAACAAGTGGTATCAGAGCCTACCTGTTAACACACATACAGTTAAAGATACAAACACAATCATGTCTGACACAGAAACTCCAACTAAGCCTACCAAAACTGAGGAACCACCAAAGACACAAATTCAGAGTCGGTATGAGACCATCAGAGTTCCCATACTGAGACCATCTGAATATCCCATATGGAAGGTAAGGATGACCATGTTCTTGGAAGCAACAGATCCAGAATACCTTGATAGAATCAAGGAAGGGCCTCATAAACCAACCAAGCTTGCTGTTGCAGTTGCAGGTGAAGCAGCAAAGACTGTACCAAAGGAAAAGAGTGATTATACTGCTGAAGATATAGCATCAATTGCTAAGGATGCTAAGGTACGACACTTACTGCATAGTGCCATTGATAATGTAATGTCAAACAGGGTAATCAACTGCAAGACTGCTAAGGAGATATGGGATGCTCTGGAAATAAGGTGTCAGGGAACTGACACAATTAAGAAGAACACGAAGACAATACTCACTCAAGAGTATGAACACTTTGACTCAAAGACTAATGAGTCATTGAATGATTTATATGATAGATTTGTCAAACTTTTGAATGATTTGTCATTGGTTGATAAAGAGTATGATCTTGAAGATTCAAACCTTAAATTCCTGTTAGCTCTTCCTGAATGCTGGGATTTGAAGGCAACAACAATAAGAGACAACTACAATCTTGATGAAATAACTCTTGATAAAATCTATGGAATGCTCAAGACTCATGAATTGAGATGGAACAAAGAAGCAAGAGGAAAGGAGGAAAGTCAAGGACAGTTGCTCTTAAAGCTGAAGAAGAATCCCCCAAAGCAGCTTCCTCAAGGAAAGACCATGGTAAAGCTCTTGTTATAAAGTCTGATACTGAGTCATCAAGTTTTGAAAGTGACGATGACTCAGATTCTGAAAGCTTGCCTGAGACTGATGCTGATGAGGAGATGATGAAGCTGTGTGCTCTTATGGTGAAAGGAATCACAAAAATTGCATACAGGAAGTTCAGGAAGGGAAAGAAGTTTTCCAGGAAAGGCATAAGTTCTGATAAGAAGAATTTTAGAAGATCTGAAGGCAGACGAGGAAAGTCTGACAGAGGAGATTATACCAATGTTAAATGCTATAACTGTGGTGAGAAAGGCCACATATCTCCTGATTGCAAAAAGGTAAAGGGTGACAAAGGCAAGGATCTTGTCACAAAGCAGAAAAGCTGGACAGACATCTCAGACTCTGAAAGTGAGGAGAACTATGCATTAATGGCAAATGCTGATAAAGAAAGTGCTGAGAGCAGTTCTGAAGCTGCTGAAACAAAGGTACCTCAAACTACTTATGCTTTTCATACTGATGATATTAATGAGTTGAGAAGATATCTTAAAACCATGTTTGTTAGTTATAGAGATCAAACTTTAACATGTGAAAGATTAACTTCTGAATATCTTGCTTTTAAGAAAAGAAATGATTTTTTAAAAAAAAGAGTTAGTCATGTTTCATCAAACTCAGAAGGATAGAAATGATGCTTTCTATGTTAGGGATGAAGTGCTAAAAATGAATGAATCTCTAAAAACTGAGTTAGAAAAGGAAAGCGAGATTATCAGAACTTGGACTAATTCTGGCAAAACAACTCAAAATTTGCTAAGTAGTGGAAACTGGAAAGAGGGCTTAGGTTATGGAGAGGATAAGAATGATAAAGGAACTGAAGAAATTAAGCCTGTTGTTAAGCAAAAGCCAAAGTTAAAACCTGTTAAGTTTGTAACTGTAAAGTCTGAAAATGAGAAATCAGAAGTTAAAGAGGAATTAACTTCTGACAAACTAAAACAGGAAAAGACAGCTGAAGTAAACATAGGCTTAATGACAAAGAAGCAGCTTAAGCATAAGCTGAAAGATGTTAAGAATGCAAACAAGGTAAAATCACCTAGGAAAAATAGGAATGGAAAGGAAGGTGTGAATAAAAGCAATAATTATAAACATGTTGCTGATGCTCCTAGGAAAACATGTCATAACTGTGGAAGTTCTAATCATCTGGCTTCTTTTTGCAGGAAGAATAAGAATATTAACTCCTTACCTTCAAAATCAGGAGTTAAAAGTCAGTCTATTAGATAGAAACCACAAAATCCTTGTTTTCATTGTGGTAGTTTATGGCATTCCATTTATACTTGTAAGGAATATCATAGTTTGTACTAAGATTATTATCAAATAAAACCTTCTTTGAAGAAAGTTTCCATTGTTCCTTCTAGTGTAAATTCTGATTCAAAGTCTGATAATGTAAGTTCTGAAAAGAAAAATGTTAACATAAACTCTGATGCTAAATCCGCTGCAAATGTTAACAAACTTAATAAGACCAAAGGATCCAAGCAAGTCTGGGTCCTTAAAACTAATAATTAGTGGTCTTTGTGATTGCAGGGCAACAGGAAAAATATTCTAGTTCTGGACAGTGGATGTTCAGGACATATGACTGGAAATAAGGCCCTGCTATCAGACTTTGTGGAGAAAGCTGGCCCAAGTGTTTCCTATGGAGATGGCAACATTGGAAAAACATTGGGATATGGCAATATCAATCTTGGGAATGTCATAATTAAAGAAGTAGCTCTGGTCTCAGGACTTAAACACAATCTGTTGAGTATAAGTCAAATCTGTGACAGAGGTTATCATGTTGATTTCTTTGAAGAACACTGTGAAATTGTGAGTAAATCTAAAGGCAAAGTTGTTCTGAAAGGATACAGGCGTGGTAACATTTATGAAGCTAAGCTTTCAACAAGTACTGATGGTTCTGCAATCTGTCTGATGAGTAGAGCATCAATTGAAGAAAGCTGGAATTGGCACAAGAAACTCTCTCATTTAAATTTCAACAATATAAATGAACTGGTCAAGAAAGATCTTGTGAGAGGATTGCCAAAGTCAGTATTTGCTCCTGATGGTCTTTGTGATTCATGTCAGAAGGCCAAACAAAGAAAATCTTCATTCAAGAGCAAGACTGAATCATCAATTCTTGAGCCTTATCATCTATTACATGTTGATCTATTTGGTCCAGTGAATGTCATGCTATTGCAAAGAAGAAGTATGCGTTGGTCATAGTGGATGAGTTCACCAGATACACATGGGTGTATTTCTTGCACACAAAAAGTGAAACTGCATCTATCTTGATTGATCTTGTCAAACATCTGGATAAATTGCTCAAAGATTCTGTGAAAATCTTAAGGAGTGATAATGGCACTGAGTTCAAGAATTTGATGATGGAAGAGTTCTGCAAAAACCATGGAATAAAGCAGGAATTTTCTGCTCCTGGGACTCCAGAGCAAAAAGGAGTTGTTGAAAGGAAGAATAGAACTCTCATTGAAGCTGCACGTACAATGCTTGAAGAAGCAAAGCTTCCAACCTATTTCTGGGCTGAAGCTGTGCAGACTGCTTGTTTTACTCAAAATGCAACACTTATTAACAAGCATGGAAAAACACCATATGAGATGGTGAAGAAAAAGAAGCCAAATCTGAAGTACTTTCATGTATTTAGATGTAAGTGTTTTGTTCTCAAGACTCATCCTGAACAGCTATCCAAGTTTGATCTAAAAGCTGATGAAGGAATCTTTGTTGGATATCCACTTTCCACAAAAGCCTTCAGAGTCTATAATTTGAGAACAAAAGTGGTCATGGAATCTATCAATGTCTCTTTTGATGACAAGAAGATTACTGGTCTTGAAGATTTCATTGATCATGATCAGATGAGATTTGAAAATGAAGACTCAAATTCTGATACTGAAAATCCTGACAGTCTAAGTCATGATACTGTAAACTTTGATGGATTAAACTTTGATGTTATTGAAACTGTGGTGACTACGTCAAAGGAAGATGCACCAATGCAGGGGGAGCATACTCAAGATCCTACCATATCTCAAGAAACATCAGAACATACATCTGTCTCTTCAAGTTCTGATTCGTCAAGTTCTGATAAGCCATGTTCTGATAGTGCTGAAAATCTAAATTCTGAAGAATCCAACTCAGAGAGCATAGTTTCAGGGGGAGCATCAGAAAATGAAAATGAAGACAGCATGGATCATAGAGGAGCATCCAGTTCTAGAAAAAACCTTCCATCTGCAAGGAAGTGGACAAAGTCACATACACCTGATTTGATAATTGGAAATCCTGATGCAGGTGTCAGAACTAGAACAGGTACTTCAAATGAATGTCTTTACAATTCTTTTCTCTCTCAGACTGAGCCAAAGAAAGTGGAAGAAGCTCTTCAAGATGCTGATTGGGTGCAAGCAATGCAGGAAGAGTTAAATGAGTTTGAAAGAAACAAAGTCTGGACCCTAGTGCCAAAACCAAAGAATAGATCTGTTGTTGGTATAAAGTGGGTATTCAGAAATAAAATTGACAGTGAAGATATAATTACAAGGAATAAGGCAAGGCTGGTTGCAAAAGGATATTCTCAACAGGAGGGAATTGACTATGATGAAACATTTGCACCAGTTGCTAGGTTAGAAGCCATAAGGATATTTTTGGCTTATGTTGCTCACAAAAAGTTTACTGTCTTTCAAATGGATGTGAAAAGTGCTTTTCTCAATGGAGAATTGGAGGAGGAAGTATATGTTGAACAACCTCCAGGCTTTGTAGATTCCAAATATCCAGATTATGTCTACAGGCTTGATAAAGCACTTTATGGACTTAAGCAAGCTCCTAAAGCATGGTATGAGACTTTAGCTCAGTTTCTTCTGGAAAGTGGATTCAACAGAGGAACAATAGACAAAACACTGTTCTACCTCAACCATGGAAAGGACTTACTTCTCGTCCAGATTTATGTTGATGATATCATTTTTGGGTCTACAAATGACAGACTTTGCAAGAAGTTTGCCAAACTAATGCAGTCAAGATATCAGATGAGTATGATGGGGGAACTTAGCTATTTTCTGGGCCTTCAAGTCAAGCAGAATGAAGAAGGCACTTTTATTTGTCAAACTAAGTACACCAGAAACTTGCTAAAGAAATTCGGAATGCAAGATTGTTCAAGTGCATCCACTCCCATGGCCACTGCAACAAAACTGGATAAGGATACTGGTATATCTTATTACTAAGTCACAAATTAGAATAATGCTACTCATCTGTTTAAGTTCTGATTCTAGTAAAAACTGCTGAATGTACTAAGTGCTGATAAACCTCACTTATCAAAAGAAGAAGAACAATAATCAAAGAATAATATCAGGTACTCCTTTGAGATCTAGAGTAAAAATGTGAAAGGGACGACCCAAGTGCAAAGCTGGTATTAAGTAAATATGCATTAGAAAAGCAAAATATTTTCTTGGTGACTTTTCACACTCTATGATTACTGGAGAAATACTTTGATAATAGCATTAATTCTGATAAGCAGTCGTGACTCACTTACACTGAGAAGCCACTGTAAAATAGAATTTAAAAAGATGCATAAAATTAGCACAAAATAGCTGAGGTGGACTCAAGCATGAACTCATTCATCCGTAGGTATTCAGGATAATGACAGCTCTTTAGCAAAATTTTAGTTATGCCTTATTTCTAAGATGTACTGAAGTGAATCAGACTTTACTCCTTGTCTGGAATTTAGCTTAATGCACACACTAATCATTCCATCTGAATGATGAAAATTACTGTGGTGGTCTATGTTGTTTTAGATAAACAGTCATTGTGTCATTTTGCACTAACTCTGAGGACAAGTTCTGGTTGCATATTCTGACGATTAAGTTCTGAAGAGTATAACTCAGAACTTGTATGAGGATTTACTTAGATAGGCATTCCTTTTTCGAGTTAAGAAATTATATTCTGATGACTGTTAAGTTATGATATTACAGTCTAATTCTTTACTTGGCTTATTTGTGGATAAAATTTAATAACAGTCTCGGTTCAAACTAGAATATGTTGAAGTGGAAGATTAATAGTCACTATGGTTAGGGTTAATGGTATTCGTACTTGAACAGTCCACTTTTACTTGTTTCTTGTGCGCATTCAACCATTTTTTCTCCTTCCAATGAATGTTATTCTTTTTCAAAGTCTGGGGAGACGAGGTAGAATTAATTCTACCTGTCAGCATTAAATACTTTTACATCTCCTGGCATTCTCTTGCCTATATAAGCAGCCACTTCACATCAGCCTTCCCATCAAATTCTTTCTCACAAACTTACCTTCATACTTTTTCTTTCAGAAACGCAATGGTCAGATACAACATGTTTTTGAACTACCAAAACTTCACTATGGAGCTAAGCTGTGCCGACTGGCAGCAGGAATGGCACGTCACGGCCATTCCTGAGGAGATATGGGACTCTGTCCCACAGGAGGTACTGACCCACCTCCTGTTCTTCTATATGGATTACCATCGCCATCTGGAGCGATTGGAGGAGGAAAGGCTGGAAGCTCTCCACCAGCAAGAGCGAATCATCCGACTCGCCATTCTGTTTATCGAGAGTAGGAAGAAGAAATGATTTAATCTCGTCTTCATCCTGTTTTTCTTCATCATCAGCTTTGTCAGGCTTCTTAGCTAGGACTAAGGCTATTGATGTTAGGTTTAGCAGCTTAGGGAAATCTTGTATAAATTCTGATGTAATCTCAATTTCATGAATGTATTCACTTGATATATTAATGAAATTTGTTTTTGTTTCAAGATTCTGTCTCTAAGATATTTTGTAATGCATTGATAAATCCTGATTGATATTCTGATGACCATATAAATTCTGTTTAAATTTAAGTTCTGACTTTCCTTTATCAATACTTATTCATATGATTTATCTTGGTCATTTTCACTTGACTTATTTTCAGAATATTAATGTTGCAGTGAAAAATAATTCCATAAGTGGGAACGACTTCAATTTTGAATTCAAACCATTTCACCTTAATTAATGGCATATCTGGGTAAGTGGAACGGTTTTTTCCTTGAAAATAGGCGAGTGGGTAAGTAATAATTACTGTTTTCTCGAGCCCAGTAACTATCCGTTATTACTGCATGTCTGACAGGTGTCCAACGGTAACATTTTTTTCAGAGTATAAGTACGACAGAGAGAGGATTTCTTTAATCTTTTATTTCCTTCATATTTTTTTCTCTCTACTTGCTTTTACTCTCACTTTCTCTCATCTTCTCACGTTGGTTTTTCATACAGACATTTTATCAAACACCTAACAGGCACTTTTTCATCTAAATTTTTCACATGGCACCTAAGGATTTAATCATTGATGGAGCTAAGTTTGTTCCAAACAACTATGCTGCAATTCTTGATCATGCTGAAGCTCCATCTGAATTGCATTTTGTGCAAGATCTTCTTGCACACAGTGAGATTGGGTATGCATTAACCCAGCCTTCAGTCTTTTCGAGCCAACAAGTTCTGACGTTTTGGCGGACTGGGCACTTTGATGATGGTGGTAAACATGGCACTCCCAGTATTGTTTTCGAAGTGGGTGATTCATCTTATGCAGTTACTCCTGGTACAATACGCAGGGATCTACATCTCCCAGAAGAGTGTACTTTTTCAATTCCAGAGGAATCAGCTCTTCAGGAGTTAATGGCTAATTTGGGATATGAAAAGAGTTTGGCAAAACTTGGGCAGTTGAAACGGGCTCATATCAGAAGAGAATGGAGCTTCTTCTTCGACTACGTCACCAAAGCTTTTGGGAACAAATGTTCGAATTTTGATTCTATCCCAATTCTGAGTCAGCACATCGGGTATGCTATTATCAATCAAACTCATTTTGATTTTGCAACTGGTATAATTGGTTTTATTGGGGATAGGATGACAGAGGATAGGAATGTTGTCTATTTTGCTAGATTCTGTCAACTTATTTATACTTTTTGTACTGATGAACCTCAATTAGTCAGTTCCTCAACCACACCTTTTAAAGTTGCAAAACGCTACTTTAATGACCTGGTAAATGATGACACTAAAAAATCAGTGGTTAGACCATTACAGATTCCTCAGTCTGTAAAACAGATCCTAGTAAATGTTGATCCTGATACTTATAGATCTGTTTACTCTGATGTCCAACCAATAACAAACACCCAAAAACCATCATCCTCAGCACCTACCACTCATTCTACTCTACCTACCCTCAGGACATATCTCAAATCCTATCTCTCCACTTCACAGACTGTACAACCCCCATCCTCAGCACCTACTGTGAAGCCTTCATCCTCCAAGCCAAAGAGGGCAAAGACTGTTCCTCAAACACCTCAAAAGAGAAGGAGGATTGCCTTGAGAGATGAATCTGATACTGAGGAACATGTTCCTTCTTCATAACCTGTTATAAGTGAAGCTGAGAAAGAGACTTCTCAGAGGGATTCTGGAATTGGGGGAGCTAGGTTTCTCAAGAGGCTTAGAAGAATGACAGTTCCTGACACTCCAAAGGAATCCAAATCAACAAAGAGATACAAGAAACAGAGGGCACACAGGCCAGTTTCAGATGATGAAGAGGAAGCAGCTAAGGAAGGGGATCAAGAATCTCTGATCTCACAAGACAAGGAATTTGCTCCAGTCACTTCTTCTCCATCAACTCCATCTCAGGAAGCTATTTCTGAAAAGGCTAACACACCATCTGTGTCTCCTGTTGATCCAGGCACAAGTGCTGATATTGATGTTCAAAACTTGGTTGTGTCTGAAGTAATTCTCTTAGAAGCTCCACCTGCAACTAATCCTTCAACAACACCTGTTACTGATGCTGTTCAAAATCCAGAGTTATCAACAACACCTTCTCTGCATCATGATGCTGATGATCAGACTTTAGGTGAGCATCAGGATTTGGCTGTTGATCAGAACTTAGAACCAGATCAGCAATTAGAGGATGCTGAAACCTCCATTGCAACTCACACTGTTGTCTTATCAGAAGATACTGATTCTATAAGTTCTGATGCTGCAAATGCTGGAGATACTGGTGATGCTGCTCCAACTGCAGATGCTGATGCAGCAGGTCCTTCAGGACATGCTCCTCAACAGACTATTCTAAAGTCTGAACTGGTTAAGAAGTTTGTTACCGGAGAAGCACCGGTACCTTGGAGTGAAACTCCTGCAGGACAGGAGTGGACTAAGGAATGGAACTCAGTTTCATGTGTTCCAACTGAAAAGCATCTTGCTGAGCACTTGACTAAAGCTGATGAAATGTTAAATTCTGATGATTTCAAAACCCAGCTTAGAGTCACTGCATTGAGTACTAAACATCTACAAGGTCTTCACTCAACTACTCATGCAGAGCTACACAAGATTCAGGAAGAATTTATCAAACAGGAACAAGTTTGGAAAATTGATAAGAAAAAGTTCTTCCAACCTACCTTTGACAGGATTGCTTATATTGAGAAGACTCAAGATCATCAACAAGCTCAGATTGATGATATTCTGAAAAATCAAGCTTCTCAGCAATCACAACTGACTGAAATCCAATCCTCAGTGGAATTGCTTATCTCTCTTCTACTACCTGCTGATGCCAAAAAGGGGGAGAAAGTAATTAAGTCCAAATGCAAGACTGACAAGACACTGACAGGGAAAGATGATGAAAAAGATGATCAAGGAAACCCTGGAATGGGTAGAGGTCATAGTCAAGGTAGAAGATTCACATCAAGAAAAGCTGAAATCACAAGTCACAGGACAAGTTCTGATACTAGGAAAAGAATAAGTTCTGCTGCTGGTAAAAGGATAAGTTCTGATGAACTTTTAGATCTTGATGAGGAAATGTCAAGACAGTTATTTCTTCAGGAAAATCCAGGAATGGACTTGGAAAGTTTAATGGAAGAAGAAGCCAGACTTAAATCAGAGAAAGTCACATCTAAATCTGAAGCTTCTGGTAAAAAGCCACTTCCAAAACTCAAAGGCATTGTGATCAAAGAAAGGACATATACTGAAGCAACATTTGCTAAATGACAACCGCAGATAGATCTAAGATCCAAGGGTAAAGAAAAGGTTGGTGAACCTATCAAGGTTTATGTGCCTCCAGAGGATGAAGAAATTACTGATGAAAAGGATAATCTTGCTCTGACTTCAAGAAAAATTCTTAAAACAACCTCTGACATGGCTCAAGTTGTTCAGAGTCAAGAAATTGTAAGTTCTGATATTCAGAAGAAGCAAGTAACCTCTGACATAGCTCAAGTTAACTTGATATCAGAAGATAGACCAAAGACACTCCTACCAGGATTCACTAAAGCAAAACAGACTCAACCTTTGAAGACTACTGCAAGTGGTTTTGAAGCTAGAGTAGTTACTGGAAAGGAAGCAAGAGATAAAACTGGATTGGGAAGTGTTGATGAAAGAAGAATACATAACACTACCAATGATCCAACTTCCTTGAGTGAACCAGGTATTGGAGCAACTCCTGAGAGATTGAATCAACTGGAATCTGTACAGATGGTTTACCATACCTACTTGAAAGAATACATCTTGTTGTATTTCATGACAGATGGTAGGGTTTATCATATAAGACAAAATGCCATTCCATTGAAGTATTTTGAAGAATTGGAGCATGTACTATTCTTACTTCAAGTGGATGACAGAATAACAGGAACTGCTGCAAACTATTTGAAAGAACAGATTCAGAGACAAAAAAGGCTTTATTATGTTAAGTCTGACAGCACATACGTTCCAAAGTACAGAGATCACAATGGTGATATAGTTGAAATGAAGCCCAACACTGCTAAGATTATAACTACCTTTCTGGGGTACAGGGCTGTTGAATTCAATCTTGAGTCTGATAAAGCTTATTTGATCAGACTGGATCAGGATATAAGAAAAGCAAAGATCAATGATCTCAGAGCTGCAATCTTTCAAATTGGTGAAGATACTGCAGAGCTTAAAGATGCCAAAAGAAGAATGATTGATGAACTCAGATATGCTGAGAAATATTTGTTGAAGAACTATCTCAGAACAACTCCTGACATCAGAGAGATCAGATGATGAAGCCAAGTCGAAGATCTACAACTGCTTAAATTCTGATATTTGTACAGACTGAAGTTGCTATCAGAAGTTGAATATTGGTAAAGCTTTAAGGACTGTAAGTTGTAGTTATCTAGTCTAATTCTCATGCATTTGTACTTAATGTTTTTGACATCATCAAATATCTGTTAAACTTGTATATTATGCTAATTTACAAGTTGGGGGAGATTGTTAGATATATTTGATAATGTCATGGCTAATATAATTTATGTTTAGATTTCAGATCTTACTTAAACAGGACAAATCAGTACTTAACCGTTGATCAGTACTTATACTGGAAGTCAGGACTTAAGGATATCAGTACTTATATTATCAGGAGATAATCATCAGAAGTTAGATATCAGAACTTAAGTGCTGAAGGACGATCAGATAAGGACAGTAGCTGATTAAAGGAAAGAAGATCAAGATAAACATAAGAAGAGATATGCATGAAGAAGGAGTTCCGTGAAGAATGGAATACTTGGAAGAAAAGATATCTGATTGATATATTTTAGGAAGCAGAATTATATTCCATATCAATTAGCGATTATCTTGTAACTGTGTAGTATATAAACACAGACATAGGGTTTACACTATAAGTGTTATCATATTCGAGAAGATTATTCAGTGTAACCCTAGTAGCTCTCGTGATATTTGTTCATCACTGAGAGGTAACAGTTCCATACTGTAACAGAGTTTATTGTTTCAATAAAGTTTGTTTTCAGTTACTTAAGATATTAAAGTTCGATTTGATTGTATTATACACTGTATTCACCCCCTCTACAGTGTGTGTGACCTAACAAAGGGCAAGGGCTGGTAGCAGAAAATAAAGATTCTTTGAGCCAAGATGACATGGAAGATATTGATGAACATCTAGCATTTCTTTCCAGAAGATTTTCCAAGCTCAAGTTCAAGAAGAACTTTGGAGCAACTAAGCCAAATAGAAACATGATGGATAAATCAAATTCAAATGTTTCAAATGTGGCTTAGCAGGGCACTTTGCCAGTGAGTGTAGAAAGTCAGATTCCAGCAAAAAGAAGTTTAAGCCTGTGGATTATAAACAGTAATACTTTGAGTTGCTCAAACAAAAGGAAAGGGCTTTCATTATATAAGAGAATGACTGGGCAGCAAATGGTCTGGATGAGGATGAGGATGTCAGCTATGTCAATCTAGCCCTAATGGCCAAGTCTGATGAAACAGAGACAAGTTCTTCAAGCAATCAGGTAATCACCACTAACCTTGCACATTTTTCAGCTTTTCTGAGTGTAATGATGCAATAAATGACATTCTACAGAATTATATCATTTACGTGTTACACTTAAGTCTCTTACTCAGGAAAATACTAAAATCAAAGAAAACAATTTGTTTTTAAGTGAGAGGAATAATGTGCTAGAGTCTCAGTTCATTGAATTTGAAAAATTAAGAATTGAGTGTAAAATTGCTAAGGATGAATTAACCGAGTCCTTGAAGAAAGAAGAGATCTTGAAGAAGCAGCTTGAACGAGAACATGAGGTGATTAAGGCATGGAAAAGATCTAGAGATGTTCATGCTCAAATCACCAAAGTTCAAGGTATTGAGTCCTTTTGTGATGCAGCCTGGAAGAAGAATAAGGAGAAGTTGGAATCCAATTTGGTGGAAGGATTGCTAACAGATGTAGACTCGACGGATGATGAGGGTCATTCGTCGGATAACAGAAAGGGTTATCCGTCGAGTGATATAAATCCTCATCCATCGACTGTGAGCAAGCCTGTCAGTAAAGCCAAACTTGTCAAGTTAAATGAGAAATATGGATCGGTTTCCAAGAACTTTGTTCCAGGAGAATCCAGTCAAGTGAAAAAGGAGAAGAAGGCTAATGTTAGTCATATGACTGTCAAGCAATTGAGTGACAGACTTGAAAAGATTGAGGTTAAAATAAGGGCTATAAGGAAAAATAATAGAAATGGTAAAGTAGGAATTAACAAGCATAACAACTACACACCTGATAAATATGCTCCTAGAAAAATTTGTGTCAAGTGTGGTAGTGTAAATCATTTGTCTGTTAATTACAAAACTGCCATGCCTACTTCCATATCTGTGCCACCTCATTTTCTCAACATGAATGACATTTCTTCTATGCCTATGAATGCTTTGTCTACACAGAATATGAATGCACAGTTTGCTAATATGCCATTTGCACATAATCCTTATTATGCTGCATTTAGTATGCCGCAAATGCCATTTAGCATGCCTTACTGGAATAACATGTTTACTAATAGCATGCCATTCCCTGTTAATCAAAATATGCATGATGATTCTGCTGTAATGAATGGTTTCAAAGGTTCAACTCAAATAACTAAGGATGAATCTGATATCCCCAAGTCAAATGAGATCAAACCTAAGAAACAGAAAAAGAAAGCTAACAAGACAGGACCCAAGGAAACTTGGGTACCAAAATCAACTTGATTTTATTTTGATGTGTGCAGGGAAACAGAAAGAATCTATGGTACTTGGATAGTGGTTGTTCAAGACACATGACTGGTGATTCTACCCTGCTAACAGAGTTCAAGGAGAGAGTTGGCCCAAGTATTACTTTTGGAGATGACAACAAGGGTTATACTTTGGGATATGGTTTGGTTTCAAAAGACAATGTCATCATTGAGGAGGTTGCCATAGTGGATGGTCTCAAACATAATTTGTTGAGTATCAGCCAACTTTGTGATAAGGCAATTCAGTAACCTTCAATTCGGAAGCCTGTGTTGTGACTAACAAGAGGAGCAACAAAGTGGTTTTCACTGGTGTGAGAAAAGGAAATGTGTACCTAGCTGACTTCAACTCATCAAATGCAGAATCTGTTACTTGTCTTCTTAGCAAAGCAAGTCAGGATGAAAGTTGGTTGTGGCACAAGAAGCTATCCCATCTAAACTTCAAGACCATGAATGAGCTAGTAAAGAAAGAACTGGTTAGAGGCATTCCTCAAGTGGAGTTTTATAAGGATGGATTGTGTGATGCCTGCCAAAAAGGAAAGAAGATCAAAGCATTATTCAGGAAGAAGCTTGATTCAACAATTGAAGAACCTTTGCAACTGCTACACATGGATTTGTTTGGACCAGTCAATGTGTTGTCCATCTCAAGGAAAAGATTTTGCCTAGTAATTGTAGATGATTTATCAAAGTTCTCTTGGAAATATTTCCTAAAATCTAAAGATGAGGCTAGTAAAATCATCATCAATCACATAAGGCAAGTCAATAATCATCCTGATTTCAAAGTTAGAAGAATCAGGAGTGACAATGGAACTGAGTTCAAGAATTCTGTCATGAGAGCATTTTGTGAAGAAAATGGGATTTTGCATGAGTTTTCAGCAGCAAGAACTCCACAATAAAATGGAGTAGTAGAAAGGAAAAATAGATCACTTATTGAAGCTGCAAGGACAATGCTTGAAGAGTCTAAGTTACCAACATATTTCTGGGCTGAAGCTGTAAATACTGCATGCTACACTCAGAATATTTCTCTGGTTAATCAAGCAAAATGCATGACTCCCTATCAATTGTTCAAGAACAAGAAGCCAACTCTAAATTTTCTTCATGTCTTTGGCTGCAAATGTTATATCTTGAGGAATCAAACTGAGCAGAATGGGTAGTTTGATGCTAAAGCAGATGAAGGATTTTTTGTTGGATATGCTGTTGGTAAAGCATATAGAGTCTACAATCTAAAAACCAACATTGTTGTGGAATCAATACATGTTGTGTTTGATGATAAAAAGATTGAAGGACTGCAAGATGGAGATTACCATGAGAGTCTCAAATTTGACAATGTGGAGATGGTTAGTGATGACAGTGATGATGAAAGTGATCAAGAAACGGTATTAAAGGATAATGCAGAAAAATCTCCTACCAATGAAGCACAAAATTCAACATCTGTCGAGTTGCAAAATGCTTCATTCATCGGGAGATAATCTGCTTTATCCGTCGGGAGACAACCAGCTTCATCTGTCGCTACTCAAGATTCACCATCCGTCGGGTCAACAAAAGAAGCTGAAAGTCAGAATAGATCACTTACAGAAAGCTCCCATTTCACAAATCAAAGATCCATTAACTCAGGGGGAGTTTCTAACAATCAAAACTCAATCACACATCAAGACAACAATGAGGCCTCTTCATCTAGAGCTAATCTACCTCAACAAAGAAAATGGACAAAGGATCACCCCTTTGAGCTCATCATTGGTGTTGTATCTTCTCAAGTTCAAACAAGGAGAGCAACTCAAGAAGAATGTCTATACAGCAGCTTTCTTTCCAAGGAAGAACCAAATAAGGTAAAAGAAGCTTTGTTGGATCCTGATTGGATTTTAGCTATGCAGGTTGAGCTAAACCAATTTGAGAGGAATAAGGTATGGAAGCTGGTGCCCAAGCCTAAAGGAAAGAATCCAATAGACACCAAATGGGTATTCAAAAACAAGATGGATGAAAATGGCATAGTAGTCAGGAACAAAGCTAGATTGGTTGCTAAGGGCTATTGTCAACAAGAAGGAATAGATTTTGATGAAATATTTGCTCCTGTTGCAAGACTTGAAGCCATCAGAATCTTCTTAGCCTATGCAGCCCATGCCAATTTCAAAGTCTATCAAATGGATGTCAAAAGTGCCTTTCTGAATGGAGATTTGGAGGAGATAGTCTATGTCAGTCAGCCTCCTGGGTTTAAAGATCCAAATTTTTCAGAATATGTTTACTATCTTTTGAAAGCACTTTATGGACTGAAGCAAGCACCTAGAGCCTGGTATGACACTTTATCAAAGTTCCTTTTGGAAAATCACTTCACAAGAGGTACTATAGATAAAACTTTATTCTTTAGAAATGTTAATGGCTCTAGTATACTTGTTCAAATTTATGTAGATGACATTATTTTTGGCTCTACAGATGAAAAACTTTACAAAAAGTTTGCCAAATTGATGCAGAGTAAGTATGAAATGAGTATGATGGGAGAACTAACTTAATTTCTTGGTTTGCAAGTTAAGCAAGTTAGTTATGGAATATTCATTAGTCAAACTAAATACATTTATGATCTTTTAAAGAAGTTTGATCTAATGGATTGCACATCTACAAAAACTCCCATGGCCACTGCAACTAAGCTTGAATTAAACACTACTGAAAAGTCTATGGATATTTCAAGTTATAGGAGCATGGTGGGCTCACTTCTATACTTAACAGCTAGTAGGCCAGATATAATGTTTGCTACATATTTGTGTGTAGATTTTAGGTTGATCCTAGAGAATCTCACTTAGTAGCTATTAAGAGAAATTTCAGATATCTCAAGGGAACACCAAAACTTGGCATTTAGTACCCTAGAGATTCTGGTTTTGATCTAACTGGTTATTCAGATGCAGATTATGCAGGTTGTAGAATTGATAGAAAAAGTACAACAGGAACCTATCAATTTCTAGGCACGCTTGTGTCCTAGTTCAGTAAAAAACAAAATTCAGTTTCTAATTCTACAGCTGAAGCTGAATATATTACTACTGGCAGTTGTTGTGCACAGATTTTGTGGATGAAAAATCAATTGCTAGACTATGGTTTGCAAGTTGAAAGGATTCCTATTTTCTGTGATAACACAAGTGCAATTGCCATCATTGAAAATCCAGTACAACATTCAAGGACAAAGCACATAGACATCAAGTACCACTTCATAAGGGAACATGTAATGAATGGTACTTTGGAACTACATTTTGTTCTAAGTGAGAAGCAGCTTGCAGATATTTTTACCAAGCCACTGGATGAATCCACCTTTTCAAGGTTGGTAAGTGAGTTAGGTATGCTCAATTTTTCTTAAATCTTTTCAGATAATTTGCAAGCTGTAATGCAGCCAGAAATTTAATTGGTTTTACAGTCTTGGATGAAATTTTGGCTAAGTCAAAATTTACATCTCGACGTATGATCATTATCCATCGAGTTTGATCATCCGTCGGTATACATTTTATTAATAAAATCAATTACTTTTCTGGAATATTTTATAACTCGGCGGATAACTGACTTACTCTCATCCGTCAAATTGTCTGTATCTTAGCCGTTAATTCCCTGAACCTTATCCATCGAGTATACTTACAGTTTGTAAGCATAACACGACGGATAATTGGTGGAATTTTTACAGTTTATTTTTAAACGGCTATTTTGGGCAATTTTCATTGGTTACTTTATTTTACTTTATCATTTTTTACAGTTATTTTTTTGAGATAGTATAAAAGCTTAATTCATTTCGATCACTTTTCTTTTATCATTCTCAAATCATCTGCTCTAAATTCTCTCTTTCACAAAAGCAATTATCATCTCAATCTCTGTAATTTACAGTCTCTAACAATGGCACCAGTAGTCAAGATCATGTCACAAACTGGATACATCTATGAGAAGAACAACTTCACGGCTCTGGTAAACAAGGGGATTAAACATTCAAGTGACTACCACAAAATGATGGATTTTGTGAAGAACTGCAAACTCAGCTATGCAATGCTAGAATCACCCACCATCTTCTGTGAGGTTGTTGAAGAGATGTGGACTACTGCTTCATACAACTCGACAGATAAGACCATCACACTCACCATTAAAGGTAAGGAATTCTGTATTAATAGTGATATTATCAAAGCATATTTCAAGATTCCTGATAATATTGTGACTTCACCACACACATACACTGATATAGTTAATATGCTTAATTCCATGAACTATACACTCTTGACTTCTAAGTTAAGTGACATTAGGAGATTGGGTCTTAGGAAGGAATGAAGTCTCATGTGTGATGTAGTGACCAAGGTCTTTTCTGGTAAAATCGGTAATTTTGATTCTGTCAATATTTCCATGCTTAACATGCTTTACATGCTAGACAGATAAGTTCTTTAATTTTAGTGATCTTGTTTTGTTTGAGTTGGGGTTTAAATTAGGGGAGTTAAATAAGAGGGGTAAAAATGTTTATTATGCTAGATTTTTCATGATGTTAGCTAACCACATCTCTGAGGAAATTGTGCTTGAGAACCCAAACAACAAATTAGATTGTTGGGTTCAAGAGAGAAGAATTATTGCAGATTTGAACAGGGCAAATCATCACAAGGAGAGGCCACTCTTCTATTTCCCTGTAATGGAAGCACCTCAGGTTAGTGAGGTAAGTTCATCTGTCCCTACTCTTCCAATCTCACAGATTTCTTTGAATTCCAGTGTAGCTATGGCAACTGTGCCAATGACCCAATAGTTGCCTACCCAAGCTACCAAACCATCAAAAGTTACAAAATCCAAATCAAAGAAAGCCCCCTCTGGTATCTCTCAAAAGATGCCAGTTGTAAAATCCACCAAAACCAAAGAGGGGAGTGTGAAGGTGGGAAAGGTAGGTGAGGGACAGGGTGAACATAAAAGAAACCCTAAGGATAAGAATGGAGAGTTGAGTGGTTCACAGCCTAGCCACACTGCAGTTTCCCAACAAATTGCAGTGATTAATAAGGATAAAAGCTCATTTCTAGTTGCATCCTCCCAAAAGGATGTGACTATTGAACAAAGCTCTCAGCCAAGAGCACATGCCAAAAGGGTAAGGGACACTAGCTCACCCCAAAATTATGCCAGAAAGAAGAAATCAAAAACCTTTGGGGATGCACAGGGTTCAGACACTGTGCAAACTGGTGCTAAGGACACAGTCACTGCACCTTCACAAATTCAGCTTGATGTGGCTCCAATAAATGTGGAGTCACAGCCAAAATCATTAGTTATAGAAGCACCTCAAACACCAAATTCTCCCATAAACTCTCTGGATGTGGATATGATCAACACATCAATTCTTGATTCCCCTTCTTTAACTTTGTTGGGGAAGCCAAAATCTAGTGCAAGTGAGCATCATCTTTTGGATGATTTGTTGGCTCACTTTCCAATTTTTTCAGGAACTGTTGAAACATCTGTGCCCAAAATCTCATCAATCTGCACATATTCCACAATAGTTTCATTTCTAAGTTCATTAATTTTTACTCTCTCGATGGATATTGCTCATCTGTCGAGTAGTGATTGTATCATGACGGATAAGCTTAACAGCATTTATCCGTCGGATAGTCAAACTGCTAACCCGATGGATATTCCTCATCCGTCGGGTGTCTCTGTACAACTTCAAATTTCATCTATTATCTCTAGTGCAGAAGACTTAGTGGTTGTACCATCACTCTTAGGAATGAGGGAAGAGAGTATTATGAGTGAGAGTCTGGGTTGCTCCCAGGAAAAAGGAGAGGAAAATAGTGAAAATAAGCAATCCAGTTCTTCAGGATTGGAAAAAGAGAGTGAGAGGAGTCCCACCTTAGATGGTGAAGGTGAGGGTGTGAGGGTGGGGAGCCAGGGTGAGATCTTGATGCAACAAAAGAGAGAACAAGAGAGAAATGCAGGTACATGAGTTATAAGGATGGATGTCATTGCTAGTGAGTTAATGAATGTCCAGGATGCAGACAGGGAGGGACTATCTCAGCAACCTCAAGCTGTTATAGATTCCACCTCCCTTGATGCTGAGGCATTTACTCACCCTGTTCCAGCTTATCAACTTCTAGCTGAATAGGGCAATGACAATGCAGAAAGGATGTTCAATTTGGTGCATACCACTCAGTCAATGCTAAGAGCTAAGGATGCCATCACAACTTTGTCCTCTACAGCTGGTGATGTTGATTATGAAACTGGTGGTTCAGCAGATTTCTTTGGAGATGAAGGTGGAGATAGTGAAGAAGATCCATCGGACATAGGGGATAAGTAGGTTCCAGTTCAAGATCAGGCATGCCATCATGGGCATTCTCAAAATATTGTGATGAACACTACTTCAAGACAACCCTGATACAACTCATAAATCAGACAAATTATGTTCTTCAAACCACTACAAATGCCAACACCAAGAAGCTCCTTCAAGCACATCTTGCTTCTCTACAACTACAACAAATTCAAGGCTTCCAACATGCTAGAGATGTCAACACCATCAAAGAAGATATTGATGAGATGAAGAAGGCTATTCCTGACAAACTGGAATCTAAGATTCCAGAAGCTACAATGCTTGATATTAAGAGACAACTCAGGAAAAATTCGGATCTTTCCACAAAGATAGATGCCTTGGACACAAGGATGACAGCTATGGAAGCATCTCTTACAGCAATTCATTTGCATCAAGCTCAACAGACAGACTTACTTCAGAAACTGGTGGCTGCACAAGCCTCCTCTACTCAACTTGCTGATAACAAAAAGGGGGAGAAAGAGAATTCTAGGAGTGAGGGGGAGCAAAAAGTGCTCAACATTGAAGTTAGCAAAGTAATTGTGCCTTCAATTACTTTCACCAAGCCACCAACCAAAGATAGCATTGATCTGATAAATGAAGCAGCATCCAATTTAAGAGCAGCTGAAAAGGAGCAGTTGAAGCCAATCAACTGGGAGAAGATTGATGAGGACATACAAAAGAAGTTTTGGCTAGTAAAGAAGCCAGAAAAGTCAGCCATTCATCACTCTCAAGTCAAGCAGATTTCTGTGAATGAAATGAGCATGAACTATCTGGAAAGAGGACAGCCATCCTGCATCAAATCTCCAAAGGCTGAAATAATTCTGAAGCCAAGGGTGAACTATCCAAAATCATCATTAAAGAACCCTTTGGATACAGTGTATGAGACACCTAAGCCTGATGAGAAGAAGCTTCTGTCAAGATCAATTGCCTTCTACAAGGATTCAGCTGATTCAGCTTTAAAAAGGAGAATTGCAAAAGTTTTCAGAAATAGTAAAGAAATTTGTGTGGTGGCTGGACATCCTCAATTTGCTCAAGCAAAGAGAGAAGAAAAGGCAAGACTAAAGCAAGAAAAGAAGCAAGCTGCTCTAGATGCCAAAAAGGCTAAGCAAAAGAAAGAGCAAGCTGCTATCTTGGCCAAGCTACAAGCTGTAAAACCAACACAACAAATTCCTGCTCAGCCATATGAAATTACTGAATCTCAAGATCCAAAGAAGCAAGTTGAACCACAACAGAAGAAAGCTCCAAGATACAAGGAATTGGCCAAAAGAACCAAAAGGAAATTGGATTTTGTTGATAAGGAATCGGAGTATCAGTTTTCCAAGGAATCCACTCCAATTGCAAATCAAGCATCAAAACCCTATGTGGTATTTGAAGACATCAAGGTGGTGGATCCTTACAGGAATATTCATGGTGAACCTATTATGCCTAAGGATGAACCAATAGACTGGGAGAGTCTACCAATTCCTGACTTTAATTTGCCAATCCTTAGCAAGCCAAAAATAACAAAGTCAAGAGCAGTCAAGAAAGTGAAGTTGTCACCTCTCAAATCCAAATCTCTAACTAAAGCTCAATCCAAAGTCAACAAGGGGGATTACATGTACTTATGTGACATCAAGGAATTCTCTGATCGAAATCTCTATCTAGATGAACTAGAAGAATTGAGAGGAATTGATGCCTACAGGAATCTACCTGAAAGGTTGGTTTTCAAGTACAAGGGAGGAAAGGAGATTCAATGGCCACTTCACAGGATCCTTCAAGAATGCCAAGATGTGCTGATAAAGGTTTATTCATCCTTTAAGAAAAACTTTGGATTCAATGTAACTGCAAGAAGACTGGTTCTAAAGAAGATTGAAGAACCGAGGAGTATTAGAGCTAAAGATGCACTCCCAAAGACTCTAATCATTCCCTACACAGGGAAAAGAGTGCATCTAAGGCCCTACTGGCTGATGGAGTTCATGGATGACAAAGGAGTGAGAAGATTTTTCAGATTAGAAGACCAATTGAGCATCTCTAGCAATGAGACTCTTTTGGAAATGCAAGAAAAGCTAAATCTCTCAGAATCTGATGAACTGGAATTCCATAGATAGCTCTAAAATTAGATAGAAGAAAACAATAGAAAGCTTGGAAAGAGATCCAGATCTTCAAGGAAATAGATTAATCTGCTCAGGCTAGAGGAGCACCTTGAAAATGACTGTGAGCAAAACTTTGTACATTTTGTTATTTGAAGTACTTTAAAGTATTATCTACTTTCTTTTAATGTTGTATTTTTAGGGTGTTTTGTTATCATCAAGTTTCTCTTAATTTATGGCTACAATTCCAGTAGACATAAATTGGGGGAGATTGTTGTGAATATGTTGTGAACTTGATGATTTCATTAACAAAACACCTTCGTAGATTTTACTAAGTGAAAAATGTAGCACTCGACGGATAAGGATTGTAGTCCCGACGGATGACTCAATATAGTCTCGACGGATGATGATTTATTATCCATCGAGTGAGTAGCTTGTGTAACAATAAGTCTGTAGCACATTTCTGCATACACATTGTTTAGATTCTATAGTAGTACTCAAGTCCTGTTGACTTTAACTAGATATGCAGAATAGGTTGATTAATTTTACATAGATGATGTCTTATAATTCTGCATAAATGAAATGAAGTCAAGTGCCAGAAAGCTACCCGACGGATAAACAACAATGCCACTCGACGGATGATCAACAAGGCAACCCGACGGATGATCATGAACCGACGGATGATCATGAACCCGACGGATAAAGAATTCAAACATCTGTTGACAGTGACAACACAGTCACATGCGTCGAGTGTATGCAAATGGAATGTGGAAGCCTATTCAACTGAGATTTAGAGAACAAAGAAGCATTGCCATTTCTATGCTATTATGAAGATATTCAAAGATGCTGGAATAGAGTAATGAAGCAGCATAGTATTAGACTTGATAGGTTTTGTTTTATTATATTGTCTTATTACTTTGTAATCTTGGTGATATATAAACCAAGAAGTAGCAAATAGAAAAAAAAGAACACTAAGCAAGAATTTCTCAGAGAAACATTTGTAAGCTGCATCCTTAACATTTCTCTGTAATCTTGTTATTCTTATTTGTAAGCAGCTGTGAGCTATTTTGCTACACAGAGTTCTCTTGATATAATATATATCTCTGGTGGATACTTTCAAATCTACCAGAAAGTTTTTAAAGACTTGTGTTTTTAATTACTTGTGTTTTGATTCATTCCAAGTTATTATTCCGCACTTTGCAAATCAATTCACTCAGAAATATATTTTAAGTTAGAACACTTTTTAAACCAAGAAAAAGTTTCAAGAATTTCATTCAACCCCCTTCTGTAATTCTTGTTGCATTGTTAGGGACTAACAATGTTAATTTTTTTATTATTGTAGCGCTTAAATTTAATATTTTCTTGTGTGACATCTTTTATTTAATATGCTTAAATAATATGGTACATTTTAGTTATGGATATTTTTATTTTAATAACATTTTTAAAATTTTAATCACTTCAATTTGATAATTATAATTTTATTTTAAAATTTAAAATTCAAATATTTTATTAGTAAATTAAACATATAATGTTAACTTATACTATGAAATTGTACACAAAGTTTAGTAAAATAAATGTAAATAGGATCCGCAGTACATGAAAACACTCCATTGAAAATCGTGAAACCGGCCTGCACTGGATTTACTTGGCCATTTCTCATTCAAATACTATTTTTACCTCTGTGGCATGTCAGTGGGATAAGAAAATGAAAGAATTAATCCCAAGCGTTGTGGGTGTTCTTAGAGCAACAACAATGGAGTCTCACTTTAGTCAATGAGACATGCGAAGTGGGATTATATCAAATAGCGGGACTACAATTGTATTGTAGAGCATGACTGAAAAGTGGGCAGTCCCACCCCCGGGACCATCCCACTTCACTTAGTTTTATTGTTTTAATGCAGATAAGAGTAACATGCATGTTGCCTGGGTGTGTTGCTTTTTTTCTTTTTCACTTTATAGCTTTTAACGTTATTATAACATTAATATAACGTATATATTTATAACGTAAACTTAAAAAATGATAATATTTTTTCCTTTATAAATACTCAATTTTAGTACCTTATTAATAATCTTTACATCCTCAATTTTTTTTAATTTTTTCTTTAGGAAAAGATGAATACAAACAATTCCAACAATCCTCCACCATCGAACTCCCAAAATTCAAACCCACAATTAACATACCCATGTCCAAATTCCTATTTCCCACACCAACGTCGGGAAATTATTTTCAAAATATCAAGAAAGCCAATGAAAAAACGTCGAACGAGTGTTTGGTGAGCTATAGTCCCGTTTCGCAATTGTACGTGGTCCCGCACGTTTTTGGGAGAAACCATATCTTGGGAGAATTATGAGGGCATGTATCATAATACATAATATGATTGTTGAAGACGAGAGGTACACACACACCACCAAATTTGGTCCCCTATTAACTTATGATGATGCAACAAATGGCTTATCGCAACCAAATTTAGGTGAAGAAATTCTAGTTCAGTATGACACGTATATTCAAAAGACTATACAAATACGTGATAAACGAGCACATCTCCAGCTACAAAATGACTTGGTTGAGCATACCTTCCGATTTCATAATAACCGTTAAATTTTTTCCATATTATAAAATCTTTTAAATTTAATGCTTTCTCGTGTGGTGTTTTTCAATGTAATATTTTTATACTATAATATATTTTATTTACGTGATGTCTTCTATTTTATCATAAATATAATTGTATTTATTTATTTATTTATTTAATAATAAAAATATAGTAAGATATTTATATTTATAAATTATAATTTTATAAGAAGTATTGTGGAAAAAAAAATAACGTTCAAAGGGACCCATGTGTAAGTAGAATTAAGCTTGTGCATCGGAAAGTAGTGACCACTCTTTTTAGAAGGCCACTTGGTGCTTAGTTCGCAAAAATGTAATCCCACGTGTAAGTGGGTTGGGTTTTATCATTGTAGATGTTGTTGGGGACTGCCTTGATGAGTTCGTTTGGAGTTTCTTAAAAAATATAACTTGTGACTTAAAGTTGAAAAGTGCTATATAAGTGATGTGAATATCATAACTTATAAGTTATTTATGTGTTTGGATAATTTTATGTATAAATTACCTAAAATTAGATAATGTGTTTGGTAAAACATAACTCATACTCCCTCCATCCCGTTGAATTCTCTTGTTAGGAAATGAATAACACACAGAGGGGGGTGAATGTTTTTTACTATTTTTGAGTTTTTCTTTAATGTTTATGATTGAACAAAGTAAATTAATTCTGCAGAATTTAAACTTGCAGAAAAATAAAGAACACAGATCTTCAAAACTCACTTAATTTTATATTAAAATTAAGACTGTTTCGCTATAAAATTTCTAGGCTCTTTATTGATAAAGAGCTTAGCTTCTCCTTGAGAGTGTTACAAGAAATTTGATCTAAATTGTTACATCTGACTAAGGACCGGTGTTAACTTTATAACTCAGTTAACTGCTGGTTTACATAGTGTGTAATAAGACATGCTATTAGCTTTATCAAACTGTCACTTGTCATTTCTATTTATAGGAAAACAGATCTTCCATTTCTGGCTTAACATATCTTTAGCTTCCCGTGTTCACTTTAATCTTCCTTTGTCAGTTAATCTTTACCATTGATCTTACACATTCTTCAAGTTGCTTTTTGTAGACTTGTCAATCCAGCTGTTGAATTGTTTGTTGATTGTTTATCTTGGATATTGAACTGATCTACAACCTTGTACTTTGAGATTGTACATCGAGATCTCCAGTTTAGGTCTATAGAACACTTGACATCTCGATAAGTATATTGGCTTATCGAGATCTCTAGTACTCTATATTTAGTTTGGATTATAGAGGTCTTCAGTTCTCTATAAGATAATTTTGGCTTGTCGAGATCTCTAGTCTTCCCATCTTCGCTTTGACTTATCGATAACTCTTAGTTTTCTAGTGGCTTCTTGACTTGTCGATTTCTCAGAGTTCTCTAGTCAAATTGACTTGTCGAAATCTTAGAGTCCTCTAGTAAATTTTAACTTGTCGATATCTCTAAGTTCTCTAGTGAAACTTGACTTATCGATAACTCAGATTTCTCTAGTGAAACTTGACTTATCGATAACTCAGAGCTCTCTAATGAATGTAGACTTTTCGATAACTCTGAGTTCTCTAGTGAAGAAATGACTTATCGATATCTCCAATCTTCATGTCTTCAATTTGGCTTGTCGATATCTCACTGAGTTCTCTAGTAGCTTTCCTGACTTCTCGATAAGCCATTCCGGAGTTCTCGAATGACTTCTCTATAACATTAAATCTGTGACTTATAGAGATCTTGACTTAGAGTATTTTTCTCCAAATAGATTTATTCAATTCCAAGCTTCTTCCAAATTCTTCTGAGGCGTGATCTTCTTCCAGATAGAATCCTTAGGCTTGATATTGTTTCAGGAAAAAGACTCCAGTCTGCTCCTTTGCATTTTTACAGACTTTAAGTGTTACAAATACAAAATACAGATTAAGATAAAAATACAAAATAGAGATTTATATAACAATACAACTTACTTAGGGTTGACAAAATGTCTTAGTCTTGTTAAAGTACAGGCATGTCTTTTACAACAATCTCCCCCAATTTGTGAGAAGATTGCTTAGCACAAATTCATGCATGTTAACAAGACTAACCCCAAGTTTGAAATGATAGAGAGTAAAATTAATACATAGAGCTAGGTAGAATTACAACTTGTATAACACAAGATTTACAATGTTCAATGATTACAAGACTCGGGTAAAGACAGTTTTCACATCTGCTTCTTTTCTAAGTTGATCCTTCAATTTGTCAAGAATTTCAAGTTCTTCTATGATAGGTGTTCCACTTAAATCTTCCACAAGTTTTTGTCTTGCTGCCTTAGGATAACCTTGGTCCAGAACCTATATGCAGAATCTTGAGAATCCACCAGCTCTAATGTTTAGAAATTTCCCATCTTTAGAATTTCTGCTCATTCCTTTTGCTTTCAACTCTTCTGATCTTTTTATGTACATGTCTATATTTTCATCATGCCTCCTTCTTCTTTCTTCAGCTTCAGCCTCACCTCTTTTCTTGGTTTCCTCCCTTTCAATCAAACATTCAGCTAGAGATGATCTCTATGCCCTTGTAGCAGTATCCCTGTCCTTTAACAAACTTATCACTTTCTTGATTTCTTTGGGAGCCAAAGAATCCATTAGATTTTTGTCTAGAAGAGTGAATGTACCATCCTTAAAATAAACTCTAACTTCTCTTAGGGATACAATCCAGACTCTAACTATTTCCTCAGCCAGATGTTAGAAATGGTCTTCATCTGAGATGCATCAATTTAGAGGTATAAAGTCAGATTCTTTAAAACACTTCCAGATGGCCCTTTCAGTGACTTCCACTTTCTTTGCAGGCTTGACTTTCTTAGGCTTTCTCCCAACAAATTTATGCTTGAATTTTAGTGAAGGTTTGGCTAAAAGGTAGGGTTGTCATTTTCTTAAGATTAGTTTGGCTTGAGGTGATTCGAATTTTTAGGAAAAAATTTGTTATTTGTTTGTATAGAAATTTTGGCTTAGATGTTTGGGAAGGTTTAATGTTTGAGATGGTTGATGTTGTAGGTTGAGCTGAGGTTTGAGTTGATTGTGTTTGAATTTTTAGGGTTGTTTGAGTTTCTGAATCATCATGAGGCTTTCTACTCTTCCTCTCACCTCTTCTCTTCTTTTTTTCATCTTTCTTGTCATCCTCCTTCTTCTTCTCTCCACCCTTGCTCCCAGATGGCTTAATGGACTGAATAGGATTTGAGCCAGAAGGATTTTGATCATTCTTCTTCTGTTCATCATCATCCAAGTCATCCTTGTTGAACTGTGTTTTCGGCAAGTTGGCTTCTGCATTTTCCAGATATCTCCTCAATAGCTTTATCATTTCCATATCATCATTGTTCTTGTTTTTCTTTACTTTTAAGCTAGTTCCTAGGATCATGATAAGCTTCTTGTTGCTCATGACATAGTGTTTGGGGATATTGAAATGTCTGATTTGTCTGGTGGTTGGACAGATGTATGTTATACCCTTGTTTGGCTGTAGATATGCTTCAGGGAAGACAGCTACTTGAGCATCTCTTAGTGCAGTTAATAGCATGATATCTTCACGAGTTATAACTCTAACTTTGCTGATGAAGATATCTAACTCAGATGCCCTCCTTGAGACAAGGAAATTGAGGGACACACGCATACATATGTCTGTCCCTGAGTCATTTACATTAACCACTATCTTTTTTTCAAGAAAGTTGTTCTTATTGACCTTGATCACTCTTATGAAATTGATTGTCTTGTCCAGGGCCTTTTTATATGTGAAGTGATTATTGTTGAGAGAAGCTTTTAAGGCTTTGAGTAGTTCTTCAAACTCTTGGCTCAGACTAGGTCCTTCAGCACACCTAATAAGTCTCTCCATGTCAATATCAACTTCTTTAGATTTCTTTTCAGCCCCCTGGACTTGCTTTTGAGATGACCTAGATCGTGTCAACCTAGCCTCTATCTCCCCTTAGTCTTGTTGACATGCATTAGAAGTGAAGTAGGAATTTCAGGCCTAACTTGTCCAGGTAGACAAGGTAGTGGTATGTTGAGTTTGCCCATGATGGCTCCTAAAGCTATAGAATTCTGCATTTAAAGATTCTTATAGGAGTCCACCAGGGTTTGGATATCTGTTTGTTGGCTCTTGACAAGAGATGTCAAAGCCTGAACTTGTGCAGTGAGAGAATAGTTGGAGTCTTGCAATGCTGTAACTTGACCCTATAGAGATTGAATTTGCAGATTTGTTGAGGTGGATCCAGGCTGATAAGAGCTGCTAGATGTGCCAAAGTCTTTTTCTATAGCCTCTTTGATCCCTTCCATTAGCAAAGCTGAAGGCTTATATCTGCTCTGGTGAAGTTGATCCGGCTGGACCTTGGTCTCATTTGAGTGAGTAATTTGTTGCTGGATCATTGTATGGAGATTGGTGAACGATAGTTTGAGGTTTTTGACTTCCTTCTCAATAGAGGCAAGATCCATCATATCCATTTGCTCAGAAGAATGCTTGAATTTAGAAGAGATCTTCTCTTGAGATGGTATGATCTTGTCCATTTTCTCATTCACCAGTTTCCTGATTCTGTCTTCATGGCCAGTAAGCTTGATTTCAAGAGCCTTACCAAACAGATGAAATACTTTGAGCTGAGATTTGTATACATCTGTAATGGCATCATAGACAGCTTATGGACTCAAGTCTTTTGGATTGTTGTCCAGAATGGTAACATACTCTTCTCTGAATCTGTACAGAACTTCATTCATCTCCAAGGCAAAGTCATCAGACATCCATGTATCCACATTCCCAACTGGCTCAGCATCATTAACAATTTTCTCCTTTTGCTCCTCAACCTCTTCATTGTAAGCAACATGATAGCTTGATAGTCCTGGTTGCTCATATTTAAAGTCAGGAGATGTTGTGAGATATTGGCCAGTCCAGATATCTGCTCTACTAGTAGATCATCTACAAAAGTTGGTTGAGAAGCATATTCTTGTAGCCACTGAGAGAGTATATGAGGTTATTGAGGTTGTGAGGTGGATGGTTCATCAAAAACACCTGTGACTGGGGTCACAGTTTGACTCACAGATTGCTCTGTGGTTTTGACAGTGTGTTGACCTCCACTTGTAGTGGTAACCTCCAATTGAATTGGTGGGGATTTGACTGGGTTACTGTCATGTACACCAGCCTCAAACCTGTTGAGTGGCATTTATAACACTTATTTATGCTCTAATAAGCTTTGAATTGATGCATTTGTACTCAAGTTGTTAAGTGTTTTCTAGTGTTTTTGCATTTCAGGCATTATTCAGGTAATCAGGTGAATTAGCATTATTTTGGTGCTAATTTGGTGTATAGATGATATTGGAATAAAAGCCCGTGGAAAGCCGGCTCGAAGTAGCAAGATTTAAGAAGAAATCTGAGTTTTCCCAGAAGGACGGCGCGCCCGCGCTGTGGTAGCGCGCGCCCGCGCCGGGGTCCAAAAATACAGCGCGCCCGCGCTGTGATAGCGCGCGGCCGCGCCGATGCCAAATTCTGGAATCCTGTTTCTAATACAATTCTAAAAGGGAAGGCTTCCAGATTATTGAGGGCTGCTATATATATTCATATTAGGTCGTTTTAATAAAGAGACGGACCAGAGCGCAAGGATAAGATGATAAGAGACCTTTAGCACAATTCAACAAAGGTGAAGACAATCTAGTTTATTCTTGTGAATCTTTATTTTGAGTTGTAATTTGGATGCTTATTTCTTTTTTTGCAGAACCTATACTCTTGTTTGTATTTGATTTGATTATTCGTATAAAGACTACGTTTGCTATATCATGTTTTCATCGGAACCCACATTGATGATGAGTCCGATTATAGGCTAATCGTTATCATGGGGTTCTAGCGGATTTATTTATGGATTTCTTTAGTAAAATTGTTTGATACCTTAGCATGTGGTGATTGTATGATATCCTAGTATTGGTTGTGCGTATTCGTCTTATAAGCGTCGCGAACTTATAAGATAGCGTGTTAATTCTTAATGAAGCGAAAGTGAATTTAAGGATTTAGAACTTGCCATGCTAGCATAGGTTTATGTATTTGTCATTCATGATTCGTAGGTAATTTTAACCATCTTACTTGCCCTATGTAATCAAGATAGATAATTTGTGCTTAAACCGTTATGTTGTCAAATTCTATAGACATATAGGGTCTCAATATAATTGGTGCCTATTCAGCTTCTATCTCTCTTATGGATGTCCGGTAGAATGGTACTCGTGCAACGAAAGTTGGCGTTTATCAGTTTCGTGTTATCTGATTAATATCATCACCATTGCATGCTAAGGTTAAGAATAATAAGGCTATTGAAAGAAGTATTTAATGAAGTTAGTTACCCATGTTTGTCATATACATCAATTCAGTTAATTTTATTCTCGTAGTTATAATTATTAGTTAATTCTTAGTTATAAACAATCTCAATTTGTTATCATCTTAGCATTGGATAATAGTTAACAAATACAGTCTCTGTGGGAACGAACTAGAAAATATTCTATACTACTTGCGAACTCGTATACTTGCATGTATTATTAGCGCGTGTTTAGCGACTAACAAGTTTTTGGCGCCACTGCCGGGGACTGCAGTGTTAATTATTAGTTATTGTGCTTTCCATCAGTGGTCGTTAAAGTTCATTGACTCATACATTATTACTTAATTGTTTCCTTGTCTTATTTCAGGTGGTCTAGTGAGGGTGTATGCATACGTGTTCGCGTACTCGCAAGAGAACACTGGATAAAGCCGAGGAAGAACTTGTGGTGGTTTGTAGGGAAGTTTTTGAGGATAAAGAGAAGTTAGAGGAAGAAGAGAAAGTTGAAGAGCCAATTGTAGTAGCTATGGGTGATCAAGCAGAAAATTTGAAGGCTTTGATGGACTATTCTAAGCCTAAGATTAATGACATTTAGTCTAACATCATTAGACCAGCCATCAGGGCTAACACTTTTGAGCTCAAATCAAGCACGACCCAGATGATACAGAACTCAGTTCAGTTTGGGGATTCTCCAACTGAAGACCCCAACATGCACATCAGGGATTTCATCGAGATTTGCGACACTTTCAAGTTCAATGATATGACTGAAGATGTTATCAAGCTACGTCTCTTCCCATTCTCTCTGATGGACAAGGCTAAGTGCTGGTTACACTCTCTACCAACAGGGTCTATCACCACTTGGAAAGATCGTGCTCAAAAGTTTCTCACTAAATTCTTCCCCATGGCGAAGACTGCCGCAATCAGGAATGCTCTTACTCAGTTTGCTCAACAAACAGGAGAATCTTTGTGTGAGGCTTGGGATCGATATAAGGAGATGCTAAGGAAGTGCCCACATCATGGCATGCCTGATTGGATGATTATTAATTGTTTCTACAATGGATTGGGTCCTACTTCCAGACCCATGCTTGATGCAGCATCAGGAGAAGCCTTATGGGCTAAGAGCTACGATGAAGCTTATGAACTTATTGTACTGATAGCTGCTAGTGAGTACCAGAATCCTTCCCAGAGACTGACTCAGGGAAAGGTAGCAGGAATTCTGGAGTTGGACGCAGCAACTGCTATCGCTGCCCAACTTAAGGATTTGACAATGAAGGTGGACACTTTGGCTAATTATGGAGTAAATCAAATCGCTAGTGTCTGTGAGCTTTGTGCTAGTGCCCATGAAACTGATCAGTGCGCAATCTCTAGTGAATCAGCTCAGTTTGTGAGCAACTTCCTGTGATCGTAGGAACCAGTGCCAGCCACCTATCATCCTAATAACTGCAATCATCCGAATTTCAGCTGGAGCAACGCTCAGAATGCGGTTCAACAGCCTTTTCAGCAGTATCCATCTAAGCAGTACAATCCTCCTGGTTTTCAGCAACCGCAGTATGCACCAAGACAACAACTCCAGCTGCAACAAGCTAATGAAAAATTTGAATTAGAGGAGTTGAAGCTTATGTGCAAGAGTCAAGCTGTTTTTATAAAGACCTTGGAAAATCAAATTGGACATATTACCAATGCCTTGCTAAATCGTCAACCTGGTACATTGCCTAGTGACACTGAAGTGCCAGGAAAGAGGGAAGCTAAGGAGCAGGTAAAGGCAATCACTTTGAGGTCTGGGAAGGTTACGAATCCCGAACAAACTCGAGAGTTAACTGAAGAAGAAGCTGGGGCTGAGAAAGAAGCAAAGCAGCAGGATGAAGAAGTGGAACCAAGGAAGACTACTGTTGAGCACACTCCTTCTGAGGGTAATACAGGGGATAAATAGATCTATCCTCCACCGCCTTTTCTTAAGCGGCTGCAGAAAAAAAAGCTGGACAAGAAATTTGAGAAGTTTCTGGAGGTGTTCAAGAAACTTCATATCAACATACCTTTTGCGGAGGCTCTCGAGCAGATGCCTAGTTATGCAAAGTTTATGAAAGGTATTCTCTCTCGGAAGGTGAAGCTAGATGATTTAGAGACTTTCGCTCTCACGGATGAATGCAGTGCTATGCTACAGCAGAAGTTGCCTCCAAAGCTTAAAGATCCAGGAAGATTCACTATTCCATGTACTATTGGAAAAGTGTCTTTTGACAGATGCTTACGTGATTTGGGAGCTAGCATCAATCTGATGCCTTTGTCAATTTTCAAGTAGTTGGATCTACCAGATCCTAAACTGACGTATATGACTTTACAGTTGGTCGACCGTTCTATTACATATCCGCGGGGTATTGTGGAGGATCTCTTGGTCAAGGTTGATAAACTCATCTTTCCTGCTAATTTTGTAATTCTTGATTTCGAGGAAGATAAGAAGATTCCCATAATCTTGGGAGACCTTTCTTGGCAACTGGCCGAACCTTGATAGATGTGCAGAAGGGTGAGCTTACAATGCGAGTGCTGGATCAGGATGTTACCTTTAATGTGTTCAATGTCATGAAATTTCCTACTGATAATGAGGAGTGCTTAAAAGTGGAGTTGGTTGATTCGGTGGTCACATCGGAACTTAATCAATTGCTAAGGTCTGATGCCTTAGAAAAAGCCTTATTGGGGAATTCAGATAGTGAAGATGACGAAGGTGAAGAACAATTACAATATTTGAATGCTTCTCCCTGGAAAAGGAAAATTGATATGCCTTTTGAATCTCTTGGAATGGAGGAATTGAACAAAGCTCCTAAACGCCTCAAGCCTTCTATTGAGGAAACCCCCTCTCTTGAGCTTAAACCTTTACCTGAGCATTTGAGGTATGCATTTTTAGGTGATGCATCTACTCTTCCTGTTATTATTGCATCTGACCTTTCAGGTAGTGATGAGGAAAAGCTTTTAAGGATTCTGAGAGAGTTCAAATCGACAATTGGATGGACTATAGCAGATATCAAGGGGATCATCCCTTCTTACTGTATGCATAATATTCTGCTAGAGGAAGGTAGCAAGCCTACAGTCGAGCAGCAAAGAAGACTTAATCCAATCATGGTGGAAGTAGTGAAGAAGGAAATTTTGAAGTGGCTAGATGCAGGGATCATCTATCCTATCTCTGACAATTCATGGGTAAGCCCAGTTCAATGTGTACCAAAGAAAGGTGGAATTAATATGGTAGAAAATGAAAAAAATGAGCTTATCCCTACCAGAACAGTCACGGGGTGGAGGGTCTGCATGGACTATCGGAAGCTGAACAAGGCCA
Organism: Apium graveolens; assembly: GCF_009905375.1. NCBI lineage: Eukaryota > Viridiplantae > Streptophyta > Magnoliopsida > Apiales > Apiaceae > Apium > Apium graveolens. The sequence goes on along the minus strand of NC_133650.1, from coordinate 249,015,860 downwards.
CTAGGAAGGACCACTTTCCATTGCCCTTTATTGATCAGATGCTTGACAGGTTGGCCGGTCATGAGTATTACTGTCTTCTGGATGGCTATTCGGGTTACAATCATATTGGTATCGCCCCAGAAGATCAAGAGAAGACTACCTTCACTTGTCCATTTGGTACTTTCGCCTTCAGACAAGTTTCTTCTGGTTTGTGTGGTGCACTAGCCACATTTCAGAGATGTATGATGGCCATCTTTTCTGACATGATTGGCCAAAATGTGGAGGTGTTCATGGATGACTTCTCAGTCTTTGGAAATTCTTTTGATGAATGCTTGCAGAATCTGGGACACGTTCTCAAGAGGTGTGTTGAGACCAATCTGGTTCTCAATTGGGAGAAATGCCATTTTATGGTGCGTCAGGGCATTATTCTCGGGCACAAGGTTTCTAATAAAGGCCTAGAGGTGGACAAGGCCAAGGTGGAGGTCATTGAGAATCTCCCTCCACCAAATTCATGTTAAGGGAATTCACAGTTTTCTTGGTCACGCGGATTTCTACAGTCATTTCATCAAAGATTTCTCGAAAATTTCAAAGTCTTTGTGCAGTCTGTTAGAGAAAGATGTTCCTTTTAAATTTTATGATGAGTGTCTTGCATCTTTTGAGACATTGAAGAAACATTTAATCACGGCACCTGTCATAACTGTACCTGATTGGAATGAGCCCTTTGAGATGATGTGTGATGCAAGTGACTATACAGTTGGAGCAGTTCTTGGGCAGAGAAAGAATAACATATTTCATATATTCTACTATGTTAGTAAGACTCTAAATGGTGCTCAACTGAATTACACTACTACGGAGAAAGAACTTTTGGCTATTGTCTATGGTATTGAGAAATTTCGATCTTATCTACTTGGGACTAAGGTGACAGTTTTCACTGATCAGGCCGCCCTTCGATATCTTGTCTCAAAGAAGGACTCGAAGCTTAGATTAATTCGATGGGTTCTTTTTCTTCAAGAATTGGAATCAGAGATCAAGCGTATTTTGGAGAAAGTGGTATGTCCATCAAGGAAGGATTGGTCTTTGAAGCTTGATGAAGTTGTTTGGACGTATAGAACAACATATAAGACTCCATTGGGAATTTCGCCATTTCAGTTGGTGTATGGTAAGAGATGTCATTTGCCTGTGGAGTTCGAGCATAAAGCATATTGGGCTTTGAAGAAATTGAATCTGGACTTAGATGCAGCTAGAGGGAAGAGGATGCTTCAGTTGAATGAACTCGACGAGTTTCGACTTCAAGCTTATGAGAACAACAAGATGTATAAGGAGAAAGTCAGGAGGTGGCACGATCGGGGTCTAGTGCTCAAAAAATTTGTGCCAGGGCAACAAGTTCTTTTATTCAACTCTCGTCTCCGTCTTTTTCCTGGAAAGTTGAAGTCAAGATGGTCAGGGCCCTTCATAATTAAAACTGTGTTTCCACATGGAGCAGTGGAAATTTTTGAGAATGATCTGGACCAAGCATTCAAGGTAAATGGTCAACGGTTGAAGCATTATTATGGTGACACGGAAACCCGTGAGGTGGTTAGTGCCATTTTATTGTCCACTTGATCTCAAGATTCTACGTCGAGCTAGCGACGTAAAAGAAGCACTTCTTGGGAGGAAACCCAAGTTTGTTGTACATTAGTAAGTAGAGGAAGCAAGAAGAAAAGAGAAAATCACAAAAAAATAAAAAAATAGAAAAAATTCAGGCCTGACTACAGAAGCCTAGCGCCCGCGCTGTACCAGCACGCGGCCGCGCCATTTACACAGAAACATAGAGCACCCACGTTGTTACAGTGCGCGCCCGCGCTGTTACAATGCGCGCCCGCGCCATGTCCCGACTCTGGAAAAAAATAAAAGGTAGTTTAAGGGGGGGGGAAATTGAAATTTTTCCCAAAATTAATTCCCAACCGGATTTTACTCCCCCACATCCCATAATTCCCTCTCCAAATCAAACCCATTACTCCCATTATTCCCATAATCAAATCCCACTTCTATTCCATATCTAATTCTCTTTTCACCACCTGTATATACATACACCCCATACACAAACTTCTTCAGTAATTCACAAACTCTCAAACACAAATTCTCTCTCAAATACAACTCTTATTCTCTCTAATCAATTTTCATGGCACCCAAGAGACAAAGAACACAAGTTGGAAGTAACACCGCCGATTCTTCCACTGCGAGTGGTGTGAGGCCCAGGTTTTCTACTCTTGAAGCTGAGGAGGAGTACACAAGGCTTCTTTCGAAGCCAATCGTCAAGGAGCGAGGTTTTCTGCCATCAGGGCAGGATGGTCAGCTGTTGGAGATGATTCTTGAGATGGGCTGGGTTTCTTTTTGTGAGGCTCCCGTTATTGTGCCTATGAGTGTGGTTCATGAGTTCTATATGAATGTCAAGGCTGAGAAGAATGGCTTCACTATGGTGCGAGGGAGGATGGTGGAGTATAGTGCAGAGGCTATCAGGACTGTGATTGAGCAGCCCATGAGGAAGCTCGGGCAGGATACCTGGAATGATAAGACTCCAGAGGACTTTAATCTGGATCTCATTGTTGCTACTCTGTGCCGGCCCGACACTCACTGGAAGATCAAGAGGGGCACAGTAGCCGAGTATTCTACGTTCTCGGCATCCGGCATGAACAGGTTTGTCCGTGCATGGAATGCTTTTATATGTGCTAATATCATGCCATCTTCGCATGTGCATGAGGTTACTGTGGAGTGTGCACGGCTGTTATGGGGCATTCTGCAGGGTGATTATATAGATTTGGGGATGGTTATCTTTCAGGGGATTCTGAAGTTCTTGAGGGGGAGCACTACGGGGTCTATTCCGTATGCGTCAGTGGTGACAAAGTTGTGTGTGGCAGTTGGTGTGCATTGGCCTACACATGAGCAATTGCAGATTCCGAGTGCTCTGATCGATAGCACTACTTTGGCTACGATGCAGGAATGGGATGGAGGCAAGCCCGATCTGAAGGAGCTTGGGTATTCTTTTGACCACTTACCTGGTGGGAGGCCAGCTGCTGGTCAGGAAAGCAGGATTGCATGGAGATCTCATTTAAGAGCTGAAGGAGGACCATCGCAGCAGCAGCAGGAGGCAGCAGGGGCAGACATGGGAGCTGGTTTGAGTTCGACACAGTATAGGCGTCTTGCGAGGAGGATGGATGCGATGCACGACATCCATAGTCATTTTACACATGATCTCACCCAGGCACTTGGGACTGCATTTAGAGCCACCGGAGTTGACATTCAGTGGCCAGTATTTGGTGAGGACTCTTTATATCCATCTCCTGACACGCCTGACACTCCACCCCTTGAGGGTGAAGATTCTAATTCAGAGTAGGTATGCCTGATTCCTTACTATTACCTTCTCTGAGGACAGTGAATTTTTTAAGTTTGGGGGTAGTAGTTGAAGCAATATGTTTGTGTGAGTCTTATATAGTTGCGTGTTCATCATAGTTTAGTTCATATATTTTGTATATTTTGCCATGTAGTTTTTTTTATTTTGGTAGTTTTATGATAATTTGTTCATCTAGTTTCATGAATTTGCATTATAATATGATCCCTTAGATAATTTTTCCGATTGACTTGCGATATTGATGCCAGTGTAGTGATGTTATATTTAGTGATGTTGAGTCTTATTGGATTGATTTGCATGCTAGAGATACTTGTATTTCACTAAGTCTTATAGGTTTCTAGAGTGCTAGATCATGATCATGGTTTGTTGATTTGTCAAGGTTTAATCGTTTGTTTATATTTAGAATTTAGGGTATTCTCTTAATAATAAAAGACATGAATATTTAAAAATTAGAGAAATTGGATTTTATTGCTAGTTGTGTGGCTATGTGTCAATTGGCTAGTAGCCGGCTCATATTTTTATGAGTAGTCTAGGGTTGAATGAGATGGAGCGAAACACATTCATTCAGAAATTGTGGGGAAAAAAATTAAGAGAAAAAAAAAGAAAAAAAATAGAATAAGTGTTATGTATAATTGCTCACGAGTGGTCTCTTTAGTACTCGAGTTATTAAGTTCTTAGGGGACTTTGTGCCTAGTGACCTAAGGCTTTTATAGTTTGGGATCCGCTAACCTAACGCTCGGTACATGGGTGCTATTGTATAAGTCTTTTGTGGACCTCACTCATTGCACGATCAAATAAGCATACTTGTGTTGTTTTATTATAAATAAAAGCATGAATCCGTATAAAACTCCAATATAAGAATTGAAGTGTTATAAGTTATTTTGAGTCTAGCTTTTTATTTTATTTATAACCTTGCGATTGCCTTGATGAGTAGTGAGTCATGATTATTGATCTAGTTGCGATAATATATCTGTAAGCATCTTCACACACGCACATCTCTAGTTTGTAAGTTGATTTGTATGATTTGATTGATCTTCACGCGAGTAACTGCATTTATTGATATGTTGCTTGTTGATTGGTTGAGTTATTCTATTGGGATCTTTGCATTCATATAGTTGCATTCATGCATTTTTATTTCTTGTTCTTTGAGTCTGTTTATGCTTGAGGACAAGCATCGATTCAAGTTTAGGGGTATGTTGAGTGGCATCGATTCAAGTCTGTTTATGCTCTAATAAGCTTTGAATTGATGCATTTGTACTCAAGTTGTTAAGTGTTTTAATGTGTTTTCTAGTATTTTTGCATTTCAGGCATTATTCAGGTAATCATGTAAATTAGCATTATTTTGGTGCTAATTTGGTGTCCAGGTGGTGTTGGAATAAAAGCTCGTGGAAAGCCGGCTCGAAGCAGCAAGATTTAAGAAGAAATCTGAGTTTTTCCCAGAAGGACGGCGCACCCACGCTCTAATAGCGCGCCGCCGCGCCGGGGTTCCATAAATACAGCGCGCCCGTGCTGTGATAGCGCGCGGCCGCGCCGATGCCGAATTCAGGAATCCTGTTTCTAATATAATTCTAAAAGGGAAGGCTTCCAGATTGTTGAGGGCTGCTATATATATTCATATTAGGTCATTTTAATAAAGAGACGGACCAGAGCGCAAGGAGAAGACGACAAGAGACCTTTAGCACAATTCAACAAAGGCGAAGACGATCTAGTTTATTCTTTTGAATCTTTGTTTTGAGTTGTAATTTGGATGCTTGTTTCTTGTTTTGCTGAACCTATACTCTTGTTTGTATTTGGTTTAATTATTCGTATAGAGACTATATTTGCTATATCATGTTTTCATCGGAACCCACGTTGATGATGAGTCCTATTATGGGCTAATCGTTATCATGGGGTTCTAGCGGTTATTTATGGATTTCTTTAGTTAAATTATTTGATACCTTAGTTTGTGGTGATTGTATGATATCCTAGTATTGGTTGTGCGTATTCGTCTTATGAGCGTCGCGAACTTATAAGATAGTGTGTTAATTCTTAATGAAGCGAAAGTGAATTTAAGGATTTAGAACTTGTCATGCTAGCATAGGTTTGTATTTGTCATGCATGATTCGTAGGTAATTTTAACCATCTTACATGCCCTATGTAATCAAGATAGATAACTTGTGCTTAAACCGTTATGTTATCAAATTTTATAGACATATAGGGTCTTAATACAATTGGTGCCTATTTAGCTTCTATCTCTTTCGTGGATGTCTGGTAGAATGGTACTCGTGCAACAAAAGTTGGCGTTTATCAGTTTCGTGTTATCTTATTAGTATCATCACCATTGCATGCTAAGGTTAAGAATAATAAGGCTATTGAATGAAGTATTTAATGAAGTTAGAATCCCATGTTTGTCATATACATCAATTCAGTTAATTTTATTCTCGTAGTTATAATTATTAGTTAATTCTTAGTTATAAACAATCTCAATTTGTTATCGTCTTAGCATTGGATAATAACCATACATTGTTGCTTAGGTGCATAAATTAAATAGTTAATTAATACAGTCTCTGTGGGAACGAACTAGAAAAGATTCTATACTACTTGCGAACTCGTATACTTGCGTGTATTATTAGCGCATGTTTAGCGACTAACAAAACTTTTGTGTGTCTTTCAACACACTGACACTTAAATGTGCTATGCTTTCCTCCCCTATGACAGGATTATGGGCAATTGTACTCCTAGCTTCAACTACCAAGACAATATCTGCTAGGGTTGTGAGGGGAGTTGTCCCTACATGAGGAACCTCCAATTGAAATGGAGAGGATTTAGATAGCTCCCCCTCAGGAGTACTACCCTCAAACCTTTTAGTCTGTGAAGACTATTTTGCACATTTAGGTGCATTAGAAGTATCCATGGGGTCTTTAGTAAAAACTGATGGATCCCTGTTAAATATATTTAAGATGTCATGTCTAATCTGTTGTGTTAAGTTTCAGAACTTAATATCAGGACTTACTGGAAATCAGAACTTACTGAAGTCAGAACTTATATCAGAACTTAAGGCCATCAGGATTTATATCAGGACTTAAGTGTGGATACTTCAGATAAGGAATGCAGCTGATTTACAGGAAATGATCATGACTAAAACAATAAAAGATATGCATGAAGAGTTAGAAGACTAGAAGACTTGTAGAAGATAATATCTGATTGATATATTTTAGGAGACATAATTATATTCCATATCAATTAGAAGATATCTTGTAACTGTGTACTATATAAACACAACTTAGGGTTTACACAATAAGTGTTATCATTCACGAGAAAGATTATACATTGTAACCTAGAAGCTCTTAGTGATATTGTTCATCACTGAGAGAGAACAACTGTTCTATTGTAATAGAGTTTATTATATTGAATATACTTGATTATTGTTACATACGTGTGTTCAAAATCGATTTAATTGTATAAACACTATATTCAACCCCCTTCTATAGTTTTGTGTGACCTAACAAGTGGTATCAGAGCCTCTCTGTTGATTTATAAGCAGTAAGATCCAGTTTACAATCATGTCTGAAGAAACACAAACCCCACCTAAGCCCGCCAAAACTCAAGATACTCAAAGCAATCAAACTCACAGTCGATATGCGAGTATTAGGGTTCCCATACTGAGAGCATCTAAGTATCCTATATGGAAGGTAAAGATGGCTATGTTTCTGGAAGCCACAGATTCAGAATACCTTGATAGAATCAATGATGGACCATATAAGCCAACCAAGCTTTCTGTTACAGTTGCTGATCAACCAGCAAATATGATACCAAAGGAGAAAAGTGAGTACATAACTGAAGACATCTCATCTATTTCCAAGGATGCAAGGGTAAGGCATCTGCTGCATAGTGCAATTGACAATGTCATGTCAAACAGCGTAATTGGATGCAAGACTGCAAAGGAGATATGGGATGCTTTGGAGACAAGATGCCAGGGAACTGATGCAATCAAAAAGAACAGGAAGACTATACTCACACAAGAGTATGAGCACTTTGACTCAAAAGCTGATGAGTCATTAACTGATTTATATGACAGGTTTGCCAAACCCTTGAATGATCTGTCACTGGTGGACAAGGAATATGATCTTGAAGATTCAAATCTAAAATTCCTTTTAGCTCTTCCTAAAAATTGGGATTTGAAGTCTACTACCATAAGAGACAACTATGACCTTGCTGAAACTACTCTTGATGAAATTTATGGTATGCTCAAGACTCATGAACTTGAGATGGATCAAAGGAGCAAAAGGCATGGAAGAAAGTCAAAGACAGTTGCTCTTAAAGCTGAGGAGGAATCTCCTAAAATGGTTATCTCAAAGAGGGGCAAAGGAAAGGCTCTCATCATACAGTCTGATTCAGAGTCATCATATTCTGATGATGATGATTCAGAATCTAAAAATTTATCTGAAGTTGATGTTGATGCAGAGATGATGCAACTGTGTGCTCTTATGCTGAAGGGTATCACAAAGATAGCCTACAAGAAATTCAGAAAGGGCAAGAAGTTTTCAAGGAAAGGTGGAAGTTCTGAAAAGAAAGGGTTCAGAAAGTCTGAAGGCAAAGGAGGAAAGTCTGACAGAGGAGACAACTCAAATGTCAAATACTACAATTATGGTGAAAGAGGCCACATCTCTCCTGACTGCAATAAAGGAAAAAGTGATAAAGGCCAGGCACTTATCAAAAAGAAGAAAAATTGGGCAGACACTTCAGATTCTGAAGATGAGGTGAACTATGCCTTGATGACAAATGGTGATAGCAGTACTGATGCTGCTGAATTAAAGGTACCTCAATCAACTCTTGCTTTTCATACTGATGATATTTCTGAGCTAAGATTATATCTGAAAACCATGTTCATTAGTTTTAGAGATCAGACTTTAACAAATGAAAGATTAACATCTGAAAGTCTTGCTCTTAGAAACAGAAATGACTATTTAGAAAAAGAGTTAGTTATGTTCCATCAAACTCAAAAAGAAAGAGATGAGGCTTCGTATGTTAGAGATGAAGTGCTGAAATTGAATAAATCTCTTAAATCTGAACTGGAAAAGGAAAAGGAGATAATCAAAACTTGGACTAACTTTGGAAGAACAACTCAGAAAATCTTAGAAAATGGAAATTGGAAAGAAGGCCTAGGTTACCTAGATGATAGAGAAGAAAAGGAAACTGAGTCATCTAAACCAAACTTTACCAAGAAAGCTGAAAAGCCTAAAGTTAATCCTGTTAAATTTGTAGCAAAAACTGATGTGTCAAAGTCTGAAAAGATGAATTATTCTAAAACAGAAGTCAAAGAAAAGTCAACTTCTGACAAATTAAAATAGGACAAACCAGCTTCAGTAAATATAGGTTTAATGACAAGGAAGCAGCTTAAGCATAAGCTGAAAGAGATTAGAAATATGAACAAGGTCAAGGAAGCTAGGAAAAATACGAATGGAAAGGAAGGTGTTAATAAAAGAAATAATTATATGCCTGTTCCTAATACTCCTAGAAAGAAATGTTATAATTGTGGAAACTCTAACCATCTTGCTTCTTTTTGCAGGAAAAATAAAGATATAAACTTTTTACCTCCTAAGTCAGGAGTTAAGAGTCAGTCTGTTAGGTTTAAACCACAAAATCCTTGTTTTCATTATGGTAGTTTATGGCATTCTATTTATACTTGTAAGGAATATCATAGTTTGTACTATGATTATTATCAAATAAAACCTTCTTTGAAGAAAGTTAATGTAATTCCTTGTAGTGTAAATTCTGATGCAAAATCTGATATAAAGTCTGATAAGAAGCATGTTAGCATAAACTCTGAAATTAAATCCGCTGCAAATGCTAACAAACTTAAAAAGGCCAAAGGATCCAAGCAAGTCTGGGTCTTTAAAACTAACCAATAGCGGTCTTTGTGATTGCAGGGCAACAGGAAAAACATCCTAGTTCTGGACAGTGGATGTTTAGGACATATGACTGGAAATAAAGCCCTGCTATCAGACTTTGTGGAGAAAGTTGGCCCAGAAGTTTCTTATGGAGATGGCAACATGGGAAAGACTCTGGGATTTGGCAATATCAATCTTGGAAATGTCATAATTAAATCAGTATCTCTTGTCTCAGGACTTAAACACAATCTGCTAAGTGTGAGTCAAATCTGTGACAGAGGTTATCATGTGGATTTCTTTGAAGAACACTGTGAAGTTGTAAGTAATTCTACAGCCAAAGTGGTTCTGAAAGGTTACAGACATGGTAACATATATGAAGCCAGACTTTCAACAAACTCTGATGGTTCTGCAATCTATCTGTTAAGCAGAGCATCAATTGAAGAAAGCTAGAATTGGCACAAAAGACTCTCTTATTTAAATTTTAATAACATAAATGAGCTAGTAAAGAAAGATCTTGTAAGAGGACTACCAAAATCAGTATTTGCTCCTGATGGCCTTTGTGATTCATGTCAAAAGGCAAAACAAAGAAAATCTTCATTCAAGAGCAAAACTGAATCCTCAATTCTTGAGCCTTATCACTTACTGCATGTTGATCTATTTGGTCCAGTCAATATCATGTCCATTACAAAGAAGAAATATGTTATAGTTATATTGGATGAATTCATAAGATACACTTGGGTGTATTTCTTACACAAGAAGAATGAAACTGCATCTACTCTAACTGATCATGTCAGATAGCTGGATAAGTTGGTCAAAGATTCTGTTAAAATAATAAGAAGTGATAATGGCACTGAGTTCAAGAATTCAATCATGGAAGAGTTCTGCAAAGAGCATGGAATAAAGCAGGAATTTTCTGCACCTGGAACTCCACAATAGAATGGAGTTTGTAGAAAAAAAGAACATGACTCTCATTGAAGCTGCACGAACTATGTTTGATGAAACAAAGCTACCAACCTACTTTTGGGCTGAAGCTGTGCAGACTGCTTATTTTACACAGAATGCTACACTCATAAACAAGCATGGAAAAACACCATATGAGACAGTGAAGAAAATGAACCCAAATTTGAAATACTTTCATGTATTTGGATGCAAGTGTTTTGTTCTTAAGACTCATCCTGAACAGCTGTCAAAATTTGATCTAAAAGCTGATGAAGGAATTTTTGTTGGATATCCACTTTCCACAAAAGCCTTCAGAGTCTATAATTTAAGAACATGGGTGGTCATGGAATCTATCAATGTATCTTTTGATGATAAAAATATTACTGGACTTGAAGATTTTAATGATCATGATCAGCTGAGATTTGAAAATGAAGATTTAAATTTTGATTGTGTAAATTCTAATGACCTAAATCCTGATCCTGTAAGTTCTGACGGGTTAAATTCTGATGTCATTGAACTGTGGTAACTACTCCAAGGGAAAATGCACATGTTCAGGGGGAGCAAGCTGATGAACATACCACATCTCAAGACTCTCAAGAAGCATCAAAGACTCTCAAGAAGCATCAGAACCTATCATTGGTTCTTCAAGTTCTGATGAGCCAAATTTTGATAATTCTAGAAACTCTTATTCTTCAATTCCTGAAGGATCCAACTCAAATTCTGAAATTTCAGAGAGCATAACTTCAGGGGGAGCATCAGAAAATGCTGATGGAGACAGCATGGGTCATGTGGGAGGATCCAGTTCTAGAGATCAACTTCCATCTGCAAGGAAGTGGACTGAAGCACATGCACCTGACTTAATAATTGGAGATCCTGAAGCAGGTGTCAAAACTTGAACAATAACATCAAATGAATGTCTCTATCATTCCATTCTATCTCAGTCTGAACCAAAAAAAGTGGAAGAAGCTCTTCAGATGCTAATTGGGTGCAAGCAATGTAGGAAGAGTTAAATGAATTTGAAAGAAATAAAGTCTGGACCCTAGTTCCAAGACCAAAGAACAGATCTATTATTGGCACAAAATGGGTGTTCAGAAACAAAACTGACAGTGATGGCATAATTACAAGAAACAAAGCAAGGCTGGTTGCTAAAGGTTACTCTCAACAGGAGGGTATTGATTATGATGAAACATTTGCTCCTGTTGCTAGATTGGAAGCCATAAGAATCTTTTTGGCTTGTGCTGCTCACAAGAAGTTTAAAGTCTTTCAAATGGATGTGAAAAGTGCTTTTCTCAATGGGGAATTAGAGGAAGAGGTATATGTTGAACAACATCCAGGCTTTGTAGATCCAAAATTTCCAAATCATGTCTACAAGCTTGACAAAGCACTTTATGGCCTTAAGCAAGCTCCAAGAGCATGGTATGAGACTTTAGTTCAATTCCTTCTGGAAAGTGGATTTACCGGAGGCACAATTGACAAAACACTGTTCTACCTCAATCATGGAAAGGACTTACTTTTGGTACAGATATATGTTGATGATATCATCTTTGGTTCTACAAATGCTAAACTCTGTGAAAGGTTTGCAAAGCTAATGCAATCAAGATATCAAATGAGTATGATGGGAGAACTTAGCTATTTTCTGGGACTTCAAGTCAAGCAAAATGAAGAAGGTACTTTCATAAATCAATCCAAGTACACCAGAAATTTACTCAAAAAATTTGGAATGCAAGATTGTTCAACTGCATCCACTCCCATGGCCACTGCAACCAAGTTAGATAAAGATACTGGAGCATCAGTAGATATTACTAACTACAGAGGTATGATTGGCTTTTTACTCTATTTAACTGCAACTAGACCTGATATCATGTATGCTACCTGTCTTTGTGCAAGATTTCAGGCTGATCCAAGAGAACCTCATCTAATAATTGTGAAAAGAATTTTCAAGTACCTCAAGGGTACAGCTGATCTAGGATTGTGGTATCCTAGGGAATCAGATTTTAAGCTAATAGGTTACTCAGATGCAGATTTTGCAGGATGCAAAATAGACAGGAAAAGCACAAGTGGAAGCTGCCAATTTCTTGGAGGCAGATTGGTTTCTTGGTTTAGCAAGAAACAGAAATCAATTTCCACATCAACTGTAGAAGTAGAATATATTGCTGCAGAAAGCTGTTGTGCACATATTTTTTGGATGAAGAATCAGTTACTAGACTATGGGTTAGAATATTCTAAAATACCCATTTAGTGTGATAATCAAAGTGCTATTGCTATGACAGGTAATCCAGTTCAACACTCAATGACAAAGCACATCAGCATTAGGTACCATTTCATAAGGGAACATGTGATGGAAGGTACAGTGGAATTGCATTTTATCCCAAAAAATCAACAACTAGCAGATATCTTCATAAAACCACTATGCGAAGCTACCTTTACAAGACTGGTAAATGAACTTGGAACAGTTTCAGATTCTTTCTCAAAATCTGTTTAGTTTTGTTCTCATGCATCAGACTTTATGATCAGTGTTTACAGTTTATCTTATCTCTATGTAATCTGTGCTTAAATTAAAATATATTAAATACTGATTGTTATCTGATGTGAATCTATATACTCTGATAGTGTTTTGAATGTTCTGTGACTATTCACTCCAATGAGGATTATTTGTTAGATGCTGACTTAGTAGTCTTTAACAAATTGTGTATCCCATGTTTGAATTAGTTATTTATGTGGAAATCCATAACACAAGCAAACTCTCTTTTTTATCTTAGTCAAATTTACTTTGTGTATCTTATTTCTAAGTCACAAACTAGATTTTTGCTTCTTATCTGTCAAATTCTGATGTCAGTAAATCTTAAGGATGAACTACATTCTTGATAAGCCTCACTTATCTGAAGAAAATAAAAGGAAAGAAAAATTGAAGTCAGCTACTCCTTAGAGATCAAGAGTAAATATGTGAAAGGGAAGACCCAAGTGTATTGCTGGTATTAAGTTATATGCATTAGAAAAGCAAATAATTTTTTTTGGTGACTTTTCACATTCTCTGATTACTGGAGAAATACTTTGATAATAGCATAAATTCTGATAGCAGTTGTGACTCATTTACACTGAGAAGCCACTGTAAAAAGAATGTCAAAAGATGCATAAAATGAGCACAAACAGTTGAGGTGGACTCTTGCATAACTTTATTCTATAGTAGACTTCAAAATTAAAGACAGATTTTAAGCATTTTTCTTAGTTATGCCTTATTTCTAAGATATCTGAAGTTTATCAGACTTTAATCATTATCTGATCATTTGCACATGCACACACTCTCACTCCATATGAATGATAAAAATTACTGTGGTGATTAAGTTATTTTTGACAAACAGTTAAGTATTATTTGCATAAATTCTGAGGACAAGTTCTGATGATTAAACTCTGAAGAAACCGATCATTATTTGTGTGAAAAATCACAAACACAATCATTCACTTTTCGAGTACAAAAGCCATGTTCTGATGACCGTTCAATTCTGATAATAGTCAAGTTCTGATGCAAATCCTGATGGAAATTCTGATGCTTACGTGGCATTATTGAATTACTTGGCTTATTTTCAGTATTTACTGTAACGGTTATATTTTATCAGAAAATAATTAAGTGAGATAAAAATAGTGATAATCATTTTGTTAATGGGTTGCGTGTTTATTTTGGTAACAGCATGTGAGTAAAAATTACTGCTTATTTCCCTTGCCCACTAACTACTGCTTTGACTATTTACTGGATGACATATGTAAAGTGTCTGTTTTACTTCCAAAAAGAGCCATTGAGTGGAAAGAGTATAAATATTAGAGACAAAAGATTACCCAAATCTTTTACTTTCTCTCTTACTTAATCTCTTATTTCTTTTACTCTCTCTCTCTCTCTCTCTCTCTCTTTTACTCTCTACTTTCTGCCGGACTTTCTTACAGGCATTTTAACAAACATCTTGTGAACATATATTTTCTCACTTATTTCTTTACAGAAATGGCACCCAAAGATCTAATCTACGATGGAGCCAAGTTTGTTCCTAATAACTACATGTCTATTCTTTCTAAGGACGAGGCTCCTTCAGAACTTCATTTCATCCAAGACTTTCTTGCTTGAAGTGAAATAGGCTATGCACTGACCCAACCCCAGGCTCTCTCAAGCAAGCAGATTCTGGAGTTTTGGCGGTCTGGTGTTTATGATGATGGTGGAAAAGCTGGGTCCCCAAGTATTATCTTTACAACAGGGGATGATGAGCATGTGGTGACCTTGTCAACTGTTTGATAAGCACTACATTTGCCAGAAAATTGCACCTTCAATTCACCAGTTAAGGAACCAGCTCTTCAACAAATGATGGCAAATCTAGGCTATGAAAAGTCTTTGGCAAAGCTGGGACAATTGAAGAGACCCCACATCAGGAGGAAGTGGAGTTTTTTCTTTGACTGTATTACAAAAGCTTTTGCCAACAAGTGCTCAAACTTTGATGCTATACCTATAATGAGTCAGCAAATCGGGTATGCCCTTTTGAATCAAACACATTTTGATTAAGCAAGTGATGTTTTAGGGTTTATTGGTGATGGGATGAAAGAAGATAGCAATATAGTCTATTTTGCTAGATTTTGTCAACTTATATATAATTTCTGTTGTCCTGATACACCACACACCTTTAGTGAGTTAATTGAACCCTTTAAGCTACACAAAAGGGCTTTCACTGACTTATTATCTACTGATAATAAGAAGAATGTACTAAGACCCCTCCAAATTCCTCAATCAGTAAAACAGTTCTTAGTAAATTCTGATCCTCTCACATACAGTACCATATATCCTGATGTAGCAGCAGCTCAACCTCCATCAGCACCTACTACCACTACTCAACCAGCTCAATCTTCTCAACCTCAACCACAGCCTACCATCAGAACTTATTTCCAACCTGCTCAATCTTCTCAACCATAACCATCTGCTACAACATTTAGACCCAAACCTTCAAGAGCAAAAGTTGTTCCTAAATCTCCACCAAGGAGAAGAAGGATGATACTAAGGGATGATTCTGATGAAGAAGAGGAGCAAGTCCAGGTTCATGCATTAGAACCTGTGACAGTAGAAACTGAAAGAGAAATTTTTCAGAAGGAGGTAGCAGCTGAAAAAGATATTTCTCAGAAGGAAACTGAAGCTGAGGGTTCTAGTATTGCAAAGAGGAAAAGAACTTCAAGTTCTGATGCTGCTCAAGAAACTCCTCCACCATCCAGGAGTTCAAAGAAAATGAGAGCAGGAAGGCATATGACACAACCTCTATCTGAGGATGCTCAAGAAGCTGGGGAAGGGGATCAGGAATCTCTGATCTCAACAATACCAATATTAATTGAAGCCTTGCCACCTCCACCACAATCTAAAAACACTGTTCCAGACACAGTGATCACACCTCATGTCTCTCCTATCCAAGAAACTGTTCAAGTTGAAGATTCGGGATTAAGTCCTGAAATTGACCTTCACAGGCTGATCATTCCATCTGTCATGTTTCTGGAAGCACCACAAGGACAAGTGACAACTCCACTTGTTTCTCCAATAAATACTGAAGTTCCAAACACTCCAATTTTGGATGTGGAAATAGATGAAGTTGTACCAGAATCTCCAACAGCCACACACACTTGTGCTATCAGAAGATGATGAGCTTAACTCAAGTTCTGGAGACAGTGCTCCAGTCAACACTCCAGCTCCAATTCTTGGAAAGAAGAAACTGTTGAAATATGTTGAATAAGAAGCTCCTGTTATATGGGAAGAAACTCACAGAGGAGTTGAATGGATCAAAAAGTGGAATGAATCTAACTTCATTCCAAGCTCCAAAGTTCTATCAGATCATATTGCTAAAGCTGATGAGTTGATGACAAATTATGACTTTAAAGCTCAACTTAAAGTCACAGCTTTCGGTACAAAAAGTCTTCAAGGTCAACACTCCATTACTCATGCCAAGGTTAATAAGCTTCAGGAAAATGATGATAAGCTGGACATGATGATCAAGCTAGACAAGAACAGGTTTATCAGAACTATTCATGAGAAAGTAGAGGCTATTGAGAAGGTTCAAGAAAAGTGTAAGTCATATGTCATAGGCCTATTTGTATATTCGAGGATTCAAGTCAACTCAAATAAGAATATAATAAGTAAATAGTGGATCGACCGTCAGAGAGATCTCGCAAAGTAATATCTGTCAAAGGATTCAGAAACAAGGTTCATCTACAGACTCGAGGAGTTAATTCACTGGAAGAAGTTCAAGAAGTTGATCATGCCTCAGTGATATAAATCAAGATCGTGGATTTAATCAAGTGACAGAGATCTCGCCAGGGTATCAATTAATTACAAGGATTTAATCTGAAGAAAATCAAAGTGTCAAAGTCAAGACATGAAGAAACGTCACGGAAGTTAGTCACTCATGAACCAGACAGTACATCGAGTGTCAACGTTGAAGTGGTGGAATTGATTCATAATTGACTGTGATTATCAGAAGATTTTCAGAAGAATGGTTGCTGCTTAAGATTAGTTTTAATTCTCTATTAATTAATTAAGTCATATAATTTAATTAAGAAAATAAATTATATCTGCAAAGATTAATTTATTGATTAATTGAATTAATTGATTAATTAATTCTGAATTAATTTTAGGAATTTTCAGAATTTAAATTGGATTAAAATCTGCATTAAATCAGCAAGACAATTGAAAATGAACTAGCATGACAATCAGGATTGTCATACCGATTGTCATGCTAGGCCATTTTCAATAGTCTCACCGAAAGTTACACTAGGAGGATGATTGTCTTGCTAGTTCATTCTGATTGTCATGCTAGTTCATTCAGATTGTCTTGCTAGTTCAATCCATTGTCCTACCGAAAGTCTTGCCAGCTATAGGATTGTCATGCCAATTCAATTCTATTCGGCTATTGATTAAAAAGAAGCAGAGAAGCAGCAACTAAAATCCAGAACACAGAAGTCAAGAAAAAAAAAGCAGAAAAGAAATACAAGAAGAAATATTTCATCTTTTCATCTGCATACTTCAAGATTAAATTTCTAGATTGTAAAGTTAAATCCAATCCACTAGAAATCTTTATCTTGCTCTTGTGTAACAATCTAGCGGATTAAAATCCCTAGAACTTAATCTCAAATCGCGTTTAGCATTTGATTCTAATTATTGCAAAAATAGAAAAAGTTCATGTCGAATTTATTCTAGATTTGTGATAATTGATTTGAGATTAATACCTTGTAATCGATACAGTTGTTGTAACACCTTTCAAGTTTAATAATATTTTTATTTAACTTGAATTTTGTTTCACATTTTTTATTCCGCATTTATTCGATTATTTGGTACTGTTTGTATTCAACCCCCCCTTCTACAAACACATTGGGACCTAACAATTGGTATCAGAGCCTTCTGATTAACGAACAAATCAAGATCCTAGACTTTTGTGATTTTTCAACTCCTTGATTTTTTATTTATTCAAAAATTCATAATGACTTCACATAAAGTTGGAACCGTTAAAATTCCACAATTTGATAAAGAGAATTATATCATGTGGAAGAAGAAGATGCTATTATTTTTATAAGTTGCAAATCCCAAATATTCAAACTTGTTAAAGAAGGGTATAAAAACTCCGATGGTTATTGAACCGGAGGTAATAATAGATGGTGTGGTGACTACTGAAGCTAGAACCTATCCAAAAGAGCCTGAAGATTTTACTCCTGCTGAGAAGGAAGAAGCCTCCTTGGATGCCAGCCTTCAATTAATATTAATTGATTCCCTTGATCCCTTGATGAACAGACATGTGATGAACTGTAAAAATTCTAAACACATGTGGGAAACTATTGAGGTGATTAATGAAGGCACAGAGGAAGTTAGGGAGAACAAGTTGGAAATCCTAACCTCTGAATATGAACATTTCAAATCAAATCCAGGAGAAGGAATTACTGAAGTGTTTGAGAGGTACAATGCGTTGATCAACAACCTGAACATCAATGGAAAGTATTATTCAATCAGGGAGGTCAACAAAAAGTTCCTTTTAACACTGCCAGCTCATCTTGAACATAGAATCACTGCCATTAGAG
Source organism: Apium graveolens (assembly GCF_009905375.1). Lineage (NCBI taxonomy): Eukaryota > Viridiplantae > Streptophyta > Magnoliopsida > Apiales > Apiaceae > Apium > Apium graveolens. Next base: position 248,997,605 of record NC_133650.1, on the reverse strand, counting down.
AAGCTAGAGATCTGAGTGAGATTTCTTTGGACAGGCTCTATGGAGTGTTAAAAACCTATGAGTTGGAGCAGATTCAACAGAAGGAAGTCTACGGGAAGGATAGAATGGTCAGCACATCTACTGCACTTGTAGCTGAAGGTCAACAACAACAACAATCTCAACAGTTAGAAAGAATGGTACAGTTTTCCAAGGGTGAGGAAAATGAGTTAGTAGCAGAATATGATCCTCCTACTACAAATCAATCAAGTGATGATTTTTATTCCTTGGAAGAGCTAGAGTAATTGGAAGATGAATCAATGGCCCAAATTGTCAAGAGATTCTCCCATGTCAGATTCAGGAGGAATCCCAAGCTTAAGTACAAGTCCAACTACAACAAATTCCAGAAAGGTGGATCTTCATCCTCTATCACCAGCAGTGGTGGGTACAAAACAGGGATGGTTGATCGAAGCACCATTAGATGCTATAACTGCAATGAGTTGGGACACTTTGCCACAGAATGTAGGAAGCCAAAGCAAGTAAGAAAGAACTCTGAAAGGGCTTATCTGGCAAAGGGAAGAAGCTGGGATGATACTGACAGTGAAGATGCAGATGAAGGAAATCTTGCTCTTATGGCTATTGATGGAAAAGCTTCATCGTCAAGAATAGAGGTAAAACTTTCTGATGCTGAAATGGTTTATCATCTAAGAGGTAACTTAGATTGTGCACGTCGTGATAATGAACTGTTAAGTTTAAAGATCACAGACCTTGAGAAAGAGGTCAATGAATTAAGACTTGTGCATATTAATCAAGACAAATTAAAAGAACAGGTATCTTTTCTAGAGAATAGAGTTGACTGTTATAGAAAAATCGAAACTATTCTCAAAGACAAGATCACCGGTCTTGAGACTAAGGTTAGAGCCTACTTCAATTCTTGTTCGAAGGCTAAAGAGTTCTACAGTAAGCAAGCTGTTAATCAAACATCTGGAATAGGATATGATTACAATGCTGCTATTGGAGAATTAGGCATAAACTCCTCTCCTCATGTCTGTGCTAAAGGGAGGGAAGTACCACATGTGCTTAAGGGTGTTGATGAACCCCTCTATAAAGCATCAATTGCTGAACCATTTGATGCGACCTCTTCTGTTATTCAAGAAGAAATACGTGCTGAGGATCATGCTTATGAGAAGATTGTTTCCAAGTCAAGTGAGTCGAAAGTTCCAGTCAAAGTTGTGAAAGCAACTGAGACTAACTCAGACACACATGAGTTGGATAACAATAATGCCATGTCTACCATGCATAAATTACCTGCTGTTAATCACTCTCATAAAGCATGTGGTGTTGCTAATTGTATGTCTTGTGCTTTTAATATGATGTATGCTTATTTTAATGGTAAGCATGTGTCTAATGATAAGACTACTCCTCGTCAGCATGTGAATAACAAGAAGCATGATAGGTCTAAGACTGCCAGTCCTTCTAAGGCTAGAAAGGAGACATTTGTGCCTAAGCTTAAACAGAAATTTGTTAAGGCTGTTTACAAGGTCAAATGTTCAGTCATTGAGAAAGTTGAGACAATTAAGATTAAAAATGTTGTTTTGCCTGACAAAGGACAGTTCTACAAGTATGCCGGGCCCAACCAAGTTTGGGTTCCGAAGAAGGGTTAATCCATTTGTGTTGCAGGGCATTAAAACAGGTGAAACCGGAAGTGTGGATTCTTGACAATGGATCATCAAGACATATGACCGGAGATAGAGCCCTGCTATCAAATGTGGATTGAGAAAGCTGGCCCCTTGATTACCTTTGGAGATAACAACAAAGGTTTATCTGAGGGATATGGCTGTTTGCAAGCTGGGAATGTTATCATTGTAATTTTGTATATTGTGCTAGGTTATTATCAGGAAGCAGTATCTAACTTATAGCACCAATGACGAGACTTGAGAATATTACGACATATCAGACACCTGCTGCACATTACACTTGGAATTGTCCTCTAGTAAGATTTGTACAAGTGTACTCCTGTTTGGTGAGTCAAAAGAGGAAGTCAGTGCACCACAGTTCATGGACTTTGCAGCTGCAGATCTATTGGACTATGCAATCTCTTCTTCACAATCTCACTTTAGGTTGGTATGAACTAGTATACTGCTCAAGCAATCGTCAAGGACATGGTATGGCACTCTAACAGAAGTTGTAATTTTATATGAACTAGTAGAGTCGTCATATTTATAACTATTTTATCACTAGGCACAAACATATTGTTTTATATGTGCAGTGGTATATTGTTTATGCAACATAACAATTAGTATCTAAAGTACTTGACAAGTATCGGTCAATGATATGTTGTTAACATTATGTTGCAGATATTTGTAAGCTTTTGACATGAATGAGAATTACTTAGACTTTACCCTAAGTGATCAATGTTTTATCAAAAACTCATTCATATTGAAAAACAAAATCAAACTTCTTTCTACATTAGTGATTTCTTATGTCATGTAAAATCTTTTGAAATCACTATTATAAATCATTTTCTCTCTATCACCATATGTTCTGTGTTACAGGTTCAGTCTCCAATGACTTTCTTTCATTGACAGTCATGAGGTTGAAAACCCACAACGTCTATCCCAGACTGTAAAGACAAACACAAAAACAGAACCAAACAACACTCTCTTACCACTAAATGTAGTATGAATGAGCGTGAGGGAGATAGTGCCTAGTGCACCACATAAGGAAGGTTCTGTAGTCAACCAGTAGCTCTGTCTCCTACATAGATGAGTAGTATTTAAACCGAGACAACTGCTAGCCCCCATACATCTTCTCAAAAAGATGTAATGGCTGAAAAGGCACAAAAACAGTTACTAGATTCATTCTCTCAACAGGGTGCGTCTATTGAATTTTGCCTGTCAGCCAAGGTATCCGATGTAGTGTCACCACTTCAAACATAAATAATTCTTGATGCACAAGGAGAGGTTACACACACAAAGGATGAGTTGACGGAAACAAGAGTTTCGACCATTTTAAGGTCAGATTCGATTGTTCAAGGTTCGTTAGTGGACCAATTGCCTTTACAGGTATTAGGAGAGGATACTGATCCAAAAGCCATATGTCAGTGGTCAGTGTCTACCTCCCCAGGCTTAAATCCCCTGGATGCATCTGCGGATAGTGGATCTGACATAGGTGCAGATCGGCAACTTGTTGACAATGATTCAGATATTACCTGATAAGTCACAAGGAAATGTCTTCACAGACATTAGAAGGGAACTTTGATCTTTATGCTAAATTCGTTGGATCATTGTTTACCTTCCCAGAATTCAAATCTGGAACCCTAAAAGGGAAACTAGCAACTTGTAGATTATGACTCAGATTTATCTGACGAGTTTAACAAGGATGGGGATTTGTGAACTCCCATTGCACCACCTGTGACCTCCTTAAGGATGGCTAAGGTGATTTTCCTTGCAGGTATAGCTGATTTTTGGAGCTATGAGAAGAGTGATATACTTGTGAGAATGAGTGTAAACACGAGTGGAGAGAAGAGTGAAACACATGTGAGGTACACTAAACAGAATCACACACTCACAGTGAGGTAGAAAGAGAAACTACTTGTTATTTCTTTTTCAACCAAGTGAAATATGAGAACTCCTTCAGACGACGACATACATTCCTTCTTTAAGGGGGAGATAAAAGCTTAAGAAATAGTTTGGAGGATTCCTCAACTAAGGGGGAGAAATAGCAGGGAGGAAGAAAAAGATCCTAAAAATGTACACTACACCACACCATTGTTGTTTCTAACTACGGATCCTATTGTACGGGAGAGGTGGTAAACATAAGGTGATTTCCTAGTAAGGGAAGAAGCAGTTAAGGGAGTACCATTGGTTTTTATCTGCGGATCCTATTGTACGGGAGAGGTGGTAAAACGAAGGTGATCTTCTTTAATCAGTTGATTCTCATAGGGGGAGAAGCAAGAGATATGGACTTCTCAACAGGAAATGTGGTTGTACAAATGAAGATGGAACTACTTGAAGATATGTTCAGTCTAGAGGAACATCTACTTGGAATCTGGAAAATGTTAAATCTAGTCCAGAACTTTTCTACTATTTACTTTGCATTTCTGTTTATATCTTTTTCTTATTTGTTAGTTGAGTTATCCTCTAGGTATTTGTGTGTTATTGTCTAACAAACAAATAGGGGGAGATTGTAAGTCATATGTCATAGGCCTATTTGTATATTCGAGGATTCAAGTCAACTCAAATAAGAATATAATAAGTAAATAGTGGATCGACCGTCAGAGAGATCTCGCAAAGTAATATCTGTCAAAGGATTCAGAAACAAGGTTCATCTACAGACTCGAGGAGTTAATTCACTGGAAGAAGTTCAAGAAGTTGATCATGCCTCAGTGATATAAATCAAGATCGTGGATTTAATCAAGTGACAGAGATCTCGCCAGGGTATCAATTAATTACAAGGATTTAATCTGAAGAAAATCAAAGTGTCAAAGTCAAGACATGAAGAAACGTCACGGAAGTTAGTCACTCATGAACCAGACAGTACATCGAGTGTCAACGTTGAAGTGGTGGAATTGATTCATAATTGACTGTGATTATCAGAAGATTTTCAGAAGAATGGTTGCTACTTAAGATTAATTTTAATTCTCTATTAATTAATTAAGTCATATAATTTAATTAAGAAAATAAATTATATCTGCAAAGATTAATTTATTGATTAATTGAATTAATTGATTAATTAATTCTGAATTAATTTTAGGAATTTTCAGAATTTAAATTGGATTAAAATCTGCATTAAATCAGCAAGACAATTGAAAATGAACTAGCATGACAATCAGGATTGTCATACCGATTGTCATGCTAGGCCATTTTCAATAGTCTCACCGAAAGTTACACTAGGAGGATGATTGTCTTGCTAGTTCATTCTGATTGTCATGCTAGTTCATTCAGATTGTCTTGCTAGTTCAATCCATTGTCCTACCGAAAGTCTTGCCAGCTATAGGATTGTCATGCCAATTCAATTCTATTCGGCTGTTGATTAAAAAGAAGCAGAGAAGCAGCAACTAAAATCCAGAACACAGAAGTCAAGAAAAAAAAAGCAGAAAAGAAATACAAGAAGAAATATTTCATCTTTTCATCTGCATACTTCAAGATTAAATTTCTAGATTGTAAAGTTAAATCCAATCCACTAGAAATCTTTATCTTGCTCTTGTGTAACAATCTAGCGGATTAAAATCCCTAGAACTTAATCTCAAATCGCGTTTAGCATTTGATTCTAATTATTGCAAAAATAGAAAAAGTTCATGTCGAATTTATTCTAGATTTGTGATAATTGATTTGAGATTAATACCTTGTAATCGATACAGTTGTTGTAACACCTTTCAAGTTTAATAATATTTTTATTTAACTTGAATTTTGTTTCACATTTTTTATTCCGCATTTATTCGATTATTTGGTACTGTTTGTATTCAACCCCCCCTTCTACAAACACATTGGGACCTAACAAAAAGCAACAGGCCCAATTGACTGAGGTCCTGCAGAATCAAGCCTCTCAACAAGCTCAACTGAATGAAATCCAATCTTCAGTAGAACTTCTTTTATCTCTACTCCTACCAGATGATGTCAAAAAGGGGGAGAAGGTAGTGAAGTCCAAATGCTCTACTAGTCAAGTACTGAAGAAGAAGGATGATAAGGAGGATGACCAGGGAAACCCCATCAAAGGTCAAGGTCAAGGGCAAAGCAGCAAAGTTATTTCAACGAAACTAATTTCTGACTCTAGCAAATCTTTTACATAGAAGAAGACAAGTTCTGAAGCTGTAAATGCTCAAGTTCTGAAAGCAAGTTCTGATGATCAAAGTCTGATATCAAGTTCTGATCTTCTCATCCAAGGTGATAGTCAAGACTCTCAGAAGTTTTTGCAAACTCTGAAGCTCAAGGGAATTGAGACTACGGTCTATTATAAAGATCCCAAGATTCAGACACTTGATGAAGAAATTGCCAGAAGATTATTTCTCAAGCATAATCCTGGAATGGATTTAGAGACTTTGAAGGAGGAAGAAGCTATATTTGCAGCTGAGAAGACAAATCTTAAGTCTAAAGCTTCTAATACAAAAAAACCTCCAAGCCCTAAGGCAAAAGGCATTGCGATCAAGGAAAGCTCTGAGGCTTCAAAGCCCAAGACAAGATCATAAGTTGAAATTGATCCCAAGGATAAAGGGAAATGAAAGATTGATGAACCAACAAAGACACAGGAGATGAAGATTCCTCAAATCCTGATGAAACCAGTGTTCAAAATGGTTCAAGTTTTTCATGATACAGCTGCTGAAGATGAAACTGTTGAAACTCTGAAAAGAAGGAAGATAACAGAAGAATCTAAGACAACCTCTGACATAGCTCAAGTTGCTCAGAGTGAAGAACAGCAAGCTATAGAAGAAATAGAAAATTCTGATCAAGTCATCAACCTCTGACAGTGCTCAAGTTGATTTGAACAAATTGACAGTTACTGATAAGAGAAAACTCCTATGGAAAAATGTTAATCCATCAGATCCTAAGAAAAGTCAACTATTATCTGATTTCATGACTGTTGGATTGAAAGCCAGAGAAGTAAGAGACAGAGCTGGATTAGGTTCTAAAGAAGCCAAAATCAAGACAGGAGTTGAAGTACTTACTAGAGCTCCATTCTTATTGACTGACAAACCTCTTGAAAAAGTTACACAAAAACACCTTGATAAGGTTATATCTGTTCAAGTGGTACTGGATGCTCATGATAAAAGTAATGTCAAAGAAAAGCTGATTCTGTTTCTTGAAGATGGAAGAATATATATAATGTCGGAATCAGATGTGCTGAACAAATCTCTGAAAGAACTTCAATTCTTTCATTATCTTTTGAAGATAATGTCTGAGATTACTAGGAGATGGTCAAATTTCATAATGAAGACCATAAGGGATAAAGCAAGAATTTTTGGATCAAGGATTACAGAATTCATTCCAAATATAGTTGAAGATGATGGAAATGAAATTCCAATGAAGAAGGATTCTGCTAAACTTGAAGTTATTCTCAAAGAGAAATGTCTGTGCTATAATGAAGACTCATCTCACCCAAGGGTAATCAGACTTGGTGATGGTTTGGAAAGAAATCATATCTTAGCACTTAGGACTGCAATCTATCAGATTGGAAGACAAGATAAAGCGATGAAGTAAGTCAAAGCTACATTAGCTCAAGTCCTGAGAAATACAGAAGAGAAGCTGATATCAAACTTTGTCAAGAATCACTTTGGATTCAGATTGACTCTGTAAAATTGGTAAAAGCTACAAGGACTGTAAGTTGTTGTTAGTTGTCTAAATAAACTCTCATTGCATATGTACTTAAATACTTTTGACATCATCAAATCTATTAACTTGTATATTTTTCATAATTTACAAGTTGGGGGAGATTGTTAGATATATTTGAGATGTCATGTCTAATCTGTTGTGTTTAGTTTCAGAACTTAATATGAGGATTTACTGGTATCAAAACTTACTGAAGTCAGAACTTATATCCGAACTTAAGGCCGTCAGGATTTATATCAGGACTTAAGTGCGGATACTTCAGATAAGGAATGCAGCTGATTTACAGGAAAGGTTCTTGACTAAAACAATAGAAGATATGCATGAAGAGTTAAAAGACTAGAAGACTTGTAGAAGATAATATCTAATTGAAATATTTTAGGAGACAAAATTATATTCCATATCAATTAGAAGATATCTTCTAGCTGTGTACTATATAAACACAGCTTAGGTTTTACACTATAAGTGTTATCATTCACGAGAAAGATTATACATTGTAACCTAGCAGCTCTTACTGATATTGTTCATCACTGAGAGAGAACAATTGTTCTATTGTAACACAGTTTATTATATTGGATATACTTGATTACTGTTACATACTTGTGACATACTTGTGTTTGAAATCGATTTGATTGTATAAACACTATATTCAACCCCCTTCTATAGTGTTGTGTGACCTAACAATCCCCCATGTTTGTGATGGTGTCATCAAGGTCTACCCCAGCATGTAGCCTCTCAGCATCTAAATGAAGTGTTTGGGTGGTGAGCAAAGCTTCTTGAGCCAAGTCACTTGATTTTTGGTGTACTTGAGAAGTGGATTCAAGTGGGATTGGAATAGAAGAAATTTTGGACATAAGAATTTGTTGCTCAGTTGTGAATGTTGGCAGCTCCCCCTGAATGAATGAGGGAGCTTCAAGAGATGTGTTATCACTGTGTGTGCCCTCTTTGTTTCTCCTACCATACACTTGAATTGCTTCTAGTGCAGGCTGTGCAGACTCACTCCTGGTTATTTTTGCAACTGCATCCTGTTGGGAGGATGCAGAGGTGGCTAGAGTGGTTAGCTCAGGTTATTTACTTCTTTTGGATCTTTTGACCAGAGGTGATTCTTTTTCAGCCATTTCCTCACCACTCTCAGTTACCATAGTTAAGGTTGCCCCATTTCTCTTCTTTTTACTGACCTCATCCTTTTGATGAGGTAGTTGGTTTCCTAGCTTCTAAAGGTTATGAAAGAATGGTTGCAGCTTGGGAAGATTCCTGTTGGTGTTCTTGCGTTTGTACTTCCACAGGTTCAGAAATCATAGTTGTGCTAGATTGTGCATTAGATTTCATGTCAGGCATAGGATAAGGGTAAGTCCTAAACCTCTCCAACATAAATGGAGTAATTTTCAGACTTACATTGACCTTATTCTTTGTAGTAAGTGAACCAAATATTATTTTGGACACTTGCTTACAATTGCCTAATTTAGTACTATCTATACCATTCTGTAGGTGTATGTCTGCTACTTTATTATTTAATGTGGACATAATAAATCTAGGGAAGAAAATTTCCTTACCTCTAGCTGACAGGGGCATAGTTAGCCTGGTTGCAAGTTCTTCCAGGATCAGCAGACCAACATTCAAGTGTTTGTTGTGGGCAATTGAGTACACCAGCTTTTGCACCACACTTGAAATGTTGTCATATCATGTCTTCCTACATATAAAAGCTCTCACCACTGAATGAAAAATGAATGACCACTCCTTCATTAGATTAGTTCTGTTTAGGCTTGATAAGTTGATTCTTCCACCACAGTTGATGAAGTCCAGAAACTCAATCAGCTCATCAGGAGTTGGCACTTCCACCAGATTTGCAGAAGGCGGTCCCAAAGCTAGGTTCACATCCTGCTCATTAAACTCAATTTGTTGACCTCCAACTGAGCAAGTCACTACCAAGGATACAGCTTCATCATGCATCACAGTCCTCACTCACCACAGCTGTAGTCCAAAACGCATGCAACACATCGAGGTACAACACTGTATTAGCAGTCAAGGCTCCTGCAATGTACGATTCAGACAGAAATTTCACAAACCCCTTGAAACTGTCAAGGGATTGGTTAGCATCAGTAAAAGCCAAGAAATTTGTTCCTTTCTCTGGGATAGTTGCTCTAATAGTGTTTTGTGCCATTATAGTTTAATAAGAGAGAATGGGTAAGAAGAATTTTTGAGAAATGAGTAGAAACGAGAGAGAAATGGTTTTTTGCTTGAAAGGCTAGGTTAATTTAGATCTCGAAGTTGTAAGTATGTGTATGTATCGAGAAGTCTGGATATTTATAGTAAAAGTAAATGACTTGTCGAGAACTCAAAAATAGACGTTTGGAGTTTGTTTATCGAGAAGTCATTTTAAATTACTCTTTTAGAGAACTCAAAATTAACTTATCGAGATGTCAAATAAATACCCAGTTTGTCCAACAAGTGGACCGAATTAATTCCAACTTTTATTTGAATAAATTCAAAATAAAATTAGAATAAATTTTCCAAAATTATTATACCAAAATAATTTATTAAATTAAATTATTTCAGTTCTTAGTTATTGATAAGTCAAAAATTACACTTGCAGAGAACTCCGTGAATTAACACTACTAGAGAACTCTACAAAGACTTATCGATAAGTCATATTAAGCCTATCGAGAAGTCACTCGAGAAGTCAGTAATTGACTTATCGAGGACTCAATCGAGAAGTCCTAAAATGATTTGTTGAGAAGTCAATTTGACTTATCGAGAACTCAATTATCTATATACTTTTGGTTTACGTAATTCTGCCTTGTGTTAATTTTATATATTAAGAATGTAAATTAACAACTGAGCAGTTTACTTAGAATTTAAAAAAATCCGTTGAATTTGAATTTGAAATACAAATATGCAGAGATTTCTGAAATATTTATAATTCATATTTCAGTTAACTTCCAATTAAATCAAATTAATATTGATTTACTGGAGATTAATCTGCTACAAAACATTAGCTGAGTTCTTGCCTTAGGATGAAGAATTAAGCATTCCAATTTCACTTACAAGTCTATGAAAGTTGCTTCATCCAAATGTTTGGTAAAAATTTCAGCCAATTGTTTTTCTGTTGGTACAAACATGAGCTCAATGGTACCATTTGTAGCATGTTCTCTAATAAAATGGTACCTTACATCAATGTGCTTTGTCCTAGAATGATTAACTGGATTAGCTACTATAGATATAACACTAGTTTTGTCACACATAATAGGATCTTTATGTAACACTAGGCCATAATCCATTAGTTGATTTCTAATCCAAAGCACTTGAGCACAACAACTCCCTGCAGCTATATATTCAGCTTCAGCTGTAGAAGTTGATACAGATTGTTGTTTCTTGCTATACCAGGACACAAGTCTTTGTCTTAGAAATTGACAGCTTCCACTGGTACTCTTTCTATCAACCCTGCATCTAGCAAAGTTTGCATCTGTGTAACCAATAGCTTCAAAACCAGTTCCCTTAGGATACTATAATCCCAAGTTTGGAGTCCCCTTCAAGTATCTTAAAATCTTCTTTCTCCCCCTGAGTTTGTGCAATTTAATTCAGGTGTGTGAGATGAGCTTCCATTTTCATGATTTTCCTGTTGAGTAGTTTCTTCATTTTTCTTTTCTGACCTACTACACGAACTTCAACTTGAGCAAACTCCAGCTTAGACATGTCTCTTACTAACTCCTTTTGACAAGGTGTTAATTTCCTTGAAATTCAAGTGAGATGGATGTTTTTATGCCATAGCTTGTTTACTTCTTCTCATGCCTTGGTGTAGAAGCAACAAACACCATCCTTATTTATTGAGTCAAAATCTGCACCAAACAAGCTTCCTTTCCTTGCTCCTTTCAGAGCAACTTCACCAGTTTTCTGGCTGATAACAGTGCATTCTTCTTTGTTGAGTAAGACTTAAGGCCTTTGTCTACAAATTTTCTAACTCTGAGAAGATTTACTTCAAGACCAGCTACCAGTGCTACATCATCAAGGACAACATTTTCAGAATCAATCTTGCCATATCCCATTATGAATCCTTTGTTGTTGTGATAGCAGGGCCTTATCACCTGTCATATGCTTGGAACATCTACTGTCTATGATCCAGATGACTCTTTACACTATGCCCTGCATACAATGAGTCTTAAGTGTGTTTGGAAACCCAAGCAGTGTTGGGTAGTTTCTTCTTAGTAACTTGTTCAGTAGAAGTAGAATGAGTTGTTTTAGAAGAGACAGAATTCAGTGACTGTTGTGCACGTTTTCCTTCTGATATGGACTCATTTCTTGTTTCTTTAAGGTCTACTCTTAGTTTGTGGCAACTCTTCATTATTTTCAAGTTGCAAGGAATGCAATCAAACTTGTCACAGAATGAATAGGGATCATTTGAATTTGCTTCATTGTATTTGCAAGTTCCTTTAGTTGGCTTGCTAACAACCTTTTTATAAAGGTGAGTTAGATAATTTGCAGAGCCACATTTCTCACACTTCTTTCTAGGAGCATTTGCAATATAAGCAAAATTATTGCTTTTGTTTATCCCTATTTTCCCATTTCTATTTTTTCTTTTCTTTCTTGCATCTTCAGTTTTGGTTTCTTTAACATGAGTCTTGGGACTTTTGAGCTTCTCTTCAGTATTGGAAGACTGAACTGATTCTTCAGTTTTCTTCTCTTTATCTTCATCAGCAATTTTTTTCTTGATAATCAATTCTTCTTCACTGAAGTTGACCTCACATGCTTTGAATATAGGTGCATTAACCTCTTTCAAAAAGGTCGGAGCATTCTCAGTTTTCTTTGTTTTCCCTTTGTCACCTACAATCTTCTTTTTGTCATTCATGGCATCATAGTCAAGGCCATAGCAATGTTTGCACATGGATTATTCTTCTCATGATACTGTCTGACCAGTTCAGATGCATTTCTGAAGGATTTCATCTTCACTTCATTCTTTTCCAGCTTATCCCTTAGCACAGCTTTAATTTTATTTGCACACTTGAGCTTGTTCTTTAGATAAGCATTTTTTGTTTTAAAGCTTCAAGTTCCACCAACAACAATTCAGTTTCTTGCTTCTCACTTTCAAGCTTCTCATTTATCTTTGTTAATCTGCTAACTTCTTCATTAGCAGCAACCATGCTTGTGCGAATGTGAAACATTTTTGTGCTCATCTTTTCAACAGTTTCCTTGTATTGATTCATATTTAAATCGATAGTGGTAAGAGTTGGTGTCTGTGATTTAGATGAGGATGATTCTCCTTGCTCCAGGGCCATGAGTGAATAATTACCAAATTCTTCATCTTCATCATTCTCAGAGTCATCCCAACTTTTACCCTCTATAATATAAGCTTTACTTTGTTGTTTCCTTAGAAGAGTTTCATACTTTGCTTCAAGTTCAAGATAAGCCTTGTCTTTATTTGCTTTATTGGGTTTCCTGCATTCTGTAGCAAAGTGGCCTTGTTCATCACAATTGAAGCATCTTATATTAGATCTATCAACAGATCCGGTTTTGTAGCCATTCTTGCTTTCAGAATTGTACTTCCCTTTTTCCTTCCAGTTGTTGTCTTTGTTAAAGGACTATCCTTTATTCTTGAAGTATCTTGGCTTCTTTACTCTAATATTAGAGAATTTCCTAGCTAAATAGGCCATTGACTGATCTAGCTCATCCAGTTCTTCAAGAGTATAGAACTCATCCTTTTCCAATTCCAGAATGACTTGCTCCTGTGAATCATTTGTTCTTTCCTCACTTGTTGAGGCAACTGGAGTTTGAGATCTTGGTTCATCATTAGATGTTTGGCTTTCATTTACAATTAAAGCACTTGAGCCATCCACAACATGTCCTTGAACAGATCTCAATGACTGCCTTTGAATTATCTCTAGTTCATATGTTTTGAGAATTCCATATAGAACTTCCAGAGTTATTCTGCTCAAGTCTCTCCCTTCCCTGATTGCTGAGATTTTCTGTTCCAAATTATCAGGGAGAGTAAGCAAGAACTTCAAGTTCACTTCTTCAGCTTCATAATATTTGTCATGAAGCTGCAAATCATTTATCAGCTCGTTAAACCTTTCAAACACATCAGTAATATTTTCCTTTGGATTTTCCATAAAACCCTCATAGTGTGAAATCGGTATTCTTCTTTGGTTTGACCTAACTTCTTCAGTTCCTTCACAGAGTATCTCAATCTTTTCCCATATTTGCTTGTCAGTGTCACAGTTGACAATGTTGTTGTACATCACATTATCAAGTGACTCAATCAATATTAATTGCAAGCTACTATCCAGGAAGACTTTTTCCTTTTTAGGGTAAGAATACTCAGAAGGATCTTTTGGAGCAAAATGAGCTGGGATAACCATGTTTCCATCTGTAGATTCCTCAACTATAACCATAGGAATGTCGGGTCCATTCTTGAGGATCTGAATGTAGAGTGGATTGGCCATCTTGATGAAGAACCTCATTTTATTTTTCCAAAGAGTGTAGTTAGCTTTGTCAAAGGTAGGACTTTTTATGCTACTGATTTTCTGTGTATTCATTCTTCCAAGATCTTAAATCTGTTTACTTTCAGATTTTGCTCTGATATCACTTGTTAGAAAATGAATAACATACATAGGGGTGAATGTGTTTTACTGTTTTTGAGCTTTTCTTGAATGTTTATGGTTGAACAAAGTAAATTAATTCTTGTAGTGAAATGTGTTCATGCGGAATTTAAACTTGCAGAAAAATAAAGAACACAGATCTTCAAAACTCACTTAATTTTATATTAAAATTAAGATTGTTTTGCTACAAAATTTCTAGGCTTTTTGTTGATAAAGAGCTTAGCTTCTCCTTGAGAGTGTTACAAGAAATTTGATCTAAATTGTTACATCTGACTAAGGACCAGTGTTAACTTTATAACTCAGTTAACTGCTGGTTTACACAGTGTGTAATAAGACATGCTATTAGCTTTTCTAAACTGTCACTTGTCATTTCTATTTATAGAAAAACAGATCTTCCATTTAAGGCTTAGCATATCTTTAGCTTCCCGTGTTCACTTTAATCATCCTTTGTCAGTTAATCTTTACCATTGATCTTGCACATTCTTCAAGCTGCTTTTTGTAGACTTGTCAATCCAGCTGTTGAATTGTTTGTTGATTACTTATCTTGGATATTGAACTAATCTGCAACCTTGTACTTTAAGATTGTACATCGAGATCTCCGGTTTAGGTCTATAGAACACTTAACATCTCGATAAGTATATTGGTTTATCGAGATCTCTAGTACTCTATATTTAGTTTGGCTTGTAGAGGTCTTCCGCTCTCTATAAGAGAATTTTGGCTTGTCGAGATCTCTAGTCTTCACATCTTCACTTTGACTTATCGATAACTCTTAGTTCTCTAGTGGCTTCTTGACTTGTCGATTTCTCAGAGTTCTCTAGTCAAATTAACTTGTCGAAATCTCAGAGTCCTCTAGTAAATTATAACTTGTCGATATCTCTGAGTTCTCTAGTGAATTTTGACTTATCGATATCTCTGAGTTCTCTAATGAAACTTGACTTATCGATAACTCAGAGTTCTCTAATGAATGTAGACTTGTCGATGACTCTGAGTTCTCTAGTGAAGAAATGACTTGTCGATATCTCCAATTTTCATATCTTCAATTTGGTTTGTCGATATCTGACTAAGTTCTCTAGTAGCTTTCCTGATTTCTCGATAAGCTATTCTGAAGTTCTCGAATGACTTCTCTATAACATTAAATATGTAACTTGTAGAGATCTTGACTTAAAGTTTTTTCTCCAAACAGATTTATTCAACTCCAAGCTTCTTCCAAATTCTTCTGAGGCATGATCTTCTTCCAGATAGAACCCTTAGGCTTGATACCGTTTCAGGAAAAAGACTCCAGTCTGCTCCTTTGCATTTTTACAGACTTTAAGTGTTACAAGTACAAAATACAGATTAAGATAACAATACAACTTACTTAGGGTTGACAAAATTTCTTAGTCTTGTTAAAATTCAGGCATGTCTTTTACAACATCTCTACACAGAGGGTTCGGTGTGGAAATTAAGAAAAAAATGTAATTTAGCGAGAACAAATAAGAAAAGTGGGTAAAGTGGTGGGACCGATCAATTTTTAATGTATATTGTAACGCCCCCAAATCTAGGGTCAGGAATCTGGGTCGTCACGCAATCCTTCAATCATGTGTAACCTGCATTAACTTAATAATCCAATAATTCCATATCACAGACCCCCAATCTCACACACTCACAAGTTATAGCCTTAGAAACGACGTACAACAAGTATAATCTGTTATTAAAACTTAAATGTACTTTACATGATCTCAAACAATTATTCATAACCTCTACATGAAATTACAATAATTACGACTGATATCTTATACCTATCTGATACTCTGGCACACCTGAGACAAAGCTGCCAGGGATTCTTCCCATGACTGCAAGCGACTACGTCCCACACCGGCATATTGGTTATCTGTTGTGTTGTGTCATTTAAAAGAAAGCAAGAGTGAGCTTTAATCCCCTTCATAATAATGTACAGTATGAAAATGATTGTATTATAAACTCACGTAAAACATCATATATGATAATTACGTTTTATTCGAAAATAGTTTACCTTGGTGATACACACCTTCTTATGAAAACAATCCTTTAGTGGATTTTATTATCCTGCGAATACCTTAATAGTAAACCCAGCACCTAGGCTTGGGTTACGGTATTGCATTACAATTCCAATTGGAAGAATAGGACACTCGTTGGAGCCACCGCATACGATGATCAGTCATAATACGATAATAGTAACCTTTTCTACTAGTAGAAGGACGACACCTTCGTATCCCGGTTATCACCCTTGCCGCATTCGGGCTACGTGTCCCATTTTTGGGTATACACATACTTCACAAGTTCCTGAGTACACAGAGTACCTTCGCATGCGGTACCTTTGGTAGTCCATCTAGCACACATAGTACCAGAGTCTACCCCTCCCTTGTCCTTTTAAAAGAATTCTATCATATCTCGAGAACTTGAACCACATCGAAGTTCCCCAAGCGTTTTGTTTGTTGATAGAAACAGCTTATCTTACTAAGATATAAATATATATATACGTACTTCCGAAATTTTCGGAGGAAGTACTAAGGATGTGAGTTGACCGTTGTCAACAGATAATTAAATAAGGGGGAAAATTTCTCCTTGAAACTATATTTAAAATATTAAAATAAGTCGAGATGACATTTTCGACGATTCGAAATTATTTGGATGATTTTCCGAAAATCAGAAAGTATTTTACATCTGGTTTTATGATTTTTAAATCATAAATAAATCCTTTAATAAATAATAAATAATTAAATATTAATCGGTAAATAATTAAACCTCGAATGAGTTTACTTGAAAAGAATATTTGAATAATATTCCTCAACTAATTTATATTTAAGTAATATAATAATCTTTAATATTTAATCGACTCTGAAATAAATATTCACTGGAGAATACTTCTCCCATAATAAATGAATAGTAAATAGATATTTATTATCCGAACGATAAAGTACAGTTGAGGGAATGCGATCTTTGGAAATCGTTTTAATAAAAGTTCGAGGTGTTTAGTATTTCGTAAATGGACGTTGAGTCCCTTGAAACTCCTTCTTCATGCATATCTCTTCTTATGTTTATCTCGATCTTCTTTCCTTTAATCAGCTATTATCCTTATCTGATTGTCCTTCAGCACTTAAGTTCAGATATCCAACTTCTGATGATTATCTCCTGATAATATAAGTACTGATATCCTTAAGTCCTGACTTCCAGTATAAGTACTGATTCCCAGTTAAGTACTGATTTGTCCTGTTAAGTAAGATCTGAAAACTAAACATAAATCATATTAGCCATGACATTATCAAATATATCTAACAATCTCCCCCAACTTATAAATTATCATAATATACAAGTTTAACAGATATTTGATGATGTCAAAAACATTAAGTACAAATGCATGAGAATTAGACTAGATAGCTACAACTTACAGTCCTTAAAGCTCTACCAATATTTAACTTCTGATAACAACTTCAGTCTGTACAAATTTCAGAATTTAAGCAGTTGTAGATCTTCGACTTGGCTTCATCTTCTGATCTCTTTGATTTCAGGAGTTGTTCTGAGATAGTTCTTCAACAAACATCTCTCAGCATATCTAAGTTCATCAATCATCCTCCTTTTAGCATCTTTAAGCTCTGCAGTATCTTCACCAATTTGAAAGATTGCAGCCCTGAGATCATTAATCTTTGCTTTTCTTATATCCTGATCCAGTCTGATCAAATAAGCTTTATCAGACTCAAGATTGAATTCCACAGCCCTGTAACCTAGAAAGATAGTTATAATTTTAGCAGTGTTGGGCTTCATTTCAACTATATCATCCTTGTGATCTCTGTACTTTGGAACATATGTGCTGTCAGACTTAACAGAATTAAGCCTTTTCTGTCTCTGAATCTGATCCTTCAAATAGTTTGCAGCAGTTCCTGTCAATCTGTCATCCACTTGAAGTAAGAATAGTACATGCTCCAGTTCTTCAAAATACTTCAATGGAATGGCATTTTGCCTTATATGATAAACCCTACCATCTGTCATGAAGTACAACAAGATGTGTTCTTTCAAGTAGGTATGGTAAACCATTTGTACAGATTCTGGTTGATTCAATCTCTCAGGAGTTGCTCCAATACCTGGTTCACTCAAGGAAGTTGGATCATTGGTAGTGTTCTGTATTCTTCTTTCATCAGCACTTCCCAATCCAGTTTTATCTCTTGCTTCCTTTCCAGTAACTACTCTTGCTTTAAAACCACTTGCAGCAGTCTTCAAAGGTTGAGTCTGTTTTGCTTTAGTGAATCCTGGTAGGAGTGTCTTTGGTCTAACTTCTGATATCAAGTTAACTTGAGCTGTGTCAGAGGTTACTTGCTTCTTTGAAATATCAGAACTTACTTTATCTTGACTCTGAACAACTTGAGCCATGTCAGAGGTTGTTTTAAGAACTTTTCTTGAAGTCAGAGCAAGATCATCCTTTTCATCAGTAATTTCTTCATCCTCAAGAGGCATATAAACCTTGATAGGTTCACCAACCTTTTCTTTACCCTTGGATCTTGGATCTATCTGCGGTTGTGATTTAGCCAATGTTGCTTCAGCATTTGTCCTTTCTTTTATCACAATGCCTTAGAGTTTTGGAAGTGGCTTTTTACCAGAAGCTTCAGATTTAGATGTGACTTTCTCTGATTTAAGTCTGGCTTCTTCCTCCATTAAACTCTCCAAGTCCATTCCTGGATTTTCCTGAAGAAATAACTGTCTTGACATTTCCTCATCAAGATCTAAAAGTTCATCAGAACTTATCCTTTTACCAGTAGCAGAACTTATTATTTTCCCAGTATCAGAACTTGTCCTGTGACTTGTGATTTCAGCTTTTCTTGATGTAAAACCTCTACCTTGACTATGACCTCTACCCATTCCAGAGCGTCCTTGATCATCCTTTTCATTATCCTTCCCTTTCAGTGTCTTGTCAGTCTTGCATTTGGACTTAATTACTTTCTCCACCTTTTTGGCATCAGCAGGAAGTAGAAGAGAGACAAACAATTCCACTGAGGCTTGGATTTCAGTAAGTTGAGATTGCTGAGAAGCTTGATTTGTCAGAATATCATTAATCTGAGCTTGTTGTTTCTCTTGAGTCTTCTCAATATAAGCAATCCTGTCAAAGGTAGGTTGGAAGAACTTTTTCTTATCAATCTTTTGAATTTGTTCCTGTTTGATGAATTCTTCCTGAATCTTGTGTAGCTCTGCATGAGTAGTTGAATGAAGACCTTGTAGATGTTTAGTACTCAATGCAGTGACTCTAAGCTGGGTTTTGAAATCATCAGAATTTAACATTTCATCAGCTTTAGTCAAGTGCTCAGCAAGATGTGTTAGGTCCCAATTTGTTTGTAGAAGGGGGGGTTGAATGCGAACAATACCGTTTAGTCGAATAAAATGCGGAATAAAATTGTGAAACAAAATTCAAGTTAAATAAAACTTTTATTAAACTTGAAAGGTGTTACAACTACGGTATCGGTTACAAGGGATTAATCTCAAATCAATTATTACAAATCTAGAATAAATTCGACATGAACTTTTTCTATTTTTGTAATTAAAAGATCAAATGCTAAATGCGATTTGAGATTAAGTTCTAGGGATTTTAATCCGCTAGATTGATACACAAGAACAAGATAAGTATTTCTAGTTGATTGGATTTAACTTTATAATCTAGAAATTGATCTTGAAGTTGCAGATGAGATGAAATATTTTTCTGCTCCTTTTTCTTTTGTTCTTGAGTTTGTGTTCTGTTTTTTCCGATAGTGAAATAATAGACTTCTGCTCCTTTTTATCAAACAGCCGAATGTAAACATGTACTGGCATGACAATCTCTTTGGCCAGCAAGACTTTCGGTATGACAAAATTTACAACTAGCAAGACAATTAAAATGAGCTAGCAAGACTTTCGGTATGACTATTGATTGTCATACCGATTGTCATATTAGTTCAAATAAATTGTCTTGCTGAATTAATAATAGATTTTAATCTAAACAGAAATTCTAATAAGACAATTAAATGTATTGGCATGACTTTCGGTATGACTATCAATTGTCATACCGATTGTCATACTAGTTCAAATGAATTGTCTTGCTGAATTTAAGCAGATTTTAAACCAATTAAAATCTTGTAAATCCTTAATATTAATTCTAAATTAATTAATCAATTTAATTCAATTAATCAATAAATTAATCTTTGCAGATATAATTTATTTTCTTAATTAAATTATATGACTTAATTAATTAATAGAGAATTAATACTAACCCTGAGCAGCATCCATTCTTCTGACAATCTTCTGAAAGTCACTGAGACTTATGAATCAATTCCGCCACTTCAATGCTGACACTCGATGTACTGTCTGGTTCATGAGTGACTAACTTCCGTGATGTTTCTTCATGTCTTGACTTTGATATTCTGATTGAATCCTTGTAATAAATGATACCCTGACGAGATCTCTGTCACTTGATTAAATCCACGATCTTGATTTATATCACTGAGGCATGATCAAATTCTTGAACTTCTTCCAGTGAATCTTCAAGTCTGCAGATGAACAATGTTTCTTTATTCTTTGACAGATGTTACTTTGTGAGATCTCTCTGATGATAGATCCACTATTTACTTATTACATTCTTATTTGAGTTGAGTTAAATACTCGAATAAACGAGTAGGCTATGACATATGCCTTTCAATCTCCCCCTATTTGCTTGTTAGACAATAACAACAAATACCTAGAGGATAACTCAACTAACAAATAAGAAAAAGATATAAACGGTAATGTAAAGTAAATAGCAGAAAAGTTCTGGATTATATTTAACATTTTCCAGATTCCAAATGAAATTTACAAGTGAATACAAGATAGATGTTCCTCTAGCCTGAACATATAACTACATTAGACTATCTTGATTCATAAAGCTCTAATCATATTACATTGAGTTTTGAGCTAATTGACTTCAGTTGTCTTCTCTTCTGACTTCACCTTCTTCTAAATCTTGAAGCAATTCCTTGTCAAAGACACGATCCTTTTCTGAAGTGAAGCTTGCTGGTCTGACTGGTTGAACTCCAACTGACTTCAGCTTATTCTTGAGTTGATTGTACCTTTTAACATTCTTTTCACAATAAGCTTGAATCAAGTCAGCAGCTTGAGTCTTCAACATGGATGAATATCCAGCAGTTCTCAATTGATGTTCCATCCAGACCAGATGCTTAGCTGAGTAGTCTTTAAGAGATTGTACATCTAGCTGACAGATTTGAAGACAATCAGACTTAAAGAATCTCACCTGATGAGGATTGTTGACCACTTGAGGACTAGCCCTGCTGGCAAACTCTTTAAGCCTTTCTCGAAGAACTTCATTTAATTCTGAGCTTCTTTTGACTTTGTTTAAAAGAACCCAAATCTCTGACAAAGAACAATTCTCAAATAGATGAAGTGACACCTTGAATGATCCTTCACTCTGACAATATACAAAAATGCTCATCTCATTTAGGGATCTATCAAAAGCAGCTGTGATCCTTGAGACTTCAGTCTTGATAGCATTCATGTATATGTCATTGTTAGGATTTGAGATTTCCAGCTTGTCAAGAAGATGTAAGAACTGCCTATCATTGTTAGTGCTCAGCTGAGGCATATCAAGTACTCTCCTAGCTTCATCCCATTTTTCACCAATCTTTAGTCTGACATCTCTTCTCCTTTCTTGAGCCTTAATGTCATGAAGACGTTGCTTTTGAAGAGTTTTTGTTCTTTGAATGTCTTTTCTCATGTCAATGATCTGAGAGACCTTCTTGAGTTCAGCTTCTTTTCTTTTCATCTCTGACTGCTCCTTCTGAAATTCTTTCTCAAACATAGGATCCACTTGAGCTTCTTCTTCCCATTCTCCAAAATCACTTTCCTCTTCAGCTTCAAATAACCCATCTTTATCTTCCTGAACTGGTTCAGTGGGAATGTCAAAAATATCAAAGTCATCCTGTTCTCCACTGTAGTAGACATCATCAGCCTTTCCTTTGTTTCCAGCAGAGGTATCTTTTTCTTTCCCTTTGGCACTACTCCCTTTCTTCTCCCCCTTAGTTGAGGGATCCTCTACTGACTTTCCTTTGGAACCTCCATCACCTCCAGAGCCTGATCCTCCACCAGAAGGTCCTTCAAAATAAGTTCTTTGTTCTTCATTAGGGCAATGAGAATTCTTGATCATGAAATATAGGTGCTTCATCCCTTCATTGAGATGTTCCATGCCCGTCTCTATCTTTAGAAATCTTGAGGAGTCCAGTGAATGATTCATCTCAACGAGGTCTTCAAGAGAAGTCATTCTTGTGTGTAGAGAGCAGAAGTTGGATATGTCATCAGCTGATAAAGTTGGAGTGTCCTGAATAGAATTGAGCTTTGGTATTACAATGGTCTTTAGATCTGAGATGTCATTCCTTATGATTGCAAGCTGATTGTTGACAGAGGTGGAAGAAGAAGACCGTTCAACCACTTGTGCTTTGAATGCTTGAGCTTCAGCTTGGCTTTTAGCAAGTTCTTCTTTTAGGGCAGCAATCTGAGCTAACAGGTTTACAGTATCAGTGTCTGTGTGTGCTCTCACCTGAATTTCACTCGTGTTTGGTTCACTCACCTCACGTGCATGTGTTTCTCTCAATATAATTGCTCGTGAGGAGTCTTCCTGTTACTGTTCTTCTGTACCTGCATTAAAAATCACCCTAGCCTCTTCAAGAGAGGTCAGTGGTGGTGCAATGGGAATTCGCGAGTCCCGATCCTCAGTCAATACTATCAAATCTTTTGGAATAGATGTCTGAATTGCTTCAGGGATAGATTGACCGAGTTGCCCTCCACTTTCTCCAGATAAATCTGCGAGTGGAGAATCCCATAAGGGAGCCAGAGGTGTTGGATCTGGGAGGGGAGAAAATGACTCTATTAAAGATGGCGGAGAGTCAGATTTTCCCTCTGAAGCATGTGACTGCTCTTCTGCCGTAACTATGGCAGGCACTGTAACCGACTCTACGTGCACTCCTCGCTGTGTGTCCTGAGTATGATCTGGGGAAGTGTATGGTTCCATTGTGAGTAATGGAATTGTGCTTGACTCAGTACAAGATGCCATGGCCCTATGGCGAATTTCAATAGATGCATCCTGTTGAGAGAATGCCTCTAGTAACTGTTCATTGGCCATTTCAAAGTCCATGTCCTGTTGGGAGGACAAGGATGGGCTTTCAGATGCCTCAGAATATGTTCTTCTTTTCTTAGGAGGAGGCAGAGCTGAGGGTTCACTCATATTTAACAATGTACTACTTCCTAGTAATCTTCTGGGTAACATTTTAGATAGTGGGGGAGAGGTTGAGATAGAATGTGACTCTGTGTTTGGCTCTATGACCTGGGATTGAAGCTGTGGTTCTACAACTTCATGGTCAGCCCTATCAACCACTGGGGGTCTTTCAACAGAAGTAGGAAGGGAGTGAGAGTGAGGAATTACTACCTGCAATGGAAGAGCATCTGATGTTTGAGGAGCCTGGGTGGCTTGAACCACTGGAGGTTGAGGTTGCTGTTCATGGCCGGGAAGATTGAAAATAGGTAAAGGAATATAAGTGGCCATGAAAGCAGATACAAGTACTGGAACTTGCATGAATTTGAAGGTTGTGTCTTGGCGAGTGTAAATCTTTTTGCTAACTGGAGGGGGTTCGGTTACTGCAGAGTTAGCAAAAAGGGCTTTGTGTTCAGGTGTGAGAAGATGATCTGCTATAAGCATGAGAAAATGAGCATAGTAACATGATACCCTACGATTTGTAGAATGATCACGTAAAGCAGAAGTTAGACGTCTCAAGAGAATGGGAAAAAGTAGTTTGCCAAAATTGATCCTTTGATTGAAAACAACCGCCAGACCAATATACTGCAGAGTGGAAGTGATGTTATGAAAATTGGATTTTGTGCAGTTGGCAAACACTTTGGAAAATGTATCGAAGAAAATATCCCATTCAGACACCAAATTTGATTTAGAAAGTTTGGTTAAATTGATCACCCCCTGATAGTGAATAGCATTGAAAAAATTTGAGATATCATTTTCAGAGGGTAAATTACAGAAATTGTCTAGTGGAAAATTTAACGCACGATTGACGACTGTTTCATCAACTACATACTGTGTGTTTGCGACGGTGAATGAAAAAGATTTTGAATCATCGGCCACAGTAGAGGTTGTGCAAATCAATCTAAGTAGATCGATGTTTAAAATCACATTTGATTTAATAGCAGAGCTAACAATCGAATGGTCATTTAAAAATCTAATCCATGGCTTAAATTTTTCAACATCACATTTTTCCGGATTAAAATAACCAACCTGATTATGCACGACAATTTGGAAATTGAGAGCCATTTAAAATAATAATAAGACACACGCTTTTCAGAATTTTAAGAATAATATTAAGAAAATTCGAATTAATTAAATTAATTTAATAATTCGAATTAAATTAATTATAATCGAAAAATTTAGACAGAAATGTATCTCGTTAAAATTCTTAACTCACAAACGCAGTTTTGAAAAACCAAAAGACACTAATCAGAAATTAAAATAAAAATAAAAAGTTCAAAATCAACAAACACAAATTGAATTTGAAGGGGCAAACTGATATATATAAAAAAAAATTGAAAATTTTGACAGCACTCCTGTATGTATATATATGTAAGTATATATCACAGGAGTGAAGATTCAGTTTGCTGAGTAAAAACTCGAGCAAGGAAGGAAGCAGTTCGAAGAGAGAGAAGAGAGAAACTGAAGACAAAAACTGTTCGAATTTTTGAGAAGAAATGAACTGTTGAAAATGGTTTAAAACAAAATAAACAAACTCCTTTATATGACAGCTGGTATGACAATCCTGGATTGTCATACCGATTGTCATACCAGGCAAAAGAAGGAAAAGAAAAAAATCAACAGAAATAAAGGAAATAACAAAATAAACACTGAGTATATATAACTGGTATGACAATCTGATAGTCATACCGATTGTCATACCAGTATAAAATAAAAGAAAATATATATATATATTGTTTATAACTGGCAAGACAATTGATAGTCATACCGATTGTCTTGTCAGTATAAACTATACTGAAAAACACTAATATGACAATTATATAGCGAAATGACTTTCAGCAAGACAATTTCAATTGTCTTGCCGATTGTCATTTTAGCAGAAATACAATCAAATATGTACAGACTCTATAAATGTACTGAAATTATATTACAAAATGGTAAAACTGAAATACAGACCTATAATATTTACAGAAACAAAGACAATATATCAGAATTTATTATTTTTTATTCCAAAAATAGATTTCTATTGAATTTTAGCAAATAAAATTCATAGTAAAATATTTTTAGAGGAAATAAAATATTCTGAGATATTTTAAATTAACAAGTAGGGAAAATAAAAATAGATAAGATAATATATATTACATAGAAATAAGCAAGAAATATGATAAAATGATAAAATAAATTTGCAAATAAATTTTTCATTTATGAAAAATTCATTTGTAAATTCATTCAAGAACAGATGACAGATATTAACTAAATTAATCACTAAAACTATTCAACATGCCCAATTTACCAACTAATCTGGTAAATGTGGATTCGTCAAGTGGTTTAGTGAAAATATCTGCTATTTGTTCTTCTGTTGGAACAAAAAATAGTTCAACAGTACCATTCATGACGTGCTCTCTAATAAAATGATACCTGATGTCAATGTGCTTTGTCCTCGAGTGCTGCACAGGGTTGTTGGTGATGGCTATTGCACTTGTATTGTCACATAAAATAGGAATCTTGTTCAATACAGAGCCATAGTCTCGTAGTTGGTTCCTAATCCACAAGATCTGAGCACAGCAGCTTCCAGCAGCAATATATTCAGCCTCGGCCGTTGAGTTGGAAACTGTTTGCTGTTTCTTGCTGTACCATGAGACTAGCCTGCTTCCTAGGAATTGACAACTTCCTGAGGTGCTTTTCCTATCAACAACACTTCCTGCGTAATCTGAATCTGTATATCCAACAAGGTTAAAACCAGATTCTTTAGGGTACCAAATACCTAGATTTGGTGTTCCCTTAAGATATCTTAAGATTCGTTTAACAGCAACGAGATGAATATCTCTAGGATCCGCTTGGAACCTTGCACATAAACATGTAGCATACATAATATCTGGTCTACTTGCAGTAAGATAGAGTAACGAGCCAATCATACCTCTGTAGCTTGTGACATCTACCTTAATGGAGTTTTCACATGGTCCAAGCTTGACAGCTGTAGTTGATGGAGTCCTTGCTGATGCAGAATCCTCTAGATTGTACTTTTTGAGGAGTTCCTTGAGATACTTGGATTGACAAATAAATGTTCCATCTAACCTTTGATTTACTTGTAATCCAAGAAAGAACTTCAGCTCTCCCATCATGCTCATTTCAAACTTGTTGTGCATTAACTTAGCAAATCTCTTACAGAGATTATCATTAGTAGACCCAAATATTATATCATCCACATAGACTTGGACTAATATAGTATCCTTCTTATGTGTTTTAGAAAAGAGAGTTTTGTCTATGACACCTCTAATAAAGCTATTTTCAATAAGAAATTCAGAGAGAGTGTCATACCATTTTCTTGGAGACTGTTTTAGCCCATAGATAGCCTTGAAAAGAAAGAAGACAAAATCCAAATGATCTGGATCTTCAAAACCAGGAGGTTGCTCTACATATACCTCTTCATCCAGCTTTCCATTCAGAAAGGCGCTCTTGACATCCATTTGATAAACTTTAAAGTTTGAAAATGCTGCGAATGCCAGAAATATCCTGATGGCCTCAAGTCTAGCCACTGGAGCATAGGTTTCATCATAATCAATGCCTTCAGCTTGAGAATACCCTTTAGCTACCAGTCTTGCCTTGTTTCTTGTAACCACACCATCTTCATCTAGTTTA
Organism: Apium graveolens; assembly: GCF_009905375.1. Taxonomy (NCBI): domain Eukaryota; kingdom Viridiplantae; phylum Streptophyta; class Magnoliopsida; order Apiales; family Apiaceae; genus Apium; species Apium graveolens. The sequence continues at coordinate 248,970,807 of NC_133650.1, read as the reverse complement.
TTCCTGAATACCAACCTAGTACCAACAGCTTTCTTGTGTACAGGCCTAGGTACCAGTTTCCAGACTTGTTGACTTTCAAACTGATTGAGTTCATCTTGCATAGCAATCACCCAATCTGGATCAGTCAGTGCTTCTTCAATTTTCTTAGGTTCCATCTCAGAAAGAAATCCTGAGAACAGACACTCATTTTGAGTAGCACGTCTAGTTCTGACTCCAACATCTGGATCACCAATAATCAACTCAAAAGGGTGAGCTTTATTCCAGACAGTCTGTCTTGGAAGATTTGATCTTGATGATTCGCCTTGAAATTCATTGTGATGTTGTGTCCTACTAGATGATCCTTCAGCATCTCCCCCCGAGTTGTTGCCATGTTGACTTGAAGATTCTCCGTCAGTAGCAGTGGTATCTCCATTGTTGCCAAAGTTTCCATTACTATTACCTTGAGTATCATCAGGATTAACAGGTTCTTCACCAGCAACAACCTCAGGTACTTGACCATGTTCTGATTCTGAATCTGACGTATCATCAAACTTCAGTTTCTCAGAAGGATCTTCAGTTTGGATACTAGGGAGTTTAGTGTCATCAAATGTAACATTGACACTTTCAGTTACTTTGTGTTGATCAATGATATACACTCTATATGATCTTCTTCCATATCCAACAAAAATACCCTCATATGCCTTTGCCTCGAACTTACCACGACGATCATCTCCATCCTTGAGCACGAAACATCTGGCACCAAATACATGAAAGTATTTGATAGAAGGTTTTTGTTCATTCAAAATCTCATAAGGAGTTTTAATGAAGTCTTTGTTGATTAGAGTTCGATTCTGAGTATAACATGCAGTATTGACAGCTTCAGCCCAAAAGTACATTGGAAGACCTGATTCACTTAACATCGTTCTTGCAGCTTCAATCAATGTACGATTCTTCCTTTCTACCACTCCATTTTGCTGAGGGGTTCTAGGAGCTGAAAATTGTCTGGTAATCCCTTTGTCTGTACAGAATCCATTGAGAAGTGCATTCTTGAATTCTGTCCCATTATCTGACCTTATTGCTCTAACAGGGACGTTAGAATCTAACTCAATCATCTTGATATGATCAATCACAACTTGTGGTGTTTCATCCTTAGAGTGAAGAAATAAAACCCACGTATACTTGGAATAGTCATCAACTATCACAAGACAGTAACACTTCTTTGACATAGAAAGGATATTAACTGGACCAAATAAATCCATGTGCAATAATTGCAGAACACCAGTTATGGAAGATGTGTCAGTGCCTTTGTGACTTGCTTTCTTTGACTTTCCTTTCTGGCAAGCCTCACATAGTCCTTCTGGAGAGAATTCCAGCTGAGGCAGACCTCTTACCAATTCTCTTTTGACAAGAGAATTCATTGTTTTGAAATTGAGATGAGAAAGTCTCTTGTGCCATAGCCAACTCTCATCTGACGATGCCTTTGCATAGAAACAATTGACTTCAAGATTGCTTCCAGAGTTCATGTCAGCTACGAACAGATTTCCTTTCCGGATTCCCATTAAGGAGGGTTTTTCACTTTTCTTGTGCAGAATCTGACACTTCAGCTTGTCGAATAAAACATTGTAGCCGTTGTCACAGAACTGACTAATGCTAAGCAGATTGTGTTCAAGTCCTTGCACAACATATACATTTTCAATGATAACATTTCCAGCTAGCAAACAGCCATATCCCTCCGTTAAACCTTTGCTGTTATCTCCAAAGGTAACCACTGGGCCAGCTTTCTCAACCACATTTGATAGAAGGGCTCTATCTCCGGTCATATGTCTTGACGATCCGCTGTCAAGAATCCACACTACCGGTTGTACCTGTTTAATGCCCTCTTTTCTTGACGATGAGGTGCTTGCATTACTAGCCATGAGAGCAAGATTCCCAACTTCTTCATCTTCACTGTCAGTATCATCCCAGCTTCTTCCCTTTGCCAGGTACGCCCTTTCAGATTTACTCTTCTGATTAGAATCGTAAGAGTTCTTCCTAGCTTGTTTTGGCTTCCTGCATTCTGTGGCAAAGTGTCCCAACTCATTACAGTTGAAGCATCGAATGGTGCTTCGATCAACCATCCCTGTTTTATACCCACCACTGCTGGTGTTAGAGGATGAAGATCCACCTTTCAGGAATCTGTTGTAGTTGGACTTGTACTTGAACTTGGGATTCCTTTTGAATCTGACATTTGAGAATCTCTTGACAATCAGGGCCATTGACTCATCCTCCAATTGCTCCAGTTCTTCCAAGGAATAATAATCATCTCCTGATTGATTTGTAGTAGGAGAATCAAATTCTGCTACTATCACATTATCTTCAACCTTGGAAGACTGTACCATTCTTTCTGACTGTTGAGATTGTTGTTGATGTTGTGGTTGTTGTTGTTGTTCATCAGCTACTAGAGCAGTAGACGTGCTGACCACTCTTCCTTTCCCGTAAACTTCCTTCTACTGAATCTGCTCCAACTCATAAGTCTTTAACACACCATAGAGCCTTTCCAAAGAAATCTCACTCAGATCTCTTGCTTCTCTTATGGCAGTGATTCTATGTTCGAGATGAGTTGGCAGTGTTAAAAGGAACTTTTTGTTGACCTCCCTGATGGAATAGTATTTACCATTAATGTTCAGGTTGTTGATCAATGCATTGTACCTCTCAAACACTTCAGTGATTCCTTCTCCTGGATTGGATTTAAAGTATTCATACTCAGAGGTTAGGATTTCTAGTTTGTTCTCCCTAACTTCCTCTGTGCCTTCATTAATAATCTCAATAGTTTCCCAGATATGTTTGGAATCTTTACAATTCATCACATGTCTATTCATCAGGGGATTAAGGGAATCTACTAAGATTAATTGAAGGCTAGCATCCAGGGAAGCTTCTTCTATTTCAGCAGGAGAGAAGTCCTCAGGATCCTTCACATAAGTTCTCGCTTTGGTGATCACCACATCATTTTCTATTACCTCTGGTTCCATAACCATAGGAATTTTTGGACCCTTCTTCAACACTTGCAAATATTTGGGATTAGCAACCTGTAAAAACAATAGCATCTTCTTCTTCCACATAACATAATTTTCTTTATCGAAAAGTGGAATTTTAACGGTTCCAACTTTTTGTGTAGTCATTATGAATTTTTTGAGTGAATAAAAAATTCAAGAAGTGAAAGAAACACAAAAGTCTAGGATCTAGATTTGTACGTTAATCAGAAGGCTCTGATACCAATTGTTAGGTCCCAATTTGTTTGTAGAAGGGGGGGTTGAATGCAAACAATACCGTTTAGTCGAATAAAATGCGGAATAAAATTGTGAAACAAAATTCAAGTTAAATAAAACTTTTATTAAACTTGAAAGGTGTTACAACTACGGTATCGGTTACAAGGGATTAATCTCAAATCAATTATTACAAATCTAGAATAAATTCGACATGAACTTTTTCTATTTTTGTAATTAAAAGATCAAATGCTAAATGCGATTTGAGATTAAGTTCTAGGGATTTTAATCCGCTAGATTGATACACAAGAACAAGATAAGTATTTCTAGTTGATTGGATTTAACTTTATAATCTAGAAATTGATCTTGAAGTTGCAGATGAGATGAAATATTTTTCTGCTCCTTTTTCTTTTGTTCTTGAGTTTGTGTTCTGTTTTTTCCGATAGTGAAATAATAGACTTCTGCTCCTTTTTATCAAACAACCGAATGTAAACATGTACTGGCATGACAATCTCTTTGGCCAGCAAGACTTTCGGTATGACAAAATTTACAACTAGCAAGACAATTAAAATGAGCTAGCAAGACTTTCGGTATGACTATTGATTGTCATACCGATTGTCATATTAGTTCAAATAAATTGTCTTGCTGAATTAATAATAGATTTTAATCTAAACAGAAATTATAATAAGACAATTAAATGTATTGGCATGTGTTAGATATATTTGATAATGTCATGGCTAATATGTTTTAAGTTTAGATTTCAGATCTTATTTGAACAGGACAAATCAGTACTTAACTGATCAGTACTTATACTGGACGTCAGGACTTAAGGGATATCAGTACTTATGTTATCAGGAGATAAGCATCAGGAGATAGATATCAGAACTTAAGTGCTGAAGGACGATCAGATAAGGACAGTAGCTGATTAAAGTTATGAAGATCAAGATAAACATAAGAAGAGATATGCATGAAGAAGGAATTCCGTAAAGAATGGAATACTTGGAAGAAAAGATATCTGATTGATATATATTAGGAAGCAGAATTATATTCCATATCAATTAGCGATTATCTTGTAACTGTGTAATATATAAACACAGACATAGGGTTTACACTATAAGTGTTATCATTATCGAGAATATTATTTACTGTAACCCTAGCAGCTCTCGTGATATTTTGTTCATCACTGAGAGATAACAGTTCTAGATTGTAACAGAGTTTATTGTTTCAATAAAGTTTGTTTTCTGTTACATAAGTTCTTGAAGTTTGATTTGATTGTAATAAACACTGTATTCACCCCCTCTACAGTGAAAGTGTGACCTAACAAGTGGTATCAGAGCCTTCTGTTAACACACATACAGTTAAAGATCCAAACACAATCATGTCTGACACAGAAACTCCAACTAAGCCTACCAAAACTGAGGAATCATCAAAGACATCAATTCAGAGTCGATATGAGACTATCAGAGTTCCCATATTGAGACCATCTGAATATCCCATATGGAAGGTAAGGATGACCATGTTTCTGGAAGCAACAGATCCAGAATACCTTGATAGAATCAAGGAAGGGCCTCACAAACCTACCAAGCTCGCTGTTGTAGTTGCAGGTGAAGCAGCAAAGACTGTACCAAAGGAAAAGAGTGATTACACTGCTGAAGATATAGCATCTATTGCTAAGGATGCCAAGGTACGACACTTACTGCATAGTGCCATTGATAATGTAATGTCAAACAGGGTAATCAACTGCAAGACTGCCAAGGAGATATGGGATGCACTGGAGACAAGGTGTCAAGGAACTGAAACAGTTAAGAAGAACAGGAAGACAATACTCACTCAAGAGTATGAACATTTTGACTCAAAATCTAATGAGTCATTAAATGATTTATATGATAGATTTGTCAAACTTTTGAATGATTTGTCATTGGTTGGTAAAGAGTATGATCTTGAAGATACCAACCTAAAATTCCTGTTAGCTCTTCCTGAATGCTGGGATTTGAAGGCAACAACAATAAGAGACAACTACAATCTTGATGAAACAACTCTTGATGAAATCTGTGGAATGCTCAAGACTCATGAACTTGAGATGGAACAAAGAAGCAAGAGGAAAGGAGGAAAGTCAAGGACAGTTGCTCTCAAGGCTGAAGAGGAATCCCCCAAAGCACCTTCCTCAAAGAAAGACAAGGGTAAAGCTCTTTTCATAAAGTCTGATACTGAGTCATCAAGTTCTGAGAGTGATGATGACTCAGATTCTGAAAGCTTGCCTGAAACTGATGCTGATGAGGAGATGATGAAGCTGTGTGCTCTTATGGTGAAAGGAATCACAAAGATTGCATACAGGAAGTTCAGGAAGGGAAAGAAGTTTTCCAGGAAAGGCATAAGTTCTGATAAGAAGAATTTCAGAAGATCTGAAGGAAGAGGAGGAAAGTCTGACAGAGGAGATTACGCCAATGTTAAATATTATAATTGTGGTGAGAAAGGCCACATATCTCCTGATTGCAAGAAGACCAAGAGTGACAAAGGCAAAGCTCTTGTCACAAAGCAGAAAAGCTGGACAGACACCTCAGACTCTGAAAGTGAGGAGAACTATGCATTGATGGCAAATGCTGATAAATCAAGTTCTGAGAGCAGTTCTGAAGCTGCTGAAACAAAGGTACCTCAGACTACTTATGCTTTTCATACTGATGATATTAATGAGTTGAGAAGATATCTTAAAACCATGTTTGTTAGTTATAGAGATCAAACTTTAACATGTGAAAGATTAACTTCTGAAAATCTTGCTTTTAGGAAAAGAAATGATTTCTTAGAAAAAGAGTTAGTCATGTTCCATCAAACTCAGAAGGATAGAGATGATGCTTTTTATGTTAGGGATGAAGTGCTAAAAATGAATGAATCTCTAAAAACTGAGTTAGAAAAGGAGAGAGAGATTATTAGGACTTGGACTAACTCTGGCAAAACAACTCAAAATTTGCTAAGCAATGGAAACTGGAAAGAGGGCTTAGGTTATGGAGAAAATAAAAATGAAAAAGGAACTGTAGAAATTAAGCCTGTTGATAAGCAAAAGCCGAAGTTAAAACCTGTTAAGTTTGTAACTGAAAAATCTGAAAATGAGAAATCAGAAGTTAAAAAGGAATTAGCTTCTGACAAACTAAAACAGGAAAAGACAGCTGAAGTTAACATAGGCTTAATGACAAAGAAGCAGCTTAAGCATAAGCTGAAAGATGTTAAGAATGCAAACAAGGTAAAATCACCTAGGAAAAACAGAAATGGAAAGGAAGGTGTGAATAAAAGCAATAACTATAAATCTGTTCCTGATGCTCCTAGGAAAGCATGTCATAACTGTGGAAGTCCTAACCATCTGGCTTCTTTTTGCAGGAAGAATAAGAATATTAACTCCTTATCTTCAAAATCAGGAGTTAAGAGTCAGTCTGTTAGATACAAACCACAAAATCCTTGTTTTCATTGTGGTAGTTTATGGCATTCCATTTATACTTGTAAAGAATATCATAGTTTATACTATGATTATTATCAAATAAAACCTTCTTTAAAGAAAGTTTCTGTTGTTCCTTCTAGTGTAAGTTCTGATTCAAAGTCTGGTAGTATAAGTTCTGATAAGAAAACTGTTAACATAAAATCTGATGCTAAATCCGCTGCAAATGTTAACAAACCTAAAAAGGCCAAAGGATCCAAGCAAGTCTGGGTCCTTAAAACTAATAATTAGTGGTCTTTTTGATTGCAGGGCAACAGGAAAAATATTTTAGTTCTGGACAGTGGATGTTCAGGACATATGACTGGAAATAAGGCCCTGCTATCAGACTTTGTGGAGAAAGCTGGCCCAAGTGTTTCTTATGGAGATGGCAACATTGGAAAAACTTTGGGATATGGCAATATCAATCTTGGGAATGTCATCATTAAAGATGTAGCTCTGGTCTCGGGACTAAAACACAACTTACTGAGTATAAGTCAAATCTGTGAAAGAGGTTATCATGTTGATTTCTTTGCAGAACATTGTGAAATAGTTAGTAAATCTAAAGGAAAAGTTGTTCTGAAGGGATTCAGGCGTGGTAACATTTATGAAGCTAAGCTTTCAATAAGTTCTGATGGTTCTGCAATCTGTTTAGTGAGTAGAGCCTCAATTGAAGAAAGCTGGAATTGGCACAAGAAACTCTCTCATTTAAACTTCAACAAGATAAATGAACTGATCAAGAAAGATCTTGTGAGAGGACTGCCAAAATCAGTGTTTGCTCCTGATGGTCTTTGTGACTCATGTCAGAAGGCCAAACAAAGAAAATCTTCATTCAAGAGCAAGACTGAATCATCAATTCTTGAGCCTTATTATCTACTTCATGTTGATCTATTTGGTCCAGTGAATGTCATGTCTATTGCAAAGAAGAAATATGCGTTGGTCATAGTAGATGAGTTGTCCAGATACACATGGGTGTATTTCTTGCACACAAAAAGTGAAACTGCATCTATCCTGATTGATCATGTCAAACATCTGGATAAATTGATCAAAGATTCTGTGAAAATTTTGAGGAGTGATAATGGCACTGAATTCAAGAATCTGATAATGGAAGAGTTCTGCAAAAATCATGGAATAAAGCAGGAATTTTCTGCTCCTGGAACTCCACAGCAAAATGGAGTTGTTGAAAGGAAGAATAGAACTCTCATTGAAGCTGCACGAACAATGCTTGAAGAAGCAAAGCTTCCAACCTATTTCTGGGCTGAAGCTGTGCAGACTGCTTGTTTTACTCAAAATGCAACACTCATTAACAAGCATGGAAAAACACCATATGAGATGGTGAAGAACAAGAAGCCAAATCTGAAATACTTTCATGTATTTGGATGTAAGTGTTTTGTTCTCAAGACTCATCCTGAACAGCTATCCAAGTTTGATCTAAAAGCTGATGAGGGAATCTTTGTTGGATATCCACTTTCCACAAAAGCCTTCAGAGTCTATAATTTGAGAACAAAAGTGGTCATGGAATCTATCAATGTCTCTTTTGATGACAAGAAGATCACTGGACTTGAAGATTGTATTGATCATGATCAGCTGAGATTTGAAAATGAAGATTCATATTCTGATACCTTAAGTCCTGACAGTCTAAGTCCTGATACTGTAAACTCTGATGGATTAAACTCTGATGTTATTGAAACTGTGGTGACTACGTCAAAGGAAGATGCACCAATGCAGGGGGAGCATACTCAAGATATTATCACATCTCAAGAAGCATCAGAACATACATCTGGCTCTTCAAGTTCTGATTCGTCAAGTTCTGATAAGCCAAGTACTGATAGTGCTGAAAATCTAAATGCTGAAGAATCCAACTCAGAGAGCATAGTTTCAGGGGGAGCATTAGAAAATGAAAACGAAGACAGCATGAATCATGGGGGAGCATCCAGTTCTAGAGAAAACCTTCCATCTTCAAGGAAGTGGACAAAATCACATACACCTGATTTGATAATTGGAAATCCTGATGCAGGTGTCAGAACTAGAACAGGTACTTCGAATGAATGTCTTTACAATTCTTTTCTCTCTCAGTCTGAGCCAAAGAAAGTGGAAGAAGCTCTTCAAGATGCTGATTGGGTGCAAGCAATGCAGGAAGAGTTGAATGAATTTGAAAGAAACAAAGTCTGGACCTTAGTGCCAAGATCTAAGAATAGATCTGTTGTTGGTACAAAATGGGTATTCAGAAACAAAACTGACAGTGATGGCATAATTGTAAGGAACAAGGCAAGGCTGGTTGCAAAAGGATATTCTCAACAGGAGGGAATTGACTATGATGAAACATTTGCGCCAGTTGCTAGGTTAGAAGCCATAAGGATATTCATGGCTTATGCTGCTCACAAAAAGTTTGCTGTCTTTCAAATGGATGTGAAAAGTGCTTTTCTCAATGGAGAATTGGAGGAGGAAGTATATGTTGAACAACCTCCAGGCTTTGTAGATTCCAAACATCCAGATTATGTCTACAGGCTTGATAAAGCACTTTATGGACTTAAGCAAGCTTCTAGAGCATGGTATGAGACTTTAGCTCAGTTTCTTCTGGAAAGTGGATTCAACAGAGGAACTATTGACAAAACACTGTTCTATCTCAACCATGGCAAGGACTTACTTTTGGTCCAGATTTATGTTGATGATATCATTTTTGGGTCTCCAAATGACAAACTTTGCAAAAAGTTTGCCAAACTAATGCAGTCAAGATATCAGATGAGTATGATGGGAGAACTTAGTTATTTTCTGGGCCTTCAAGTCAAGCAGAGTGAAGAAGGCACTTTTATTTGTCAATCTAAGTACACCAGAAACTTGCTGAAGAAATTTGGAATGCAAGACTGTTCAAGTGCATCCACTCCCATGGCCACTGCAACAAAACTGGATAAGGATACTGGTAATTCAGTAGATATTACTGATTACAGAGGTATGATTGGCTCACTTCTCTATCTAACTGCTAGTAGACCAGATATCATGTTTGCTACCTGTCTTTGTGCAAGATTTCAAGCAGATCCAAGAGAACCTCACTTAACAGCTGTAAAAAGAATCTTTAAGTATCTTAAAGGAACAGCTGATCTAGGATTATGGTATCCTAGAGAATCAGATTTTAAATTAATAGGTTACTCAGATGCAGATTTTGCAGGTTGCAAAATTGACAGGAAAAGCACAAGTGGAAGCTGCCAATTTCTTGGAGGCAGATTGGTTTCTTGGTATAGCAAGAAACAAAAGTCAATTTCCACATCAACTGCAGAAGCAGAGTATATTGCTGCAGGAAGCTGCTGTGCACAGATTCTTTGGATGAAGAATCAGTTACTGGATTATGGGTTAACATATTTCAAAATCCCTATTTACTGTGATAATCAAAGTGCTATTGCTATGACAGGTAATCCAGTTCAACACTCTATGACAAAGCACATCAGCATCAGGTACCATTTCATCAGGGAACATGTGGATGAAGGTACAGTGGAATTGCATTTTGTTCCCACAGATCAACAAGTAGCAGATATCTTCACAAAACCACTATATGAAGCTACCTTTACAAGATTGGTAAATGAACTTGGAATGATTTCAGGTTCTTTCTCTAAATCTGCTTAAACTTGTTCTATGTTATCAGACTTTATGATCAGTATTTACAGAATTAATCTCTTTGTGTATTCTGTGCTTAATTGATAAATGTTTTTAAGTACTGACTGTTGTCTGATATATATCTCTTAACTCTAATAAGTGATATATCTGTTTAAGTAATCATTCAATCCTATGAGGATAATTGTGCTAGATACTGACCTACTAGTCTTCAATAAACAAATGATCCCATGAAAGAAGTAATTATTTCTGTGGAAATCTTATGACACAAGCAAATTCTGATACTTGAGCTTAGTTTAGTTTACTTTATTCATCTTATTACTAAGTCCCAAATTAGAATAATGCTACTCATCTGTTTAAGTTCTGATTCTAGTAAAACTGCTGAATGTACTAAGTGCTGATAAACCTCACTTATCAAAAGAAGAAGAAAAAGAATCAAAGAATAATATCAGGTACTCCTTTGAGATCTAGAGTAAAAATGTGAATGGGACGACCCAAGTGCATAGCTGGTATTAAGTAAATATGCATTAGAAAAGCAAAATATTTTCTTGGTGACTTTTCACACTCTATGATTACTGGAGAAATACTCTGATAATAGCATAAATTCTGATAAGCAGTCGTAACTCACTTACACTGAGAAGCCACTGTAAAATAGAATTTAAAAAGATGCATAAAATTAGCACAAAAAAAAAACAAAAAAAAAACAGTTGAGGTGGACTCATGCATGAACTCATTTATCAGTAGGTTTCAGGATAATGACAGCTCTTAAGCAAAATTTTAATTATGACTTATTTCTAAGATGTACTGAAGTAAATCAGACTTTACTCTTTATTAGTTATTTAGCTTACTGCACACACAAATCACTCCATATGAATGATGAAATTTTTGTGGTGGTCTATGTTCTTTTAGACAAACAGTCACTGTGTCACCTTGCACAAATTCTGAGGACACGTTCTAGTTATATGTTCTGATGATTAAGTTCTGAAGACTATAACTCAGAACTTGTATGACAACTTACTAAGATAGATATTCCTTGTTCGAGTTAAGACATTATGTTCTGATGACTGTTAAGTTCTGGTATAGGTCTAAGTTCTGATTTTTCAGTCTAACCCTTTACTTGACTTATCTGTGAGTAAAATTTGGTAACAGTCTCAGATTAATTTAGAATATGTTGAAGTGGAAGATTAATAGTCTATGGTTAGGACTAATGGCACTCGTCCTTGAACAGTTCACTCTTGTTACATGTGCACATTCCTTTTCAAATGACTGTTATTCTTTTTCAAGTCTAGGGAGACGAGGTAGACTTAACTCTATCTGTCAGCATTAAATATCTTCGCGTCTCCTGGCATTCTCTTGCCTATATAAACAGCCACTTCACATTAGCCTTTCCATCAATTTTTCTCACAATCTTAACTTCATATTCTTTTTCAAAAACATCATGGTCCGATTCAACATGTTTTTGAATTACCAAAATTTTCATATCGAGCTAAGCTGCGCCGACTGGCAGCAGGAGTGGCATGTAACTGCCATTCCTGAAGAGATATGGGGCTCTGTCCCACAGGCGGTGCTGAACCGACTTCTGTTCTTCGAGATGGACTACCAGCTTCATCTTGATCGATTGGAGGAGGAAAGGCGGGAAGCTATCCGTCAGCAAGAGCGAATCATTCGACTCGCTATCTTGTTTGTCGAAGATAGGAAGAGGAAGATGACTTAATCTCATCTTCTTCCTGTTCTTCTTCATCCTCAGCTTTGTCAGGCTTCTTAGCTAGGACTAAGGCTGTTGATGTTAGATTTAGAAGCTTAGGACAAGATTGTAAACGTTCTGATGTAATTTCAATTTCATCAATGTATTATTTTGATATATTAATGGAATTTGTTTTTGTCTTATGATCTTGTCTCTGAGAAATTTTGATACGCATTGATAAATCCTGATAAATATTCTGATGATCGTATAAATTGTGTCTGACTTTAAGTTCTGATAATGTTTTATCAGTACTTACTTAACTGATTGATTTTACTCATTCTCACACACAGTTTTTTTTCAAAATATTGATATTGCAGAGTAAAATATTTGCATTAGTGGGAACAGTTTCAATTTTAAATTAAAACTAATTCACCTTGATTAATGGAATCTAGGTAAGTGGAACGGTTTTTGTTAGAAAATTAGGATTTTAGAGCTTAATTTAATTATGTTCTTGATGTTAATCCTAAAATCTAATGATTGGAAATTGTTCAATGATATTTGAACTTAAATTTTCATGTATGGTTTTAAGAATTTTCTTAATGAAATCCATATGAAATGAGAGATGAAAGTAGCTTGGAAAAGCTTGGAAAATTTGAGAATGTTTGTCCCACATTGAAATAAATAAAGGGGGTTGTGTGCTTTATATGGTATTACCCACATGAGTAGTATACAACTACTAAGGTGTGTGATGGTCCATTGTGTTGTTGTGTGCTTCACGCGCACACACACACACACGCGCGCCCCGCCCCGCCACGCACCGCACCGCACCGCACCGCACCGGACCGGACCGGACCGGGTCGGGTCGAAGGACGATTTGGGCGAATGTCTCGGCGTCTCGCGTACGCGAGGCGACCTGGGCGAGGATTTTATTTATTTGAGAATTATTTTAATTCGAATTTATTTATCAGTGATTGGATTATTGGGCTGGGTTCTGAAATAGGCTAAGTAGTCTAAATATATTGAACCTGCAAATAATCTGATCTGTAACAAGTTCTGATATAAGAATCAGAACTTAAGAACTGATGAATAAAATCAGAACTTAACAAGTTCTGATATCAGAATCAGAACTTAAGTACTGATGAGTCGAATCAGAACTTAAGTACTGATGAGTCGAATCAGAACTTAACTTAAGTTCTGATAATAATGTGGGTGTTAATGTGAAAAGCTGTTACAAATAATTTAAATTCAAAAGCTGTTCAGTTTTGATTTTTTCATTTATGAATTCAAAATCTGATCAGTTTTGATTTTTTCATTAATGGAGCAGTTTAATTCAGACATTAAGTGTGTGGACAGTTTCATTTTTCCTCTCCTATAAATAGAGGCTAAACTGAATGAATATAACACACTACATTCTCATCTCTTCTCTTCAACCTCTCTGCATTTCTCTCCCATAAGTCCTGAAGTGCTGATATTTTCCGGCGACTGAGGTGCTGGTCGAAGTGGAGGTTTTGTTGCTGCTGTTAACATAAACTCCGAGCTGTTTTATCCTGGTGGAGATATTGCGTACATCCCAAACGCAGCAGGTAGGGGGCAATAATCTCTTCAAGAGCAGCCAGGACTTCGAGCAAGGCCTGGTGACTCAGCTGTGATTATTTTCTTGGCATTTTGTATCTGTAAACCTTTATTTCAGTCACTGTTGAAAGCTATGGTTTCGGGTACATCTTTCTTTCTCTCTTCGTTATTTCAGTTACTGATTTTGTTTACCTGCATGTTTTGTTTTGTTAACTGTGGTCTTGGCCTAAACTTGTTCAATTCTTTATACACTTGCCTCTATGTTGCTATACTTGTTAGAGAGATTTTACAACATTCTTGAAGAGATTATTGGTTATATAGAATTTAGCATAATGGTTAACGAAAGTGAGGTTATCGTTGGTGGTGGTAGCAGTTCGGGTGCAACTGCTGGGGCCATTGATTGGACCACCTATAGTTTCCCACAGGCTGTTGAACTAACCGGTTTACCGGAGAAATTCAACGGTGGCATTGGCTTTTCTCGCTGGCAGAAAAGGATGAAGCTGTGGTTGACTATAAAGGGTCTGTGGCCGGTTGTGGAATATGAGAAACCAGTAGTGGATCAAGAGAAGGCTGACACAGTTAAGGCTTTTGCGAAGTGGGCTGAGAAGGATGGAGTGGCTAGAGCGGCCATTCTGGCGGCACTAACAAACACTTTGTTTGATGTCTATTCTTCTGATGCCTACTCTGCAAAACTCTTATGGGAGAAGCTGGACCAGACATATAATACTGACTCACAAGGTCTAGAAAAGTATTCTGTGGCAAGGTTCCTCGAGTTCAAGCTGGTGGACAATAAGTCCATGACTGAGCAGGTGCATGAGTTCGAGATGATAGTGCATGCTTTGAAGGAGTCTGGAATGAATCTCCCGGAGAAGTTCAAGGTGATGAGTGTGATTGAAAAACTCCCGAAGTCTTGGGAAGAGTTCTCTCTCTCCCTGAAAAGACAGAAAGGAGAGATCACCTGGACCAACCTTATGCTGGACATCTCGGTACAAGAACAACACAAGTCTAAACAGGGACATGTGATGCCAACTGAACACGGTACCTCGAAGGTAAACATAGCAACTGTAGGACAAAAGAGGAAGGCTTTTGCTAAGAAAGCTAATAGTAATAAACCTAAGAGTGACAAGGACAAGGCCAAGAAACCCAAGGCAAACAAACCATGCTGGTCTTGTGGGCAGGTTGGGCACTGGAGTAAGGACTGCCCTACGAAGAAAGCGAAGAAAACCGAGGTAGCACAAGCAAATGTTGTGCTTGGAACCGCAAGTGGGCCTGTAGTGAACATGGTTGTTGGTGAGGCTACGGCTTCTGAAACCAACGTTGACCGGTATGTATCCTACAACCCTGTGATATTTTCTACCTATCTGTCAAATGAATGGTTGATAGATACTGGAGCTAATGTACATATTTGTGCTGATATTAGTTTATTTGTATCTTATCAACAGAGTCATAGCCTGACTGTGAAGATGGGGAATGCTAGTGTTGCTCAAGTACATGGAGTTGGAAACGTGGATCTGAAGTTCCCTTCAGGACGTATTCTATCTCTGACGAGAGTGCATCATGTTCCCGACATGTGTAGAAATATAATAAGTGGAAGCTGTTTAGTTTCTAGTGGTTTTGAAATTTCGTTTAAGTGTAATAAAGTAGTTCTTATTCACACTGGTACATTCTTTGGCAAGGGTTACTTGTCAAATGGTTTATTTGTTATTAATGCGGATCCCGTTTTGGGAAATTTGATTAATAATGTTATTCCTACTGTTAATCCTCAAATATATGGCATGCTAGACTAGGTCATTTAAACTTTGGTGCTCTTAAGAACATGATGAACTTAGAGTTGATTCCAAAATATACCATAGAAAAGAATTCTAAATGTCAAGTATGTGTGTCTGCTAAACAGATAAGGAAACCTTTTCATAACGTTGTTAGGGATTCAGACTTGTTAGATTTAGTACACACTGATATTTGTGAATTTGGTGGTGTGTTGACCAAGGACCAGTTTAGATACTTCATTACTTTTATAGATGATAGTAGTAGATACTGTTATGTTTATTTACTTAGACATAAGGATGGAGCACTTAGTAAATTCATTATATATAAAACTGAAGTAGAAAAACAAACTAGTAAGTTACTTAAAAGGTTGAGATCTGATAGAGGTGGTGAGTATACGAGTAATGCTTTTAATGAATTTTGTGCAAACAATGGTATAGTTCATGAAGTTACTCCACCATACACACCTGAGTCTAATGGGGTTGCTGAGCGAAAGAACAGAACATTTAAAGATATGATTAATAGTATGCTTATTAACTCTGGGTTGCCTAAATACATGTGGGGAGAGGCTCTAAATACGGCTTGCCATATTTTGAATAGAGTCCCTCTGAAACACATGGATAAAACACCCTTGGAGTTATGGAAAGGCAGGATGACTAGTCTTAAGTATCTTCGTGTGTGGGGGTGCCTTGCTAAGGTGCTTGTTCCTGAACACAAGAGAAAGAAACTAGGTCCAAAGACTGTTGACTGTATCTTTCTGGGCTATCTTGAAACCACTACAGCTATGAGATTTTTAGTGTTAAAATCTGACATAGATGGTATAGTGGCAAACACGATAGTTGAATTTCGAGATGCGACATTCTTTGAGGATGTCTACCCTATGAAGACTGGAATACCTGAAATGACTTCTGAGGAAGATCCTACTCACACATCAAGTTCTATTCCTGATCATGTGGAAAAGATGACAAATGTGGGGGCGGAACCTAGTAGTAGCTCTATTCCTAAGGAATTAGAGGAACCAAGGAGAAGTAAGCGTGCAAAAGTAGTCAAGGATTTTGGAGGTGATTTCATCACTTACAATATCGAGGACGAACCTTTTACTTTCCGGCAAGCTATGGATTCTTCTGAGTCAAGGCACTGGAAGGGCGCTGTCAAGAGTGAAATTGACTCTATTATTTCCAATGGAACATGGGAGTTGGTTGATCTCCCTCCTGGGTGTTCTACTATTGGGTGCAAATGGGTCTTTAAAAGGAAGTTGAACCCTGACGGCTCAATAGATAAGTACAAAGCTAGACTGGTAGCTAAGGGTTTTAAGCAAAAGGAAGGAATTGATTATTTTGATACATACTCTCCAGTTGCAAGAATGGTAACAATCCGAATGCTTATAGCATTGGCTTCAGTCCATGGTCTTATCATCCATCAGATGGATGTAAAGACGGCTTTTCTTCATGGTGAACTTGAGGAAGAGATTTATATGGATCAGCCTGATGGATTTGTTGCATCAGGAAATGAAAGGAAAGTATGTAAGTTGATCAAGTCCATCTATGGCTTGAAACAAGCTCCCAGAGATTGGCATAAAAAGTTTGATGAAACTATATTGTCTTTCAGTTATAAGATTAATGAAAGTGATAAGTGTGTCTACACTAAAGTTAAAGGTAATGAGTGTGTTATTTTGTGCCTATATGTGGATGATATTTTACTGTTTGGAACCAATATTGAGATTATTAACGAGACTAAAGAATTCTTGAAAAGGCATTTTGAAATGAAGGATATGGGTGAGGCAAGTGTGATTCTTGGAATCAAATTGATTCAGTTCACTGAAGGAATAACCTTGACTCAATCTCATTATATAGAGAAATCTATACTAGAGAAATATGGTTATTCACAGTGTAGAATCGCTAGTACACCTTATGATTCGAAAGTTTCCCTTGTCAAGAATACTTCAGGAGTGCCTGTGTCTCAGTTAAGGTATTCTCAGATTATTGGGAGCTTGCAGTATCTTGCTAACTGTACTAGACCAGATATTTCATATTCTGTGTCTAAATTGGCGAGATATACAAGCTGTCCAAACAGAACTCATTGGGATGCTCTTGATAGAGTACTTAGATATCTAAAAGGCACAATGTACCTTAGTTTACACTACAGGAGATTTCCTGGTGTGCTTGAAGGGTACAGTGATGCAAGTTGGATAGCTAAGAAGTCTGGTTCCAATGGAGTGACTGGATACATGTTCACCTTGGCTGGTGGAGCAATATCCTGGAAGTCAAGCAGACAGACTATTGTTACTCGGTCTACTTTTGAGGCTGAGTTGTGTGCACTTGATGCCACAGGGACGGAGGCTGAATGGTTACACGGACTTATGTCTGCAATACCTGTAGTAAGCAGACCGCTCCCTGCTATTGCTATTCACTGTGATAGTCGAACAACTATCGACAAGATTAGCAGTAAAAAGCATAATGCTAAAACTAAGAGACACATCCAAGTTAGACTCAAGTCTATAAGGGGTTTAGTGACTGATAGGATCATAGCTATAGAGTTCATAGGAACTCAGAATAATATAGTTGATCCTCTTACTAAAGGACTGGAACCTGCAGTGGTCCTTAAGTCAAGGTTGGGGATGGGATTGTCAACCCATCATAATTCATCAACAGTGGGAACCCAATACACATGAGAGGAGATCCCTCGAAGTGTATTCAATGGGTAATAACAAGCTGTAAGGATGAGTTGGTAGTACCTTTGCTACATAGATGATACTATAGTATCTGAGTCTATCCCCTGTAAACCTAGAAGGTACTGACACTGCTAGAAAAGCAAGAGTGTTAAAACTCTGAATGGGATCAAGTCATTTGACGAGATAGAGGCAGTATATCTCTGGAGATGCCCAGCTAAGCGAATGTAATTGTGTGGTTGCAATTAGAGGATAGGGTTAATCCTTGAAGCATTCGACGAACAGGATCGAGACATGACCATTAATGTCTCAAAGCCGTAGATTGGCACCATAACCTTTGACTTGTCGTCGTCTATGGAATATGGTTATACTAAACGGATTAAGATTCAAGGTGAAACATTCCATCTGAGTCCGATAGCCATTAAAGTAGAGGAATTAGGAGGGTTCAAACCCGGAAGGGTACCGACTCTGAAAAACAAGTCATGATGGGAAATTGATCACATTTCTGTATGGATTTGTGGGGGATTGTTAGAAAATTAGGATTTTAGAGCTTAATTTAATTATGTTCTTGATGTTAATCCTAAAATCTAATGATTGGAAATTGTTCAATGATATTTGAACTTAAATTTTCATGTATGGTTTTAAGAATTTTCTTAATGAAATCCATATGAAATGAGAGATGAAAGTAGCTTGGAAAAGCTTGGAAAATTTGAGAATGTTTGTCCCACATTGAAATAAATAAAGGGGGTTGTGTGCTTTATATGGTATTACCCACATGAGTAGTATACAACTACTAAGGTGTGTGATGGTCCATTGTGTTGTTGTGTGCTTCACGCGCACACACACACACACGCGCGCGCCCCGCCCCGCCACGCACCGCACCGGACCGGACCGGACCGGGTCGGGTCGGGTCGAAGGACGATTTGGGCGAATGTCTCGGTGTCTCGCGTACGCGAGGCGACCTGGGCGAGGATTTTATTTATTTGAGAATTATTTTAATTCGAATTTATTTATCAGTGATTGGATTATTGGGCTGGGTTCTGAAATAGGCTAAGTAGTCTAAATATATTGAACCTGCAAATAATCTGATCTGTAACAAGTTCTGATATAAGAATTAGAACTTAAGAACTGATGAATAAAATCAGAACTTAACAAGTTCTGATATCAGAATCAAAACTTAAGTACTGATGAGTCGAATCAGAACTTAAGTACTGATGAGTCGAATCAGAACTTAACTTAAGTTCTGATAATAATGTGGGTGTTAATGTGAAAAGCTGTTACAAATAATTTAAATTCAAAAGCTGTTCAGTTTTGATTTTTTCATTTATGAATTCAAAATCTGATCAGTTTTGATTTTTTCATTAATGGAGCAGTTTAATTCAGACATTAAGTGTGTGGACAGTTTCATTTTTCCTCTCCTATAAATAGAGGCTAAACTGAATGAATATAACACACTACATTCTCATCTCTTCTCTTCAACCTCTCTGCATTTCTCTCCCATAAGTCCTGAAGTGCTGATATTTTCCGGCGACTGAGGTGCTGGTCGAAGTGGAGGTTTTGTTGCTGCTGTTAACATAAACTCCGAGCTGTTTTATCCTAGTGGAGATATTGCGTACATCCCAAACGCAGCAGGTAGGGGGCAATAATCTCTTCAAGAGCAGCCAGGACTTCGAGCAAGGCCTGGTGACTCAGCTGTGATTATTTTCTTGGCATTTTGTATCTGTAAACCTTTATTTCAGTCACTGTTGAAAGCTATGGTTTCGGGTACATCTTTCTTTCTCTCTTCGTTATTTCAGTTACTGATTTTGTTTACCTGCATGTTTTGTTTTGTTAACTGTGGTCTTGGCCTAAACTTGTTAAATTCTTTATACACTTGCCTCTATGTTGCTATACTTGTTAGAGAGATTTTACAACAGTTTTTCCTTGAAAAACTGCAAGTGGGTGGTAATTATTCCTTATTTACCGTGCCCATTACTTTTTGCCTTCTCTATGTATAACAGGTGTCAAGGTATTTACCACTACTTTTAAATGCATGTCTGCCATGTGTCCTCAACGGTTACTTTTTGTGTATAAGTAAAAGAGAGCAAAGATTGTCAAATCTTTTATTTACCTTTATATTTTATCTCTCTTTTTACTTTTCAACTCTCTCATCTACTGACGATTTTCTTTTAAGAGGCATTTTCTCAAACACATTACAGGTTACCGATTTCTTTCCAAACATAATGGCACCCAAGGACATTCTCTTTGATGGAGCAAAGTTTGTTCCTAATAACTTCTCTGCGATACTAAACACTACAGAGGCACCCTCTGAACTTCATTTCATTCAGGACTTTCTCACTAGTTCTGATATTGGGTTTGCTCTAACTGAGCCTACATCCATTTCTGGAGTTCAAGTACTGGAGTTTTGGAGGAGTGGAGTATATGACAATGGTGGTGCTCAAGGGTCCCCAAGTATAATATTTTCATCAGGGGAAGATGAGTATGTTGTGACTTTGTCTACAGTTAGATAGGCATTACAGCTACCTGAGGACTGTGTTTATTCTACTGTTGATGACTCAGTTCTTCAAAACATGATGGTTAGTCTGGGATATGAAGGAACATTGACCAAGCTTGGACAGTTGAAGAGATCTTTCATAAGGAGGGAATGGAGTTTCTTCTTTGATTGCATTACCAAAGCTTTCGCCAACAAATGTTCAAATTTTGATGCAATTCCCATATTCAGCCAACAAATCGGGATTGCTTATATTGAGAAGACTCAAGATCGTCAATAAGCACAGATTGATCAAATTCTGCAAAATCAAGCTTCTCAGCAATCACAATTGACTGAAATCCAATCTTCAGTGGAATTGCTTATCTCTCTTCTACTTCCTGCTGATGCCAAAAAGGGGGAGAAAGTGATTAAGTCCAAATGCAAGGATGACAAGACACTGCAAGGAAAGGATGATGAAAAAGATGACCAAGGAAACTCTGGAATGGGTGGAGGTCATAGTCAAGGTAAAAGATTCTCATCAAGAAATGCTGAAATTGCAAGTCACAGGATAAGTTCTGATACTGAGAAGAGAATAAGTTCTGATACTGGTAAAAGAATAAATTATGATGAACTTCTAGATCTTGATGAAGAAATGTCAAGACAGTTATTTCTTCAAGAAAATCCAGGAATGGACTTGGAAAGTTTAAAGGAAGAAGAAGCTAGACTTAAATCAAAGAAAGCCACATCTAAATCTGAAGCTTCTGGTAAAAAGTCACTTCCAAAACTGAAAGGTATTGTGATTAAAGAAAAGGCACAAACTGAAGCAACATTTGCTAAATCACAACCAAAGATAGATCCAAGATCCAAGGGTAAAGAAAAGGTTGGTGAACCTGTTAAAGTTTATGTACCTCCTGAAGATGAAGAAATTACTGATGACAAAGATAATCTTGCTCTGACTTCAAGAAAAGTTCTTAAAACAACCTCTGACATGGCTCAAGTTGTTCAGAGTCAAGAAATTAAAAGTTCTGATATTCAAAAGAAGCAAGTAACCTCTGACACAGCTCAAGTTAACTTGATATCAGAAGGAAGATCAAAAACACTCCTACCAGGATTCACTAAAGCAAAACAAACTCAACCTTTGAAGACTACTGCAAGTCGTTTTGAAGCTAGAGTAGTTACTGGAAAGGAAGCAAGAGATAAAACTGGATTGGGAAGTGCTGATGAAAGAAGAGTACACAACACTACCAATGATCCAACTTCCTTGAGTGAACCAGGTATTGGAGCAACTCCTGAAAGATTGAATCAACTGGAATCTGTACAAATGGTTTACCATACCTACTTGAAGGAACACATCTTGTTGTATTTCATGACAGATGGTAGGGTATATCATATAAGACAAAATGCCATTCCATTGAAGTATTTTGAAGAATTGGAGCATGTATTATTCTTACTTCAAGTGGATGACAGATTGACAGGGACTGCTGCAGACTATTTGAAAGAACAGATTCAGAGACAGAAAAGACTTTATTCTGTTAAGTCTGACAGCATATATGTTCCAAAGTACAGAAATCACAATGGTGATATTGTTGATATGAAGCCTAATACTGCACAGATCAGAACATTTCTTGGTATTAAGGGGCTTGAGTTTAATCTAGAGTCTGACAAAGCTTATGTCATAAGACTGGATCAGGAGTTGAGAAAAGCAAAGATCAATGATCTCAGAGCTGCAATCTTTCAAACTGGTGAAGATACTGCAGAGCTTAAAGATGTCAAACGGAGAATGATTGATGAACTCAGATATGCTGAGAAATGTTTGTTGAAGAATTATCTCAGAACAACTCCTGACATCAGAGAGATCAGAAAATGATGAAGCCAAGTCGAAGATCTACAACTGCTTAAATTCTGATGTGTATACAGACTAAAGTTGTTATCAGAAGTTGAATTGGTAAAAGCTTTAAGGACTGTAAGTTGTAGTTATCTTGTCTAATTCTCATGCATTTGTACTTAATGTTTTTGACATCATCAAATATCTGTTAAACTTGTATATTTTGCTAATTTACAAGTTGGGGGAGATTGTTAGATATATTTGATAATGTCATGGCTAATATGTTTTATGTTTAGATTTCAGATCTTATTTGAACAGGACAAATCAGTACTTAACTGATCAGTACTTATACTGGACATCAGGACTTAAGGGATATCAGTACTTATGTTATCAGGAGATAAGCATCAGGAGATAGATATCAGAACTTAAGTGCTGAAGGACGATCAGATAAGGACAGTAGCTGATTAAAGTTAAGAAGATCAAGATAAACATAAGAAGAGATATGCATGAAGAAGGAATTCCGTAAAGAATGGAATACTTGGAAGAAAAGATATCTGATTGATATATATTAGGAAGCAGAATTATATTCCATATCAATTAGCGATTATCTTGTAACTGTGTAATATATAAACACAGACATAGGGTTTACACTATAAGTGTTATCATTATCGAGAATATTATTTACTGTAACCCTAGCAGCTCTCGTGATATTTTGTTCATCACTGAGA
The DNA here is from genome assembly GCF_009905375.1 of Apium graveolens. NCBI lineage: Eukaryota > Viridiplantae > Streptophyta > Magnoliopsida > Apiales > Apiaceae > Apium > Apium graveolens. Next base: position 248,947,809 of record NC_133650.1, on the reverse strand, counting down.
GATAACAGTTCCAGATTGTAACAGAGTTTATTGTTTCAATAAAGTTTGTTTTCTGTTACATAAGTTCTTGAAGTTTGATTTGATTGTAATAAACACTGTATTCACCCCCTCTACAGTGAAAGTGTGACCTAACAGCATGACTTTCGGTATGACTATCAATTGTCATACCGATTGTCATACTAGTTCAAATGAATTGTCTTGCTGAATTTAAGCAGATTTTAAACCAATTAAAATCTTGTAAATCCTTAATATTAATTCTAAATTAATTAATCAATTTAATTCAATTAATCAATAAATTAATCTTTACAGATATAATTTATTTTCTTAATTAAATTATATGACTTAATTAATTAATAGAGAATTAATACTAACCCTGAGCAGCATCCATTCTTCTGACAATCTTCTGAAAGTCACTGAGACTTATGAATCAATTCCGCCACTTCAATGCTGACACTCGATGTACTGTCTGGTTCATGAGTGACTAACTTCCGTGACGTTTCTTCATGTCTTTACTTTGATATTCTGATTGAATCCTTGTAATAAATGATACCCTGACGAGATCTCTGTCACTTGATTAAATCCACGATCTTGATTTATATCACTGAGGCATGATCAAATTCTTGAACTTCTTCCAGTGAATCTTCAAGTCTGCAGATGAACAATGTTTCTTTATTCTTTGACAGATGTTACTTTGTGAGATCTCTCTGATGATAGATCCACTATTTACTTATTACATTCTTATTTGAGTTGAGTTAAATACTCGAATAAACGAGTAGGCTATGACATATGCCTTTCAAGATGGTTTTCAGTTGGAACACAGGAAACTGAGTTCCACTCCTTAGTCCACTCCTGTCCTGCAGGAGTTTCACTCCAAGGCACTGGTGCTTCTCTGGTAACAAACTTCTTAACAAGTTTAGACTTAAGAATAGTTTGTTGAGGAGCATGTCCTGAAGGACCTGCTGCATCAGCATCTGTATTTGGAGCAGCATCACCAGTATCTCCAGCATTTACAGCATCAGAACTTACAGAATCAGTATCTTCGGATAAGACAACAGTGTGAGTAGCAATGGAGGCTTCAGCATCCTCTAATTGCTGATCTAGTTCAAAGGTCTGATCAACAGCCATATCCTGATGCTCAGCTATATTATGATCATCAGCATTTAGATGTAGAGAAGGTGTAGTAGATAACTCTGGAGTTTGAACAGCATCAGTAACAGGTGTTGTTGATAGATTATTTGATGTTGGAGCTTCTAGGAAAATTACTTCAGGCACAACCAAGTTTTGAACATCAATATCAGCACTTGTGCCTGGATCAACAGGAGATACAGATGGTGTGTTGGCCTTTTCAGAAACAGCTTCCTGAGATGGAGTTGATGGAGAAGAAGTGACTTTAGCAAATTCCTTTTCTTGTGAGATCAGAGATTCCTGATCCCCTTCCTTAACTGCTTCCTCTTCATCATCTGAAACTGGCCTATTTGCCCTCTGTTTCTTGTATCTCTTTGTAAATTTGGATTCCTTGGGAGTTTCAGGAACTGTCATTCTTCTAAGCCTCTTGAGAAGCCTAGATCCCCCAATTCCAGAATCCTTCTAAGAAGTCTCTTTCTCAGCTTCATTAATAACAGGTTCTAATGAAGGAACCTAGTCCTCAGTATCAGATTCATCTCTCAAGGCAATCCTCCTTCTCTTTTGAGGTGTTTGAGGAACAGTCTTTGTCCTCTTTGGCTTGGAAGATGAAGGCTTCACAGTAGGTACTGAGGTTGAGGGTTGAACTGTCTGTGAAGTGGAGAGATAGGATTTGATATATTGCCTGAGGGTTGGTTGAGTAGAATGGGTGGTAGGTGCTGATGGTTGTTGTGGTGTTTGGGAGGTTGTTGTTGGTTGGACATCAGAATAAACAGATCTATAAGTAAAGGGATCAGCATTTACTAAGATCTGTTTTACAGATTGAGGAATCTGTAAAGGTCTAACCACTGATTTCTTAGTGTCAGCATTTATCAGGTCATGAAAGTAACGTTTTGCAACCTTAAAAGGTGGAGTTGAGGAACTGACTAATTGAGGTTCATCAGTACAAAAAGTATATATAAGTTGACAGAATCTAGCAAAGTAAACAACATTCCTATCCTCTGTCATCCTATCCCCAATAAAACCAATTATAGCAGTTGCAAAATCAAAATGAGTTTGGTTTATAATAGCATACCCGATGTGCTGACTCAGAATTGGGATAGCATCAAAATTCGAACACTTGTTTCCAAAAGCTTTAGTGATGCAGTCGAAGAAGAAGCTCCATTCTCTTCTGATATGAGCCCGTTTCAACTGCCCAAGCTTTGCCAAACTCCGTTCATACCCCAAATGGGCCATTAAATCCTGAAGAGCTGATTCCTCTGGAATTAAAAAGGTACATCCTTCTGGGAGATGTAGAGTCTTGCGTATTGTACCAGGAGTGACTGTATATGAAGAATCACCCACTTCGAAAACAATACTGGGAGTGCCATGTGTACCACCATTATCAAAGTGCCCAGTCCACCAAAATATCAGAACTTGTTGGCTCGAAAAGACTGAAGGCTGGGTCAATGCATACCCAATATCACTATGTGCAAGAAGATCTTGCACAAAATGCAATTCAGATGGAGCTTCAGCATGATCAAGAATTGCAGCATAGTTATTTGGAACAAACTTAGCTCCATCAATGATTAAATCCTTAGGTGCCATGTGAAAAATTGAGATTTAAGAGTGCCAGTTAGGTGTTTGAGAAAATGTCTGTATGAAAAACCAACGTGAGAAGAAGAAAGAGAGTAAAAGCAAGTAGAGAAAAAGTATGAAAGGAAATAAAAGATTAAAAAATCTTCTCTCTGTCTTACTTATACTCCTTTTTTTAAAAAAAAAAATGTAACCGTTGGACACCTGTCAGACATGCAGTAATAACGGATAGTTACTGGGCTTGAGAAAACAGTAATCATTACTTACCTGTCAAAGCAATAGCACTTTGATTATCACAGTAAATAGGGATTTTGAAATATATTAACCCATAATCCAGTAACTGATTCTTCATCCAAAGAATCTGTGCACAACAGCTTCCTGCAACAATATACTCTGCTTCTGCAGTTGATGTAGAAATTGACTTTTGTTTCTTGCTGAACCAAGAAACCAATCTGCCTCCAAGAAATTGGCAGCTTCCACTTGTGCTTTACCTGTCAATCTTGCAACCTGCAAAATCTGCATATGAGTAACCTATTAGTTTAAAATCTGATTCTCTAGGATACCACAATCCCAGATCAGCTGTTCCTTTAAGATACTTGAAAATTCTTTTCACAGCTGTTAAGTGAGGTTCTCTTGGATCTGCTTGAAATCTTGCACAAAGACAGGTAGCATACATGATATCAGGTCTACTAGCAGTTAGATAGAGTAGAGAGCCAATCATACCTCTGTAATCAGTAACATCTACTGATTTACCAGTATCCTTATCCAGTTTTGTTGCAGTGGCCATGGGAGTGGATGCACTTGAACAATCTTGCATTCCAAATTTCTTCAGCAAGTTTGTGGTGTACTTGGTTTGACAAATAAAAGTGCCTTCTTCATTCTGCTTGACTTGAAGGCCCAGAAAATAGCGAAGTTCCCCCATCATACTCATCTGATACCTTGACTGCATCAGTTTGGCAAACTTCTTGCAAAGTATGTCATTTGTAGACCCAAAAATGATATCATCAACATAAATCTAGACCAGAAGTAAGTCCTTTCCATGGTTGAGGTAGAACAGTGTTTTGTCTATTGTTCCTCTGTTGAATCCACTTTCCAGAAGAAACTGAGCTAAAGTCTCATACCATGCTCTAGGAGCTTGCTTAAGTCCATAAAGTGCTTTATCAAGCCTGTGTACATAATCTGGATGTTTGGAATCTACAAAGCCTGGAGGTTGTTCAACATATACTTCCTCCTCTAATTCATTATTGAGAAAAGCACTTTTCACATCCATTTGAAAGACAATAAACTTTTTGTGAGCAGCATAAGCCAAAAATATCCTTATGGCTTCTAACCTAGATACTAGTGCAAATGTTTCATCATAATCAATTCCCTCCTGTTGAGAATATCCTTTTGCAACCAGCCTTGCCTTTTTTCTTGTAATTATGCCATCACTGTCAGTTTTGTTTCTGAATACCCACTTTGTACCAACAACAGATCTATTCTTTGGTCTTGGCACTAGGGTCCAGACTTTGTTTCTTTCAAATTCATTTAACTCTTCCTGCATTGCTTGCACCCAATCAGCATCTTGAAGGACTTCTTCCACTTTCTTTGGCTCAGTCTGACAGAGAAAAGAATTGTAAAGACATTCGTTTGAAGTACCTGTTCTAGTTCTGACACCTGTATCAGGATTTCCAATTATCAAATCAGGTGTATGTGATTTTGTCCACTTCCTTGCAGATGGAAGGTTTTCTCTAGAACTGGATGCTCCCCCATGATCCATGTTGTCTTCATTTTCATTTTCTGATGCTCCCCCTGAAACTATGTTCTCTGAGTTGGATTCTTCAGAATTTAGATTTTCAGCACTATCAGAACTTGGCTTATCAGAACTTGACGAATCAGAACTTGAAGAGCCAGATGTATGTTCTGATATTTCTTGAGATGTGGTATGATCTTTAGTATGCTCCCCCTGCATAGGTGCATCTTCCTTTGGCGTAGTCACCATAGTTTCAATAACATCAGAGTTTAATCCATCAGAGTTTATAGTATCAGGACTTAGACTGTCAGGATTTTCAGTATCAGAATTTGAGTCTTCATTTTCAAATCTCAGCTGATCATGATCAATAAAATCTTCAAGACCAGTAATCTTCTTATCATCAAAAGAGACATTGATAGATTCCATGACCACTTTTGTTCTCAAATTATAGACTCTGAAGGCTTTTGTGGAAAGTGGATATCCAACAAAAATTCTTTCATCAGCTTTTAGATCAAACTTGGACAGCTGTTCAGGATGAGTCTTGAGAACAAAACACTTGAATCCAAATACATGAAAGTACTTCAGATTTGGCTTCTTTTTCTTCACCATCTCATATGGTGTTTTTCCTTGCTTGTTAATGAGTGTTGCATTTTGAGTAAAACAGGCAGTCTGCACAGCTTCAGCCCAGAAATAGGTTGGAAGCTTTGCTTCTTCAAGCATTATACGTGCAGCTTCAATGAGAGTTCTATTCTTCCTTTCAACAACTCCATTTTGCTGTGGAGTTCCAGGAGCAGAAAATTCCTGCTTAATTCCATGGTTTTTGCAGAACTCTTCCATTATCAAATTCTTGAACTCAGTGTCATTATCACTCCTTATTGTTTTCACAGAATCTTTGACCAATTTATCCAGATGTTTGATATGATCAATCAAGATAGATGCAGTTTCACTTTTTGTGTGCAAGAAATACACCCATGTGTATGTAGTGAACTCATCCACTATGACCAATGCATATTTCTTCTTTGCAATAGACATGACATTTACTGGACCAAATAGATCAACATGTAGTAGATGATAAGGCTCAAGAATTGATGATTCAGTCTTGCTCTTGAATGAAGATTTTCTTTGTTTGGCCTTCTGACAAGAATCACAAAGGCCATCAGGAGCAAATACTGACTTTGTCAGTCCTCTCACAAGATCTTTCTTGACCAACTCATTTATATTGTTGAAATTTAAATGAGAGAGTTTCTTGTGCCAATTCCAGCTTTCTTCAATTGATGCTCTACTCATCAGACAGATTGCAGAACCATCAGTACTTGTTGAAAGCTTAGCTTCATAAATGTTACCACGCCTGTATCCTTTTAGAATAACTTTGCCTTTAGATTTACTCACAACTTCACAGTGTTCTTCAAAGAAATCAACATGATAACCTCTGTCACAGATTTGACTTATACTCAGCAGATTGTGTTTAAGTCCTGAGACCAGAGCTACTTCTTTAATGATGACATTCTAAAGATTGATATTGCCATATCCCAATGTTTTTCCAATGTTGCCATCTCCATAAGAAACACTTGGGTCAGCTTTCTCCACAAAGTCTGATAGCAGGACTTTATTTCCAGTCATATGTCCTGAACATCCACTGTCCAGAACTAGAATATTTTTCCTGTTGCCCTGCAATCACAAAGACCACTAATGATTAGTTTTAAGGACCCAGACTTGCTTGGATCCTTTGGCCTTACCAAGTTTGTTAACATTTGCAGCGGATTTAGCATCAGAGTTTATGTTAACATTTTTCTTATCAGAACTTACACTATCAGACTTTGAATCAGAATTTACACTAGAAGGAACAATGGAAACTTTCTTCAAAGAAGGTTTTAATTGATAAACATCATAGTACAAGCTATGATATTCCTTACAAGTATAAATGGAATGCCATAAACTACCACAATGAAAACAAGGATTCTGTGGTTTATATCTAACAGGCTGACTCTTACCTCATGATTTTGAAGGTAAGGAGTTAATGTTCTTATTCTTCCTGCAAAAAGAAGCCAAATGGTTAGAACTTCCACAGTTATGACATGTTTTCCTAGGAGCATCAGGAACAGGTTTATAATCATTGCTTTTATTCACACCTTCCTTTCCATTCCTATTTTTCCTAGGTGATTTTACCTTATTTACATTCTTAACATCTTTCAGCTTATGCTTAAGTTGCTTCTTAGTCATTAAGCCTATGTTTACTTCAGCTGTCTTTTCCTGTTTTAGTTTGTCAGAAGTTAATCCCTCTCTAACTTCTGATTTATCATTATCAGACTTTACAGTTACAAACTTAACAGGTTTTAACTTTGGCTTTTGCTTAACAACAGGCTTAATTTCTACAGTTCCTTTATCATTTTTATCCTCTCCATAACCTAAGCCCTCTTTCCAATTTTCACTACTTAGCAAATTTTGAGTTGTTCTGCCAGAGTTAGTCCAAGTCCTGATTATCTCTCTTTTCTTTTCTAACTCTGTTTTTAGAGATTTATTCATTTTTAGCACTTCATCCCTAACATAAAAAGCATCATCTCTATCCTTCTGAGTTTGATGGAACATAACTAACTCTTTTTCTAAGAAATCATTTCTTTTCTTAAAAGCAAGATTTTCAGAAGTTAATCTTTCACATGTTAAAGTTTGATCTATATAACTAACAAACATGGTTTTAAGATATCTTCTCAACTCATTAATATCATCAGTATGAAAAACATAAGTAGTCTGAGGTACCTTTGTTTCAGCAGCTTCAGAACTGCTCTCAGCACTTTCTTTATCAGCATTTGCCATCAACGCATAGTTCTCCTCACTTTCAGAGTCTAAGGTGTCTGTCCAGCTTTTCTGCTTTGTGACAAGAGCCTTGCCTTTGTCACCCTTTACCTTCTTGCAATCAGGAGATATGTGGCCTTTCTCACCACAGTTATAGCATTTGACATTGGTATAATCTCCTCTATCAGACTTTCCTCCTCTGCCTTCAGATCTTCTGAAATTCTTCTTATCAGAACTTATGTCTTTCCTGGAAAACTTCTTTCCCTTCCTGAACTTCCTGTATGCAATCTTTGTGATCCCTTTCACCATAAGAGCACACGGCTTCATCATCTCCTCATCAGCATCAGTCTCAGGCAAGCTTTCAGAATCTGAGTCATCATCACTTTCAGAACTTGATGACTCAGTTTCAGACTTTGTGAACAGAGCTTTACCCTTGTCTTTCCTTGAGGTAGTTGCCTTGGGGGATTCTTCTTCAGCCTTAAGAGCAACTGTCCTTGACTTTCCTCCTTTCCTCTTGCTTCTTTGTTCCATCTCAAGTTCATGAGTCTTGAGCATTCCATAAATTTCATCAAGAGTTGTTTCATCAAGATTGTAATTGTCTCTTATTGTTGTTGCCTTCAAATCCCAACATTCAGGAAGAGCTAACAGGAATTTAAGGTTTGAATCTTCAAGATCATACTCCTTATTAACCAGTGACAGATCATTCAAGAGTTTGACAAATCTATCATATAAATCAGTCAATGATTCATTAGCCTTTGAGTCAAAGTGTTCATACTCTTGAGTGAGTATTGTCTTCCTGTTCTTCTTAATTGTATCAGTTCCCTGACACCTTGTTTCCAGAGCATCCCATATCTCCTTAGCAGTCTTGCAGTTAATTACCTTGTTTGACATTACATTATCAATGGCACTATGCAGTAAGTGTCGTACCTTAGCATCCTTAGCAATTGATGCGATATCTTCAGCAGTATAATCACTCTTTTCCTTTGGTACAGTCTTTGCTTCCTCACCTGCAACTGCAACAGCGAGCTTGGTTGGTTTGTGAGGCCCTTCCTTGATTCTATCAAGATATTCTGGATCTGTAGTTTCGAGAAACATGGTCATCCTCACCTTCCATATGGCATATTCAGATGGTCTCAGTATGGGAACTCTGATGGTTTCATACCGACTTTGGATTTGTGTCTTTGGAGGTTCTTCAGTTTTGGTAGGCTTAGTTGGAGTTTCTGTGTCAGACATGATTGTGTTTGGATCTTTAACTGTATGTGTGTTAACAGAAGGGCTCTGATACCACTTGTTAGGTCACACACACTATAGAGGGGGTGAATACAGTGTAACATACAATCAAATCGAACTTTAATATCTTAAGTAACAGAAAACAAACTTTATTGAAATAATAAACTTTGTTACAGTATGGAACTGTTACCTCTCAGTGATGAACAAATATCACGAGAGCTGTTAGGGTTACAATGAATAATCTTCTCGAACTTATAGTGTAAACTCTATGTCTGTGTTTATATATTACACAGTTACAAGATAATCGCTAATTGATATGAAATATAATTCTGCTTCTTAAAATATATCAATCAGATATCTTTTCTTCCAAGTATTCCATTCTTCACGAAACTCCTTCTTCATGCATATCTCTTCTTATGTTTATCTCGATCTTCTTTCCTTTAATCAGCTATTATCCTTATCTGATTGTCCTTCAGCACTTAAGTTCTGATATCCAACTTCTGATGATTATCTCCTGATAATATAAGTATTGATATCCTTAAGTCCTAATTTCCAGTATAAGTACTGATTCCCAGTTAAGTACTGATTTGTCCTGTTAAGTAAGATCTGAAAACTAAACATAAATCATATTAGCCATGATATTATCAAATATATCTAACAACTTAAGTCTTCAATAAAGTTGGGTCAAAGATTTTTTATCTTTATTGAGAGTTTGAGATGTGTTCTTGATGATGGTGAAGTCTTGGGAGTGCTTAGTATGGTTTTTGGAACCTAAAACAACCATTAAAATCAAGAAGCCAAAGAAGAGTTACTATTCACACTATTCATTCTCATCTTTGTTGATTTTATTTCACCCATCAAACCTTGATAAAAAGAGCTCAAAGATTTATCTTACCTTAGTTTGGTTGGTAGGAAGCTTGAGAATTAATGGGAGGATTTATCCATGGCTAGAGCTTAAAGATTTGAAATTGGTTTCCTTGTTTTAAAGAAAAGGGCCGAATGAAGCTTCTTGGAAGAGAGGGAGAGAAATTTGTGTTTGCTCCTTGGTTGCTTCTTGGTGGCTTCTTGGAAATAATGCAAGTTATAGCTTGTAATTGATCTTTATTCTCTAGTATATATCCTAGGATTTATTCTTGTTGGCAAATCTTAGACAAAACTAGCTAGCCTTTGGTAGATTACAAGCTAAGCCACTTGTTTAGCTCTCTAGCTCACTATTTGGTAGCCTTGGTTGATCATCCTACACCTTAGCTCACTATTTGATAAAGTAACCATGGTTACTTTCCTACCATGGTTAGTTAGTGCGTTACGTTTATTTAATCGATTACGCGTTCGCTCGGTCGATTAAATGTTTTCGTAATACTTTCTCGTAAATGGTTTGCGTCGTAAATCCTTTCGCATTTATTCCTTATATTTTGAATTATCATACTTGGATATAAATCCGTAGGGTTTTAAATTCGTAATTATATTGTGATTCCCGTAATCCTCGATGATTCGTAAATATGGTCGTTTGTCAAAGTTCGTTTTCTTCGAAAACTAATAGCGTTTACATACACTCATTTGGTACGTATAATCATAATATCAACTCTGAAACTCATTTTCTCATGCACTACATAGTGGGGGCTAAAAAGTTTTTCCCCGTATGTCAGGGTTACTATTCATTTAGCGTTTTACGAGGTTTCAAAAATTCGAGTTATTACAGTATGGTCGCAAAAGTTTTTAATAAACCGCAAGGTTACTATTCCTAAAGGTCTTTTACTGATGTCAAAAATTTGGATTCTTACATATATAGTGAGTATAGTGGAATTAAGTAGTGAATATGAGTGGATGTGGTTGATTTTTATATTATAAAACTTTATCATTTTTGGAACGCGGAGAATTGGTAGGGATGTACCAAAAATGAAAGTGTAGAGAAATGAATAAGATAGAGGGAGTAAGTTATATATTTTTTAAATAAAATAAAATATAAATTACTAATTACATGAATTAATAATTTTAATATATGAATATAAAATAAAAAAAAAAGAAATTGAAAAACAAGGATAATGATCTCGTGATAAAACTATATAGTATATACTATTTATCTCGATAAAAATAAAATTATATTGTTAATCTGGATAAAAAAAACAAAACTAAATATAATTACATTGATTTAGTTTGATCGGAATAATGGTCTTATGTTAAAATAAAATCATGAGATTAAAATATATTAATATAAAATTAAAATTAAAAAATAACTAACCATCATTTACAAATGTTAAATTCACAAATTTCATCACGTTTTGTAATCCGCCTTTTAACAATATCACCCTTTGTATCATAGTAAATATCATTATCTAATGTCAACGAAATATTGGTACATTAGTTGAGTTCTTATACCTTTTGCGGGGAGATCAAATGTTCGACTTATGTATGTACGTGTGTAATCAATTAGCGAAAATATAAAATAAAAATCATGTTCTAATAAAACTCGAAAATTTTAATTATTTCATTTTTACAAGCATTTTAATGTGTCGTAATGATAATTGCATTTAAAAATCTTTAAATTTTGATTTTTTGAATAAATTTAAATTTTAGTCAGAAATTTTTGATAAAATTTGAAGCTATTTTTGTATCCTAAAATTTAAGTAAAATTTATAAGTTCGGAAATGTACGAAGATATTGAAAAAATTTAAAAATTGCTTGAAAACTTACATTATGACATAAATGAAAGCGGGAATGTAGATGTGTACGTGGTTCAGATCAGATCGGTTTTGGGGTAAAAATCAAACCAAATCACGAATAGCGGTTTTAGACAATTGTCAATCGCAGTCACGTTTGCAGTTGCAATTAACCGCGTCAATTGCGGTTGTGATTTGCGATTATTGGGATTGGGTTGCGGTTTAACCACTTACTATAAAATAATTAGTAATTTCTCAAAAAAATAAATTCAGAACATTAATAAATTTAAATTTAAGTTAATTGATAAGTTTACTTTCAAAACTAAAATATAGTCAATTATGAAACACGGAAATTAAGTCACATATTTTGCATCTTAGCGACCAAGTTGAAATTGAATAAATTACAAACTTAAACTAGTCAACTGTTAATTGTCAGTTGAACTGAATATATGTCGGCCCGACATATATTCAGGGACATTGCGGGACTGGACTAAGTTAAATTACAGGTTAAACTTTCATATATGCATATAGAAACAAAATTTACTAGGGAATTCAATTTGTGCGTAAAGTATCAGCAATTCAAGTCTTCATCTATACTAGTCTATAACCCCCGTGTGATGCACCAATTGTTTTTAATATTCGATAGTTTTTAATAATATATTTTATAATATAATTTTCAATAGTTAAAAAATAAATTGAAGAATATAATAATTATAACAATATATGTTTTATAATAATTTGAGACTTTGACAAAAAATAAATAATATAATATAATATATTGTTTAAATAAAGAATATAAAAATTTAAATATAATAAGCTGTTGACGGAGTTCGAACCCTGAATCCATGAGAGCAGTTTAAATATTAATATAAAAATATTTTATTATTGTATCCAATGGTTCTCATTTTTTTGATTTTAGATCTGACAATTGTTATTTATCGTAGCAAACAACTGTACCGAGTAATTATCAAACAACTGTACCGAGTAACTACCAAAGAGAGGGTGTTCTTTAATTTTGGATGCACACACTGGATATTGGGTACCCAACAGTACTGTTTTGAATTAGTTTGGTTTCAGATATTGAGCTTGATTTGACCCTCTAAAGTCATGATAATAAAGTATTAACAAAGGTTAGTTAATTTTAAGATAATTAAATAATAACTTTTTAAAAAAAATAAATATGTTAATATATTAATTTATATGATATCAAGTATATTTTTGAAAATATATTTTATTATTAATATATGTCGCGGTTTGTGGTTCCAGTTATGGTTTTGCTATTTTTAAAAATTTAAAACCATATCCAAACCGCGAATAAGCGATTATTAAAATTTAAATCCATAACCACTTCGTATTTTCTGATTATCCGTAAAATATAATTTGGCTGCAAGTGATTAAGTGATTTAATACCGTCGGCCGTACACTCCAACTGAATGTACATTAGTCACCATTCTAGTTTTGGCTATACGGAGTGACATGACCGTTCATTTCAATGCCCCAACAGTCTCTAGAATAGAAAAGAGAAATGTTTGGTGTATATAATTATATACAAAATTTTATACATAATGAAATATGGTGTATTTTAATTGAAATGAGCACCTGCATTTAAATCAACAATACAAATATTGTACACCCAGCACTACTCCGAAAAGAAAATGGGTATTTATGCCTGTTTAAGCTAAAATTTATTGTTGCCAAACATGCAAAAACTCAGTAATCATTTACCCCAAGCTTTCTTTAAAAATTAAAACAGATGTCGTGGAACACGCTAATTGGATAAAAAGCATCTAACACGTACTTGGATGAAGCTCCTTATTGGCTAAGCAACACCGACCAAATGCGTTTTGCGCAGAGTATATGCTGCACAACACGCACACGCTGCCTTGTTCTTCTCTACATACATACATTTGAATTGTATTATACTCCCCTGGTACTAAACTTGACCATTCATTCAAGTTACAATAACTCCAAACTTTTGCCATTTCTTCATCTTTCTCTCTCTCGAATCCACAAAAGGTACTTTACTTTACTTTCCGCACACTTTTCTTGTCCAAAAACCAACAATTCTGTTCAAACACCAACTCTTTTGTCTTGCTCTTGCATGAACATGAAAATGAACCCATTCCTTCTCTTGCACAAACTCTTACTCTTCATGTCTCTAATTTATGTATCCACATGTCAAGAAACGTTAAACCCTCACACACTTCCAAGACCTTTAATTCTTGAAACCCGTATCAAACAATCACCATTACTATCATCAGATCACGATGATGATGTTACTTTGCATTGTACTAGCTGGAGATTTGCAGTTGAGTCTAATAATTTGAGCCCGTGGAAAACTATTCCTCAAGAATGTAAAGATTATGTCAAGGATTATATGAGTAATAAGGGTTATAAAAGTGATCTTGAAAGAGTGGCCAAAGAGTCTTTATTGTATGCTTCAGGTGTGGAACTGAAGGGTGATGGAATGGATGCTTGGGTTTTTGATATTGATGAGACTTTGCTTTCTAATCTTCCTTATTATGTTGATCATGGTTATGGGTAAATTTATTTTTACTCTTACTTATTTTTTATTACTTTAATTGTTTAATTTTGATTTTATTGTTTTTTTTTGGGTTGTTGATTGATGTAATGTGATAAAGGGCGTGTGATATGATCTTATTGGATGGTTGTTACTTGTTAGTTATAAGTTTTGGGGGAAATGTATAGAAAAAGGCCAAGTGAGGGGTTTTAAACATGTTAATTTTATCAATTGTCGAAAATTTAGGTTATTTGAACCTGATGATGGATCCAGAAAAGTTATAACAAGCGGCAACAAATTATTTTAGGGGAGGCACTTTATAAATTATAATTTTTGTGGGGAAACTTCTGGATTTTTACAAAAATGTCAGGGAGAACTACTGTCTCTCACACCCCTTTCTAGATCTACCCCTGATTGAATCACGGGAATTTCATATTTGATATGTTTAATGGACTAAACGGAGTGATGAAAATATGAAATTTTGGGATTTAGTTGGAGGTGTGGGCAATCCAAGAACTGTTATTTGTGTATTCAAAGAAATTCTAAATTATATGCAGCTGTTCATATCTTCATATGTATTTATATGGGTTGTAATGAATATTTGCAGACTGGAGGTCTTTGATAGCGAGGCATTTGATAAATGGGTCGACAATGGAATAGCACAGGCGATCGAGTCCAGCTTGAAGCTATATGAGGAAGTAGTAAAGTTTGGTTTCAAGGTTTTTTTGCTGACCGGACGTAGTGAAATGCGCCGAAATGTTACAGTCGAGAATCTGAGTAAAATCGGATTTCATGATTGGGATTATCTTATTTTGAGGTTAGTATCGGAACATTATGGTTTAAGCACTTTCTCTTAGTCGAATGAAATTTGCATGATTCAATTCTTGATGATCGCCTGTAGATATAACATTCATCTTTTAGTCTTAGGCAGTCCTTGCAACATATGCTAAGTAATGTCTGAGTTTTGTTTCATATAGTTTACACGTATATGGTTACCTATACTTAAATAAGATGCTCTAGACATTTACATGCCCATTGTTCTCTCTGATTGAGTACATAGATCAATGATAGCTTCTACAGGGGGTGTTTTTGTAAGAGCAGATCCATCAAAGTGCTTAAATTTGTGCTATAGCTAATATAAAACCAGTTTTTTAGGACTAACGTGCATGCCCAAACAGCACAAGCCGAACTTGGTTGTTCTTTATGAGGAACAAAAGAATAAGATAGCAGTTATTAGCCTTGAAAAAGAAGGGAATGGAATGTAATTTTATAGATTCTATATAAGAGAGTACCTTCTTTCCCATCTGGCTCAATATCAATAGCCGGAGATTAAATTGTGATTTAGGCTTTAGCAGCTAGAGCCTAGAACTAAGCTACAAATGGAGTAAAACACTGGTTTTGAAGTTCTGTTTTAAACAAAACAAAAACCACTTTTTCAGTAGTAAAAGATATCTATAGCTATTATAGCTTTAAGTCGGGTTATGTTCACAAAATTAAAGTTGAAAAGTCTATTAAGTATTCCTTAAAAAGAATCATAAGTAAAGCCCGTAGGGTTTATCCAGTGCGCACCCAAAAGGATAGCGGCTGCGGTTACCTACGATAATAATAATAAAAAATCATAAGTAACAGGTGATATCATAATAATCAACTTCAATATCGTGGTAAACTCTTTTTGAGTTCTGAAATCAATATAATTGTGTCCAGAAATATTTGCTTATTTTTTGAGTTTTACTACATGAACTTACAGAGGTGCTGAGGACCATAAGAAAACTGCAACACAATTCAAGTCTGAGAAGAGGCGAAAGATAATGGAAGAAGGCTATCGTATTCATGGGAACTCAGGAGATCAATGGAGTGACTTACTAGGATCATCGATGTCTGCTCGATCATTCAAGCTACCAAATCCTATGTATTATATTGCTTGATGAAACTGAAGCACCTTCTTTTTTCTATCTTTAAGTGTAAATTATTGCGATAATAGCGTATATTATATAATTATTGGCCATTGGACTGCACATGTATTCTTAGAATGAAATAATCATTCTTGTCACTGTTACATGTGTAATGATGCATGTCCATACAATGTACCTTGTATTATATGTACTCTTTAAATATGTAGTGCATCTTCCTTAAAATCGTCATGGTTTTAGTTCAGTTGAAGACCTCAGTTCGATTCTTCTGCTTCTTTTCCCTTGAGATATAAAAATATCACAAGGCTTGATGTTAGCACTGATCTAAGGAAAATTTTAAATTACTAGGAAGTTAGACACCGAAAACAATGACAAAAGCGGGGAGCATACGGAGGTTCTGTCTTAGATGAGGATATGAGATACACCCCCACAAAATGAAATAAATCAAAATAACTATCCGAATTTGAAAGAAACCCCTGATGTGTGACTGTGAGTATACTTGGGGTTGGGGCTGGTCAGGACCTTCAACTTACATGGACTAAGTAGCATATTTGCATTCGCAAAGAAACTCAAAGTCATTAATGTCAGTGTAAGTATGAAGTGATGCTGAGACTTCCAAATAGGGAGCACAATGCAGACACCTTCAGTCCTCCCCCGAGTCGTGCAGCCTCAGATTAACATATTTTGAAAAATGCTAATTTAAGGATATGCTTAATCTACCTAAGGATCGCAGTTAATTGTTAGATTAATATAAGCAGCACATGATTATATGGTTGTTTAAGGCTTTCTTAAAATTATGTGTATTAATATAAAATTCGGATCACTTCATTTAATATAAAATTATGGTTTTGTTATTTGTAATTTATGAGATTATAAATTAATTTTTGATTATTTAATTATATAATTAATAATAGAATATAATTAATGGTTAACAAAATTTATTTTTAAAAATAAAACTTAAATTAATAAGAAAACATAATTTCATTAAAATTTAAAAATAAAAAATAAAGAGGCACATATTGCACTTAGAGATGCATTATTTGAGCATTTGCGGGAAGAATATACTAATTCAGAAAATTAGTGTGTTACAATGATATTTTGTATGTTAATTATTGCAATAAATGTGTTTTTCATGAATTAAGTGCACAATTTTAATATTTTTATGTGTATTAATTTTTTTTGATTTAATTAATTTATGAAATATTATATAAATTGTTAATAATAATTAAATAATAAATTTAAAATAAAATTGTTTAATATGATATTTATATATTATTATATCTAAAAAATAATTTGGATGAAATATTTGCATGGTTAGAAATTTAGATCTTCCTTAAATAGAGTATGGTGAGATAACCTTATAGATAGTGCCATAGTGGTACAGTATTAAAGTTGCATGACTGTTTTCTAGCTTAAGGATCATTTAATATACAAAATTTATATATAGAATTTTGGAGAACACAAAAATTTTATACAATGTCTTCTGAAATTGGTTATCGAAAATCCATCTATCATCATATTTTTTTATATAATAATTTGAAATGATACTTATTTAAGTGAATAATTTAAAAGTAACATTAAATACCGACAAAAAATTTTTTGCTCATAAACAATTCTGAAAAATTATCGATAAATAAATACGATCTATTAAAAATAAATTAGATTCCCAAATGAAAACGAAATTGGTGAAATATTTGTTAATTTTGTTACATGACGTAGTAAAAAAAACTGCAATGTATCAAAGTCGTTTCTCATGTATAAATTTCAGGGTTTTGGGCTCAAATATCACTCTTTTGTCTGAATATTAATTTGGAAAAATATGGTTCCAAATATCACTTCAAAACAAAATTTTGATTTTTTTTAATCAAATATGGAGTTGCGTGCTCTATTTTTTCAGCCTTTTTTTTTATAAATCATGTTTATGGGGTAAAAAGCAACTTTATATTTTGTTTTTGAGGTTAATATTGTTTGGTATCTCGTTTTAAATGTTTTTTTTTGTTTTACCCAAAATATTAGATAATGTTATGTTTTTAAGGTTAAAATATTATTTTAAGAGATGTTTTGTTCATATTTTTTTCATTTCTCTAAATATTTTAATATTTTTAAAATCTAAATTAAGAATTAGTGAAATCTAAAATATTTAAAAATGTTAAAAATTAGAGTTTGCTGGCTAAAATTTAGGGCCTAAAGATTAAATTAGGATTTATGTTATTTTTTATAAATTTATTTTTTAATATTTCTAGAATTCGAAACGGAGGGTAAACCCTCAACTATTAAAAATGGTTAAATTACCCATGTTTTTATTCAATTTTTGCCTTCCCAAAAAGACTGTATATATACTAGAGATGCACAAAAGGCCTACCGGGCCGGGTTTTGACCGGACCTTAAAAAGCCCGGGTTTTGACCGGACCGGACTTTTCGGGCTTTGACTTTGACCGGGTCGGGTCGGGCCGGGCTTTCCGGAAATGTCAGAACCCGTTTGGGCCCTCGAGGCGGACCTAACCGGGCTTTTTTCGGGCCGGATCGGATCGGGCCGGCCTTTTTTCTAATTTAAATCGGATTGAGTATTATTAGTAATTCTGAAGAATACATGTGTTAGCAACTAGATCATCGTAAAAATATATTAGTTTACATGGAATATTTTATGAAAACATTACTTCGTTGAAAACATTTAAGTTCAACAAAAAATAAACATGTTTATAGAATAATATGTTTTATCATTGTTATGATAACAATGATATCATTGTTATGGTAACAATGATATCCAAATATTCATAACAATGATATCCAAATATATATAGTGTACTTATTATATTTTCTTTCATTATTTATGCAACGAAGTATA
This sequence comes from Apium graveolens, assembly GCF_009905375.1. Classification (NCBI taxonomy): domain Eukaryota; kingdom Viridiplantae; phylum Streptophyta; class Magnoliopsida; order Apiales; family Apiaceae; genus Apium; species Apium graveolens. The sequence goes on along the minus strand of NC_133650.1, from coordinate 248,929,427 downwards.
TAAATAATATTATTAATCACAAATATGTAAATATATATATGTTTAAAGTATTATTTATATTTGTAGTAAATGTGAATTTATAAATATATAAGAAAATATATTAAAATAATCAAATTATAACCGGGTTTTTTCGGGCTTTTAATCGGGTCGGATCGAGCCAGGACTTTTTCGGGCTTTTAATCGGGCCGGATCGAGCCGGGCCGGTCTTTGCCTAAAAATATAGGATCCGTCGAGACCCGAAACCGGCCGGGACCGGGCCGGGTTTGACCGGGTTTTGACCCGATTTTCGGGCCTGATTTTCTCTGCATCTCTGATTACTAAACGCGGGAAAATTCAGATCAACATTCATCACCACTTAGCTTCAATTTCAAAAAACGCACACATACACTTTCTCTCTTACTTTCTTCTTTTCGAATATTGTTGCTCGTGATTTTCTGATTCTCCGCGCAATTGTAAACGCAATCGCTTATATCTTTCTCCACGAGATTAACGTGCCAGGTATTCCCAATCTTCACTGTCTTATATCTTCATCTCATTTTATTTAATTTATCTTCAATTGATTTCACATATTTTTTTATTCCGCACTTTATGTGTTTGTTGAATTGCTTCTTTAAGATTTAGTGTTTATCTACCTTCATTCATTTTCCGCGAACTACTACTTTCACCTAATTTCGATATAAAGTCGTTTAGCTTGAAATGTGTTGATGCGAGGAATCGTGGATTGGGATCACACGCTTCGAGGTGTTTGATGAAACGATGTGCTAAGCATGCATATGTGTGTTGCTTTCGTGCTCGTGTTTGAGGTTTTAATTTACATCTATTAGTTAGAGAGTGTGAAATTTTACCAGGATTTATCGGTATTTTCATCGTAAATTAACTTTGATTTAGAATTATTTCATCAAGTTGCTGATGTCTAGATGGAATATACAGTTAATTATATGCTGCTACGTTTTGAAACTCTTACTCTCCTTATTGATCCAGAGTTTAGGCTTTTCAAGTGCTTTTAAAATATGTATGTTAGTGTAATTCGGAATTGCAACTACATATTGCAAATTTGATATGTATAATACCATGTGTTATGATTTCAATTCAATTGGTAGCCAGGCTATTTAACAAATCTATGTGTATCACCTGATTGTTATTGTTTGTTCCTAACAAGTTGTGCTCTGTCCTCCGATTAAGTTACAACTCATCCATCAGAGTTAACTCTTATAGTTTCTGCAAATCTGCTCTATAAAAAATGGAACCAGAGTTTGGCAGCTTTTAATAAACAGTGGCTTCAAAATTTGTATGCACATTTCATGCATTTTCTACAAGAAACGAACATTCTTTAGTGTTCCAGGCCACTAACTTTTTTGTATCAATGGAACACTGAGTTTAATTAACAGTGTGCTAGACGAGTTTTTTCTCACTAATCTATGTTAGTTCATTGAATCACATATTCACACAACTTGTAGTTGTGAAAGAATGTAATATATCTGTACTCCCATTCAATACATGAGAAAATATTTTGTCTACGTGATGTTTACATGACAGGAATTAGGAGCATCAAATATGGAGGAAGTCGGCGAAACATCAGCCGCAACTCAGGTAAAATTTTTATTCTGCTCAATTTACCAAACACTGTAGTTATTTTAATCTTTCGTTGATAATTGCATTTCATTAGCAGCACTTTATTGGGCTTTTTTATATCACTGACATAAACTCTAAAATAAAGTAACAGTATCACAGTAAAAAATGTCATGGTAGTTGGTACATACTTATCAAATTTTTCAGCATTACAGTTAAACCTCGATGAAATAATAATCGATAAAGTAATAATCTCGCTAAAATAATATTTTTCTCCGGTCCAAACATAATAGACACAGTGTTTCTTTACTCCCGATAAAGTAATAAACTCGCTAAAGTAATATTTTTTCTTGGTCCCGACCCTATTACTTTAAAGAGGTTTAACTGTATTTTGTTTGTGTTTTGTGTTAATTGCCGATGAGAAACTATATGACTCTGAAGCTGGAAAACTATGTCATTCTGATGTACAGTAACTATGCATTTTTACTGTTACAAAATGTATTGTGGGTCATCTGAATGAGTTTTTTTAAAAAATACTTAAAGAACCTATTTGATATATATGACTCCTCAAAGATCATATTTAATGCAAGTAGTTACAGGAGATAGGTGGTGGATGTTACCATAACTTGTGTAAAATTATTACCTTGAGAGTTGATTTTGTCATATTACTGTAAAGAATACTTGAATAAGAAAATATCAGGGAGGATTACACAAGTGCTGCTGCGCCATTGTGATCATCAAAATCTCACACATTATCTGCTACATATTATCTAATCTATATTTCCTATATATAAGTTGTATAGCTATTAGTATTTTTGTTCATATCTTATGTGTGACTGACTGTGCAGGTTTACATGGCATGTATCGTGCATGGTCATAGGTGAGAAAATTCTTTTACTGTTCTGTAATTTAGTTATAATAATTTTTTATCTTAATATGATAATACATATTAAAAGTGTCTTAAAGTAACAATATCTTCTTTCTTTTTATTGTATTTTCATGGCATCTTCCCCTATAAGATTTATATATAACTAAAAAAACATTCACCAGAGTTGGAGTTTCATATTATGATTCCAGCATCCGCCACCTTTACATTACAGACTTCTGGGAAGATGGGAGTGCTGACTTCTCTCTACTTGATATAGGTATGAGATTAATTGGTTAATATCTTTGTCCCCAGCCAGGTTCTGCTGCTTACTGATTATGGGGTAGAAATAAAGAAGTTAAAAGTTAAAACTATCCCGGTGAATTGTGATATTAGATATGATAACATTTATGGCATTGGTTCAAATTTGTTGTGATGTGGTTACTTTAGCATGCTACTTCTGTAATTCTATCTTCACAAATCACAAATACTTAAAAGTTATAACTGACTTTATTTCAGTTAAATTCCAAGCGAAACCTCAAGTCATATTTACAAGCACTAAAATTGAAGAATGCTTTTTGGCTGCTTTACAGCAAAATGGTACGCAAATCTATTCTTTTGTTGCATTACTGTTGTCTTGGTTTTCTGTTCAGTTATAGAAGTGAACATGATACAGATGGAACTATTGAGGCTCCTACTGTAAAGCTCATGAAAAGTTCAATATTCAGTTACGAGCAAGCATGGCACAGGTTTAATCCCTCATAAGATCTTGTACTTGTGCTTCACTGTCATCTTGCTCATCCTACTGTTTATATCAATTTATTTATATTTAAATCATTTGTAGGCTGTGATGTGTCTGTCGTGTTTTCGCAATTATATATAAATGGTTGTTTTAAATATTGAGTCTTAATACACTTTGAACTATAAACAAGGGTTGTGTTATTGTCTCTCTGCTTACAATTTAAATATCGAGTCAGTGAATGCTTACAATTTGTATTATTATGTACAAATGGCAGCAGTCTTCATATAAACGTATAAACTCTTTGTCATACAATTACAAATATGTTAATTATCTGTTATATAGTTTAAACTCATTTCTAAACTTCCTCCTTTTCCTTTTTAATTTCTCTAGTTTTATTGTGTAGGCTGATATACCTTCGAGTTACAGGAATGGAAGAGGGACTAAATATAAAAGAGAGAGTTTGTTTTGTAAGTAACATATTAATGTTTGTGTTTGCAGTATGATTATATCCATCTAAATCTGACATACGTAAATCAGAATAATCGTTTTTCTCATCTAGCTTTTACTCTTATGAAAATGTTGATTGAAGACATAACCTGTATTCTGTGCTAAGCTCATTCTGTATGCACTCTTTTTAATACACTACACTATTTTCTCCTTCTGGAAAATGTAGCTGAGCTCAATGATGGACGTTGGAAGTGAAGTTCAAGTTCGTGCAAGTGGGGGTCTTCTTGCCATATTAGAGAATGAAAGGATAGTAGATACCCTTGAACAACGGGAAGGGAGTGTGTCAATTACAATTGATTTTATTGCTGAGATATCACTGTACAGTTCTACTTTCTTTTTCTTTTTTTAATCTCAGTCCAAGATGATTGCATTATGTTAACTTTACCCTGGGTAATTGCATTGTATTAAACATACCTGGATCATAATTATACATTCAATTATCTATTTACCTAGTTTGCTGATACATAATTGCAGGAACAAATTTCTCAAAATTGATTCAGCGGCTCATGAGGCACTGCAAATATTTCAAATAGACAAACATCCAAGCCATATGGGCATTGGTAGAGCTAAAGAAGGGTACATACCTAGCATTCTCAGATTCTTTTGAATTATCTGATAATTTAAATATCCTGTGTGTTACTAAATATGTATTTGTGCAGGTTCTCTGTGTTTGGTATGATGAATAAGGTATGCACACTCCATTCAGTTTCTAGATCTGAAATACTCTAAAATGTTAATTACTGTCTTTGTGCGTGTTTGCTTTATTAGTGCGTGACACCAATGGGAAGACGCCTTTTGAAGTAAGTTTACACCACAAATATGCGATTTTACTTTTAATCATTTCTCTACACAAGACCCTTGGCTAATTTCTTATTGCTTTTTGTTAGGAACTGGTTCTTGAGGCCTATACTTGATATTGATAATCTGAACAATCGTCTCAATGTTGTATCCTTTTAGTTCATTGTAACTTTGTCTTCTGTTGAACCTAGCCATGAGCATGTTATTTGATGAGAAACAGGATAAGTAACTTGAAGCAAGTTACATTCAGAAATTAATAGATGTGCGTTGCTGAGTTTTTGAAGTTTACAGATTTTTGTATGACTTTGTTCTGTTCACTTCAATTGAATGATAACTCATTATGAGCATGTAATATTGTACTGATTTACTTTGTAGATATGATTTCTTTAATTGATGAACCTAGATATCATTTTTCCTTTCAATGGAAGAATTATTGTCTTCTTTGCGTGAAACACTAAAGTCAGTGAAGGATGTTCCCCATATATTGAAGGTACTCTTCTCCGCATCTTGTGGACCTTCGAGTAATAAGCTTGAGACATCAACTTTTATTTAAGTTGAATAATATATCTATTTTATGGGTGTGATGAGTCCTATGACAACTCAATTTGTAGTTTAAACTTTTGAGTAATGAGAAATGTTACTTATGCCCACACTATTCATTCTCTTCTCTTGTTTTCCTGTGGCAGAAATTTAATTCTCCAAGCTCTATTTGTACAAGTGGTGACTGGGCATGTTTTTTGAAGGTAAAGTTTTGTTCTACCACCAACTCTCCTTGTCCTTTTTCAAAAAAATTACCTAATGAACCTTGAACGTAATTCAGCATCTGATAACTTGATGCATGCTTCACCGTTAGCAACACTATCACTGTCTGTGAGAAAAAATGTTCACTTTGAAGAATATCCTGGCAGTAACAATTGAGTTATACATGTTCTCTTGTTTTTTAGATTAAAATTCTTTAACTTTTGAGGTTGTTTAATGAATTTCACTCTCTCTTTCTTTTCTTTTTCTAATTACTCTCTCTTTACTTGTATATATGTAGGTATATTGTTTATTAATTTCTTCTGGTAGTGAATTTATTTGGGTGGGCTGGGATATGTCAGGACCAGTGATCATGTAGTTTATAAAGCATTTTGATGTTTTACCTAAAAATTTTAAAATTGAAAGTTATGCATACAGTAGAAATAGTACGGAAGTACGGTATCCTTTTATTCGTTTTTAATTTTTAAACCTAGTCCTTTTTCTGTTAGTTTGTAAGTTAACTTTCTATTGTAAGTTTGTACGTTATGCACGATTTGAGTTTTAGAAATTAAATTGCCGTTAGTACTTGTCAACTGTATAAAAATGCAAAACTAGTTGTAGGTGATCGCCTGTCCCCTTGGCAACAATTGTGTTGGAAATTCATGACAACTTGCGATAATATTATTATAGCCTTACTGGTTATATTGCTTGTTTTTCTTCTTTTATCCTGAAGTAGGGTACACATCTGTATGAATATACTGATGCATACATTCCAAATGAAAAGGATGACAGAAATTATGCCCTTATCTATCGAATTTCTCTAAGTTGGATGTTTATTTGTTTCCAGAGCATCTGTGCACTCTTGCATATCAACAAGATATTTGAAGTAAGCACAACTGAAACTCTGTGCGAGCAAGTGAGTTTGTTAGAGTTGGACATACTTGAGAAGGTACTCTGTAATATCTATAACTGCAATACCTGTGGAGTTGCATGTTTTGGGAGTTTCTTTAAGCCTCATGAAAATTCAAGCGTATTGGGATTCTTTAAATTTATGACAGGTGGGTTCTTCAATATCCGGGGATCTGGCATATGTCTATGAATTGGTTAGTTTCCCCTCTATCAATCATATATCTTTAGATGGCATGGGGGATGAATTGTTAGATGAAAGCACAAGAAAGACTTGCTAAATTTAACGAGAAATGCAAAAAATATTTCTTGGGACTTGCACTCATAATTGTCACTTAGTTTTGTCCTCCATCATATGACCTATTGACTCTTATCTCTTTTTCTTTGTTTACTGGATGAGAGAAAAAATCTGAGAAAAGTACTACTTTATGACAATACCATTCTGCTGAACTTGATCTGCGAATAATGTTTTTTGACCTTATATTTGTTGCATGTGCAGGTAATTGGAGTTATTGATGTAAATAGAAATAAAGAGAAGGGCTATGAGACAATTGTAAAAGATGGTTTCTGTGATGAGGTAAAAGATGGTATTACCTATACTGATCTCTTATCTTTAATTGGCAAATCATTCTTTATTCTTCATATGTAGTTGGATGAGATGAGACAAATATATGAAGAATTGCCAGAATTTCTGGAGGAGGTGTTGTATTTTTCCTTTCTAATCAAGTATATCATTACAGTATATATAGAATCTTCGGAGGCAACAGCGTAATGGGGTACCATTTAAATAGTTGTTTTAATTTTTTACAGGTTTCAGCATTAGAACTTGCACGACTCCCTTATAATCATGTGCAGAAGCATCGTCCCTGCATTGTCTATATACACCAGATAGGTTAATTAATATATCTATTCTGTTATATTTTCTATTTTCCTAAATTAATGTCTTCAAGGAACTTTAACAGAACATTACTTTTCAGTTTTAGATTATCCACTCTCTTACTGTCAACCAAACGTATTACTATTTATAGATCTTGTAAACCTGAATTTACTTTTGTTTATTTGTAGGATATATGATGTGCATATACGAAGAAAAACTCTGTGACAGCATGCTGGAGAAACTTCAAGATTATGAATTTGCAGCACGTCTCATACTCTTGCTATCATATGCTACTGTTTATTAGTCATATATTTCAAATTTATGTAATTAACAGACTGTAGATGTCATATTTTTTCAGTTCTCTAATGAAGATGGAGAGGCTGTATCTTTTTTTTATCACACTGCGAAGACAAGAGAACTAGACACTCTTCTGGGAGATGTATATCACAAAATTCTAGGTATGCCGTGTAAGAATTTCAAGAGAGCCTTATTGTATTCTCCGGTTAATCTTACTGTTAACATAAGCATGTATTAAGATCTTCTAACACCTTGAGGTCTTAGAAGAGTTTCTAAATTATCATGGCAGGAGTGCTGTTTTGACTTGGGGTTCTCGTGTTCAAATCCTGGGAACTCTGATATTCTCACAGAACTTATTTGGACTAAGATTGAAATATTTCTCTAATCACAAGATTGGGCTTCCGATTGAGGGGTGTGTCAGTGTTAATCTAACCAATATTTTAAGCCTCCCTTTTAACTACCTCAGGGTTTAGAAGAGTTGGTGACATAATAATTACTCATTTTCTTCAAGTTAACTGCTGATTATGTGTATGTCACTACTGTCAAATTCTTTTAAGCTATGACATAATTTATACAAGATGAATCATTGTAGTTTATAGATCAGTATACCAAGGGTCCCTTGTCTGACAAATGAAATTTTAATTTGTGATCACATCACATCTTTTGTTAATTTAGTATCCGGAGACAAATTTGTAAACTATTCTGTAAAATTATCCTTTTTTTCTTTTACATTCATTTACTTTTTCCGAAGACATGGAGAGGGCTATTACAAGAGATTTAGTATCGCGTCTGCAGCTATTCTCTCAAGATCTGCTCAAGGCTGTTAATTTTGCAGCTGAGCTTGATTGGTAAGTATTATCTTTTTGACTGGCAGCTTCACTTTCTTCCTAATACATATGGTTTCTGTTTTCAGTATGCTTGAGTAATTGTTTTTGTAATGTTATCATCAGTTTTTTGTCGTTGGCACTGGTTGCTCGTCAAAACAATTACGTTCGGCCCATTTTGACTTCAGAATCCTTGCTTGATGTACGAAATGGAAGGTCAGTACTATATATTTGAAATTTAATGTTTTAAAGCTATCTGATCAATATACACCTTCTCAAGGGTTATGGCAGCAATGAATATTTGAACAAGTATTTTTTTCTGAAGCAGACATGTTTTGCAAGAGATGACTGTTGACACATTCATTCCCAATGATACAAAAATTTTAGATGAAGGTGTTTATATTTGTACTATCCTCAGGGCTATGTTCATTAGTTTTCATTTTGGAAAGCCCTTGGTTGCCCTAATACAGTTTATGTTTCTTAACATGGGTTGTTTTCAGGGAGGATCAATATCATAACCGGCCCCAATTATTCAGGAAAAAGTATATACATAAAGCAGGAAAGTTGCAGTGTGTTCTTACATTTTATGGAAAGTAGTTGGGTTTTTTTATGTTTGATGAAAAATTGCTTTTAGGTGTTCTATTACACATTTCTGCAAATGGTATTACTCTGTTATTTAATTAAAAATTTAAATGAATTTTCTGCTTTTGGTTCTTTCAGGTAGCCTTAATAGTTTTCCTTTCCCACATTGGAAGTTTTGTTCCAGCAGATGCAGCTACTGTGGGTTTGACTGATAGGTTGACCCTTATTTTCCATTTTTATTCAATATGCAAAGAGTTATACCTCAGGTTTTTCCATGACAGCATTCTTTAAACACAATTTCAAAACTATAGAATATTTTGTGCAATGGGAAGCAAGCATATGACTGCTGAACAGTCAACATTTATGATTGATCTCCGTCAAGTGGGAATGATGCTAAGGTATCTCATATAGACCTGGCGTCTTAGTAATGTACATCCTAATAAATTATTCTCTTCTATTTCTGTTTTTCGGTTTTTGTTCTTTCTAGTAAAATGTTGTTTCAGCTTTAGTTGATGTTGGAAATATGTGTAGACATGCAACTTCTCAATCTTTATGTCTGTTGGATGAGTTTGGAAAAGGTACTCTTACTGAAGGTCAGTTTTTGAGCTATTCATGGTAGTGGTTTTATTTACTCACTTACACACACACACACACACACACACACATATATATATATATTTATATGTGTGTGTGTGCACATTTATATATATATACATATATTGATCGGAAGCCATGTGCTATATTTTTATTTCAGATGGCGTTGGGCTCCTTGGTGGAACTATAAATCATTTTATCTCAATGTATGACCCTCCAAAGGTACAACATGCTTTCTTTGGTTTATAACATTAATATCTCAGGAGCGTACTCTGGTAATGGAGATTGTGCTTCTATGTGTCGTTCTGCTCATGCATATTTATTATAGAAAACTCTGCAGCTAAGCTAATAAATATGGAAAGCATAGTGCACGGTAAGCTTAGTTTTCACCTGCATACAATCTTCCTGGCCTTATCCAGGTAAAAATTTGTACAGTAAATGTACAGATTCTATACAGTATATAGGGGTTTTTATCTCGTTTTATAAAAATGCATCTTTGTTCACTCCAAAAATAAAGTTTTAAGTTTGACACCGAATTCGTTATCAAGTTCATACTTTCAATCTGCCAAATGTGCCTCTTGTACATTATGCTAATAACTCCTCCCTTTCTCAGTAGCTCTAATGGATTTGGTCTTACAATGTGCCTACCCTCTCACATCTTAGCTCACTAGCTAATGTTTTTGCTTAGTTAATCATATTCACAGCTCCTTCCTGTGATTTATGTATTGTGAGCGTAGTCATTCGTAAAATTCAAAAAGTTCTTCTGCCAGCTAAGTGTTAACATGTTAGTGACAATAATAATAGTATAATACATATTATGATAGAGATCAGTCCTGCAATATTAGTTATACATCTTACTATAATGTTAACAGATAATGAATTACCATTACATTATCTTTTCATATCTCAGTCTTGCTGCTTTCTAATTTTAAGGACAATATATTCGTGTACTTACTCGTCAATGTGGACTATAATGCACAAGTATCATTCTTGTTTTTTCGTTTTTCCGTATTTACAGATTCCTTTTCCATGACACATTGAAGTGCTGCTATTATCCTTTCCAGTGACTAGTCTTTACTTATTCTAGGTTCTGGTTTGCACTCACTTGACGGAAATATTTGACCATGGTTGCTTACTTGAGGTACACCATTCAGTTGCTATTTTAAGTACTTGTGTATATCCAATGTTCTTATCACAACTAGAACAAGTCGTATGGGCAAATAATATCATGTTCAGGGATACAGAAAGTAACGTTTCCACAGGGAAGATGATAAATCATTCGACCAACAATTATCCTATAACTTTAATCTCATGAATAATTAAAAAATCTAATTATTAAGCACCGAAGATTAATTTGCTTTTTAAGCTTAAGATGCTGTAGCATGACTCAGCACCCTGACATCATAGTTAGTGACATCACCATTACTATTCCAACCTTAGGAAGCAAGTTTTGTAGGTCTATAAAAAGAGGCATTGCGTCTTTTTTTTATAGAAGCATCATATTTATACCCTAATAATGTTCTTCCCTTTTCCCTTTCAATTGACTCCTGCCGCTTTTTATCTTGTCCTTTTTATAGCTGATTTCTGCCATAAATCGACAATAGTTACTGCCACTTTCCAAACTCTCTCTCTATAATCTTTCTAAAATCTGCTTTCCCTATAGTGATGTCTTAATCCTCTGTGACTCAATTTATACAAGAATAATTGAGCAGAAAAAACAACCCTATTCAAGTTAGACACTTAATATTAGAAAGATGCTGAAATTTTCCACATCCAGGCGGTTAATCTGCTGTCACTGCGGTTAAGCACATGTCACAGGCTTGATGCCTGGTAACAGCCTTAATATGCTCTTTTCTTTTTGCCTTCTATTTCAATAATTGCTGTCTTTGGTGTGACTTCTCAATTGGCCCGTACACTTCATATCTTCATTTCATGACTTTTTGAGGTACCGGCGCACCGCGATTGGCTTTATATGCTTCCTTTCGTCTTTCGTGATATCATCAAGCACACCTTATTATCTCAACTATTTGATTGATTTTTTAGGTTTAGAGATCTGTGTCGCCTTGATGCAATGTAATGGCTATGATGATGTTGAACCTCTCAATTCAAGCCCCAAGTTGTTTCTTTACTTAATCTTGATTCAAAAAGAAATAAGTTCTTAAGTAACAATTTTCACCAAACCTAATATTCCAGCACAGGTTGCAGCACATACTTACAAAATTAGGCTGAATATGGAATTAATGTGATATAAGTATTAACATAAAAACCTGTATAATTTTGCCACTTCAACACAGTTATACTTGCATTTTTGAATGTTTACAGTCAGATAAGATCAAATGCCATACAATGAGTGTGCTAAGACCTGACAAGAACCCCACAGATGTTGAAGATATTGTATTTTTGTACAGGTATACTAGTGTTTTAGTCTCTTGTTTTTTCTGTGGTACTCCCTTTGTTGCAGAATAAAGGCTCATTGCAGAAAAAAGATTGTTACAACACAAAGTCCTGTTAACTAATGACAGTACTAAAAGACACCAATGCTCCTATATATATATATATATAAGAACATTTTTTGAAATTTGTAATTTATCTAATATGATTCTCTTAGTTGAATGGAGAGTCTGATCTCTGGTAAATGTAAAACATCATGTAATGTACATGATATCCCTCAATCAAGATTAGTATGTAGCAATGTTTTGTTTATAACTCATAATCAAAGCAATGTGTGTGTAGCTGTATTAGTCTGTTTTGTTGATGAATCAGGCCAAGTAATCTCACACCTTAAATGTTTTTTGCTTAACGAGCAGGCTTATTCCTGGACGAGCACTTCTCAGCTATGGTGAGTATACAAGCTAGACTTCTGTTATGATTTGTGTATAGTAGATATTCCTGATCATACTAAGTTTGGGTGTTTATTTCAGGGCTACATTGTGCCCTACTTGCTGGTACGTCTGTATTGTGGCTGTCCCCGAATATTTCTTACTTTCAGTTTTCTTTCTTTGTATTTGACTAGTTTAAGTTACCGTGTCTGTTCTTATCTATATGGAAAATGCAATAGATCTCGACTTGAAGTAATATAGTTGGCATGCATTGATACTGTTTCCCCAAGTTATGACCACTAATTTGCTGATCTTGTTTGAATTATATATAATTTGAAATGAAACTGAAACTTGTGAATATGTAAGACCAAAAAGAGGACTGCTATGGGAGCTGAGCTATTCTTGGAAATGGGATTTGCGAAGACTTCAATTCATACAAAAATTTGTTTGAAATGAACTACATCAGGCATTCAAATGAAGAAGAGTACTTTAATAGTATGACCAACCTCAAAGTATTGTGAAATGGCATAAATTTAAGTAAATTCCAAAATCTCTTGGAGGAAATAGATGTGTGAGAGCGGAAGCCAGCATTCATAGTAATTGCTTAAAGGGAACCTCTGAAATCAAGGTTTACTATTTTGATGGAATTGTAGATGCATTAAACAGCCCATTTGCTTGAAATGGAACTTTTTTCCTATCTTATGTTAAATAGTTTTAGATTGCAATTTTGATGTTTTGTAGAATTTTGGATGTAAGATTATACTTCCAGGAGTATATGTTTCCAGATTCCATTGTAACGGAAATACTTCACTTGGTGAAATAGGATTATAGCAAGGCTATTAATTCTTTCCTTTTTCTATCCAAGGAGAAAACATGCTTAATTACCCCCTGCATGTAATATTACTGTTAATCCAACCAATTTGTTTTTAGGTGTTCGGAGAACCTAAACATGTTTGTTTCTGTAACTTTGTTCTTTGTTATAATATGTAATATGTTGAATATGTTTACTTCGTGAAATTAAGTAGCCCTGAGGTACTATTTTCTTCTGTAGGTATACCAGAGGAAGTTATTAGGAGGGCCGCATATGTTCTGGATGCTACTGGACATGATAGGCATATTGAGCGGCTAAATTGTGATAACATATCCACACAAGATCGGCAATATAAGGTAATGTGTTTAGTTTGTTATTGCTGAGTAGAAGTAAGATTCTTTTACTTTTTTGCTAAATAATGTAAGTAAGATTATTTAGGTATGATAATATAAGCATGACTTATATGTGAAGCAGGAGTATGCGGAGAAGATGTTAGCTTTTGATGTTCATAGAGGTGATTTGAGTCTTTTCTTTCAAGATGTGTTTCCAGTTAAATCTTGAAGGATCGAGGGATACCCATGTTCTCTGCGGAAGTTGGAATCCCAGTAGAGGACATCTAATGAAATATAGATATTCCAAAGCTCTTTTAGTTTAATATATCTTGTTGCTGGCCCTCACCTTTAATTAACCCTGATATTAAGCTAAACCCTACAAAGCTAGAAGAATTGGGATAGGTAATCAAGTTTCAAGGTGTGGCTTATTGTCGATTTCCAAGGTATCCAACAAAATAATTTGACTGTGATATGACACTTTAGCAAGTGGACTTGCAAAAAGCGTTCATGGTCTACACAAGGTTAAAATTTCTGCTAACGAGCTTTTGACACAGCTCTCAGGTATGTATACAATTTGTTTATTAAAAATTATCGATACTTTTTCTGCAGCTGTATGGTCTGTCCTCAAATACTTAACAATGAAGCGGGAAAAGCCACTAGATCACTGTGACTGCATTCTTTGATATTAAGAAAGATGATAGCTATCTCATTATAAAGTGTTCACAGCTAGTAAGGCCGTGTCTATGAATAACATGTGTACGGTAGTTGGAGGATTTAGTTAGGCATGGTTAGTGTGTCTAACTTGGATTCTGCACATTGAGACCAAATAGGAGCAGTTATGAAAGAAAGGATTGTTCGTTGTAGATAAAATAAGTTGCCAATACAGTTTTTAGACTGAACTCAGCTGTGCATAAGCATGTGAACGTTTGATCGATATATTACAAACGTTTGATTGATATATTACAAACTTCCAAGAGCGTCGTACGTCTAGTGCAATGCTAAAAGATGCTATTTATATTACAACATCTATAATAGAGAACACATCCTCCAAACCCCAATGTAATGTTAAATTTGGTTGTAAAACAGAAAAATGTTCTAAATATAGATTAGAAATAACTGACACAAGCAAACAAGCGGGAATATTAAAAAATTGGATACTTAAAAGTTACCATAAAATTTTAAATCATAAATAGGCTAAATAGGTTGCAATTTTATATGGGCATTTTAAAATTTTGCATGGGATAATTTGGATAAAAAATTCTATCTTAGCAAGCAAAAGTTACTAGTTGGTTTCATAATGTAAGAATAGCTATTTTTTGGGGGTAAATAACAATACCCATATATGTATTGTTGGCACACAAATGTTAAAAAGTTAAAAATTTAAGCGGCCTATGCCCAGCCCAGGAACTCTCCTCAAAAATCCTAAATTTTGTTCGTGCCAGCTCGTGGAACAAATTGTTTGCCCTTTAATTTACACTTATCAGGTTCACATTACTTCAACTGTTTAAGTTCTACTCTCAAAACTGAAACATATACGTATGATGGATCTTTTGATAACCGCATGCAAATTACATGAACACAAATATTACAAATATGTAGGAAAAATGAGAATTCTATTGTTTTCTTCCCTTCCACTCCAGTATTGCACTAAGAATTGTATAATTTCGTATGAGGCTCTTATCTGATATTGGCAAATTTGTCATCGGTGATTTATCATTCTCCTCCAACCACTTTGCTATTGCCTTGCGGTCATAAGTGTACCCATCAGCAGCAACATGAGGATCATCCATTACTTCCTATAGAAGGGAAAGCTAAATTAAAAACTTGCTAGTACGTAGGATCAAGTACACAAAAGATTCATATTAGCATTTGTCTATTTGTAAGAACAGACCGAGATAAAGAACCATTTTTTTTTCTCAATCAATTCCTTGCAGTTTTAAGTATCTCTTCAAGAAATTCACTCTCTTAATTTTATTTTCTTAGCATTTCATTTTTGCAAATTTCAACGAAGTAGAGGTCAAAAATATCAACAGGCATACCTTCAGTATGGGGCATATAAAGTGGTTAGGAGGAAATGTCTGACCAGTTGACACCAAATCTCGAGCCTTGTCAGCAACATCTTTTAGTCTCTCCAGCACAGGAAGAACTAGATCTGTCAGATCTGGCCTGTCTCTACGTCGAAGCTCCGCACAGTTTAGTCCCAGTAGAGCTAACTCTTTTGTCTCTTTTATTGGCCAATTACCCGCCTCTGGATCCAGCACCTCTGTAAATTTATCATCATCGATAGCTGTTTCCACTACATGAGTCAATGCAATGGCCGGTTTTGCTGTCAACAACTGCAGTATAACCATCCCGAAAGCATAAACATCAGATTTTGGAGATATTAGTCCCGTCCTCTGATACTCAGGGTCAATATAGGAAAGGGTTCCAACAGGACCAGTGTCTCGATATGTGGTTGATATAGAATTAGAGTCTAGCTGACGCATTGTTGAGAGGCCAACATCACCTATCTTGCTTACAAGATTGTGATCAAGCAATATGTTTGCTGGTTTCAAGTCACGATGGATAACTTGTTTTGGCTTTGCATTATGAAGAAATACAAGTGCTGAAGCTACTTCCCAAGCAATACGATACCTCTCAAACCATGGAATTGAGGGAGTGTTGTTTCTCCTAAACAATCTGTCGTCCAAGCTACCATTCTCCATATACTCGTAAACAAGGCACCCATGATTAATACATGCGCCAATAAGAATTAGCAAGTGTGGATGACGAATTTTGCTCAAAATCTCCACCTGATAATCCAAGCAAAGAGAAAGCAAGGTATTATTGTCCTTGACATGATTATATAGTAGAACAAATATATAGTAGACAAATATATGTATTTCTTATAAAACCTTCATTTGTGGAACTCCCATACCTCTTGCAGAAATTCCTTGGTCCTGTGAACGTCCTGAGAGTGGATAACTTTAACAGCTGCACTTGTATGATGCAAACTGCCCTTGTAGACAGTACCATATGATCCCATGCCAATCCTAAGATCCTCTGAAAACGATGAGGTGGCAGACACAATCTCTTCCCATGTGAATGTTTGGTACTGCTGCACAGATCCAGCTAGCGCATTCTCAAGCTTTTCTTTCTCCCTTGTCTCACGCGAGGCTCTAGCTTCTGCATCTTTTCTTTCTGAAACTTCTCTTTCAGCGCATTGATTTACATAATCAGCTTCTGTTTTAGCAGCTCTATATTTTTCTTTTTCTTGTTTTGCTAATACTCTCGCTTCCTCCTCCTTATCTTGTATTTCTTTCAAGTTGACTGCTTCCTCCATTCGTCTTTTGTTAAGATAATTTATCTGATAAAAAGTGCAGTGGTGAGCATGCATCTCTACCAGACAGCAAATGTATCTCTTTAAAGAGATGACAAGTGAGAAATGCTCATCAGCATTAGTGAACAACAGTAAGACAAATAAAGACAAACAAGAACGTACTTCTGAAAAACCACGCCATTTTGTACTAATTAAATGTAGTAATTAAAAGGGGTAGACTCAATTATGTACAGTCTTATAGCTATAATTTGGTCAGTTAGTACAACTCTGCACCTATTAACATTTAAATAGATATCTTCATATCTTAGCAACAACAAAAAAAAAGGACATGTCAAACTATAATAATCAGTAATGAGGATTCTATATTCAATCCTTCAAGGAGAGCAGCATGGCAGTATAAAGTTGACTAAAACCGGATGCTAGAATTTCGCTTAAAATTTGTTACTGTCACTGCACAATTTCTTATTCTTGGTTTTATATATATATTATTGTTAACCAAAAGCCAGTTATGAAATCATTGCATGTTTCATTTTCTAATAGAATGATATCAAGTTTTAATGCAAGTTACTCGTTATCTCTACCTCCTCAAACAAGAAGTTATCCAGCCCCTTCTCTTGTTAGTGCAATTGAACTGTGTTTGATTGAGGAATATGGTACACAAATAAGTCAACCTAAAGCTTTATTGTTTGAAATGATAAGTCCAGTATTATATACATTTTATCTATTTAAAAGGTCATATACATGAAAAACAAATGCAGACAAACCTCTATAGCTACATGGAAGGTGAAAGGAACTGCCAACAGAAGTGGGAGAAAATAAAAATATAGATTCAAAGGATTGAAGAACCTCACAAAGATTTTTCAGTCTAGGCAACATATGCATTCATGACTCATTGTTAACTCTACTCTCTTACCCACGTTCGGTCCATATCTTAGCTCTGAAGGTCAATTCTTTACCCGCTTTTAAGTAAAAGCCTGTGTGATATACTAGAATTCTTCAGGAGTTTTTATATTACTAGCTTCTTCTGATTGACTTTTCTGGCATTATAAACATGGTCCAACTTAAACTATATCAGGGTAAGCACAAGGGAAATTGTTAAAAGTATATATTATTGTCCCGACATCAGATCCTTCCACAAAAAAAGTAAAGTATATTGTAGCCAAGACCCTTTACCCCCAGTAGATTATTCTTGGTTGAGGAACTCAAACTAATAGTATTTCATATTCAGAAATGGGTCCACTAATTTAAAACAAAAATTTAATATAATTATTTGAAAAGTCAAACAAAATGCTAGACTGATGTTCATCACACCTTAATCAAATTATTTAGTGTACATTGTATTGAGTATTCTTCGGGTACCTTTGCTTCTTTTTATATAAAGTTTTACAGGTCACAAGCAAACTTAGTATGCTACTTAAGAAGATTTTTAAGAAAGAAAAAATTGCTGATTAATTCAGAAGACATCAGTAATCATAATAAGCTTAACCGGAATTTTTTTGGATGATATAATATGAGATCATACCCGGTCCACCCGGATGTCATGATGAAATTTGACACTCAAACATGAAATTCATATATTTTCTTAAAAGCAAGAGCCCCAAATATTACCTTCCGAGAAGCATCCATTGTCTCACTTTGAGCTATTGCGTACATTCCTTGGATGTGTCTTAACTCAACTTTTAATTTTTCCAACTCAAAGTTAACATTGACCTGCACCAAAAAGTAGGACTATTGTTTATTCCTTTATCTTGATGGCTACTTTGATTATCATTAAAACAACCTTATAACTATATCTATATTACTACATATAAATAATCTCTAGAAGTACCTTCATATTGTATACCAGGACTACATTTTTTAAAACATAACAACAGCAACATAAGAAGATTTTTGGTTCTTACTACTTAGTTGCTGTATAGATAAGGCTTTTTTTGTTGACAGATACAAAATTCTGGACTCTGGGATTTCTGTATGCTTTTCTAACATATAACACAAACATATACAGGAAACTCCGGGTTCCAGTACAATTCCAAACACGTGACTTAAAGAACACATCAAGTTACTAGGAAATTCAACACAGTTCAAATAATGTAAGGCTTGTAACTTGTAAGGAGTAACAGGTGCTAGTAACAAAAGCAAGGAAGTCGAAACATAAACTCTATCAAAGGCTTATGATACCACAAAGTTTGTATATATGATATAAGAAGGAAAAGTTTGAGATTATTTGAATGATTTTTCATATCTAAGAAATTTGAGAATCTACAGGATGTATTTACTATTAATTTGAGTTGCTTACTTTGTTCAAGTATATATTATTTAAGCTACCAATTAGGCATGTGTAAGATTAATTAGTTTATCATGGGTCTTATAAGAGCATCTCCAATAGGGGTTGCCAAGGAGGTTGCCAAGCTTATGTGGCACGACACCCTTGGTTGCCTACCTATTGGAGTTGGGAGGTTGCCAAAAGGTTGCCTACCAATGTTGCCAAAACTTGGCAACCCCTTGGCAACTTCCTAAATTAGCAAAAAGTCATAAAAAACATCTAAAGTGTATATTACTCAACCCACTTTTATATTGAACTAAATATAAAATTAATATATATATTATTTTTATTATAAAGTGCTTCTGAGGGACCACATGGGCAACCTTTAAAGTTTTTTAACTATTGGAGCAAAATTTTAATAAATGTTGCCAAGAGTGACATGGATGTGAGAGAAAATTAAAAAATAATATATTTAATGATTTGTAATGGTTTGACAACTTTGTTAGCAACCTCTATTGGATATGCTCTAAGGTGATTAACTCCTTGTAAGGTTCACCATTGAGAAATTATTTGTCTAAGCCACCTACTTCTCTGATCTGATTTTGTTATATCTTTCCTTAAACCAGTTTATCGTATTCAATGTCTGGAGTAATTTCTAAACTTAGGGTGCTGATACAAATAAATTCATGAAGTCAATATGATTAAGAAGCCCTTACAATATAACACGTGTGTGTGCGTGTGTTCTACTCTTTAGCAAGATACAGCACCTGGCTCTCTGACGAGTATTCTGTAGGTAGTGCACTTGAGGTTGAACTTCTCCTAGATGTCCATTGGTCATGGTCTGAAACCAAGTTTCTATTACTTGAAACTTTTGCATAGTCAAGGTCTTCGTTACTGGGATAAGGACTCACAAATTTATTAGTTTTCTCAATATCTGAAGACACGATTCTTGGATGGTCATATCTAATGGAACTGACTTTTGTGTAATGAAATTTATGATTTATAGTTGAAAGTGCTTGACGCCGCTGCATTGGTAGTGAAGGAGATTGAAATTGAGAGTGTGTGCTAACTGAGTCTGCCTCCGTCCATTCTGAAAAAGGGAAAAAACATTATGCGTTCAACAGAAGTCCTATCTTAATATTTGTTTTGTTTATTTATACTACTTTTAAGCAGTGCTCTAATTACTATTGAGCTGATCGCGAGTAGCTTGAGATCAAGCTTATTTATCTTAACTCAGATCGACTCAAACTCATATTTATGTTTCAAGCTAGAACACAAGTTATTGCTCGCATGTACAGGATTGGAGGGACACAATATGCAGCCAATGTACATCTGCATACATGTTTACCACTCATCTGAGATTTAAGGCACCAAAAAAGCATCTAACCTGCTCGCGAGCTGAAACTATAACCTGAAGAACTGCTGGTAGAACAACTTGTATCACTCATGTCATCCTTCACATCTTTAATTGTCTCTGTATCAGATGGACGGACAGATGAAAGTTTCCCTCTTGAAACAGCATATACTGTGCAAAAACTTGGGGTGCCTTCTGAAATTCTAGAAGACAATCTCCTTCCCCTAAGTTTTCAAGAAAAATATAATATTACTGGAAGGGTTTAAATACAAAGATTTTCCTATATTTATTTAAAAAGAGAAGAAATGAGATGGTCTATAAAGCATTCTGAGAGTATGAATTGTGTTTCTTCGGAATAAAACTGAAAGGTTTTTCATTGTCAGTTCAAAAGTATCAAGTTATTTCCAAAAAAACACAATAGCAACAGCTTTTGATCCTCTTCCAATGCACAGCCTCACATAAACATACTTGGCAGATTTCTTTAATACAAAAAAAAAGAGGAAAAAAAAAACTCAATAAGTCCCTAATTACATGCATTGTGCAGCTGGTGTGAGACGACCATCCTTCTTGTCACAACTTTCATATATGTGATTGTAGATCCTCACCCGTTATAATCTCCAATTCAGTAAAAAAAATCCAACTCAAAACATATTTTCATTATTGACTGGCTACGCTCAAGTGCTTGACCGTGTCATAGGGGTACTTAATATTCTTTATCTTCTACCAAGTAAAATTTATCAATGCTTAAACAATATGATCAAAGGGGAAACCCCCCTGAAAGCCACATAATGCAGAAAATCACAAGAACGTGTTTACAAGGTCAAAGTATAAGAGGAGGGTGACACAAGCACCTTCTTTTTCTTAGCTTAGTTTTTATACTTTTTCGTAATATGGTACTCAATTTTTTTTCTATATGATAAATACAGAACTCTTTGATTACATCAAGTTTAAATTTAACAAAATGCTTAATGTCCTTCCCTGTACTTCAAGATATCAATTAATTGGCAGAATTTATTTTTTTAAAATGGCAGATTGGCAGTTGGTGGTGAACAATAGAAATTGAAACTGGACGAAGACACGGCTAACAAAAAAAAGTCGAGACACCATTTTACATTATATTAAATATAAGGTTTCAAATAGCACAGCAGCTTGGATACATCATATGCATAGAGATAACCTGGTAGTGATTTACCAGAGGGAGAAGGCTTTTTTCCATGCATGCTAATAAAAAAAATGGAGTGAAATGATGTTCTCGTTAAAATCAAAATGTTTTTGTTTGAAACTATACTGTACTATCTAAAATTTTTCATAATTAACGTGGTACGATATAAAACCTAGAGAAAGAAAAGATTAGTTTCAAAAAAGCTTTAGGTTAGAGGAAGCATTGGGATGATGAGCATTTTTACAAGTTCTCCCCATTGTGGATATTTGGTATCCTATCTTTAGTTTTTCCCTAATACGCTAAAGATTTGCATCTTTTTGTATTATGTCTTTATTGTTTACTTTATCATTATTTGACTATTCGAGTCAATTTTGTTGATGACTTGATTTGATTCCTAATGATATCCACAAATAGGTAATACTTATATTATTGGTTAATAATTCAAATACTCAATGGTACTTCCGTTAGGAAATGGGAGCAATGATTAAAAATGCATTCTTGCACAAAGCATTGCAAGTCCAATATAGTCGATGACACTGTGACCGACAACATGGCAAAATCTACATGTGCTTCCCGAAATGAAAATATCTACTATGTCTTCCAGAATCCAGAATTGGTTGTCAATTCATGAAAATCATGGGTCCCCTGAGGAGTATGCTAAAGCATAAGGGACAGATACCCAAAAGCTTAATTATTCACAATTAATTGGACAAGTTAGGTTCATACCTCGAGAACATGCTACGAGATGAAGCTCCGATAACAAGCCTTTTAATGCTACACTTGGTAACCTCGTCCACTATCGCATTTACAACATCATCTGATTCAATTTGTGAAACCTCTACTTGTATCTGCAAGTGGAAGAAATATGAAGTGAGCTTCTTCATATATGAGCTACGTGACCTTTTAAAAAACCACTTGATTCCTAACCTTTCTTTGAGCACACATGTTCTTGTAAGGAAATAATTTTTCATCAGTTTGCCACTCCACTTCCCTTATGTATGTAGCACCTACATCGTCTCGCACTTCTGACATAGGAATGAGATTTCCCACTGCAGCTAGAGAAGGCACTCTATCAAACCCCAGGGTAAAATACGATATTGAGTCTATTGTCTTTTTTAAGTTTTGCTTGTGCAGCACAATATGCAAAAACCTATTTAGTGGACAAAGAACTTCATATTTTGTCAATATCCTGCTTAATCTAAGAGTGCAATTTTTATAGCCATTATATTCCATTACGTATATTGTGATATCCTTAATATTCTTAAGTGCAGTCTACATTCCTATACATTCATACAGACAACAATTTATAACCAACAACTCAATACAGGTAGATAGTTTGTTGCATTCCCGGTGAATCTATTTTCTACACTAATCATTTATCATTGTCCGAAACAAAATGAAAAAAAAAACAAAAGAACTTACTTGATGTCGGGACAGTTGTTATCCTAGGGCGGATATGTAACAACTTGAACAACACATTATCCTCACGATCAAATTTCTCCAATGCCCACTGAACTACTTGTTTACAATTTGAACTTCCATTGACAGCTATAGCAACAACCGGAGGGGCCAGCACACAAAGATCTTCAATCATTTCATCATCATTCATATCTAAGCCGCTTCTCTTGTAAATGTTGTGTAGCATCATTTTGTGTATCACATGAATGCCTTTATCTTTATCAAATCAAAGAAATTACGGAAAACCATCAAACCGTAGTCAGGAATTTAACAATCAATTGTCACATGCTCTAAATTGGAAATTAACAATTAAATTGCACTTAAGTAGATAACACAAAAAAAAAACAAAACAGAAACAAACTCTTGAAACTGGACTGAAGATGAAATCAATAAAATCAACAAAATCAATTATAAATGTTACTATGTACAAGTAATCAATCAATAAAATGGCTGAAAAGTCAAGATTTCACACGTGCACAAGAATTATAATCAAAATTAAAATATGTTTAGAAACAATCAGAAAATATAATTGTACCACTTGCTGAAGAATTAATGTCAAATTTGGCCTTGAAGAAGATGAAGAAAAGCAATGAAAATTTACCCTAAAAATCTTTAAAATATATAGGTTAGAGAAATGAAAAGAAGATAAAAACGTGAAGCAGCTGCTGCTTAATGCTCGAACCCACAAGGCAAATGATGTGATAGCAGCACAAAATGTTGTTCAAACATTGTGCATGTATGTGTATGTAGATTTATATATATATATATATATATAGGATTCATTGTATTGGTATGTAATAATTATTTTCTTCGGAACACACTTTGGTCGTTTCGTTTGTTTGCTGTTTTCTCCTTAAACCCAACTTGTTTGGCTTTCTAGTCAACGTGTTTCTTGTTTGAGTATATTTAATAATTTTTGAGAAAAAGCAAATGAATTATTTTATTTTATTTTATTTTATTGGAGAAAGAGCAGCTGAGCAGGGAGAAGGAGAACCAACCCCTTGACGAAAAATGAAGAATCAGATGCAATGACCACAACAGCCAAAGTACAGTTTACTTTTGTGTCTTTTATTTTTGTTAGAACAAATTTAGTATTTTAGATTAAGTTGCAAATTATTTTAAAATTTTATATGAGTGAGACATATTATTTAACGAGTCCCCTTCCCCAACCATGGTTGGTTGAAGTTTTTTCAGAATCAACCCTTACGCAATGGTGGAGTTTTTTCAGAATCAACCCTTACGCAATAGTTCCTTCCGCAATTCAACCCTTACGCAATGGTTCCTTCCGCAATGAATTGCGGAAGGGTATTAAATTACCTTTTTACCTTGACTTTCGCTATGATTTATTGCGGAAGGACTGAAAATACCCTTTTACCCTTAATACTTCCGCAATGATTCATTGCGGAAGTCGTGTACAGATATACCCTGCTAACCAACTGTTAGCAGTTTTATCGATTAAAATCTGTTCTTGAGCATTTTTTGGGCGATTCCGTGCAATCTTAGGGCGATTTTGAGCTTTTCTAAGGCAATTGCAACTGATTCTTTTGTGTTCTTCTTCCTTGATTCAAAGGTTCGTTATTCTTCTTCCATTTTTTTCTCTTGTATACGCACAAACACATACGAGATGTATGTATATATATACACATACACAGTACACACAAGATGTTCTTGATTATACACACATGATAATCTTGATTATTTGTGTTGATTTTGTTCTTTTTTAGTCGAATTGTATGATGATTTTATTCTTTTTTTAGTTTGAATTGTAGCGTGATTTGATACTTTTTAGATGGCATTATATGTTCTTGATTCTTTCTGATTAATTAGTTCGAATTAGGGTTAGTATTAATTAGGAATTTTTAATTTTTTATTTCGAATTAATTAATTTTTATTTCGAATTATATGTTAAAATTTGGCATAATTAACTATTAGGGTTAGGATTAATTAGGTCATTTTAATTTTTTAATTTGAAATAAATTAGTTAAGGAATGAATTTAGGTTTAATTTTGAGTTGTGAATTTCATTCGAATAATTAGGTTAATTATATACATATTAATTCGAATTATTAGATTAAATTTAGGATTAATGATAGATGATTTGGGCTAATTATGGGTGATTAGGCATGCTTTTAGCATTTAAATATATGAGTTAGGCATACTTGTTTAATTGGGGCTAATTAGAATGACTAAATATGATTAGAATAATTAATTTGAATTTAAATTAATAATTTGAAATAAGGAATAGGTCATTTTAATTTTTTAATTTGAAATAAATTAGTTAAGAAATGAATTTAGGTTTAATTTCGAGTTGTGAATTTTATTCGAATAATTAGGTTAATATTTAAAATTAATGATAAATGGTTTGGAATAATTATGAGTAATTATTAGGTTAATTTGAATTAATAATTTCAATTAAGGATATTTCTTAGTATTTAAAAATATATATTTGTTTAAATACTTGTTTAATTGGGGCTAATGAAAATGACTAAATATGATTAGAATAATTAATTTGAATTTGAAATAAGGATATATTTAAAGATATCATTGTTTACACTTATTTAATTATAAATTACTTGTTTAATTGTTAATTAATTGTTCATAATCTATCCTTGTTTAATTACTTGTTTATTTGCAGTTATTTGTTTAGTTGCTTGTTATTTTGCCATTATTTGTGCATTATAATATCAAACTGAAATATTCTTGTTTTGAAAATTGCAGATAAAATGAATATAGAATGCGGGCCTATGGATCGATCATTGCTGACCATGCAGGATGATCACATTAGTACTCTTATATGGCATGGGGGTGAGAGGGAGACGCTCGATGTTAGACAGTTGACTGCTAACATGTGTAACTGGGTATTGGATGAGGAGCAGATACATTTGCTTACAGGCTGGGGTTTCGGGGTGTTTGTTAACCCCTTGGTTGTTCCGCAGAATGATATTCGCTTGATCACTGCACTGGTGGAGAGGTGGAGGCCAAAGACTAACTCATTTCACTTCACATTCGGTGAGATGACCATTACACTGGAGGATGTTTACATGATCTTGGGGTTGCCTATTACTGGTCGTGCTGTTACCCATACGGAGCTTGATAATCCAAAACCGTATTGGGTGACCAACTGGGAGGATTTGAGGATGACTGAGAAGGAGCGGGCTGATATGTATGGTCGATGCGGGGTGACTCTTCACAAGTTACGCACGAGATATGGTTCTAGGCCAGAGGGGGAGCAGAGTCCAGAGTTTCTTCAGCAGGATCCTATAGTTTACACCGGGGCATATCTTCTGTTTCTGATTGGAGGTATATTATTTCCTACCTCATCACGGGATGTGGTGCACCCCCGATATCTACAGCTTATACTAGACACTGATCATATTATCGATTATGCTTGGGGGGCTGCTGTTCTGAGCTACTTGTATAAATGCTTGTCGAAGGCTGTGCATAAGTCTTCAGGCAGTCTGAACGGGTGTGCTATGTTGCTGATGTTGTGGGCTTGGGAGAGGGTATTGCCTGGCCGTCCGAAGATTGCACCGCGTACGAGGTTTGTGTTGCCGAGGGCTACAGCGTGGGCTAGACCGGTAGCTAACAGGAGGAGTAACCCTCACCATCACACAGGAGGTTATCAGGGAGATTTTGATAGCTTTCAGATGAGTTGGTTGACATGACAGCCATATCGGAGGTTTTATAGGAGGATTGATTATAGTGCCGATGATTATGATACTGACATGATGGATATGTTGCATACGGCACTCGGTCGCATACCGATGATTCATTTTGAGATGGTGGAGTATGTCATGCCGGACAGGGTTCTGAGACAGTTCGGTATGCTGCAACATATTCCTGAGGAGCCGGTGGATCATAGTTTTCTACGTGTGGAGAGGTTATCCCGTATGCAACGGGATAACCATACTGTTTTGTTGAGACAGTTTATATTGAAGTGGGATTCTTTTGTTGACACGGTATGCCTATTTTTACAGAGGGGGCTTATGTACCGATGACAGAGTACATGTACTGGTATAGGAGGGTGAGTAAATTGAAGATAGCACCGTTTGTAGCTGAGCATGCCACTAAGATACGGCCTCGTCATTGGTATAACCAGCAGAATATGGTTGATGCGGTATATTTTATAACTCTTCCTTAACTCTTGCAATTTTACCCCTTAAATTGATTAAATCTTGCATTTTTAGGAATAAAATGCCTAATTATTTCATATTTAGGACTTAAAAAAGAATTAATACATTTTACCCCTTAGATTGATTAAATCTTGCATTTTTAGGAATAAAATGCCTAATTATTTTATATTTAGGACTTAAAAAAAGAATTAATGCATTTTACCCCTTAAATTGATTAAATCTTGCATTTTTAGGAATAAAATGCCTAATTATTTCATATTTAGGACTTAAAAAAAGAATTAATGCATTTTACCCCTTAGATTGATTACATCTTGCATTTTTAGGAATAAAATGCCTAATAATTTCATATTTAGGACTTAAAAAAAGAATTAATGCATTTTACCCCTTAGATTGATTAAATCTTGCATTTTTAGGAATAAAATGCCTAATTATTTCATATTTAGGACTTAAAAAAGGAATTAATGCATTTTACCCCTTAAATTGATTAAATCTTGCATTTTTAGGAATAAAATGCCTAATTATTTTTTCACCATTTCCCATTTTTTTCCATTTCATTTTGATTTTTCTCCTTGAATAATGTGTATTAATTCGAATTAAAAATAAAGAAAAAAAATAAAAAAATGGACTTTTATTAAAAATTAATCAAAAATTAGAGGAGACACTGAAATTATTAAAAAATAGTGTCACTAATTTTGTTTCACCATTTCTGACTTTTTCCATTTAATATTGAATTTTCTCCTTGAATAATGTGTAATAATTCGAATTAAAAATAAAAAAAAATAAAAATAATGGACATTTCTTAAAAATTAATTAAAAATTAGAGGAGAGACTGAAATTATGAAAAAATAGTGTCATTAATTTTTTTTCACCATTTCCCATTTTTTTCCATTTTATTTTGATTTTTCTCCTTGAATAATGTGTATTAATTCAAATTAAAAATAAAGAAAAAATAAAAAAATGGAATTTTATTAAAAATTAATCAAAAATTAGAGGAGACACTGAAATTATTAAAAAATAGTGTCACGAATTTTTTTTCACCATTTCTGATTTTTTTCCATTTAATATTGAATTTTTAAAAAATTCAAAATTGAGTTAATTCCTCAAAAATTCAAAGCTAAGCAAAAACAGGGGAAAACAGGGGAAACAGGGGACCATCCGCAATGAATCATTGTGGAAGCAAAACATTTCCGCAATGAATCATTGCAGAAGTGGGCTCTGCTCCCCTGTTTTTTTCAGCTTCGAATTTTTTAAAATTTGTACTTATGAAAAAAGTAAATAATAGCTCAAATACATACCAAATAATATTTAAAAGCCAAATTCAAATATTACATTCCAAATTTTAATTTCTACATTCAAATAAATTGCGAATTAAATCATTTAAAATTTCTATTTGGGTTTTTTAGACAACGCCTCCTATCATGTCCGCCACACTACAAAAGCTGCAATAACGGATTTTTTCAGTTGACGTCTCAATACCACTTTTAGACCTTCCCGAATTCTTCTTTGTTGTTGACGTCTCAATGCCACTTTTATACCTTGCCGAATCCTTCTTTATTCCCTTTGTTTGTGACATTGGAGGATTAAATATTGGATCATGTTCATCGTAAGCTTGAAACTCCTCCTCCATTCTTGAATTATTTTCTTCTTCACGAAACTTTTCAATCACGTAACATTTTCCTTTCTCAATCAAATCCATCACGTAATTGTATCCTGGTTTTGAACAACTTCCAAGAGCACCCAAACCTTGAAAAGATTTACACAAAGCACTATACCTTGCCGTTGTTGAATCACCAACATCAACAAGAACGGGAGGATTATAAGGCAAAAAACCATCAATTTTATTTGCGCTCGCCGTCCATCTTGATTTGATAAAAATTGTTGGTATCATAATTTTTTGTTTCTTGTCAAGATAGCGTAGGATATGTTTTCAAAGCATCCCGGAATGTTCAAATTTTTTAAATTCACAATCAATATTTCCTTCCAAAGAAACCATTACCCGATACCTTCTTCTAAGATTCTCTGGCACATTATACTTCTCAACTAAATACAACTTCCACATGTAATTGGAACCATCTTTGCAACTATTTACCACATAAGATGTGCTTTTTTTAAGCTCATTTTGAAATTGCCTAAACATTTCTTTTGTGTAAATAGAAGAAGCATGATTTTCCAAGGCGGAATTAAATATCAATCTCCTTTCCTTATACTCGGTCTCGTAGTCGGCTTTAACCTCGTTAAGAATTTGTGTTTACAAAGCCTTTTGTGAATTCTCAATGAATTCTTTCAACCCGGTTGAAGCTTTCACATACTCGTCAAAAAATGAATTCATGGACTCGCTTCTTGAGGTGGTGGTCATACCGGCGGAGAAATGTTGTTTTGTGTAAGCACGAATCCATTTATCTTTTATGGCATACATATCGTTTAGCCAAACATGATCCTCGAGTCCATACTTATCAACTAAAACCTCCCACTTACCAACAAATTCCGTGGGTGACAACGACTTGTACAAACAATCATTAAAATCCCCTTTAAATTCCGGATATTGTGTGTACAAAGCCGACAATTTTTTGGGAAATTTATTACTTATGTGCCACGAACATAATATGTGCTTGGTATCCGGCAAAATCTCGGCAATAGCATTTTC
The DNA here is from genome assembly GCF_009905375.1 of Apium graveolens. Taxonomy (NCBI): domain Eukaryota; kingdom Viridiplantae; phylum Streptophyta; class Magnoliopsida; order Apiales; family Apiaceae; genus Apium; species Apium graveolens. The sequence goes on along the minus strand of NC_133650.1, from coordinate 248,899,834 downwards.
CAATGCTATATCTTGATCCGTAATAATAGTGAGGGGAGGTTTGTTTCCGACGGCTTCCAACCATGTCTTCAAAACCCATTTATATGAAATCTCCGTCTAATCCCGCATGAGTGCAAACCCGAACAAGATATTTTGGTAATGGTGATTGACCCCGGTTATTGGTATAAACGGCATACAATACCTATTGGTCCTATATGTGGAGTCAAATGAAACAACATCTCCAAAATTCGTGTATGCGTTCAATGATCGATGATCAACCCAAACCAAACCTCTAACTCTATTTTCTTCATCCAAATCAACTTGATAGAAAAAGTTTCCAAATTTTTTTTCTTTCAATTATCGTAGCAATGCCATCCCACTCCCCGCATCACCGGAATCGAACACCCGTCGTCGAATATCACGAATTATGTTACGAGCATCTTGATTAGAAAATTCAAGTTTTTCCACACCACCCCATGTTTCACCAAGAAATCTCATCGCTTTAGCGGTTTTAATGCCCGATTTATCAAATAACTCAAGCAATGCTCGGGTAACCGGATCTATATTTTTGGACCTTTGCATGAATTGTACTTTATCCAAGGTTACCATATCATAATCATGCTCTAATTTAACCAAAGTTACTTCCCATTTATCATTTTTAACTCTATGAGTGACACACATTCGAGCACTACAATTTGTTCTCGGAATTACATCTCTAATCCTTCTTTTTTCCTTTCTTTCATCATCAACATCCAATTTCGTACTAGAACCTAGTCTTCCACCCTTACGACAAATATACAAACGAGAGGAGATACCATTACCCCGTGAATGTCTATGAGTACTCCTAATAATAATCTCAAATCCAACACTTCTACCATAATCTCTATAAAATTTTTCGGCTTCATCCAAAGTGTTAAAAAACATACCAACGCAAGGCACAACACTATTCATATTTGATTTTGAAAAACCGTAACCTTTTTTGTCAAAACTCATATCATCATCTCCATCATCATCATCAACATCATCATCACTTATATTCATTTTCTCTTCTCTACAAAAATCATCATCATTCAATTTTCCTTTTCCCTTACAATCTCCCTCTTCTTTTTATGATATTTCACTTTTTCCATATACTCAATATCATCATCATCCATATTCCTTTTTTTCCATATACTCAATATCATCATCATCCATATCCAATTTTTTCTTACATTTATAATTATCAACATCTATCAATTCATTAACATCATCTATAATAAGCTTACGATAAACCGGTGTTAGGGCGAAAACATGCACTAATATTCACGCAAGTATACACGTTCGCAAGTAATATAGAATACTTTCTAGTTCGTTCCCTCAGAGACTCAGACTAAGTTATTGTCTAATTAAACTCACTCACCAATGTATGACTACTTCTCAATGTTAAGATAATAACACTTAAAATTGTTGATTAAATATTAACTATAATTAACTACTTAATTAACCACTTAACTAACACTTCAATTTATCAATAATAAAACACTCATGAGATCACAACTTCATTATTACTTCCTTCTATAGCCATTGTTATTACCTTTAGCATGTGACAGTGATGACATTAATCGAATAACACGAAACTGATAAAAGCCAACTTTCATTGTACTAATACCATTCTACCAAGCATCCACAATTAAGATAGAAGTTGAATAGTCATCAATCATGTTGAGTTTCTATATGTCTACAGAAATTGACAACACAACGATTTAAGCACAAGTTATCCCTTTTGATTACATAGGGCAAATAAAACTGTTAGAGTTACCCACTAATCATGCACAACGTACATGAACCTATGCTAGCATGGCAAGTTCTAAATCTCAAGATCCACCGTCGCTTCACAAGAGATTAACACCCTATCTTATATGTTCGCGACGCACATAAGACGAATACGCACAACCAATACTAGATATCATGCAATCATCACACACTAAAGTATTAAACAATTAACTAAAGAATTCCATAATAAATCCGTTGCAACCCCATGATCACGATTAGCCCATAATAGAACTTATCGCCATCATGGGTTCATATGAAATCATGATAAACAACACAAGAAAATAATAACTAAACTAATTATATTAAAACAGAGTACGTCACAAGAGTAAATAAGTCAAAGCAAGAAAACTAGCATCCAACGTTACAACGAAACAAGAATCACAAGAAAATATGCTTCCTCTTCGCTGCAGTGTACTAAATCGGTCTTCTTCCTCATCTCCTTCGCTTCTTGCGCCAAACACAATCTAAAACATAATCTCCTTCATATTCTCTATGAAAATGTCTCAAATCTACTTATATAATAGTCCCATAAAACTCAGATTACATAGAAGTTGGAGCCAAACAGAAGTAGAAGTCTAAAATAATTCAGCTTTTTCCCCGACCCTGCGCGGCCGCTCAGCATTTCTGCGCGGGCGCGCAAGGCTGCTGCGCGGCCGCTCAGCATTGCTGTGCGGGCGCGCAGGACCTTACTGGAAAAATTCCAGGTTTGCTCCGTTTTTTCGCCGTAATCTGCCGGTTCTTTTCCTCTCACAATGGTGAACACATGCCAAGGCTTATTCTTGATGATTCCTCCTCCGAAATGCAACTAATACCCTGAAATGCATAAACACTAGAAAAACGCATCAAATACACAAAATACTTGATTTCAAGACACCAATTTAAGCCATTTTAAGACGTTCTAAGTGGTATAAAATGCCACTTATCATACCCCCAAACTTAAATCGATGCTTGTCCTCAAGCATCACAGACTCAAAACAAATAAAAATATGCATGAATGCAATCTATATGAAAATGCAACGATCCCCCTTACTACAATTAACCAACCAAATTGTCACGTCTCAACGAATGCAGTTAGACACTAAAGATCAATAAACTCATGCAAACGGACATACAGCCAGAAACGTGGTGTGTGCAAATGCTTAACAGATATGCTTCAGAACTAGACCAATTACTATGACTAGACTATCCTCAAGGCAATCCTACGATTATACAAAGAATAAAAATTCTAGGCACAAAGTGATATACAACACTACAAGAACTCTGGAGCTTACTACAGAATCGTGCTTTTTATTTACAACTCAAATGCTTATTTGACCGTGCAATGAGTGAGGTCCACAAAAGACTTATACAATGGTATCCATGTAACGAGCGTTAGGTTAGCGGATCCCAGACTCTAAAAGCCTTAGGTCACTAGGCACAAAGTCCCCTAAGAACTTAATAACTCGAATACCAAAGAGCCCACTCTTGATCAATTATGCAATTTTTTTTTTCTTTTCTTTTCTGAGCAAGTGCGTTTCGCTCCATCTTGCTCAACCCTAGACTACTCGCATAACATGCGAGCCGGCTACTAGCCATTTGACGCCTAGCCACAACTAGCAACAAATTCCATTTTTACTCCATTTTTTTTTCTTTTTCATGCCTTTACCACTAAGAACCTATTATCAAATTTTAAGCATAATAAATAGATTATCCTCGAAAATAATCAGATCATAACAACAATCTAGCCCTTAAGCATTCTCTAAGACTTAGTGAAAATACAAGTGCTTTTAACATGCATATCAACCTACACAACTTAATATCACTTTAATGCTATCACTACACTCGCATCAATATCACAATTCAGTCGATAAATCATTGCAAAAGGGATCATGGTATATGCATGAGCTATATGATATGACAAACAAATAAAGCTATATAAAAAAAAACTATATGAACTAACTATCATGAATATGCAGCTATATGACACACACAAAATATTCCTTAACTACCACCCCCAAACTTAAAATCTTCACTGTCCCCAGTGAAGGTAGTAGAAAGGAACACAGGGTATACCTACTCGGAGTCATCATCATCATCACCCTCAGTGGGTGGAGTATCAGGCGGCGGGTATGCAGAGTCCTCACCAAAAACTGGCCACTGGATATCAGCTCCAAGGCCTCGAAAAGCAGTCCCTAACGCAAGAGTGAGCTCCTGAGCAAACCTGCTCTGCGTCTCATACATGGCATCCATCCACCGTGAAAGCCTCCTATACTGGGCATCACCCATCCCAGCACCCACCCTCCTGAGCTCTCGAAGAACCAGCCTCACCACGCCCTGGCCTAGCCATAGTAGCACCTCGTGCTTGACGTCCTCCTGGAAGACGATAACCCAGCCCATGCTCCTCAGGCTCACCACCGGTCCACTCCTGCATCCCATTCAGAGTGCCAGAATCTATCGGAGCTGCTGGCAACTGCAACTGCTCATGAGCCGGCCAGTTCACTCCTACTGCTCGGCATAGCTTCATAACCGTGGATGCATAAGGGATGTTCATATGCTTTGCTCCCCTCAAAAACTTCAGAATTCCTTGGTAGATAAACTCACCAAGATCCACATAGTATTCCTCATTCAGAATTCCCCACAACAACTGTGCTCTCTCAACTGTGACCTCGTGTGCATGTGAAGAAGGCAAAATATTAGCACATATAAATGCATTCCATGCACGGGCATACCTGTTCATGGCGATCGCCGGAAAGTGACGATACTCATTATTGGCTGGACTGCGGTTCCAAACTGTGCCCGGTCGACAGAGAGTCGCACAAATCAAATCCAAGTCAAAATCCTCAGCAGTCTTTTCATTCCAGTTCTCCTCCTCGGGCTTCCTCTCTCGCTGTCCAATCACACGGCGAATCGCCGCAGGATGATAATCAACCGTCAGCCCACGAACTACAGAAAACCCATTCTTTTCAGCCTTCGCGTTCGTGTAGAACTCGCGAACAACACTCATCGGTACTGCTTCGGGTGACTCACAAAAAGCTATCCACCCCTTCTCTGCAATCATGGGCAACAACTCACCATCCCTCCCTGATGGTAAAAACCCCCTCTCCTTCAGAATCGGCTTCCCCAACAGCCTAGTGTACTCCTCCTCCGCAGCTCTGTCAGTTAACCGAGGCCTTGCAGCAGTACCCCTTGATGAATCAGCAGTAGGAACTGTGCTGCTGCTGTCAATAGTGCGTGCTCTCTTGGGTGCCATTGATTTGTGAATAAAAGTGTGTAAGAACTGATTTTTGATGTTTATGAGAGGGTTTAAGTGTAGGAAGTTTGTGGGAGATATGTAGGATAGGTGTATGTATATATAGGATGTGGAGTAGGTTAAATTAGACTAGGAGTGGGGTTGAGGGATAAAATCATGGGGTAATGTGAAAAGAATTCGTGGGTTTATGGGCTGTGATGGGTTTTTGTGTTTTTGTTTGTTTTTTTTTTTTTTCTGAACTGTAAAAAATTTTCTGGAACTCGACCCCTGCGCGGCCGCTCAGCATTTCTGCGCGGGCGCGCAGCAAGCTGCGCGACCGCTCAGCATAGCTGCGCGGGCGCGCAGAGGGTCTGTGGAAAATTTTTTTTCAGCCCCTATTTTCTGATTTTTTTGTGTTTTTGGATAGGTTATTAACTTCTAAGGGTTCCTGTAACAACAATTCATGGGTTGCCTCCCACGCAGCGCTTCTTTTTCGTCATTAGCTTGACGTTCCGTACCTTTCTCAAGTAGTCAACAAAATGGCACTAACCACCTCTCGGTTTGCCATGTCCCCATAGTAGTGCTTCAACCGTTGACCGTTAACCTTGAATGCTTGGTCCGAATCATTCTCAAAAATTTCCACCGCTCCATGTGGAAACATAGTTTTGACAATAAAAGGTCCAGACCACCTTGATTTTAACTTCCCAGGAAAAAGTCGGAGCCGAGAGTTGAATAACAGAACTTGTTGCCCTGGCACAAATAACTTAGGATGTAGCTTCCTATCGTGCCACCTCTTCACCTTTTCCTTATACATTTTGTTATTCTCGTACGCTTGAAGTCGAAATTTATCAAGTTCATTAAGCTGAAGCATTCTTTTCTTACCAGCTGCATCTAAATCCAGGTTCAATTTCTTCAATGCCCAGTAGGCCTTATGCTCAAGCTCCGCCGGTAGATGACATCCCTTACCGTACACCAACTGAAACGGTGACATCCCAAGTGGAGTTTTGTATGCTGTTCTGTAAGCCCAAACAACTTCATCGAGCTTTAAAGACCAATCCTTCCTTGACGGACAAACAACCTTCTCTAGAATGTGTTTTATCTCTCTGTTAGACACTTCCGCTTGACCATTTGTTTGCAGATGATAGGCAGTAGCTACTCGATGATTCACATTATAACGCTGCATCATAGAAGTGAACTTACGGTTGCAAAAATGCGATCCTTCATCACTTATGATTACCCGAGGCGCTCCAAACCTTGTGAAAATTTGCTTATGAAGAAAATTTAGTACTACCTTTGCATCATTTGTCGGTAAAGCTTTAACTTCGACCCATTTTGAAACATAATCGACTGCCAGCAAGATGTACTGATTATTGTAAGACGAGATAAAAGGCCCCATAAAATCGATTCCCCATACATCAAAGACCTCGACTTCAAGCATCACATTTAATGGCATCTCATCTTTCCTTGACAAATTTCCCACTCTTTGGCAACGATCACACCTTAAAACAAACTGATGAGCATCCTTGAACAAAGTAGGCCAGAAAAAACCTGCTTGCAGAATACGAGCTGCCGTCTTCTCACCTCCATAGTGTCCACCATAAACCGTGGAATGGCAGTCTCGTAATATCCCCTCCGTCTCACAGAACGGGATACATCTCCTGATGATCTGATCAGCTCCCTGTCTAAACAAATATGGTTCATCCCACATATACCACTTCACCTCATGCAGAAACTTCTTCTTTTGAGCGGATGTCAAATTAAGCGGCATTATATTGCTGACAAGATAGTTTACAATATCTGCAAACCATGGTTCTTCCTCCTGAATTGTAAACAACTGCTCATCCGGAAAAGATTCATTGATTAACGTCCTATCTTGTGAAGTAGAATCGGGATTCTCCAACCTAGAGAGATGGTCAGCTACTTGATTCTCAGTACCTTTTCTATCTTTGATCTCTAACTCAAATTCTTGAAGTAAAAGCACCCAACGAATGAGTCTCGACTTTGAATCCTTCTTAGAAACCAGATAGCGAATAGCTGCATGATCAGTGAATACTGTCACTTTCGTACCAAGCAGATAAGATCGAAATTTCTCAAAGCCAAAGACTATAGCCAAAAGTTCCTTCTCAGTAGTGGTGTAGTTCAATTGGGCCCCATTTAAAGTCTTACTCGCATAGTAGACCACATGGAAGAGATTTTTCTTGCGCTATCCCAGAACTGCACCTACCGCATAGTCACTCGCATCACACATCATCTCAAACGGTTTTGTCCAATCTGGTGCTGTAATAACTGGTACCGTGATCAAATTCTCCTTGAGAGTCTCGAATGCTGCCAAACATTCATCATCAAATTTGAAAGGCACATCTTTCTCAAGTAAATTGCACAACGGCTTAGATATCTTTGAAAAGTCCTTGATGAATCGCCGATAAAAACCCGCATGACCGAGAAAACTACGGATTCCTTTCACCGAATTAGGTGGGGGAAGATTTTCAATGACTCCCACCTTGGCCTTGTCCACCTCCAGACCTTTGCTAGAGACCTTATGCCCAAGGATAATGCCTTCACGCACCATAAAATGACATTTCTCCCAATTAAGCACCAAATTAGTTTCCACGCATCTTTTGAGTATGGCGCGCAGATTATTCAAACATTCATCATATGAGTGTCCAAAGACGGAGAAGTCATCCATGAACACTTCGACGTTATTTCCAATCATGTCAGAGAATATAGCTATCATACATCTCTGAAAGGTGGCCGGGGCGCCATATAACCCAAACGAAACTCTACGAAAAGCAAATGTGCCAAATGGACAAGTGAAGGTAGTCTTTTCCTGATCCTCTGGTGCAATACAAATCTGATTATACCCGGAATAACCATCCAGAAGATAAAAATGCTCATGTCCCGCCAATCTGTCAAGCATTTGATCAATGAATGGGAGAGGGAAGTGATCCTTCCTTGTGGCTTTGTTCAATTTTCTATAATCCATGCATACTCTCCATCCTGTAACTGTTCGAGTAGGGATGAGCTCATTCTTTTCATTTGCGACCACAGTGATACCTCCTTTCTTAGGTACACATTGCACGGGGCTCACCCACGAGCTATCAGAAATAGGATAAATGATGCCTGCATCTAGCCATTTCAGAATTTCTTTCTTCACCACCTCCTTCATGATCGGGTTCAGTCTTCGCTGCTGTTCCACAGTTGGCTTACTACCTTCCTCTAACAGAATTTTATGCATACAATATGAAGGACTTATCCCCTTGATGTCTGCTATGGTCCATCCTATAGCCGATTTGAATTCTCTCAAAATCCTTAAGAGCTTGTCTTCCTCACTACCTGAAAGGTCAGCTGAAATAATAATAGGTAACGTAGATTAATCTCCTAAAAAAGCATACCTCAAGTGTTCAGGTAATGGTTTGAGCTCCAAGGTAGGTGCTTCCTCTATTGATGGTTTGAGCTTCCCTTCAGCATTCTTAAGGTCAGAAGTACCAAGAGATTCAAATGGTATGTCGAGCTTTCGCTTCCATGGAGAAGCGTTCAGATATTGTAATTGCTCGTTGCTATCTTCATCATCGCTGTCAAAATCCCCCACTAAGGCCTTTTCCAATGCATCAGACATTAGCATGTGATCGAGTTCCGAAGTAACCGCAGAATCAATCACATCCACTTTTAAGCACTCCTCATCTTCTGTAGGGAATTTCATTGCCTTGAATACGTTGAAGGTCACATCCTGATCTTGGACCCGCATAGTAAGTTCCCCTTTTTGCACATCTATCAAGGTACGACCAGTAGCCAAGAAAGGCCTCCCCAAGATTATGGGAATCTTCTTATCTTCCTCAAAATCCAGAATAACAAAATCTGCAGGAAAGAAGAGCTTATCCACCTTGACGAGCACATCCTCAACTATGCCCCTTGGGTAAGTAATGGAACGGTCCGCCAATTGTAGCGACATGTATGTGGGTTTTGGATCAGGCAGATCCAGCTTTTTAAAGATCGACAACGGCATCAGATTAATGCTTGCTCCCAAATCACAAAGGCACTTGTCAAAAGTTAGATTGCCAATGGTGCAAGGAATGGTGAAGCTTCCTGGATCTTTCAGTTTTGGTGGTAACTTTTGTTGCAGAACCGCGCTGCATTCTTCCGTGAGAGCAACGGTTTCAGGGTCATCCAGTTTCACCTTCCTTGAAAGAATAGTCTTCATAAACTTCGCATAACTAGGCATTTGTTCCAGCGCCTTAGCGAAATGTATATTGATGTGAAGTTTCTTGAACACCTCCAGAAACTTCCCGAACTGTCTATCCAGCTTTTGTTGCTGCAATCTCTTAGGAAAAGGTGGTGGAAGATAGAGCTGTTTCTCCCCTGTATTAGCCTCAGGCAGAGTGTGTTCAACAGTAGTCTTCTTTGGTTCCGCCACTTTCTCCTTTTGCTTAGATTCTTCATCTCTAACTTCAGCTTCGACTTCTTTTGCCTTTTCAGCATCAGCTACTTTTCCAGACCTTAAGGTAATAGCCTTAACTTGCTCTTTAGCTTCCTTCCTGCCTGGTACTTCCGTGTCACTGGGAAGAGTGCCAGGTTGACGATTGAGCACTGCATTGGCTAATTGACCGATTTGATTTTCCAAGGTCTTGATAGAAACCGTCTGACTCTTGCACAACAGCTTAAGTTCCTCAAAATCAGCACTCGTAGGTGCAGCTGCACTTCCCTGTTGAGGATATGATTGCCTTGTAGCATACTGCTGTGGTTGCTGGAATCCAGGTGGGTTAAACTGTTTACTTACTCCTTGCTGATATGTTGGCTGAATAGCATTCTGATTATTCCCCCAGCTGAAATTTGGATGATTTCTGTTGTTAGGATGATAGGTCGCTGGCACAGGCTGCTGTTGTCGCTGATAATTATTCACATACTGAACAGATTCGTTGACAAGAGAACACTGATCAGTAGCATGAGAACCTGCACAAAGCTCACAAACCATAGCTATTTGATTAACTCCATACGTAGCCAAAGAATCAACCTTCATTGATAGCGCTTGGAGCTGGGCTGCAATAGCGGTGGCTGCATCAACTTCCAGAATACCTGCTACCTTGCCTGACGTCATCCTCTGAGTTGGGTTTTGATGCTCATTTGCAGCCATCGTCTCGATAAGATTATACGCCTCAGTATAGCTTTTAGCCCATAAGGCGCCTCCAGCTGCTGCATCGAGCATGGGCCGAGATTGGGCCCCCAAACCATTATAAAAACCAGTGATTACCATCCAATCCGGCATTCCATGATGTGGACATTTTCTCAACATTTCCTTGTAGCGTTCCCAAGCCTCGCACATAGATTCTGTAGGTTGCTGCGCAAACTGAGTAAGAGCACTCCTCATAGCAGCAGTCTTTGCCATTGGATAAAACTTCACCAGAAACTTTTGCACAAGATCTTGCCACGTAGTGATGGACCCAGCTGGTTCAGAATATAACCAGTCTTTAGCTTTATCCCTCAGTGAGAATGGGAAAAGCCTCAACTTGATAGCCTCATCAGTCACGCCATTATACTTAAAAGTGCTGCAGATCTCGACAAAATTCCTTATGTGCATGTTGGGGTCTTCAGTTGCCGCTCCTCCAAAAGAAACAGAATTCTGCACCATCTGAATAGTGCCCGGCTTGATTTCAAAGGTGTTAGCTTGAATAGCCGGATGAAGGATGCTTGACTGAATGTCATCAATTTTAGGCCGAGAAAAATCCATAAGAGCTGGATCAGCTTGAACAATACGATCTCCCATGTTTACTGGTTCTTTCTGCTCAGTTCCTGAATCCGAATCCTCAAAATCTAACTTCTCCGGAGTATCAAGAACTTCGTCTTTCTCCTCAGCTGTATCTAAGGTCCTCTTGCGAGCACGAGAACGAGTTTGCATAAACGCTTGCTAAAGTACCTGAAACACAACCGAAAAGAGTAATTAACTACTACGTCCTAATCACTGAGTCCTAATGACCAATGATGGTAAGTACATAAACTAAACAAATACGCCGAGTCCCCGGCAGCGGCGCCAAAAACTTGTTAGGGCGAAAACATGCACTAATATTCACGCAAGTATACGCGTTCGCAAGTAATATAGAATACTTTCTAGTTCGTTCCCTCAGAGACTCAGACTAAGTTATTGTCTAATTAAACTCACTCACCAATGTATGACTACTTTTCAATGTTAAGATAATAACACTTAAAATTGTTGATTAAATATTAACTATAATTAACTACTTAATTAACCACTTAACTAACACTTCAATTTATCAATAATAAAACACTCATGAGATCACAACTTCATTATTACTTCCTTCTATAGCCATTGTTATTACCTTTAGCATGTGACAGTGATGACATTAATCGAATAACACGAAACTGATAAAAGCCAACTTTCATTGTACTAATACCATTCTACCAAGCATCCACAATTAAGATAGAAGTTGAATAGTCATCAATCATGTTGAGTTTCTATATGTCTACAGAAATTGACAACACAACGATTTAAGCACAAGTTATCCCTTTTGATTACATAGGGCAAATAAAACTGTTAGAGTTACCCACTAATCATGCACAACGTACATGAACCTATGCTAGCATGGCAAGTTCTAAATCTCAAGATCCACCGTCGCTTCACAAGAGATTAACACCCTATCTTATATGTTCGCGACGCACATAAGACGAATACGCACAACCAATACTAGCTATCATGCAATCATCACACACTAAAGTATTAAACAATTAACTAAAGAATTCCATAATAAATCCGTTGCAACCCCATGATCACGATTAGCCCATAATAGAACTTATCGCCATCATGGGTTCATATGAAATCATGATAAACAACACAAGAAAATAATAACTAAACTAATTATATTAAAACAGAGTACGTCACAAGAGTAAATAAGTCAAAGCAAGAAAACTAGCATCCAACGTTACAACGAAACAAGAATCACAAGAAAATATGCTTCCTCTTCGCTGCAGTGTACTAAATCGGTCTTCTTCCTTATCTCCTTCGCTTCTTGCGCCAAACACAATCTAAAACATAATCTCCTTCATATTCTCTATGAAAACGTCTCAAATCTACTTATATAATAGTCCCATAAAACTCATATTACATAGAAGTTGGAAGCCAAACAGAAGTAGAAGTCTAAAATAATTCAGCTTTTTCCCCGACCCTGCGCGGCCGCTCAGCATTTCTGCGCGGGCGCGCAAGGCTGCTGCGCGGCCGCTCAGCATTGCTGCGCGGGCGCGCAGGACCTTACTGGAAAAATTCCAGGTTTGCTCCGTTTCTTCGCCGTAATCTGCCCGTTCTTTTCCTCTCGCAATGGTGAACACATGCCAAGGCTTATTCTTGATGATTCCTCCTCCGAAATGCAACTAATACCCTGAAATGCATAAACACTAGAAAAATGCATCAAATACACAAAATACTTGATTTCAAGACACCAATTTAAGCCATTTTAAGACGTTCTAAGTGGTATAAAATGCCACTTATCAACCGGATTTTTCCCAACGGGTGTAAAATAATCAAAATCGTTATGCTCACTAGATGAACTTGAATAATTAAATAAATGAGATGCCATTAAAAATAGTAAAGAAAAATTAACCTCTTTTTGGCTGCAAATTGAAAAATGATAGAGAAAAATGATGAAATTGGGTTTACAAAGCAAAAAAACGAAGCTGGTAAGGCAAATTTAATGCACACTTCCGCAATGAATTATTGCGGAAGGTGTATTTAATGCTTCAGCCAACCCACGCGCTAAAATGCGCAGAAATTGTCAAAACATTAAACCCTTCCGCAATGATTCATTGCAGAAGCCAAAGCTTACGCTATGGTTCATTGCAGAAGCAGTTTTGATAATTGTTTATTTTTTGATTTTTTTTGTGAAGAAAATAATTAGTAAAAAAATTTTAAAATTCATAATAACATTCATATTACTTTTCAATATTACATAAATTTTTTATATCAATAAATTAATTTTTTTTGTAATTATTATTGTATATTTTGCCTTTTTTTGATGAAAAAAATACATTAAATATTTAAAAAATGTCTAAACATATAATACTTAATTTTAATTTGTTTTTTATAATATATAGGTATGTGAAAAAATAAATAAATATTATTTTTTGTTGAGAAAATATATTAAGCACTTGATAAGTATAAATAGAGTACAATGTCTATAAGTAAGTTATATCATTTCATTTGAAATTTCTAATACTGAATATTTAATGTTATCTTCAACACTTAAATCTTCATTATTAAATTTGATGATAAATAAATTTGAATTTATAGTCTTATGTTTGATTTTTATTTTTTTTTAAAAAAAGTACTTAATAAAATTTAAGAAAGAGATTTATATTGAATTAAACATTGAATAAAATTTAAAATAAAAAAAAGAATCACTTCCCTTGCTTACCATCATATTAGTTCGAGGAACATCAGAAAATGTTGATGAAGACAACATGGATCATGAGGGAGCATCCAGTTCTAGAGAAAACCTTCCATCTGCAAGGAAGTGGACTAAATCACATACACCTGACTTAATTATTGGAAATCCTGATGCAGGTGTCAGAACTAGAACATCTACTTCAAATGAATGTCTCTATAATTCTTTTCTCTCTCAGACTGAACCAAAGAAAGTGGAAGAAGCTCTTCAAGATGCTGATTGGGTGCAAGCAATACAGGAAGAGTTAAATGAATTTGAAAGAAACAAAGTGTGGACCCTAGTGCCAAGACCAAAAAACAGATCTGTTGTTGGTACAAAGTGGGTGTTCAGAAACAAAACTGATAGTGATGGCATAATTATAAGGAATAAAGCAAGGCTGGTTGCAAAAGGATATTCTCAACATGAGGGAATTGATTATGATGAAACATTTGCACCAGTTGCTAGATTGGAAGCCATAAGGATATTTTTGGCTTATGCTGCTCACAAGAAGTTTACTATCTTTCAAATGGATGTGAAAAGTGCTTTTCTCAATGGAGAATTGGAAGAGGAAGTATATGTTGAACAACCTCCAGGCTTTGTAGATTCCAAATTTCCAAATCATGTCTACAGGCTTGATAAAGCACTTTATGACCTTAAGCAAGCTCCAAGAGCATGGTATGAGACTTTAGCTCAGTTTCTTCTGGAAAGTGGATTTAACAGAGGAACTATTGACAAAACTCTGTTCTACCTCAACCATGGAAAGGACTTACTTTTGGTACAGATATATGTTGATGATATCATTTTTGGTTCTACAAATGACAGACTTTGTAAGAAGTTTGCCAAACTGATGCAGTCAAGATGTCAAATGAGTATGATGGGGAACTTAGCTATTTTCTGGGCCTTCAAGTCAAGCAGAATGAAAAAGGTACTTTTATTTGTCAATCCAAGTATACCAGAAATTTGGAATGCAAGATTGTTCAAGTGCATCCACTCCCTTGGCAACTGCAACAAAATTAGATAAGGATACTGGTATATCAGTAGATATTACTGATTACAGAGGTATGGTTGACTACTACTCTATCTAACTGCTAGTAGACCTGATATCATGTATGCTACCTGTCTTTGTGCAAGATTTCAAGCAGATTCAAGAGAACCTCACTTAACAGATGTGAAGAGAATTTTCAAGTATCTTAAGGGAATAGTTGATCTGGGATTGTGATATCCTAAAGAATCAGATTTTAAACTAATAGGTTACTCAGATGCAGATTTTACAGGATGCAAAATTGACAGGAAAAGTACAAGTGGAAGCTGCCAATTTCTTGGAGGCAGATTGGTATCTTGGTTTAGCAAGAAACAAAAGTCAATTTCCATATCAACTGCAGAAGCAGAGTACATTGCTGCAGGAAGCTGTTGTGCACAGATTCTTTGGATGAAGAATCAGTTACTGGATTATGGGTTAACATATTTTAAAATCCCTATTTACTGTGATAATCAAAGTGCTATTGCTGTGACAAGTAATCCAGTTCAACGCTCTATGACAAAGCACATCAGCATTAGGTACCACTTCATAAGGGAAATGTGGATGAAGGTACAGTGGAATTGCACTTTATTCCAACAGATCAACAACTAACAGATATCTTCACAAAACCACTG
This sequence comes from Apium graveolens, assembly GCF_009905375.1. NCBI lineage: Eukaryota > Viridiplantae > Streptophyta > Magnoliopsida > Apiales > Apiaceae > Apium > Apium graveolens. The sequence goes on along the minus strand of NC_133650.1, from coordinate 248,884,759 downwards.
TGTGAAGCTACTTTTACAAGATTGGTAAATGAACTTTGAATGGTTTCAGGTTCTTTCTCTAAATCTGCTTAGTTTTTGTTCTAATGCATCAGATTTTATGATCAGTATTTACAGAAATTACTATCTTTATGTATTCTGTGCTTAATTGAAAATTGCTAAAATACTGATTGTTGTCTGATATGAATTTCTAAACTCTGATAGTGAGATGAATGTTTCTGTGACCATTCAATCCAATGAGGATAACTATGCTAGATGCTGACCTGGTAGTCTTTAATATACTAAAGATCCCATGTTTGAAGTAATTATTTATGTGGAAATCTTTTAACACAAGCAAATTATGATACTGAGCTTAATTGAAGTTTACTTTGTGTATCTCATTACTAAGTCACAAACTGGAATAGTGCTTCTTATCTGTTAAGTTCTGATGTTAGTAAATCTGATGGATGTACTACGTGCTGATAAACCTCACTTATCAAAAGAAAAAGAAAAATTAAAATCAGGTACTCCTTTGAGATCTAGAGTAAAAACTGTGGAAGGGAAGACCCAAGTGCATTGCTGGTATTAAGTAATATGCATCAGAAAAGTAAAATAAATATTTTTCTTGGTGACTTTTCACACTCCATGGTTACTGAAGAAATACTCTGATAATAGCGTAAATTCTGATAAGCAGTCGTGACTCACTTACACTGAGAAGCCACTGTAATATGGAATTTCAAAAGATGCATAAAATGAGCACAAAACAGTTGAGGTGGATTCATGCATGAACTCATTCTAAAGTAGACTTCAAAATCATGACAGATTTTGAGCAAAGTTCTTAGTTATGCCTTATTTTTAAGATATACTGAAGTGAATCAGACTTTAATCTTTATCTGATATTTAGCTTACTGCACACACATACACTCCATATGAATGATGAAAATTACTGTGGTGATAAATGTTGTTTTAGATGAACGTTTAAGTGTCAGTTGCATAAATTCTGGGGACAAATTCTGATGAAAGTTCAGATGATTAAGTTCTAAAGAAACGAAATCAGAATTTGTGTGAAGAATTACAGATATAGGTATTCACTTTTCGAGTTAAGAAATCATGTTCTGATAACTGTTAAGTTCTGATATAAGTCTAAGTTCTGATATTAAACTCTGATTCTTTACTTGACTTATTTGTGGTTAAACTCTGAAATAGTCTTATTTAAAATCAGAATATGTTTGGGTGAAGTATTAATAGTCCACATAATTTGGGTTAGTGGTACTCGTCTATGCACAGTAATTTCTACTTGTTTCGTGTGCGCATTAAATCCTGTTTTAAACTTCCAATGCCTGTTATTATTCTCATCAGTCTAGGGAGACGAGGTAGAATTATTTCTACCTGTAACCATTCAATTTTCCTCGCGTCTCTTGATATTCTATTGGTTATATAAACCAACGTCTCATTCCAACCAACACATCTCTCATTTTCTCTCAAACTCATTTTTTTTCATCACAAACATGGTTCATTTCAACTTAGTTCAGAACTATGACACTTTCACTATCAATTTGAGGTGTATTGAATGGCAGCAGGAATGGCATGTCACTGCCATTCCTGATGAAATCTGGGACTCAGTTCCCCAAGAGGTTCTCACAGACCTCTTTGTTAGGAATATGTGTATTAGTTTGATGATAAGTTAAGAAAAACACTTAAGTAGAAATCTAGTGTTTGTAGCCTCAACGGATAAGACCATCTTGGCTATCCGTTGAAGGAGTAGCTTTACTTAGCAATAAGTTTAGTATTGTAGCACATTTCACTCTCTGGTTTCAAGCTGTAATTCTTAGATGTTGTTAGGAAATAATCAGTCATGTTGACTACTAATGGATGTACAAATAGGAGGGCTAATTGTAAATATTTCATGCCTTGTAATTTTGTATAAGTGAAGAAGTGTCAACGGATATTGAAGACCTTCAACGGATAAGAAACAAAGCTTCAACGGATGTCAATAATGCTTCAACGGATAATATCCATCAACGGATAAATGCTTCAACGGATAATATCCATCAACGGATAAGTGCTTCAACGGATAAAGACTTCAACTGATAATGCATCAATGGATAAAGCTTCAACGGATAAAGCCTCAACGGATAAGGCATCAACGGATGAAAGCTTCAACGGATGCTTAGTTCATTAGCAGTTAATAGTGACAATTCACAAGCTGACTGAGGCACATGGGTTGACAAAGACATACTGGAATGTGGAAGCCTCTAGGAGGAATCAAGAAAATGCAGCATTTCCATTCTGATGCAAACAAGGAAGTATTCAAAGATTTACAGATTATCCTAGATTGCATTGGATAGAGAAATGAAGAAGAAACATGTGAAGAATCTTTTCAATTGTATTTTTTATAGTTTGTCTTCACTTGTAAACTTGGTGATATATAAACCAAGTAGCAGCTAGTAATTAGATATGAATTTTCCTTGAGCTATTTAGAAATATCAAAAGAGAAAATCATCTAGTTTGTACTAGGAAGCAGCCGTGATTTAATTCTTTGAATCACAGATTTTCTGAAATAACACATCTCTGGTGGAACAACAAATCCACCAGAAAAGTTTTTAAGTTCTTTGTGCTCATTACATTTGTGTTTGAATATATATCTGTCTGCATCAGCTTCAAGCAATTCACACACATTTGATCACTCAAACACTTAGCCTTAGAAACTGCTCAAAACTTGAAAAAGTTTTGAGATTTACATTCAACCCCCCTCCTGTAAATCTCATTGTTAGTCCACTGGGAATAACAATTGGTATCAGAGCAAGCTCTTAACATACAAAGAGTTTAAAGATCTATTCTGCTAACATCATGAGTGCACAGAAGAATCCTCCTGCTAACATCATGAATAGGAAGGATATTGGTGTAAAGATCCCAGTCCTGGAAAAAGATAATTATCATCACTGGAAAGTGAAGATGCATTTACATCTTCTTTCTCAAGATGAAAGCTACATCAACTGTATTGAAAATGGTCCTCACATCCCTCACAAAGTAGCCACAGCCGCTACTGCAACAGTTGCTGTTGGACAGTCCATTCCCAAGTCAAAAGCAGAATGGACTATTGAAGACATGGAAGAAATCCGCAAGGATAAGAGAGCTATGAACATTTTGTTTAATGGCTTAGATCAAGATATGTTTGACAATGTCATCAATAGCCAAACTGTAAAGGAAGTTTGGGATACTGTACAAATCATCTGTGAAGGTACTGAGCAGGTCAGAGAGAACAAGATGCAGCTTCTTATTCAACAGTATAAATATTTTCACTTTGAAGAAGGTGAATCATTAAATGATACCTTCAACAGGTTTCAGAAACTGTTGAATGGATTGAAGCTGTATGGTAGAGTGTACCAAGTCAAGGATTCCAACTTAAAATTTCTTAGGTCTCTGCCAAAGGAATGGAAGCCCATGAATGTCTCTTTGAGAAATTCTCAAGATTATAAGAACTTCACACTTGAAAGACTATATGGAATTCTGAAGTCTTATGAACTTGAAATGGAGCAGGATGAGCTGTTGGAAAAGGGAAAGAGAAAAGGAGGAACAGTTGCTCTTGTAGCTGACAGTGAGAAGATGGAAGCCAGGAATGAGGAGAAGACAATGCCAAGTCTCAAAATTGGCACAAGCAAATCAGAATCAAGCAAGGGTAAAGAGCAAGTTGCTGAGGATGAAGACAATTCCAGTCAGGATGAATCTGATGATATTGAAGAACATTTGGCCTTTCTGTCCAGGAGGTTTGCAAAAATGAAGTTCAGGAAAAACACAAAGTTCACTAAGCCAAACAAAAACATGGTGGACAAATCAAAGTTCAAATGTTACAACTGTGGCATTAGTGGACACTTTGCAAGTGAGTGTAGGAAGCCAAATTCTGAGAAAAAAAAATTTGAGCAAGTTGATTACAAAAAGAAGTATTTTGATTTGCTCAAACAAAAGGAAAGAGCTTTTATCACTTAAGATGATTGGGCAGCAGATGGGGTAAATGAAGATGATGATGTGGAATATGTCAACCTAGCCCTGATGGCTAATTCTGATGAAAATGAAACTAGTTCATCAAGCAACCAGGTGATTACTACTGATCTCTCTCAGCTTTCTAAACATGAATGCAATGAAGCCATAAATGATATGACCAATGAATTATATCATTTGCGTGTTTCCCTTAAATCACTAGCAAAAGAAAACACTAGGATCAAGGAGAATAATGTGTTTTTAAGTGATGGGAATGCTGTGTTAGAGGATCAGGTAATTGAGCTTGAAAAGATAAAACTTAAATGCTTGACTGTTGAAAGTGAACTAGCAGAAGCTGTTAAGAAAGTAGAAATTCTTTCTACACAGTTAGAAAGTGAGCAAGAGGTAATCAAGGCCTGGAAAACATCTAGGGATGTTAGTGTTCAGATTGCAAAGGTTCAGGGAATTGAATCATTCTGTGAGGATGCCTGGAAGAAAAACAAAAAGGAGTTAGAATTAATTGATGGATTGTCAACGGATGTGGAATCAACGGATGATGAAAGTTATCCGTTGAAGGAAGAAAAGGAGCATCCGTTGAAGGCTCATCAATTAAAACAGGCAAGTTCTTTTAAAAATAAAAGTCTCAATAAAAAGAATGATTCAACTCTCAAGAACTTTGTCAAAGAAGGAGCTAGCACATCCAGAGATGTCAGTAAGGTGAATATAGGACACATGACTTTAGATCAGCTAAAAGATAGGCTTAAGTTGGTTGAGGATAAGAAGGAAACTAAAAGAAAATCTAAAAGAAATGGGAAGGTAGGGATTAATAAACATAACAATTACACACCTGATAGGTATGCTCCTAGAAAAAGCTGTGTGCATTGTAAAAGTGTTGATCACCTATATGATAATTGCAAATCTGTTAAAAATGCTCCCATGCCTTCAAATCCCTCCATGCCTAACATGTCTATGTCACCTCTGCATGCTATGCCTGTTATGTCTCACCAGAATCCCCATGCACATTTTGCAAACATGCCATATATTAACAATCCTTATTTTACTGCATTTAGTATGCCTCAAATGCCATACAATATGCCTATGTGGAATAACATGTTTGCACAACCTATGCCTTATCAAATTCAATCAAATGTGTTAAATGATTCTGTGACTAACCCTACACTTCAACCAACCACATCTGAGACCAAGGTTGACCCAAAGTTACCTAAGTCAAAAGATGCAGGAGGAATGAAGTCTAGGAAAAAGACTAACAAGGCTGGACCCAAGGAAACTTGGGTACCAAAATCAACTTGATTGATTTTGTTGTGTACAGGGACAAAGAAGGAATCTATGGTACTTGGACAGTGGTTGTTCAAGACACATGACAGGAGATTTCACCCTGCTCACAGAGTTTAAGGAGAGAGCTGGCCCTAGCATAACCTTTGGAGATGACATCAAAGGATTCACTATGGGATATGGCTTGATTTCAAAAGAAAATGTCATCATTGATGAAGTTGCATTGGTTGATGGTCTCAAACACAATTTATTGAGCATCAGTCAACTATGTGACAGAGGGAATACTGTTTCATTCAATTCTGAAGCCTGTATTGTCACAAGTAAAAAGGACAATAAAGTGGTTCTAACTGGAGTTAGAAAAGGGAATGTGTACTTAGCTGATTTTAACTCTACAGATGCAGAATCCATTACTTGTCTTCTCAGCAAAGCAAGTCCAGTTGAAAGTTGGCTATGGCACAAGAAGCTGTCCCATTTGAATTTCAAGACAATGAATGATCTAGTCAAAAAGGACTTAGTTAGAGGAATGCCTCTAGTGGAATTCACAAGGGATGGACTGTGTGATGCTTGTCAGAAAGGAAAGCAAAAGAAAGTATCATTCAGTAAGAAGCTTGAATCTGCAATTGATGAACCACTATAACTTCTACACATGGATCTTTTTGGACCAGTCAATGTATTGTCAATTTCAAGGAAAAGATACTGCCTAGTGATTGTAGATGATTTCTCAAAGTTTTCATGGGTTTATTTTCTTGGATCAAAGGATGAAGCTAGTGAAATCATCATCAATCATATCAAGCAAGTCAACAATCATCCTGATTTCAAAGTAAGGAATATTAGGAGTGACAATGGAACTGAGTTCAAGAATTCAACCATGAAGTTGTTCTGTGAAGAAAGTGGGATCATGCATGAGTTCTCAGCTCCAAGGACTCCACAACAAAATGGTGTGGTGGAAAGGAAGAACAAATCGCTAATTGAAGCTGCAAGGACAATGCTTGAAGAGTCAAAACTCCCAACTTATTTTTGGGCTGAGGCTGTTAACTGTGCATGTTACACTCAGAATATTTCTCTAATCAATCAGGCAAAATGCATGACTCCCTATCAATTATTCAAGAGAAGAAAACCAACTTTAAACTTTCTACATGTCTTTGGTTGCAAATGCTACATTTTAAGGAATCAATCTGATCACAAAGGGAAGTTTTATGCAAAGGCTGATGAAGGAATATTTGTTGGTTATTCTGCTGGAAAATCATATAGGGTCTACAATCTAAGAACCAACATTGTCATGGAATCTGTACATGTATTTGATGATAAAAAGATTGATGGACTAACAGATGAGGGACATTATGAAGGACTCAAATTTGACAACATTGAGATATACTGTGATGATAGTGAAGATGAGAATGATGAAGAAGGCATCTCAAGAAGAATTCAGAATCTGCCTTTGGATAATGCACAGAATGCTGCATCCGTTGAAAGTCATAATTCAGCTTCCGTTGAAAGAAGCGATGCAGCATCCGTTGAAAGACAAAGTGCATCATCCGTTGAAGTTCATAATGAAGCATCCGTTGATCACAGTCTGTCAACGGATAATCAATTCACTTCATCAGTTGATAGAGCTCCCAATTCCTTTCAAAGGATCAGCAACTCAGGGGGAGTTTCAACAAATCAACATTCTATCTCACATCATGACAATACTGAGGCAACCTCGTCTAGGGCTAATCTATCACCTCAAAGGAAATGGACCAAGAATCACCCTTTTGAACTGATCATTGGTAATGCTACATCAAAAGTACAAACTAGAAGGGCTACTCAAGATGAATGTCTGTATAGTAGCTTTCTATCACAGGAGGAACCTAAGAGAGTGGAAGAAGCTCTATTGGATCCAGATTGGATTTTAGCAATACAAGAGGAGCTAAACCAATTTGAGAGGAACAAAGTATGGAAGCTGGTACCCAAGCCAAAGAACAAGAGTTCTATTGACACAAAATGGGTATTCAGAAACAAGATGGATGAAAATGGCATTGTCATAAGGAATAAAGCCAGATTGGTTGCTAAAGGCTATTCTCAACAAGAGGGAATAGATTTTGATGAAACATTTGCTCCAGTTGCCAGACTTGAAGCCATCAGAATCTTTCTAGCCTATGCAGCTAATGCCAATTTCAAAGTCTATCAAATGGATGTCAAGAGTGCATTTCTAAATGGGGAATTGGAGGAAGAAGTTTATGTAAGCCAACCTCCAGGTTTTGAAGATCCAAATTTTCCAGACCATGTGTATTATCTGTTGAAAGCACTCTATGGACTAAAGCAAGCACCTAGAGCCTGGTATGAGACTTTGTCAAAGTTCCTTCTAGATAATCACTTCACAAGAGGTACTGTTGACAAAACTCTCTTCTTTAGAAATGTTAATGGCTCTAAGATACTTGTACAAATTTATGTAGATGATATTATATTTGGATCTACAGATGATAAGCTTTGTAAAAAGTTTGCTAAATTAATGCAAAGTAAATATGAAATGAGCATGATGGGAGAGCTAACTTACTTTCTTGGTTTACAAGTTAAACAAGTTAGTGGTGGAATTTTCATTAGTCAAACTAAATATATTTATGATCTTTTAAAGAAGTTTGACTTAATGGATTGTTCACCTGCAAAAACTCCCATGGCCACTGCCACTAAGCTTAAATTAAACAAGGCTGAAAAGTCTGTGGATATTACAAGTTATAGAGGCATGGTTGGCTCACTTTTATATTTAACTGCTAGTAGACCTGATATAATGTTTTCTACATGTCTCTGTGCTAGATTTCAAGCTGACCCTAAAGAATCTCACTTAGTGGCTATTAAAAGAATTTTCAGATATCTCAAGGGGACTCCAAATCTAGGAATTTGGTACCCTAGAGAGTCTGGTTTTGATCTAATTGGCTACTCAGATGCAGATTATGCAGGTTGCAAAATAGACAGGAAAAGCACAACAGGCACCTGTCAATTTCTAGGGAACAAGCTTGTATCATGGTTCAGCAAGAAGCAGAATTCTGTTTCCACATCAACAGCTGAAGCTGAGTACATTGCTGCTGGTAGTTGCTGTGCACAGATACTATGGATGAGGAATCAACTATTTGACTATGGTCTGACTGTTGACAAAATTCCAATATTCTGTGACAACACAAGTGCCATTGCCATTACTGAAAATCCAGTGCAGCACTCAAGAACCAAGCACATTGATATCAAGTACCACTTCATTAGGGAACATGTGATGAAAGTTACAGTGGAGCTTCATTTTGTTCCAAGTGAAAAGCAGATTGCAGACATATTTACCAAGCCACTTGATGAATCAACATTCACAAGATTAGTAGGTGAGTTAGGTATGCTTAATTATTCATAATATATGTCATCAATATAATCTTCCTTGAAGCCTGAAATGAATTTGCTGCAAGAACAAAGTTGGCTTTAATCAAGACTTATCCTATCAACGGATATTCCCTATCCGTTGAAAGCCAAAATTGTTCTATCAACGGATATTCATTATCCGTTGAAAGACAAATACATTTCTGGTAATTTTATCCTTCAACGGATAAAATGGTGTTGTTCATCAACAGATAACTATTTCCCTTATCCGTTGATGTGTCACGTCAGTTACTATAAGTGAGTCACAACCGTTGATTCTTTTACTCAACCGTTGATACAGATATACAGTGTTGTATGTAATTGTATTTAAGGTAGTTTTCAGAATTTCTACAGTTTTATTTATTCTTGAACGGCTGTAACTTACTTAAAATTATCATTCAATCATTTTATTTACGTTTTAATTCAAGAAAGTATAAAAGCCCAATTGAACTCTTATTCTCACTTTACGCTTTCTTGCAATTCTTATTCTCTTTCTCTCTAAATTCTCAAGTTTTTCTCTGCAACCTCTACTCACAACAATGGCACCAGTAGTCAAAATTATGTCTCAAACAAGATTTGTTTATGAAAAGAATAATTTCATAGCCTTGGTTGAAAAGAATGAAGCCCATTCTGATTATCACAAGATGATGGACTTCATCAAAAACTGCAAACTAAGCTATGCAATGCTGGAAGCCCCAACTATCTACTGTGAGGTGATTGAGGAGATTTGGACAACTGCAGAGTTCAACTCCACAGATATGACTATTGCCTTCTCTCTCAAAGGTAAGGACTATTGCATTAATTGTGATGATATACAATCTTGCTTTAAGTTGCCTGAGAATAATGCCATGACACCACACACTGATAAAGATGTCTCTGCTATGCTAGATTCCATAGGCTATGCTTTTGATTCTGCTAGTTTAGGTAGTATTAGAAGGAAAGGCTTTAGGAAAGAATGGAGTTTTCTTGGAGATGCCTTTATTAAGGTTTTCTCTGGGAAGATTAGCAATTTTGATGCTATCACTTCATCTCTTGTTAATATGCTCTATATGCTAGTTTCTGATAGGTACTTTAATTTTAGCAACTGTGTTATGCTAGAATTAGGTTCCAGCTTAGGTAACAAAGCTAATAGACCACACAACATCTACTATGCTAGATTCTTTATGTTATTGGCTAACCATGTTGTTGAAGGTTTGGTTATATCCAATGAGAATAATAAACTCAAATGCTGGGCACAAGAGAAAAGGGTCCTTGCAGACCTTTTGAGAATGAACCTCAACAGCCAGGTGCCATTGGTATACTTGCCAATCATGAATGCACCACAGGTAAGTGAGGTAAATACTTCTATAACTCCTACTATTTCCAACCCCAATGTTTCTTTGCCTTCTAGTGTGGCTATAGAACCTGTGTCTTTGTCCAAACAGGCTCCTACCAAAGCCACCAAATCTAAAGTTTCCAAAGTCAAGTCAAAGAAACCTACCTCTGTTGTTTCTCAAAAGACAACAGTTGTAACAACTACCATAAACCCTGAAGGGAGTGAACAGGGTGTGAGTGGTGAGGGGAGGGGTGAACATCAAAAAGCCCCCCAGGATAAGGTGGGAGAGGTGAGTTGTACCCAAACCAGCCAAGCCACGGTCTCTCAAAAGACTGTGGTGGTTCAAAAGGAGTCCAGCACATCCCTAGTTGCATCCTCCTAAAAGGATGTAACTATTGAAAATAGTCCCCAACCAGGGACACAGAACAAAAGAGGGAGGGACACTGAAGCCACACATTCACCATTTAAAGCCTTTTCAAGGAAGAAGAAGGCCAAAACCCTAGTTTCCACACAAGGGACACACACAACACAGATACATCCACCAGTATCTGTGCCTTCTCAAATTCAGCTTGATGTGATTCCAGCAAATGTGGAATCACAACCCCATTCTCTCAATATAGAAACACACCATTCATCAAACTCTCCAACACCCTCTCTGGATGTGGATATAATATTCACATCAGTTCCTGATTCTCCCTCATTAAAACTCAGGGAGAAGCCCTACTCAAAACCTGATGATCATCATCTTTTAGATGATTTGTTGGATCATCAGCCAATTCTTTCAGATGTAGTTGAAGAATCTGTGTTACCTCACTTAAAATCAATCCACACAGATTCAACAATTATGTCACTTTCTATATCTACATCTTTTCCTTCCTCAACAGATATCTCTCATCTGTTGACAAGTGGTTGTTCTTCAATGGATAAGCTTAACAGCAGTTATCCGTTGATACCATCAGTTTCTACTTCAACGGATACTCCCTATCCGTTGATGGTCTCTACACACTTAACAGAAACAATTCCAACTGTAGAGGACATGGCAACTGTACAATCACTTTTAGGTTTGAGGGAAGGGAGTGATCTTTTGAGTGAGAGGCTGGGTTGCTCCCAGGCAAAAGGAGAGGTTGAGAGTCACCAAATGCATGCTATTTCTTCCAGCATGGCAAAAGTGAGTGAGAGGAGTGCCACCTTAGAAGGTGAAGGTGAGGGTGTGAGGGTGTGTGTGAGCCAGGGGGAGCCCCTGATGCAAGAACAGAGAGAAATTGAGAGAAAGGCAGGTACAGAAGCTATAAGGGTGGATCCAGCCATTGCTAGTGAGTTAATGAAAGTGGATGATGCAGACAAGGGAAGACAATTTCAGCAACATTACAAAGCTGTCATTGATAACATTTCCTTGGATGCTGACACTTTTACTCACCCTGTTTCAGCCTATCAATTATTGGCTGCACAGGGCAATGTGGAGGCAGAACATACACTACACATTGTACACACTTCTGAATCTCTTCTCAGAGACAAAGCTGCTGTCAACAGGCTGCCTTCTCAAGCTGGTGAGCCATCTGAAGAATTTGGAGTGAATTCTAATGATGATGACTCTAATTCTTTGAATGAGAGCATGAACTTAGGGGGAGTAGCAGGCCCAAGTTCTGTTCCTGATCTTCCTGCATGGGCATGGGCAAAACCATCAACACCAGGAGAGTTTGGTGTCACTTTGGTCAGACAAGTCATGACAATTCAGCAGGCCCTTCAGGAGACTCAGGATGCTGGTACCAAGGCAATTCTTCAAGCTCATCTGGAATCTCTGCATCTCTTGCAGTTGCAGCATTACCAGCAAAATCTAAGTGTGGATGAGCTCAAGCTGGACATTGCTGATCTGAAATCCTATAATGCTGAGAAATTGGATTCACTTATACCCTATAGTACTATGCAAGATTTGTTGGGGAGACTGAGGAAGGCATTTGATGCTGACAAGAGGCTGGCCAGATTGGAAGATAGGGTTCAAATCATTGAAGACTCTATGGTCACCATTCTTCAGAATCAACAAACTCAAACAAATCTACTCATGCAGCTGGCACAAGCACAAGGCTTGACCCCTACCCTTGATGATAACAAAAAGGGGGAGAATAAAAGGGAAGGGGAAGGAGAGCCATCTACAACATTTCAGATTTCTCAAGTGCTAGTTCCTGTCATCACAACTTCTCCAACTATTCAAGTCAAAGGAAAGCTAGATGGAATTGATTTAATCCAGATAGCAGCAGCTGAATTGCAAGTCAAAGAGCAAAGGAAGAAGATTGATGAAAAGATGCAACTAATATTTGGTTCTACAACTTCTCAATCACAATCTGTGAAGCATAGCACAAAAGTGGAATCAATTATTATGGAACTCAAGCCAGTAAGGAGGCATAAGGATGGAGAAACTTCTTCCAAAGATCTGCAACCTATGGTTCTCAAGCCCAATAACAGATCCAATAAGGACTCTACAAAGAATCCTCTAAAAGAGGTGGATTTTCCTCTTCCAAAAGCTGATGAGGACAAGCTTTTAGGTAGAAGTATTGCATATCTCAAAGAGACCATGGATGAGGCTGTAAGGAGAAACATGGCTATTATCTTCAGAGAGGGAAAAAGCATATGTGTGATGCAAGGACATCCCAAATTCTCAATAGCCAAGAGGGAAGAAACCAAAAGGTTAAAGGAAGAAGCCAAACAGCTAAAGGCTGGCAAAAGAGCACAAGCAAAGCTTAAAAAATAGCTAAAGTCAAGTCAAGCTGAAGAACAGAAAGAAATTGAAGACAAAGGTGAAGATGAAGCTATGGGGGACATGGTTGGTACTGAGATGGAGGAAAGAAGTAAGGAAGAATGGCAGAAAGGGAAAAGAAAGAAGGTCAATGCAAAGAGAAAGAAGGTAGATAAGACTGAAGAAACCCAATCAATATCCAAACCACTACCCTCTATTCCTGAACCAATTGTACCTGACCCCTTCATGAACATTCATGGTGAAACAATCATTCCCAAGGAGGAACCAATTGATTGGGACACCATCAAATTGCCCACCTTCCTAACCTCTTCTCCACCATCAAAGAAGCAGAAAAGAAGGATCAAATCAACACCCTCTAAAGCCTCAATCAAATTCACACAGAAGCCTAAGCCTAAACCTCAAACCTCTAAAGATGATTATGTTCACATCTGTGACATAAAAGAATTTTCAGACATTGAACTCTATCTGGATGAGCTGGAGGATGTAAGGGGAATAGCTGCCTACAGACAGCTACCAGAAAGACTAGTCTTCAAATATAAAGGAGCTGGGGAAAGAACATGGTCTCTTCATAGAATTCTAAATGAAGGCTACTCTACCTTGATTAGAGTCTACTCAGCCATACAAAAGGATTCTGGCTTTACCAGGATTGCCAAGACTGAGATTCTCAACAAGATTGCCAACATAAGGAAAACTTGGAGGGAGCCCAATGCCTTGCCTAGAACTTTACTCATTCAAGAAAGAGGAATTATAATTCACAAATCACCTCATTGGTTGATGGAGTTCAGAGACAACAAAGGAGTCAGAAGATTTTTCAGAATTGAAGATCAGCTAAAGATTGCCAGTAATGAAACTCTCAAGGATATGCAATCTAAGTTAGATATCAATGAAGAAGATGAAGCTGAATTCTATAGACAACTTCAACTTCAAATAGAGGAGAATGACAGGAGGCTAGGAAAGAAAACCAGGGATCAAAGGAAAAGAAAGTAATTTGCTCAGGCTAAAGGAGCACCCTTGGAAACAATGTAATTCTTCAATTCCATCTCAGTATATACATTTTTGTAGCACTTTTGAATTTCTGCTTTGTTACAGTTTATATATTTGTTAAGTGTTTTGTTATCATCAAGCTAAACCCAAATTTATGCCTACAGTTCTAGTAGACATAAATAGGGGGAGATTGTTAGGAATATGTGTATTAGTTTGATGATAAGTTAAGCAAAACACTTAAGTAGAAATCTAGTGTTTGTAGCCTCAACGGATAAGACCATCTTGGCTATCCTTTGAAGGAGTAGCTTTACTTAGCAATAAGTTTAGTATTGTAGCACATTTCACTCTCTGGTTTCAAGCTGTAATTCTTAGATGTTGTTAGGAAATAATCAGTCATGTTGACTACTAATGGATGTACAAATAGGAGGGCTAATTGTAAATATTTCATGCCTTGTAATTTTGTATAAGTGAAGAAGTGTCAACGGATATTGAAGACCTTCAACGGATAAGAAACAAAGCTTCAACGGATGTCACTAATGCTTCAACGGATAATATCCATCAACGGATAAATGCTTCAACGGATAATATCCATCAACGGATAAGTGCTTCAACGGATAAAGACTTCAACTGATAATGCATCAACGGATAAAGCTTCAACGGATAAAGCCTCAACGGATAAGGCATCAACGGATGAAAGCTTCAACGGATGCTTAGTTCATTAGCAGTTGATAGTGACAATTCACAAGCTGACTGAGGCACATGGGTTGACAAAGACATACTGGAATGTGGAAGCCTCTAGGAGGAATCAAGAAAATGCAGCATTTCCATTCTGATGCAAACAAGGAAGTATTCAAAGATTTACAGATTATCCTAGATTGCATTGGATAGAGAAATGAAGAAGAAACATGTGAAGAATCTTTTTAATTGTATTTTTTACAGTTTGTCTTCACTTGTAAACTTGGTGATATATAAACCAAGTAGCAGCTAGTAATTAGATATGAATTTTTCTTGAGCTATTTAGAAATATCAAAAGAGAAAATCATCTAGTTTGTACTAGAAAGCAGCTGTGATTTAATTCTTTGAATCACAGATTTTCTGAAATAACACATCTCTGGTGGAACAACAAATCCACCAGAAAAGTTTTTAAGTTCTTTGTGCTCATTACATTTGTGTTTGAATATATATCTGTCTGCATCAGCTTCAAGCAATTCACACACATTTGATCACTCAAACACTTAGCCTTAGAAACTGCTCAAAACTTGAAAAAGTTTTGAGATTTACATTTAACCCCCCTTCTGTAAATCTCATTGTTAGTCCACTGGGAATAACACTCTTGTTCTTCTACATGGACTATCATCGCCATCTTGAGCATCTGGAAGAGGAACGGAGAGAAGCTCTCCGACAGCAGGAGTGAATCATTCGTCTTGCTGTTCTTTTTGTTGAGAGTAGGAAGAAGAAGTAATTGCAGCTATCTGTTTCTCTTCACCATCAGCTTTGTCTGGCTTCTTAGCTTAGGACTAAAGCTGTTGATGTTAGGATTTATAGCTTAGGACAATCTTGTAATTTTAAGCATATAATTTAAATTTCATGAAATAGATTTGCTCAATATATTAATGAAATTTTATCTTTATGCAAGATTTTGTCTCTGAGTCGTTTGATATTCTGATAACATTTTAAATCCTGGCACTAACCATATTCTGATGACCTTTTTAGCTCCGATACAAATCAAGTTCTGATTCTGACGTGGCAGTATTTGTTTACTTGGTTTATTAATGGTCATTCTATCATTGGTCATATTTTTACAGAATATTGGTCAATCAGTGATACAAATTTATTAAGTGGGAACAGTTTTAAAATTTAAAGTAAAACTGAACGACCTTGATTAATGGGATTACTTGGTAAGTGGAACGGTTTTTCCTTGAAAAACTGCATGTGATAAGTAATGATTACTGAATACCCGTGCCCATTAATTATCTTTTACTGCTGCATGTCTGACAGGTGTCTCAACGGTTACTTTTTCTACCGTGTATAAGTAAAAGAGAGAAAAGATTGTAAAATCTTTTATTTACTTTCATATTTTATCTCTCTCTTTTTACTTTTATTCTCTCTCATCTACTTACGATTTTTCACACAGACATTTTCTCAAACACCTTACAGGCAATTTTCTTTCTCACGAGTTCTCATGGAACCCAAGGACATAATTTTTGATGGAGCTACTTTTGTTCCTAATAACTTCTCTGCTATTCTTAGCAAGTCAGAAGCACCCTCTGAACTTCACTTCATTCAGGACTTTCTTGCTAGTTCTGATATTGGGTATGCTCTGACTAAACCCGAAGCAGTCTCTGGTACTCAAGTACTGGAGTTCTGGAGAAGCGGTGTATATGATGATGGTGGTGCTCAAGGGTCCCCAAGTATTATTTTTTCATCAGGGGAGGATGAGTATGTTGTGACATTGTCTACGGTTCGACAAGCACTGCAGCTACCTAAGAACTGTGTTTATTCTACTGTTGCAGATCCAGTTCTTCAAAACATGATGGCCAGTCTAGGATATGAAAGGACATTGGCAAAGCTGGGCCAGTTGAAGAGATCTTTCATAAGGAGGGAATGGAGTTTCTTCTTTGATTGCATAACCAAGGCTTTTGCAAACAAATGTTCCAATTTTGATGCAATTCCCATATTCAACCAACAAATCGGGTATGCTCTTATAAATCAAACTGATTTTGACTATGCAAGTGTTGTTTTAGGTTTTATTGGGGACAGAATGAATGAAGATAGATCTACTGTTTATTTTGCTAGATTCTGTCAGCTTATCTATAGTTTATGTTGTGATAATAAGCCCCAAAATGCTGGTGAATTAATTTCATCATTCAGAATAGCTAAAAGAGCTTTTACTTACTTATTATCTACTGATAATAAGAAGGCTGTGTTAAGACCCCTCTTAATTCCTTTATCTGTCAAACAAGCCTTAATAACCTATGATCCTATGAAATATACTGCACTATATCCTGATGTCCAACTGTCTGCACCTCATTCATCAGCACCTACCACTTCTACTCAACCACCTCAAACTTCTCCACTTCAAACTTTAGAACCTACAGTGCAGCCTTCATCTTCCAAACCTAAGAGGACTAAGAAAGTACCTCCGATACAACAGAAGAGAAGGAGATTCATTCTGCGAGATGAATCAGATGCTGAGGAACAGGTTCCTGTCTCAGAACCTGTTGTTCGAGAAGCTGAGAAAGTCTCTTCTCAGGAGGATGTTGATATTGGGAGTTCTAGGCCCCTAAAAAGGCTTAGAAAGCGTAATTCTGATGATACAGCTCCTAAAGTCACCTTAAAAGCTAAAAGATTCAAAACATTGGCAAAAAGGCCTGAAGATTCTGGTAAAGGAATGGAAGCAGCAGCTAAGGAAAGGGATCAGGAATCTCTGATCTCACAAGACTCTATTGAAGCTCACAATTCTCCTGGTGCTGATCTAGACCCTTATGCATCTCATCACTCTCCACTACATGAGCCAGAAACTACTCACATTCCTACACCTCCAGTCTCTCCAGTACATGCTGATAACCAGGGGTCAAGTGATGAAATTGACATCCATAACTTAGAAGTACCTTAGGTTTTGTATCCAGAAGCTCCACCAACTCAAGTCACTCCACCAATAACACCAATTCCTGATGCTGATTTTAATCCAGAATTGCCTACAACACCTTCTCTGCATCTAGATACTGAAGATCATATTTTAGGTGAGCATCAGAATTTGGATGTTGATCAGAACTTAGTTGGAGATCAGCCCTTAGAGGATGATGTTGAAGCCTCCATAGCTTCTCATACTGTTCTTTTATCAGAGGATGCTGAAGGTGTTGACTCTGTAAGTTCTGATGCTGCAAATGTTGATGCTACTGGTAATGATGCTACAAATTTCGATGCTGATGCAGCTGCTCCTTCTGGAAATGCACCTCTACAAGCTCCTTCAAAAGCTGAGATAGTCAAAAAGTTTGTTACAGGGGAAGCACCAGTACCTTGGAGTGAAACTCCTAGAGGACAGGAGTGGACTAAGGAGTGGAATACAGTTACCTTTGTTCCTACTGAAAAGATTCTTGCTGATCACTTGGCAAAAGCTGATGAGATGCTAGTAAATGATGATTTCAAGACACAGCTAAGGGTTACTGCACTTAGTACAAGGTACCTTCAAGGTCAATATTCTGTAACTCAGGCTAAGGTGGACAAGATTCAAGAAACCTTAATGCAGCATGATACAGTTGTCAAGTTGGACAAAAAAAGGTTTTTCAAACCTTGCTTTGACAAAATTACCAACATTGATCAAATCCAAGAGAAGCAACAGTCTCAGATTGATGAAATTTTGAAAAATCAAGCTTCTCAGCAATCTCAACTCAATGAGATCCAATCCTCAGTGGAATAGCTTCTCTCTCTTCTTTTACCTGCTGATGCCAAAAAGGGGGAGAAAGTAATTAAGTCCAAATGCAAACCTGATAAGACACTGAAGGGAAAGGATGGTAATGACCCGGGAAACTCTGGAATGGGTGGAGGTCATGGTCAAGGTGGAGGTCTCTTATCAAGTAGAATTGGAACTACAAGACATAGAACAAGTTCTGATACTGGGAGAAGAACTTCTGATACTGGTAAAAGGATAAGTTCTGATGAACTGTTGGAACTTGATGAAGAAATTTCAAGACAATTATTTCTGAAAGAAAATCCAGGAATGGACTTTGAGAGTCTAATGGAAGAAGAAGCTAGACTTAAGTTAGAAAAAGTCAACTCCAAATCTGAAGCTTTTGTTGTTAAAAAGAAACTTCCTGCGGCTAAAGGCATTGTGATAAAAGAAAGGACAAATCATGTGGTAAGTAAAGCCAAATCACAATTGTAGATATATCCAAGGTCCAAGGGCAAAGAAAAAGTTGGTGAACCTGTAAAGGTTTATGTGCCTCCTATGGATGAAGAAATTTCTGATGAAGATGCTGATCTTACTCTGACTTCAAGGAAGATTTCTAAGACAACCTCTGACATGGCTCAAGTTGTTCAGAGTCAAGATATAGTTAGTTCTGATATAACAATGAAGCAAGCAACCTCTGACATAGCTCAAGTTGGATTGATATCAGAAGATAAGTCAAAGGAAACCTCTGACTTTGCTCATGTTAAATCCTCAAAGTTACTCCTACCAGGATTCACTAAAGCCAAACAGACTCAACCTTTGAAGATTGCAGCAAGTGGTTTTGAAGCAAGAGTGGTTACTGGAAAGGAAGTAAGAGATAAATCTGGATTGGGTAGTGCTGATGAAAGAAGAGTGAAGAACACAACCAATGATCCAACTTCCTTATGTGAACCAGATATTGGAGTAACACCTGAAAGATTGAATCAACTTGAATCTGTACAGATGGTCTACCATACCTTCTTGAAAGAACACATCTTGTTATATTTCATGACAGATGGAAGGGTTTACCATATAAGGGAAAATGCTATACCACTGAAGTATTTTGAGGAATTAGAACATGTTTTATTCTTACTTCAAGTGAAGGACAAATTAACAGAAAGTGCTGCAAATTATTTGAAGACTCAAATTCAGAGACAGAAGAAGCTTTATTCTGTGAAGTCTGACAGCACATACTGTCCCAAGTACAGAGATCACAAGGGTGATATTGTTGATATGAAGCCTGATACTGCAAAGATTAGAACATATCTTGGTATTAAGGGACTTGAATTCAATCTAGAGTCTGAAAAAGCCTACGTCATCAGACTAGATCAGGAGTTGAGAAAAGCAAAAATTAATGATCTCAGATATGCTATCTTCCAAACTGGTGAAGATATTACAGAGCTTAAAGATGCTAAAAGGAGGATGATTGATGAACTCAGATATGCTGAGAGATGTTGTTAGATATATTTGATAATGTCATGGCTAATATGTTTTGTGTTTAGCTTTCAGATCTTACATGAACAGGATAAATCAGTACTTAACTGTTGATCAGTACTTATACTGGAAGTCAGGACTTAAGGATATCAGTACTTATATTATCAGGAGATAATCATCAGAAGATAGATATCAGAACTTAAGTGCTGAAGGACAATCAGATAAGGACAGTAGCTGATTAAAGAAAAGAAGATCGAGATAAACATAAGAAGAGATATGCATGAAGAAGGAATTCCGTGAAGAATGGAATACTTGGAAGAAAAGATATCTGATTGATATATTTTAGGAAGCAGAATTATATTCCATATCAATTAGCGATTATCTTGTAACTGTGTAGTATATAAACACAGACATAGGGTTTACACTATAAGTGTTATCATTATTAGAAAAGATTATTCATTGTAACCCTAGCAGCTCTCGTGATATTTGTTCATCACTGAGAGGTAACAGTTCCATACTGTAACAGAGTTTATTGTTTCAATAAAGTTTGTTTTCTGTTACTTAAGTTCTTAAAGTTCGATTTAAGTGTACTATACACTGTATTCACCCCCTCTACAGTGTGTGTGTGACCTAACAATTGGTATCAGAGCCTATCTGTTAACTTACATACAGTTAAAGATCCAAACACAATCATGTCGGACACAGAAACTCCAACTAAGCCTACCACAACTGAGGAACCACCAAAGACACAAATTCAGAGTCGGTATGAGACCATCAGAGTCCCCATACTGAGACCATCTGAATATCCCATATAAAAGGTAAGGATGACCATGTTCCTGGAAGCAACAGATCCAGAATACCTGGATAGAGTCAAGGAAGGTCCTCACAAACCAACCAAACTCGCTGTTGTAGTTGTAGGTGAAGCAACAAAGACCGTACCAAAAGAGAAGAGTGATTATACTGCTGAGGACATAGCATCAATTGCTAAGGATGCTAAGGTACGACACTTACTGCATAGTGCCATTGATAATGTAATGTCAAACAGGGTAATCAACTGCAAGACTGCTAAGGAGATATGGGATGCTCTGGAAACAAGGTGTCAGGCAACTGACACAATTAAGAAGAACAGGAAGACAATACTCACTCAAGAGTATGAACACTTTGACTCAAAGACTAATGAGTCATTGAATGATTTATATGATAGATTTGTCAAACTTTTGAATGATTTGTTATTGGTTGAGAAAGAGTATGATCTTGAAGATTCAAACCTTAAGTTCCTGTTAGCTCTTCCTGAATGCTGGGATTTGAAGGCAACGACAATAAGAGACAACTACAATCTTGATGAAACAACTCTTGACGAAATCTATGGAATGCTCAAGACTCATGAGCTGGAGATGGAACAAAAAAGCAAGAGGAAATGAGGAAAGTCAAGGACAGTTGCTCTTAAGGCTGAAGAAGAATTCCCCAGAGCAGCTTCCTCAAAGAAAGACAAGGGTAAAGCTCTTTTCATAAAGTCTGATACAGAGTCATCAAGTTCTGAGAGTGATGATGACTCAGATTCTGAAAGCTTGCCTGAGACTGATGCTGATGAGGAGATGATGAAGCTGTGTGCTCTTATGGTGAAAGGAATCACAAAGATTGCATACAGGAAGTTCAGGAAGGGAAAGAAGTTTTCCAGGAAAAGCATAAGTTCTGATAAGAAGAATTTCAGAAGATCTGAAGGCAGAGGAGGAAAGTCTGACAGAGGAGATTACACCAATGTTAAATGCTATAACTGTGGTGAGAAAGGCCACATATCTCCTGATTGCAAGAAGGTAAAGGGTGACAGAGGCAAGGCTCTTGTCACAAAGCAGAAAAGCTGGACAGACACCTCAGACTCTGAAAGTGAGGAGAACTATGCATTGATGGCAAATGCTGATAAAGAAAGTGCTGAGAGCAGTTCTGAAGCTGCTGAAACAAAGGTACCTCAGACTACTTATGCTTTTCATACTGATGATATTAATGAGTTGAGAAGATATCTTAAAACCATGTTTGTTAGCTATAGAGACCAAACTTTAACATGTCAAAGATTAACTTCTGAAAATCTTGCATTTAAGAAAAGGAATGACTTCTTAGAAAAAGAGTTAGTCATGTTCCATCAAACTCAGAAGGATAGAGATGATGCTTTTTATGTTAGGAATGAAGTGCTAAAATTAAATGAATCTCTAAAAACTGAGTTAGAAAAGGAAAGATAGATTATCAGGACTTGGACTAACTCTGGCAAAACAACTCAAAATTTTCTAAGTAGTGGAAACTGGAAAGAGGGCTTAGGTTATGGAGAAGATAAGAATGATAAAGGAACTGAAGAAATTAAGCCTGTTGTTAAGCAAAAGCCAAAGTTTAAACCTATTAAGTTTGTAACTGTAAAGTCTGAAAATGAGAAATCAGAAGATAAAGAGGAATTAACTTCTGACAAACTAAAACAGGAAAAGACAGCTGAAGTGAACATAGGCTTAATGACAAAGAAGCAGCTTAAGCATAAGCTGAAAGATGTCAAGAATGCAAACAAGGTAAAATCACCTAGGAAAAATAGGAATGGAAAGGAAGGTGTGAATAAAAGCAATGATTATAAACCTGTTCCTGATGCTCCTAGGAAAACATGTCATAACTGTGGAAGTTCTAACCATCTGGCTTCTTTTTACAGGAAGAATAAGAATATTAACTCCTTACCTTCAAAATCAGGAGTTAAGAGTCAGTCTGTTAGATACAAACCACAAAATCCTTGTTTTCATTGTGGTAGTTTATGGCATTCCATTTATACTTGTAAGGAATAACATAGTTTGTACTATGATTATTATCAAATAAAACCTTCTTTGAAGAAAGTTTCCATTGTTCCTTCTAGTGTAAATTCTGATTCAAAGTCTGATAGTGTAAATTCTGATAAGAAAAATGTTAACATAAACTCTGATGCTAAATCCGTTGCAAATGTTAACAAACTTAATAAGGCCAAAGGATCCAAGCAAGTCTGGGTCCTTAAAACTAATAATTAGTGGTCTTTGTGATTGCAGGGCAACAGGAAAAATATTCTAGTTCTGGACAGTGGATGTTCAGGACATATGACTGGAAATAAGGCCCTGCTATCAGACTTTGTGGAGAAAGCTGGCCCAAGTGTTTCTTATGGAGATGACAACATTGGAAAAACATTGGGATATGGCAATATCAATCTTGGAAATGTCATAATTAAACAAGTAGCTCTGGTCTCAGGACTTAAATACAACCTACTGAGTATAAGTCAAATTTGTGACAGAGGTTATCATGTTGATTTCTTTGAAGAACACTGTGAAATTGTGAGTAAATCTAAAGGCAAAGTTGTTCTGAAAGGATACAGACGTGGTAACATTTATGAAGCTAAGCTTTCAACAAGTACTGATGGTTCTGCAATCTGTCTGATAAGTAGAGCATCAATTGAAGAAAGCTGGAATTGGCATAAGAAACTCTCTCATTTAAATTTCAACAATATAAATGAACTGGTCAAGAAAGATCTTGTGAGAGGATTGCCAAACACAGTATTTGCTCCTGATGGTCTTTGTGATTCATGTCAGAAAGCCAAACAAAGAAAATCTTCATTCAAGAGCAAGACTGATTCATCAATTCTTGAGCCTTATCATCTTATACATGTTGATCTATTTGGTCCAGTAAATATCTTGTCTATTGCAAAGAAGAAGTATGCGTTGGTCATAGTGGATGAGTTCACCAGATACACATGGGTGTATTTCTTACACACAAAAAGTGAAACTGCATCTATCTTGATTGATCATGTCAAACAGCTGGATAAAATGGTCAAAGATTCTGTGAAAATTTTAAGGAGTGATAATGGCACTGAGTTCAAGAATTTGATAATGGAAGAGTTCTGCAAAAGCCATGGAATAAAGCAGGAATTTTCTGCTCCTGGAACTCCACAACAAAATGGAGTTGTTGAAAGGAAGAATAGAACTCTCATTGAAGCTGCACGTACAATGCTTGAAGAAGCAAAGCTTCCAACCTATTTCTGGGCTGAAGCTGTGCAGACTGCCTGTTTTACTCAAAATGCAACACTCATTAACAAGCATGGAAAAACACCATATGAGATGGTGAAGAAAAAGAAGCCAAATCTGAAATATTTTCATGTATTTGGATGCAAGTGTTTTGTTCTCAAGACTCATCCTGAACAACTATCAAAGTTTGATCTAAAAGCTGATGAAGGAATCTTTGTTGGATATCCACTTTCCACAAAAGCCTTCAGAGTCTATAATTTGAGAACAAAAGTGGTCATGGAATCTATCAATGTCTCTTTTGATGACAAGAAGATCACTGGTCTTAAAGATTTCATTGACCATGATCAGCTGAGATTTGAAAATGAAGACTCATATTATGATACTGAAAATCCTGACAGTCTAAGTCCTGATACTGCAAACTCTGATGGATTAAACTCTGATGTTATTGAAACTGTGGTGACTACGTTAAAGGAAGATGCACCTATGCAGGGGGAGCATACTCAAGATCCTACCACATCTCAAGAAACATCCGAACATGCATCTGGCTCTTCAAGTTCTGATTCGTCAAGTTCTGATAAGCCAAGTTCTGATAGTGCTGAAAATCTAAATACTGAAGAATCCAACTCAGAGAGCATAATTTCAGGGGGAGCATCAGAAAATGAAAATGAAGATAGCATGGATCATGAGGGAGCATCCAGTTCTAGAGAAAACCTTCCATCTGTAAGGAAGTGGACAAAATCACATACACCTGATTTGATAATTGGAAATCCTGATGCAGGTGTCAGAACTAGAACAGGTACTTCAAATGAGTGTCTTTACAATTCTTTTCTCTCTCAGACTGAGCCAAAGAAAGTGGAAGAAGCTCTTCAAGATGCTGATTGGGTGCAAGCAATGCAGGAAGAGTTGAATGAATTTGAAAGAAACAAAGTCTGGACCCTAGTACCAAGACCAAATAATAGATCTGTTGTTGGTATAAAGTGGGTATTCAGAAACAAAACTGACAGTGATGGCATAATTACAAGGAATAAGGCAAGGCTGGTTGCAAAAGGATATTCTCAACAGGAGGGAATTGATTATGATGAAACATTTGCACCAGTTGCTAGGTTAGAAGCCATAAGGATATTTTTGGCTTATGCTGCTCAGAAAAAGTTTACTGTCTTTCAAATGGATGTGAAAGTGCTTTTCTCAATGGAGAATTGGAGGAAGAGGTATATGTTGAACAACCTCCAGGTTTTGTAGATACCAAACATCCAGACTATGTCTACAGACTTGACAAAGCACTTTATGGACTTAAGCAAGCTCCTAGAGCATGGTATGAGACTTTAGCTCAGTTTCTTCTGGAAAGTGGATTCCACAGAGGGACAATAGACAAAACACTGTTCTACCTCAACCATGGAAAGGAATTACTTCTGGTCCAGATTTATGTTGATGATATCATTTTTGGATCTACAAATGACAAACTTTGCAAGAAGTTTGCCAAACTAATGCAGTCAAGATATCAGATGAGTATGATGGGGGAACTTAGCTATTTTCTGGGCCTTCAAGTCAAGCAGAATGAGGAAGGCACTTTTATTTGTCAAACCAAGTACACCAGAAACTTGCTAAAGAAATTTGGAATGCAAGATTGTTCAAGTGCATCCACTCCAATGGCCACTGCAACAAAACTGGATAAGGATACCGGTAAATCAGTAGATATTACTGACTACAGAGGTATGATTGGCTCTCTACTCTATCTAACTGCTAGTAGACCTGATATCATGTATGCTACCTGTCTTTGTGCAAGATTTCAAGCAGATCCAAGAGAACCTCACTTAACAGCTATAAAAAGAATCTTTAAGTATCTTAAAGGAACAGCTGCTCTGGGATTATGGTATCCTAGAGAATCAGATTTTAAACTAATAGGTTACTCAGATGCAGATTTTGCAGGTTGCAAAATTGACAGGAAAAGCACAAGTGGAAGCTGCCAATTTCTTGGAGGCAGATTGGTTTCTTGGTACAGCAAGAAACAAAAGTCAATTTCCACATCAACTGTAGAAGCAGAGTATATTGCTGCAGGAAGCTGTTGTGCACAGATTCTTTGGATGAAGAATCAGTTACTGGATTATGGGTTAACATATTTCAAAATCCCTATTTACTGTGATAATCAAAGTGCTATTGCTATGACAGGTAATCCAGTTCAACACTCAATGACAAAGCACATCAGCATCAGGTACCACTTCATCAGGGAACATGTGGATGAAGGTACAGTGGAATTGCATTTTGTTCCCACAGATCAACAATTGGCAGATATCTTCACAAAACCATTATGTGAAGCTACTTTTACAAGATTAGTAAATGAACTTGGAATGGTTTCAGGTTCTTTCTCTAAATCTGCTTAGACTTGTTCTATGAATCAGACTTTATGCTCAGTATTTACAGAATTAATCTCATTGTATATTCTGTGCTTAATTGATAAATGTCTTTAAGTACTGACTGTTGTCTGATATATGTTTCTAAACTATGATAAGTGATATGTTTGTTCTAGTACCTATTCATTCCTATGAGGATAACTGTGCTAGATACTGACCTAGTAGTCTTCAATAAACAAATGATTCCATGGAAGAAGTAATTATTTCAGTGGAAATCTTATGACACTAGCAAATTCTGATAACTGAGCTTAGTTAAGTTTACTTTGTATATCTTATTACTAAGTCACAAATTAGAATAATGCTACTCATCTGTTAAGTTCTGATACTAGTAAAACTGCTGAATGTACTAAGTGCTGATAAACCTCTCTTATCAAAAGAAAAAGCAAAAAGATCAAAGATTAAAATCAGGTACTCCTTTGAGATCTAGAGTAAAAATGTGGAAGGGACGACCCAAGTGCATTGCTGGTATTAAGTAAATATGCATCAGAAAAGTAAAATATTTTCTTGGTGACTTTTCACACTCTATGATTACTAGAGAAATACTCTGAAAATAGCATAAATTCTGATAAACAGTCGTGACTCACTTACACTGAGAAGCCACTGTAAAACAGAATTGCAAAAGATGCATAAAATTAGCACAAAACAGTTGAGATGGACTCTAGCATGAACTCATTCATCAGTAGGTTTCAGGACAATGACAGATCTTTAGCAAAATTTTAGTTATGCCTTTTTCTAAGATGTACTGAAGTAAATCAGACTTTACTCTTTGTCTGTTTTTAGCTTAATGCACACACTAATCACTCCATCTGAATGATGAAAATTTCTGTGGTGGTCTATATTATTTTAGATAAACAGTCATTGTGTCATTATTGCACAAATTCTGAGGACAAGTTCTAGGTTACACGTCCTGATGATTAAGTTCTGACGTCCATAACTCAGAACTTGTATGAGTATTTACTAAGATGGGCATTCCTTTTTCGAGTTAAGAAATTATGTTCTGATGACTGTTAAGTTCTGGTATAGGTCTAAGTTCTGATTTCTCAGTCTAATCCTTTACTTGGCTTATCGGTGAATAAAATTTGATAACAGTCTCAGTTCGAACTCGAATATGTTGAAGTGGAAGATTAATAGTCACTATGCTAAGGATTAATGGTATTTGTACTTGAACAGTCCACTGTTTCTTGTGTCTTGTGCGGTCTAGACCATGATTCCCCTTTCCAATGACTGTTATTCTTTTTCAAAGTCTAGGGAGACGAGGTAGAATTAATTCTACCTGTCAGCATTAAATATCTTTGCGTCTCTTGGCATTCTCTTGCCTATATAAGCAACCACTTCACATCAGTCTTTCCATCACATTCTTCTCACACACTTATCCTCCTTCTTCTATCAAAAACACAATGGTTCGATACAACATGTTTTTGAACAACCAAACCTTCACTATGGAGCTAAGTTGTGCCGAGTGGCAGCAGGAGTGGCATGTAACAGCCATTCCTGAGGAGATCTGGGATTCTGTCCCACAGGAGGTGCTAACTCACCTTCTATTCTTCTATATGAATTACCATCACCATCTGGAGCGATTGGAGGAGGAAAGGCGGGAAGCTATCCGTCAGCAAGAGCGAATCATACGACTCGCCATCTTGTTCGTCGAAGATAGGAAGAGGAAGATGACTTAATCTTGTCTTCTTCCTGTTCTTCTTCATCCTCAGCTTTGTCAGGCTTCTTAGCTAGGACTAAAGCTGTTGATGTTAGGATTAGAAGCTTAGGGAAAATCTTGTATAAGTATTGATGTAATTTCCATTTCATAAATGTATTGACTTGATATATTAATGAAAATTGTTTTTACTTCAAGATTTTGTCTCTGAGTTATTTTATCTTGTGTTGATAAATCCTGATTGATATTCTGATGACCATTTAAATTTTGTTTTTATTTAAGTTCTGATTCTCTGTCAGCACTTATTTATCGAAATTATCTCGGTCATTTTTAACATGATTTATTTTCAGAATATTAATGTTGCAGTGAAAAATAATTCAATCAGTGCTAACGGGTTAAATTTTGAATTAAAATTGTTTCCCTTGATAAATGGAACAGTTTTTTCCTTGAAACTCGACAAATGGGTAAGTCATGATTACTATTTTCTCGAGCCCAGTAACTATCTGTTATTACTGCATGTCTGACAGGTGTCCAACGGTAATATTTTTTTGTATAAGTACAGCAGCGAGAAGATTTCTTTAATCTTTTTAATTTCTTCATCTTTTATCTCTCTTCTTACTTTTACTCTCCTTCACTTACTTTTTCCGTTGTTTTCATACAGACATTATATCAAACACCTAACAGGCATACTTAATTCTCAATTTTTTCACATGGCACCAAAGGATTTAATCATTGATGGAGCAAAGTTTGTTCCAAACAACTATGCTGCAATTCTTGATCATGCTGACGCTCCATCTGAATTGCACTTTGTGCAAGATCTTCTTGCACATAGTGAGGTTGGGTACGCCTTAACTCAGCCTGAATTATTTTCAAGTCAACAAGTTCTGAGGTTCTGGAGGACTGGAGTTTTTGATGATGGTGGTAACCGTGGAACTCCCAGTATTATCTTCCAAGTGGGTGATTCATCCTTTGTAGTCACTCCTGGTACAGTACACAGGGCTTTACATCTTCCAGAGGATTGTACTTTCTCAGTTCCAGAGGACTCAGCCCTTCGGGAGTTAATGGCTGAATTGGGATATGAAAAGAGTCTGACGAAACTTGGACAGTTGAAACGGGCTAATATCAGAAGAGAATGGAGTTTCTTCTTTGATTGCATCACCAAAGCTTTTGGGAACAAATGTTCAAATTTTGATGCTATCCCAATTCTGAGTCAGCACATAGGGTATGCTATTATCCATCAAACTCATTTTGATTTTGCAACTGGAATAATTGGTTTTATTGGGGATAGGATGACAGAGGATCGAGATGTTGTTTATTTTGCTAGATTCTGTCAACTTATTTACACTTACTGTACTGATGAACCTCATTTAGTCAGCACTCAAACCCCACCTTTTAAGGTTGCAAAATGATACTTTAATGACCTGGTAAATGCTGATACTAAGAAGAAAGTGGTTAGACCATTACAGATTCCTAAGTCTGTAAAACAGATCCTGGTAAATGCTGATCCTGATACTTATAGATCTGTTTACTCTGATGTCCAACCACCTCCAACCACCCAAAATCCATCAACCTCAGTACCTACCTCTCATTCTACTCAACCTACCCTCAGAACTTATCTCAAATCCTATCTCTCCACTTCACAGACTGCTCAACCTTCTTCTTCAGCACCTACTGTGAAGCCTACATCCTCTAAGCCAAAGAGAACAAAGACTGTTCCTCAAACACCTCAAAAGAGGAGGAGAATTACTTTGAGAGATGAATCAGATTTTGAGGAACAGATTCCTTCTTCAGAACCTGTGGTGGTTGAAGCTGAGAAAGCAACTTCTCAGAAGGATTCCGAAATTGGGGGTTCTAGGCTTCTCAAGAGGCTTAGACGTATGATAGTTCCTGAAACTCCCAAGGAATCCAAATCAACAAGGAAGTACAAGAAACAGAGGGCACAAAGGCCAGTTTCAGATGATGAGGAGGAAGCAGCTAAGGAAGGGGATCAGGAATCTCTGATCTCACAAGACAAGGAATTTGCTCCAGTCACTTCTTCTCCATCAACTCCATCTCAGGAAGCTGTATCTGACAAGGCTAACTCACCATCTGTGTCTCTTGTTGATCCAGGCACAAGTGCTGAAATTGATATTCAGAACCTGGTTGTGCCTATAATACTTTTCTTAGAAGCTCCAACAGCAAATAATCCTTCCACAACACCTGTTACTGATGCTGTTCAAACTCCAGAGTTATCAACAACACCTTCTCTGCATCAAGATGCTGATGATCAGATTTTAGGTGAGCATCAGGATATGGCTGTTGATCAGAACTTAGTATCAGATCAGCAATTAGAGGATGCTGAAGCCTCCATTGCTACTCACACTGTTGTCTTATCAGAAGATACTGATTCTTTAAGTTCTGATGCTGCAAATGTTGGAGATACTGGTGAAGCTGCTACAACTGTAGATGCTGATGAAGCAGGTCCTTCAGGACATACTCCTCCACCGACTCTTCCTAAGTCTGAACTGGTAAAGGAGTTTGTTATCAGGGATGCACCAGTGCCTTGGAGTGAAACTCCTGCAGGTCAGGAGTGGACTAAGGAATGGAACTCAGTTTCATGTGTTCCAAATGCTTTACATCTTGCTGAGCACTTGACTAAAGCTGATGAAATGTTAAATTCTGATGATTTTAAAACCCAGCTTAGAGTCACTGCATTGAGTACTAAACATCTACAAGGTCTTCATTCCAATACTCATGCAGAGCTACACAAGATTCAGGAGAACTTTATCAAACAGGAACAAGTTTGGAAAATTGATAAGAAAAAGTTCTTTCAACCTACCATTGACAGGATTGCTTATATTGAGAAAACTCAAGAGAAACAACAAGCTCAGATTGATCAAATTCTGACAAATCAAGCTTCTCAGCAATTGCAACTTACTGAAATCCAGACCTCAGTGGAACTACTTATCTCTCTTTTATTACCTGCTGATGCCAAAAAGGGGGAGAAGGTAATTAAGTCCAAATGCAAAACCAACAAGACACTGCAAGGAAAGGATGATGGAAAAGATGACCAAGGAAACTCTGGAATGGGTAGTGGTCATAGTCAAGGTAGAAGGTTTACATCAAGACAAGCTAGTCACAGAACAAGTTCTGATATTGGGAAAAGAATAAGTTCTGCTGCTGGTAAAAGGATAAGTTCTGATGAACTTCTAGATCTTGATGAGGAAATGTCAAGACAGTTATTTCTTTAAGAAAATCCAGGGATGGACTTGGAAAGTTTAAAGGAAGAAGAAGCCAGACTTAAATCAGAGAAAGTCACATCTAAATCTGAAGCTTCTGGTAAAAAGTTACTTCCAAAACTTAAAGGCATTGTGATCAAAGAAAGGACACATACTGAAGCAACATTGGCTAGATCACAACCACAGATAGATCCAAGATCCAAGGGTAAAGAAAAGGTTGGTGAACCTATCAAGGCTTATGTACCTCCTGAGGAAGAAGAAATTACTGATGGAAAAGATGATCTTGCTCTGACTTCAAGAAAAGTTCTTAAAACAACCTCTGACATGGCTCAAGTTGTTCAGAGTCAAGAAATTGTAAGTTCTGATATTCAGAAGAAGCATGTAACCTCTAACAGAGCTCAAGTTAACTTGATATCAGAAAATAGATCAAAGACACTCCTACCAGGATTCACTAAAGCAAAACAGACTCAATCTTTGAAGACTACTGCAAGTGGTTTTGAAGCAAGAGTAGTTACTGGAAAGGAAGCTAGAGATAAAACTGGATTGGGAAGTGCTGATGAAAGAAGAGTACACAACACTACCAATGATCCAACTTCCTTGAGTGAACCAGGTATTGGAGCAACTCCTGAGAGATTGAATCAACTGGAATCTGTACAGATGGTTTACCATACCTACTTGAAAGAATACATCATGTTGTATTTCATGACAGATGGTAGGGTTTATCATATAAGACAAAATGCCATTCCTTCGAAGTATTTTGAAGAATTGGAGCATGTACTTTTCTTACTTCAAGTGGATGACAGAATAACAGAGACTGCTGCAAACTACTTAAAAGAACAGATTCAGAGACAGAAAAGGCTTTATTCTGTTAAGTCTGACAGCATATATATTCCAAAGTACAGAGATCACAATGGTGATATTGTTGATATGAAGCCTAATACTGCACAGATCAGAACGTATCTTGGTATTAAGGGACTTGAATTCAATCTTGAGTCTGACAAAGCTTATGTCATAAGACTAGATCAGGAGTTGAGAAAAGCAAAGATTAATGATCTCAGAGCTGCAATCTTTCAAACTGGTGAAGATACTGCAGAGCTTAAAGGTGTTAAAAGGAGAATGATTGATGAACTAAGATATGCTGAGAAATGTTTGTTGAAGAACTATCTCAGAACAACTCCTGACATCAGAGAGATCAGAAAATGAAGAAGCCAAGTCGAAGATCTACAACTGCTTAAATTCTGATATTTATACAGATTGAAGTTGTTATCAGAAGTTGAAATTGGTAAAAACTTTAAGGACTGTAAGTTGTAGTTATCTAGTCTATTTCTCATGCATTTGTACTTAATGTTTTTGACATCATCAAATATCTGTTAAACTTGTATATTTTGTTAATTTACAAGTTGGGGGAGATTGTTAGATATATTTGATAATGTCATGGCTAATATGTTTTGTGTTTAGCTTTCAGATCTTACGTGAACAGGATAAATCAGTACTTAACTGTTGATCAGTACTTATACTGGAAGTCAGGACTTAAGGATATCAGTACTTATATTATCAGGAGATAATCATCAGAAGATAGATATCAGAACTTAAGTGCTGAAGGACAATCAAATAAGGACAGTAGCTGATTAAAGGAAAGAAGATCGAGATAAACATAAGAAGAGATATGCATGAAGAAGGAATTCCGTGAAGAATGGAATACTTGGAAGAAAAGATATCTGATTGATATATTTTAGGAAGCAGAATTATATTCCATATCAATTAGCGATTATCTTGTAACTGTGTAGTATATAAACACAGACATAGGGTTTACACTATAAGTGTTATCATTATTAGAAAAGATTATTCATTATAACCCTAGCAGCTCTCGTGATATTTGTTCATCACTGAGAGGTAACAGTTCCATACTGTAACAGAGTTTATTGTTTCAATAAAGTTTGTTTTCTGTTACTTAAGTTCTTAAAGTTCGATTTAAGTGTACTATACACTGTATTCACCCCCTCTACAGTGTGTGTGTGACCTAACAGATGTTTGCTAAAGAACTATCTCAGAACAACTTCTGACATCGAAGAGATCAGAAAGTGAAGCCAAGTCAAGATCTACAACTGCTCAAATTCTGATATGTATACAGACTGAAGTTGTTATCAGAAGTTAAAGTTGGTAAAGCTTTAAGGACTGTAAGTTGTAGTTATCTAGTCAAATTCTCATGCATTTGTACTTAATGTTTTTGACATCATCAAATATCTGTTGAACTTGTATATTATGCTAATTTACAAGTTGGGGGAGATTGTTAGATATATTTGATAATGTCATGTCTAATATGATTTGTGTTTAGATTTCAGATCTTACTTAAACATGACAAATCAGTACTTAACTGAATATCAGCACTTATACTGAAGTCGGAACTTAAGTTATCAGTAGTTAAGGTTCAGGAGATATTTATCAGGAGATAATATCAGGACTTAAAGGAAACTTTCAGATAAGGAAGGCGGCTGATTGAAAGGAAAGAAGATCAAGACAAACACAAGAAGAGATATGCATGAAGAAGGAATTCTATGAAGAATAGAATACTTGGAAGAAAAGATAACTGGTTGATATATTTTTGAAAGCAGAATTATATTCCATATCAATTAGCGATTATCTTGTAACTGTGTAGTATATAAACACAGACATAGGGTTTACACTATAAGTGTTATCATTATCGAAAATATTATTCATTGTAACCCTGGCAACTCTCGTGATATTTTATTCATCACTGAGAGAGGACAGTTCTACATTGTAACAGAGTTTAATAAAGTTTATTTTTTTTTACTTGTGTTCTTTGAATTCGATTTGATTGTGCTATACACTGTATTCAACCCCCTTCTACAGTGTGTGTGACCTAACAGTCTGCACAGTTGGTAAACTGAGTAGATGCATGAGTACAACGAAAATTGGTCACTTGGAAGTGATTGCAATGGGATTTAAGGTGTATGATATATGCTCGTGAGCTTGGAATGCAATACGAAAGATATCTAATTGTACTATGTGAATATAATATGTAAATTAGATATTTGACTTTAAGAACTTAAAATTCATTAGAGAATACATTTCACACTTAGCATTCGTGTCATGAAAATCCTAAACTTAGCTCGATTCATGATGTAATACGAGTCTGGTGCATAAAATAAATGCAGTTAAAAGGCTGAATAACCACTTTGTAAGGATATTCCTAAATGACAAGGAAAACGTGTCTTCAATATGCATACATTGTATAATCAATCTACAAATTTGAGAGATCATATTGTTATGTATGCAATGGTATGTCTCACATCAATGATGAGGACATAATACCATCAAACAACTATTCTCAACGAGAAATATCATGATTGACTATGTAAAGTCAAATGATAATGTTTGGATCCACTAACCAGATGGTTAAACTGAGCGAATTTGTTTAATCCAAGGGAATCTAGTTAGACCGAGAGATAGTTGTAAAATTATCAAGAGGAATGGGCCTTGCCTATTACTTAACGACGTCATGGTGGACACCCAACCTTGCTGATTGGAGATCCCAAGAACTTGGTTTAATGGGACAACTAAATCATGATGACCAAATTACTATACGGGTAACCCCTAGCCTATTTCTATGATGAAATAGTGAGACCCGTAAGGTATGAGGTTAAGCTTTATACTTTTAATGACCTTTGACGAATACATTGATTTAAAGTTTGAATACATGAAATTTGATTGAGTAAACACAGGTTACTCTATAAGATAAAGATCACCTATGTGAGAAAGTAGTGGGGCCGCTTCAAAGGATAATTGCGAGACACAATTCTTTAGAAACTCTTACAGAACCAGGACGATGTTCTAGGGCCAAAATGGTCATAATCATGAGAACTGAATGAGTCAGGAAAGATATAATGATAAGTATATCATCGTTTACACAAACGGTCGAACAGTTCAAGGACATCACGTCATATTGTCTACCAGTAAAGTTGATATAATTATTCGAGCGAAGGTTCAAAGAGCATTCTCTACCTATCGTATGCTATATCTGACTGCCGGAACTATCACCAAGTCAAGCTCCGCGTCTGTCTGTCAATGTGGTGCATGCTAAT
The DNA here is from genome assembly GCF_009905375.1 of Apium graveolens. Taxonomy (NCBI): domain Eukaryota; kingdom Viridiplantae; phylum Streptophyta; class Magnoliopsida; order Apiales; family Apiaceae; genus Apium; species Apium graveolens. The sequence continues at coordinate 248,849,830 of NC_133650.1, read as the reverse complement.
TGTTGTGCAAGACATGCATGTACAATAACAAGACTAAGTCAAATTGACAATCCTAAGTAAGTTGTATGGTAATCTAAATTTGCATTTTGTATTGTAACACTTAAGTTTGTAAAAATGTAAAATAAATTAGACTGGAGTATTTTTCCATAAACAGTTTCAAGCCTAAGAATAAACTCTGGAAGAAGATTGGTAGATATATTTGTGATGTCATGTCTAATGCTGATTTGTGTTTAGTTTTTCAGATCTTAAATAACAGGACAAATCAGGGCTTAACTGGAAATCAATACTTATACTGAAGTTAGAACTTAAGATATCTGAACTTAAGTTATCAGAACTTAAGATATCAGAAGATATTTATCAGGAGATAGTATCAGGACTTAAAAAGACGTTCAGATAAGGAAGGCAGCTGATTAAAGGAAAGAAGATTAAGGCAAACACAAGAAGAGATATGCATGGAGAAGAATTCTATGAAGAATATAATACTTGGAGGAAAAGATAACTAGTTGATATATTTTAGGATGCAGACTTATGTTCGATATCAATTAGAAGATTATCTTATAACTGTGTGTCTATATAAACACAGCATAGGGTTTACACTATAAGTGTTATCTTAATCGAGAATATTATTCATTGTAACCCTAGCAGCTCTTGTGATATTTGTTCATCACTGAGAGAACGGTCCCATTGTAATACTATTTTATTAAAAAGATTATTCTGTGTTTCATACTTGTGTTCTTAATTCGATTTGATTGCAGTATACACTGTATTCAACCCCCTTCTACAGTGTGTGTGACCTAACAAGTAGTATCAGAGCCAATCTGTTAACACATATACAGTAAAGATCCAAAACAATCATGTGTGAAGAAGAGAAAACTCCAACCAAGCCCACCAAAACTGAAAAAACTCCAAAGACTCAAATCCATAATCTATATGAGACTATTAGGGTTCCAATTCTGAAACCTTCTGAGTATCCCATATGGAAAGGGAGGATGACTATGTTTCTGGAAGCTATAGATCCAGAATACCTTGACAGAATTAATGAAGGACCACATAAGCCAACCAAGCTCTCTGTTGTAGTTGTAGATCAGCCAACACAGACTGTGCCAAAGGAGAAAAGTGAATATACAGCTGAAGATATCTCATCTATTGCCAATGATGCAAAGGTAAGACATTTGCTATATAGTGCCATTGATAATGTCATGTCAAACAGGGTAATTAACTGCAAGACTGCAAAAGAGATATGGGATGCCTTGGAGACAAGATGCCAGGGAACTGACTCAATTAAGAAGAACAGGAGGACTATACTTACTCAAGAGTATGGGCACTTTGACTCAAAACCTGATGAGTCATTAACTGGCTTATATGACAGATTTGTCAAACTCTTGAATGATCTGTCACTGGTGGATAAGGAATATGATCTTGAAGATACTAATCTTAAATTCCTTTTAGCTCTTCCTGAAAGTTGGGATTTGAAGGCAATTACTATAAGAGATAACTATGATCTTGATGAAACTACTCTTGATGAAATTTATGGTATGCTCAAAACTCATGAACTTGAGATGGATCAAAGAAGCAAGAGGCATGGGAGAAAGTCAAGAACAGTTGCTCTTAAGGATGAGGAGGAATCCCCCAAAGTGGCTGTCTCAAAGAAAGGCAAAGGAAAGGCTCTCATCACAAAGTCTGATACTGAGTCATCAAGTTCTGATAGTGATGAGGATTCAGAAACTGAAAGTCTATCTGAGATGGATGCTGATGAAAATATGATGAAATTGTGTGCTCTTATGGTGAAGGGTATCACAAAGATAGCTTACAGGAAATTCAGAAGGGGAAGAAGTTTTCCAGGAAAACTGGAAGTTCTGATAAGAAGGGATTCAAAAAATCTGAAGGCAAAGCAGGAAAGTCTGACAGAGGAGATTACTCAAATGTTAAATGCTACAATTGTGGTGAGAAAGGCCACATATCTCCTGATTGCAAGAAAGGAAAAAGTGACAAAGGCAAGGCACTTGTCACAAAGAAGAAAAGCTGGACAGACACTTCAGATTCTGAACATGAGGAGAACTATGCCTTGATGGCAAATGCTGATAGCAGTTCTAAAGCTGTTGAGTTAAAGGTATCTCAAACAACTTATGCTTTTCATACTGATGATATTACTAAGTTGAGATCTTATCTTAAAACCATATTCATTAGTTATAGAGATCAGACTTTAACTTGTGATAGGTTAACTTCTGAAAATCTGGCTTTTAAGAAAAGGAATGACTATTTAGTAAAAGAGTTAGTTATGTACCATCAAACTCAGAAAGAAAGAGATGATGCTTTTTATGTTAGAGATGAAGTGTTAAAATTGAATCAATCTCTAAAAACTGAGTTAGAAAAGGAAAAAGAGATTATCAGAACTTGGACTAACTCTGGCAGAACAACTCAGAATTTACTAAGTAGTGGAAACTGGAAAGAGGGCTTAGGTTATGGAGATGATAAAAGTGAAACAGGAACTGAACAAATTAAGCCAATTATTGTTAAACAGACTACTAAGCCAAAGTTAAATCCTGTTAAGTTTGTAGCTAAATCTGTAAAGTCTGATTCTGAAAAGATGAAAGAAACTGAGACAAAAGTTAAGGCAGAGTCAACTTCTGACAAATTGAAACAGGATAAGCCAATTGAAGTTAACATAGGCTTAATGACAAAGAAATAGTTTAAGTATAAGCTGAAAGAGATTAAGAATGTAAATAAGGTAAAACCACCTAGGAAAAATAGGAATGGAAAGGAAGGTGTGAATAAAAGCAATAATTATAGGCCTGTTCCTAATGCTCCCGGAAAGAAATGCTATAACTGTGAAAATTCTAACCATCTGGCTTCTTTTTACAGGAAGAATAAGAATATAAACTCCTTACCTTCTAAGTCAGGAGTTAAGAGTCAATCTGTTAGGTTTAAGCCACAAAATCCTTGTTTTCATTGTGGTAGTATATGGCATTCTATTTATACTTGTAAGGAATATCATAGTTTATACTATGATTATTATCAAATAAAATCTTCTTTAAGGAAAGTTAGCATTATTCCTTCTAGTGTAAGTTCTGATGCAAAGTCTGATACTGTAAATTATGATAAAAAAAATGTTAACATAAACTCTGATGTTAAATCCGCTGCAAATGTTAACAAACTTAATAAGGCCAAAGGATCCAAGCAAGCCTGGGTCATTAAAACTAATCATTAGTGGTCTTTGTGATTGCAGGGCAACAGGAAAAAAATCCTAGTTCTGGACAGTGGATGTTCAGGACATATGATTGGAAATAAAGCCCTGCTATCAGACTTTATGGAGAAAGCTGGCCCAGGAGTTTCTTATGGAGATGGAAACATGGGAAATACTCTGGGATATGGCAATATCAATATTGGGAATGCCATCATTGAAGAAGTAGCTCTAGTCTCAGGACTTAAACACAATATGCTGAGTGTTAGTCAAATTTATGACAGAGGTTATCATGTGGATTTCTTTGAAGAACACTGTGAAGTTGTAAGCAAATCTAGAGGAAAAGTTGTTCTAAAGGGATACATGCATGGTAACATTTATGAAGCCAAGCTTTCAATAAGTTCTGATGGTTCTGCAATCTGTTTGTTAAGTAGAGCATCAATTGAAGAAAGCTGGGATTGGCACAAGAAACTCTCTCATTTAAATTTCAACAATATAAATGAACTAGTCAAAAAAGATCTTGTAAGAGGACTGCCAAAATCAGTATTTGCTCCTGATGGCCTTTGTGATTCATGTCAAAAGGCAAAACAAAGAAAATCTTCATTCAAGAGCAAGACTGAATCTTCAATTCTTGAGCCTTATCACCTACTACATGTTGATCTATTTGGTCCAGTGAATGTCATGTCTATTGCAAATAAGAAATATGCTATGGTCATAGTAGATGAGTTTACCAGATACACATGGGTGTATTTCTTGCACACAAAAAGTGAATCTGTATCTATCTTGATTGATCATGTCAAACAACTGGATAAATTGGTCAAAGACCCTGTGAAAATTTTAAGAAGTGATAATGGCACTGAGTTCAAGAATTTGATCATGGAAGAGTTCTGCAAAGACCATGGAATAAAGCAGGAATTTTCTGCTCCTGGAACTCCACAGCAAAATGGAGTTATAGAAAGAAAGAATAGAACTCTTATTGAAGCTGCACGAACTATGCTTGATGAAGCAAAATTACCAACCTACTTTTGGGCTGAAGCTGTACAGACTGCTTGTTTTACTCAGAATACAACACTTGTCAACAAGCATGGAAAGACACCATATGAGATGGTGAAGAAAAAGAAGCCAAATCTGAAGTACTTTCATGTATTTGGATGCAAGTATTTTGTTTTTAAGACTCATCCTGAACAGCTATCCAAATTTGATCTAAAATCTGATGAAGAAATTTTTGTGGGATATCCACAAAAGCCTTCAGAGTCTTCAATTTAAGAACAAGGGTTGTCATGGAATCTATCAATGTCTCTTTTGATGATAAGAAGATTACTGGACTTGAAGATTTCAATGATCATGATCAGCTGAGATTTGAGAATGAAGCTTTAAATTCCGATTCTGTAAATTCTGATAGTCTAAATCCTGATACTGCAAACTCTGATGGGTTAAACTCTGATGTTATTGAAACTGTGGTGACTACGCCAAAGGAAAATACACCTGTGTAGGGGGGCATATTGAAGATCCAACCACATCTCAAGAAGCATCAGAACCTAGAACAGGCTCTTCAAGTTCTGATTCATCAAGTTCTGATGGGCCAAGTTCTGATAATTATGGAAACTCAAATTCTGATTCATCAAGTTCTGATGGGCCAAGTTCTGATAATTCTGGAAACTCAAATTCTGAAGGATCCAACTTAGAGAGCATAATTTCAGGGGGTGCATCAGAAAATGTTGATGGAGACAGCATGGATCATGGGGGAGCATCCAGTTCTAGAGATAATCTTCCATCTGCAAGGAAGTGGACTAAAGCACATACACCTGACTTGATTATTGGAGATCCTGAAGCAGGTATAAGAACTAGAACAACAACATCTAATGAAGAATGTCTCTATCACTCTTTTCTTTCTCAGGCTGAACCAAAGAAAGTGGAAGAAGCTCTTCAAGATGCTGATTGGGTGCAAGCAATGCAGGAAGAGTTCAATGAATTTGAAAAATATAAAGTCTGGACCCTAGTGCCAAAACCAAAGGACAGATCAGTTGTTGGTACAAAATGGGTGTTCAGAAACAAAACTGATAGTGATGGCATAATTACAAGAAATAAAGCAAGGCTGGTTGCAAAAGGATACTCTCAACATGAGGAAATTGATTATGATGAAACATTTGCACCAGTTGCTAGATTATAAGCCATAAGGATATTTTTGGCTTATGCTGCTCACAAAAAGTTTACAGTCTTTCAAATGGATGTAAAAAGTGCTTTTCTTAATAGAGAATTGGAAGAAGAAGTATATGTTGAACAACCTCCAGGTTTTGTAGATTCAAAATTTCCTAATCATGTCTACAGACTTGATAAAGCACTTTATGGCCTTAAGCAAGCTCCAAGAGCATGGTATGAGACATTAGCTCAGTTTCTTCTGGAAAGTGGATTTAACAGAGGGACAATTGACAAAATTTTATTCTATCTCAACCATGGAAAGAACTTACTTTTGGTACATATTTATGTTGATGATATCATTTTTGTGTCTATAAATGACAGACTTTGTAAAAGGTTTTCCAAGCTAATGCAGTTAAGATATCAAATGAGTATGATGGGAGAACTTAGCTATTTTCTGGGCCTTCAAGTCAAGGAGAATGAAGAAGGAACTTTTATTTGTCAATCTAAGTACACCAGAAATTTGGAATGCAAGACTGTTCAAGTGCATCCACTCCTATGGCCACTGCAACAAAATTGGATAAGGATACCGTTACATCAGTAGATATTACTGATTACAGAGGTATGATTGGCTCATTACTCTATCTAACTGCAAGTAGACTTGATATCATGTATGCTACCTGTCTTTGTGCAAGATTTCAAGCAGATCCAAGAGAACCTCACTTAACAGCTGTGAAAAGAATTTTCAAGTACCTTAAGGGTACAGCTGATCTGGGATTGTGGTATCCTAGGAAATCAAACTTTAAGCTAATAGGTTACTCAGATGCAGATTTTGCAGGGTGCAAAATTGACAGGAAAAGCACAAGTGGAAGCTGCCAATTTCTTGGAGGCAGATTAGTTTCTTGGTTTAGCAAGAAACAAAAAGCAATTTCCACATCAACTGCAGAGGCAAAGTACATTGCTGCAGGAAGCTGTTGTGCATATATTCTTTGGATGAAGAATCAGCTACTAGATTATGGGTTAGAATTTTCTAAAATCCCTATTTACTGTGATAATCAAAGTGTTATTGCTATGACAGGTAATCCAGTTCAACACTCAATGACAAAGCACATCAACATTAGGTACCACTTCATAAGGGAGCATGTGATGGAAGGTACAGTGGAATTGTATTTTATTCCAACAGATCAACAACTAGCAGATATCTTCACAAAACCACTATGTGAAGCTACTTTTACAAGATTGGTAAATGAACTTGGAATGGTTTCAGGTTCTTTCTCTAAATCTGCTTAGTTTATGTTCTGATACATCAGACTTTATGATCAGTATTTACAGATATTACTATCTTTATATAGTCTGTGCTTAAATTGAAATTTCCTTAAGTGCTGATTGTTGTCTGATGTGAATTTCTAAACTCTGATGGTGATATGAATATTTCTGTGACTATTCAATCCAATGAGGATAACTGTGCTAGATGCTGATCTAGTAGTCTTTAATATACTAAAGATCCCATGTTTGAAGTAATTGTTTATGTGAAAATCTTTTAACACAAGCAAATTCTGATATTGAGCTTAGTTAAGTTTACTTTGTGTATCTTATTACTAAGTCAAAAACTAGAATAGTGCTTCTTATCTGTTAAGTTCTGATGTTGGTAAATCTTATGGATGTACTAAGTGCTGATAAGCCTCACTTATCAAAAGAAAAAGAAAAGAAAAGAAATAAATATCAGGTACTCCTTTGAGATCTAGAGAAAAATGTATGTGGAAGGGAAAACCCAAGTGCATTGCTGGTATTAAGTAATATGCATTAGAAAAGCAAAATAAAATTTTCTTGATGACTTTTCACATTCTCTGATTACTGGAGAAATACTCTGATAATAGCATAAATTCTGATAAGCAGTCGTGACTCACTTACACTGAGAAGCCACTGTAAAAAGGAATTTCAAAAGATGCATAAAATGAGCACAAAACAGTTGAGGTGGACTCATGCATGAACTCATTCTAGAGTAGACTTCAGACTAATGACAGATTTTAAACAAAGTTCTTAGTTATGCCTTATTTCTAAGATGTACTGAAGTGAATAAGACTTTACTCTTTGTCTAATATTTAGCTTAATGCACACACTTACACTCCATATGAATGATGAAAATTACTGTGGTGATTAATGGTGTTTTAGATGAACAGTTTAAGTGTCAATTGCATAAATTCTGAGGACAAGTTCTGATGGAAGTTCTGATGATTATGTTCTGTTGAAACCATATCAGTATTTGTGTGAAGAATTACAGAAATAAACATTCACTTTTTGAGTAAAGAAGCCATATTCTGATGACATTTAAATTATGATAATAATTAAGTTCTGATGCTTACGTGGCAGTATTTATTTCCTTGATTTATTTTTAAGTCAATACTTGAACGGTAATATTTTATCAGAATATTGGATTACGTGAGATAAAGACAGTCATAATCATTATGGGTTAGTGGTTAACATGTATGTCTTGAAAACCTACATGTGCACAGTAATTGTTCATTATTTCCCGTGCCCATTAACTCTGGCTTTAGATCATTTATTATTACACATTGGTCTAGGAGACGAGGTATCATTATTTTTTTGTAATTATTAAATACTCCTCGCGTCTCTTGGTATTCTATTGGCTATTTAAACCAACTATTCATTCCAGCCAATACATCTTCCATTTTCTCACAAACTCACTCTTTTTACATACTCATCAAACACATGGTTCGTTTCAACTTGCTCCTGAACTATGATACTTTCAATATCGAGTTGAGTTGTGATGATTGGCGACATGAGTGGCATGTACACTACACCATATATGGCCTCTAGCAACACCCAAAAAAAAGTGTAAAAATTGCCAAAAAGTGTTACCTAAAGCAAAAAATTGGGCTATGGTTACACTTTTCGAAAATTTCGTGGTGTTGGATTTGCTCGTGCTATAATAGGGGTCTATGATAACAGATTTTGAACCAATGGTAACATAGCTGAAAATGTAACAATAGACCCCCTATTATTACACTTTCAGTATCTATGGATACAAAAGGCAGGTGTAACCGTAGTTCTATTGTAACACCCATAAAGATCTAGTAACATCAAAAAATATGTTGCAGTAAACTCTTTCGCAACATCATTTTTGCTATTGTAACACCGGATGATAAAACAGTTCAATCTTTTGGTAACATCTTTACATCTTATTGTAACATTTCTTTTTTAACACTTGTATTTATTATTTTATTTTTTCATGTTCTTACCAACATAAAAATATCTACTAATTACACTTGTAACACTAAACACTTAAATACATATTTAACTTAAGAACTCAAATCCAAATTTCAAATACAACACAACAATACAAAGTTCAAGTCAACTAAAATAAATAAAGTTTGTAAATTCATCCAAAAGCCATAAATTTTGACCATATTAATAATTAAACAAAAATAATCTTAAGTTCTGACATCTCTTCTCGTGATAGTCATATTCAGCTTGATTGGCATCTTCTCTTGTTGCTACCACTGGGATAAGCTCTGGTCCTTGCGCCAATCTTTTGTTAATGTAGACACAGACCTTGAGGCAGATACTCTGCAGCTAGATCACCATCCGGATCCATCCAAACCTAAGCCTCCCATTTTGGTAATTACTTTTCCTGTATATATAGTTATTAACCAAGCAACCATGTTTGATTGCATGAGTCGAGAACTACAGAAACTAATATTGTTGACAGAAAATTATTAGATACCTTAAGCGCTCTTGTGTCCTGTTCTTCCAGTATGGCTACATTCCCTACAAGTTTGTTGAACTCTCCATGACCAGATGTTCCAAACTGGGATGCAATCAGGAGAGCGCCAATGATCTGTAGTTAATCAAGATAATGAACCTTTATTAGTTATAAACAACAACGCATGACATTCTACTTAAAAATACTCCAGCAATTTATGTGAACCTTTATTAGCAAGACATGATTATTATTTTTTTTGGTTCTCTTTATTACTTAAATATTTTAACTTAATTGTATTTTTAGTATATACATATAAGCACAAAAAACATCATTTAACTTTGTTTTCTTTACCAGACACTTTATTCAAATTTCAATAACAAGCTTCACGTATGCATAAAAGCTGCATCTCAGAGCAAAAGCAACTCCAAAAAAATCAAAGCACAAAGACGGAGAAGCAGCAAAACCTCACAACTAATTCATCCTAGTCAAAATCCAACTCCCAGAAGAACAAATGTGATCCACCCATGCCTTCCAGATCAAGCCAGTAATTCTGCACAATCATACAATAATTCACAGCCCGCAATACTGATAGCAGAAATAGCTAAGCAACACATTATAAATAACACAATAACCTTATAAATAATGGAACCTCCCCCATGGACACACTTGAACACTAATCCTCGGAAAATCAGATAAATCATAGCTCGATAGTTCCAGCCCAACAAATCACAGGAATAAAATATTAAGTTGCTCAAGATTAAACACAACCAAAACAACTTCTTACACCATGTCATACATTCACCATCTCCACACAACTCCAAATCATACACTCGACCGGACCAGAAGCACCACAAACAAATGAAAACCCAGTCATATTAAACAGAAATAGTGTAATTTTAGCAAAACAAACATATAAATGACTAATTAGCACCTTTTTTAAACATAAATTATTTTAGTCAATTAAACAAAAATATCTTTAAAACTAACTGTATATGTAGGGCCTGTAAGAATACTAGCTAAAATTCCAACTTTAAGCCACAATTTAGAACTCTGAAAATAGCTTTTAGTATCAAGAGATCTTGGTTTTGACAAAACTAGTACCTTGCTAATTGGATATGCCACAGGAAATAAACTCCAAAGAAGAACATGTACCAGAATAGCCAGTGCTGCACCAATTTTTAAGCTGTAGCGAGACCGAGTGCGGTATAATCTGTATGTAGATGGATAAAACTGTCAGTTTTGTTCTTCCAAAGGTTAAGAAACATGGCTTCAGGCACTGCAGTATATTTTGTGTATTTATTTTTCTTTTAATTATAGTAAGGATAAAGAACTAGATCGAGAATGCTCAGCCAAATTTGCAAAAGGTCTGGAATTTAAGTGTTCAGGAATACATAAATATATTATCCCATTAGGAAACTGACCTCACCAAACAGTAGTATCAATGTGACTGATATAAGTATAGCACCATACTCGGGGAGGAGATTCTAAAGTAGGAGAGGTTGTGCCTGCAATAAGTAAATTTTTGTCAAATGCTTAATTATATATCTATGCATCATGCAATGGATAAAATATCATATATGGTTTATACCTCCACTGCAGCAGTATACGCGATCAGAAGTGTACAAAGTAGTAGATGTTTTCTCTTCACAACTGGAAAAATCTTTGATAGAGATGCAAAGATATTAACTTCTTGCAAAAAAATTCTTAACCAAGTAATAGAGCACAACTAACAAACGTAAAAGTTCAAAACAAATACAGTACATAGATTCTGTCTATATATCTGGAAGTCTATATATGTGACTGTAATTTAGTTGAACTAGAATTTGCATCAGGTTATTCTGTTATAGCTTTTAATATTGTTTCTCCTCCATAACATTATTACAGGACCTACATATACAATTTATTTTTAAAGATATTTCTGTTTAATCCACTAAAACCTCCATAACATTCTTTCCACATTTTTTTCTGTCGAGTGTTCAGAGACATTTTTTACAGAATATCATGACAATATTAAGTCAATATTGAATATAAGCACTATACAAAATTCATAATAAATAGCTTAACAATATTGTGTACACTCAAAGAATGAATTAACATACCAGGGTTAAATCTAACAGTGATGTCGACATCATATCCCTGTTGATGAAGTCTTATTATAAGCCAAGAAGCTACATATCTTATTCCACCTGTTACACAAACAACACCCTTCTCCATACTTTTCAATTTAATCAAGAAAACTAAACCATGTATCTTTTTCTCTCTTGGAAAAACTTTAAAGTTTGAACTTGACAAAATGGTTTTTGTTCATATTGATTCTTTGTCTAATAACATGAACTTACATTCACTAAATCGATAAAATAGATGTGAATTGAAAAATATGTAGAGTTATAAGAAGAAAAAGCAAAACCAACTATACATAAAAAGCTTTGCAAGAAAAGGCATACTTGTAGAATAATTTCTGCTCCCAATTGACAAAACCCTAATTGTTGAAATCCCCAATTGAAACTCGATTGATATTGAAAAATTGAACAGTAGGAAGGACCTTAATCGAAAAGCAAGAAACTCATAGTGAAAACAAGTTGATTCTTGTGCTGAAACCATGAAACGAGTAGCCTGAAAAAAGGGGTGCGGTGAAGAGGGGTTAGAGAAGAGCATTTCGAGAGAGTTTTGTATGTTCTGGTCTTTTTATTGTTTGTAAATTTTAGTTAGCCTAAATATGAACAAGGCGGGTTTATTTTCAGTTTCTGGCCGCCTAAAAGTTTTGGTCAAAGTTTGACCCGCCAAAAAATTTGCAAATTGGCTGCCTGAATTTTTGGTTTTAGTAACATTTTTTGAAACATCAATGGCAACATTAGAATTTGTGTTACAATAGAAACTTAATTTTGTGTAAGGTAACATTGGATGACATCAATGGTAACACCAAAAAAAAGTATTGCCTTATATCCATTTTTAGTTATTTAAGGTAACATTTTTTCTTGTAACACCAAAAAAAATGTTGCTAGAGGTCATATATGGTGTAGTGGTAACTGTCATTCCTGAAGAGATCTGGAACTCAGTTCCACAAGAGGTTCACATAGACCTCTTATTCTTTTATATGGACTATCATCTCCATTGTGATCGTCTGGAAGAGGAAAGGAGAGAAGCTCTCCATCAGCAAGAACAGATCATCCGTCTTGCAGTGCTTTTCGTCAGCAGCAGAAGGAGCTAGTCGTTAGGTCTTCTTAGACTAGGACTAAGGCTGTTGATGTTAAGAATTCTTAGAATAGGACTATCTTGTAATCTTTGCATGTAATTGGTAGATTTCATGAAATGTACTCATCTAATATATTAATAAAATTTACTTAAATTGCAAGATTTGGTCCTTGTTTCTCAAATTATGTGACTGTGCATGTTTTATTTGTAATTTGTTAATCTTTACTTCATCGTTTTTAACTTTATCCTATGATGAATGTTTTGATTTAATAATGGTCAATAATAAATTTTGATGGTTTGAGAAAATAATTGAAGCACAGGTTCATGCATCTGAACCTACCTTTAACAGAGTTGAGGCTATTGAGAAAGCTCAGGAGAAACATCAAGCTCAGATTGATGAAGTACTAAAGAATCAAGCTTCTCAAAAAGTTCAACTAAATGAAATCCAATCTTCAGTGGAATTACTTCTCTCTCTCCTATTACCTGATGATGCCAAAAAAGGGGAGAAAGTGATTAAGTCCAAATGCAAATCTGATTTAGCACTGAAGAAAAAGGATGATGGAAATGATGGCCAGGGAAACTCTGAAAGGGGTAGAGGTCATGGACAAGGCAAAGGCTTTTCATCCAGGAAAGCAGGAACTTCTACACAGAGATTAAGTTCTGATGCTGATAGAAGAAAAAGTTCTGATAAGCAAGTTTTGACTAATCCTGATGTTCTGATACAGGGTGAAAGTCAAGAATCACAGAAGTTTATGCAGACACTGAAGCTTAAGGGGAAGGAAACAACGGTCTACTATCAAGACCCCAAGTTACAGAAGCAGGATGAAGAAATTTCAAAAAGACTATTTCTCAAAGACAATCCAGGAATGGACTTTGAAAGTCCGAAGGAAGAAGAAGCCAGACTTAAAGCATAAAATGACAAATTCAAGTCTAAAGCTTCTATTACTGCAAAGAAACCTCCAAAGCCTAAGGGCATTGTGATTAAAGAGAAGACAAACTCCGAGGCAACCAAATCTGAATCCAAATCCAAATCACAAGTAGAGGTAGATCCAAGATTCAAGGGCAAAGCAAAAGTTGATAAACCTGTAAAGGTTTATATGCCAATTATGGATCTGGAAGTAAATTCTGATGAAGATACTAGTCTGATTTTGAAGAAGAAGAATATTCAAACAACCTCTGACAGAGCTCATGTTGTTCAAGATTAGGACTTAGTAAATTCTGATATGACAATGAAGCAAGCAACCTCTGACAGAGCTCAAGTTGGCTTGATATCAGAAGATAAAGGAAAGGAAACCTCTGACATTGCTCATGTTAAACCTTCAAAAATTCTACTACCTGGGTTTATTAAAGCTCAACAATCTACTCAACCTTTGAAGACTACATTAAGTGGATTTGAAGCAAGAGTTATTCGAGGAAAGGAAGCTAGAGACAAATCAGGATTGGGTAGTTCTAAAGAAAAGAGAGTAAATAATACTACCTCTGATCCAACTTCTTTGAGTGAACCAAGAGTGGGAACAACTCCTGAAAGATTGAATCAACTGGAGTCTGTACAAATGGTTTACCACTCTGTATTAAAAGAAGATATCATGCTATATTTCATGACAGATGGGAGGGTATTCCAGATTAGAAAGAATGCTATTCATTTGAAGTACTTTGAAGAATTGCAACATGTGCTATTTCTACTTCAAGTGAAAAATAGGTCAACAGATGGTGCTGCCAGTTACTTAAAATCTGATATTCAAAGGCAGAAGAAACTTTACTCTGTAAAGTCTGACAGACCATACTATCCTAAGTACAGAGCTCACAATGGTGATATAGTTGAGATGAAGCCTAATACCACCAAAATCATCCCTACATTTCTTGGTATTAAAGGTCTTGAATTCAATCTAGAGTCTGATAAAGCCTATGTCATCAGACTGAATCAGGATATAAGGAAAGCAAAAATAAATGATCTCAGGGCTGCTATCTTTCAAACAGGTGAAGATACAGTTGAACTTAAAGATGCAAAAAGGAGGATGCAGAATAAACTTGAATATGCTGAGAGAAGTCTGTTGAAGAACTATCTCAGAACAACTCCTGACATTAAAGAGATTACACACTGAAGCCAAGTCAAGAACTACAGCTGGTAAATTTTGAAATATATACAGGCTAAAGCTGATATCAGACTTTAAGGATGGTAAAAGCTACATGGACTGTGAGTTGTAGTTACTTAGTCAAATTCTCATATGCATTTGTACTTAATGTTTTTGACATCATCAAATATCTATTAAACTTGTATATTATGCTAATTTACAAGTTGGGGGAGATTGTTAGATATATTTGTGATGTCATGTCTAATGATGATTTGTGTTTAGTTTTTCAGATCTTAACTAACAGGACAAATCACGACTTCACTGCAAATCAGTACTTATACTGAAGTCAGAACTTAAGATATCAGAACTTAAGTTATCAGAACTTAAGATATCAGAAGATATTTATCAGGAGATAATATCAGGACTGCATCTAAGTAACCAGTTAGATTAAAACCAGAATCTCTAGGGTACCAAATGCCAATTTTTGGTGTTCCCTTGAGATATCTGAAAATTCTCTTAATAGCTACTAAGTGAGATTCTCTAGGGTCTGCCTGAAATCTAGAACTTAAATATATAGCAAACATTATATCTGGCATACTTGCTGTTAAGTACGGAAGTGAGCCAACCATGCCCCTATAACTTGAAATATCCACAGACTTTTCAGTAGTGTTTAATTCAAGCTTAGTTGCAGTAGCCTTGGGAGTTTTTGCAGATGTGCAATCCATTAGATCAAACTTCTTTAAAAGATCAAAAATGTATTTAGTTTGACTAATGAATATTCCATCACTAACTTGCTTAACTTGCAAACAAAGAAAGTAAGTTAGTTCTCCCATCATACTCATTTCATACTTACTTTGCATCAATTTGGCAAACTTTTTGCAAAGTTTCTCATCTGTAGAGCCAAAAATAATATCATCTACATAAATTTGAACAAGTATGCTAGAGCCATTAACATTTTTAAAGAATAAAGTTTTATCTACAGTACCTCTTGTGAAGTGATTTTCCAAAAGAAACTTTGATAAAGTGTCATACCAGGCTCTAAGTGCTTGCTTTAGTCCCTAAAGTGCTTTCAAGAGATAATAGACATGTTCTGGAAAATTTGGATCTTCAAAGCCAGGAGGTTGACTGACATATACTTCCTCCTCCAAATCTCCATTCATAAAGCCACTTTCGACATCCATTTGATAGACCTTGAAATTGGCATGGGTTGCATAGGCTAAGAAGATTCTGATGGCTTCAAGTCTTGCAACAGGAGCAAATGTTTCATCAAAATCTATTCCTTCTTGTTGACAATAGCCCTTAGCAACCAATCTAGCTTTGTTCCTGACTACTATGCCATTTTCATCCATGTTGTTTCTGAATAGCCATTGGGTGTCTATTGGATTCTTTCCTTTAGGCTTGGGCACCAGCTTCCATACATTATTCTTCTCAAATTGGTTTAGCTCCTCCTGCATAGCTAAAATCCAATCAGGATCCAACAAAGCTTCTTCTACCTTCTTTGGTTCTTCCTTGGAAAGAAAACTGCTGTATAGACATTCTTCTTGAGTTGCTCTCTTGGTTTGAACTCTAGAAGAAACATCACCAATGATGAGCTCAAAAGGGTGATCCTTTGTCCATTTCCTTTGTTGAGGTAGATTAGCTCTAGATGAAGAGGCCTCATTGTTGTCTTGATGTGTGATTGAGTTTTGATTATTAGAAACTCCCCCTGAGTTTGTGGATCTTTGATTTGAGAAAGGGGAACTTTCTATGGGTGATCTATTCTGATTTCCAGCTTCTTTTGATAACCCGACATATGGTGAATTTTGAGTTCCGATGGATGAAGCTGGTTGTCTACCGACGGATAACGCAGATTGCCTCCCGACGGATGAAGCATTATACAACTCGACAGATGTTGAATTTTGTGCTTCATTGGTAGTAGATTTTTCTGCATTATCTTTTGATACTGTTTCTTGATCACTTTCATCATCACTGTCATCACTAACCATCTCCACATTGTCAAATTTGAGGCTCTCATGGTAGTCTCCATCTTGCAGTCCTTCAATCTTTTTATCATCAAATACAACATGTATTGATTCCACAACAATGTTGGTTCTTAGATTGTAGACTCTATATGCTTTACCAACAGCATATCCAACAAAAATTCCTTCATCTGCTTTAGCATCAAACTTCCCATTCTGATCAGTTTGATTTCTCAAGATATAACACTTACAGCCAAAGACATGAAGAAAATTTAGAGTTGGCTTCTTGTTCTTGAACAATTGATAGGGAGTCATGCATTTTGCTTGATTGATCAGAGAAATATCCTGAGTGTAGCATGCAGTATTTACAGCTTCAGCCCAGAAGTATGTTGGCAATTTAGGTTCTTCAAGCATTATCCTGGAAGCTTCAATAAGTGATCTGTTCTTCCTTTCCACTACTCCATTCTGTGGTGGAGTTCTTGCTACTGAAAACTCATGCAAAATTCCATTTTCTTCATAAAATGCTCTCATGACAGAATTCTTGAACTCAGTTCCATTGTCACTCCTGATTCTTCTAACTTTGAAATTAGGATGATTATTGACTTGCCTTATGTGATTGATTATGATTTCACTAGCCTCATCTTTAGACTTTAGGAAATATGTCCAAGAGAACTTTGAGAAATCATCTATAATTACTAGGCAAAATCTTTTTCTTGAGATGGACAACACATTGACTGGTCCAAACAAATCCATGTGTAGCAGTTGCAAAGGTTCTTCAATTATTGAATCAAGTTTCTTTCTGAATGATGCTTTAATCTGCTTTCCCTTTTGGCAGGCATCACACAATCCATCCTTGGAAAACTCCACTAGAGGAATGCCTTTAACCAGTTCTTTATTTACTAGCTCATTCATGGTCTTGAAGTTTAAATGGGATAGCTTCTTGTACCATAACCAACTTTTATCCTGACTTGCTTTGCTGAGAAGACAAGTAACAGATTCTGCATTAGATGAGTTGAAGTCAGCTAGGTACACATTTCCTTTTCTCACACCAGTGAGAACCACTTTGTTGCTCCTCTTATTAGTCACAACACAGGCTTCTGAGTTGAGGTTACTGAATTGCCTTTATCACAAAGCTGGCTGATACTCAACAAATTATGCTTGAGACCATCCACTAAGACAACTTCTTCAATGATGATATTGCCTTTTGAAATCAAGCCATATCCCACAGTATAACCCTTGCTGTCATCTCCAAAAGTAATACTTGGGTCAACTCTCTCCTTGAACTCTGTGAGCAGGGTAGAATCACCACTCATGTGTCTTGAACAACCACTATCCAAGTACTATAGATTCTTTCTGTTTCCCTACACACATCAAAATCAAATTAAGTTGATTTTGGTACCCAAGTTTCCTTGGGTCCTGCCTGTTAGCTTTGTTTTTCTGTTTCTAAGGCTTTATCTCATTTGACTTGGGGATATCAGATTCATCCTTAGTCATTTGAGTTGGGCCTTTTAAACCATTCATCATAACAGAATTATCATGCATACTTTGATTAACAGGGAATGGCATGCTACTAATGAACATGTTATTCCAGTAAGGCATGCTAAATGGCATTTGTGGCATACTAAATGCAACATAATAAGGATTAGGTGCAAATGGCATATTAGTAAACTGTGCATTCATATTCAGTGTAGACATAACATTCATAGGCATAGGAGGCATGACATTCATGTTGGAAAAGTGAGGTGGCACAGATATGGAAGTAGGCGTGGCAGATTTGCAATTAACAGACAAATGATTTACACTACCACACTTGATACAGATTTTTCTTGGAGCATATTTATCAGGTGTGTAGTTATTGTGTTTGTTAATCCCTACTTTACCATTTCTATTATTTTTCCTTTTAGCCTCTATTTTAACCTCAATCTTTTCAAGTCTGTCACTCAATTGCTTGACAGTCATATGATCAACATTACCCTTTTTCCCTTTCTTAACTTGACTCGATTCTCCTGTAACAAAATTCTTGGAAACTGATCCATACTTTTCATTTAACTTAACAAGTGTGGCTTTACTGATAGGCTTGCTCACAGTCGACGGATGAGGATTTAATCACTCGACGGATAACCCTTTTTGTTATCCGACGGATGACGCTCATCATCCGTCGAGTCTACATCTGTTAGCACTCCTTCCACCAAATTTGGATCTAGCTTCTCATTGTTCTTCTTCCAGGCTACATCACAAAATGACTCTATCCCTTGAACTTTGGTGATTTGAGCATGAACATCTCTAGATGTTTTCCATGCCTTAATCACCTCCTATTCACGTTTAAGCTGCTTCTTTAAAATTTCTTCTTTCTTCAAGGACTCAGTTAATTCCTCCTTGGCAATCTTACACTCAATTCTTAATTTTTCAAAATTAATGAACTGAGACTCTAACACATTATTCCTCTCACTTAAAAATAAATTATTTTCTTTGATTTTAGCATTTTCTTTAGTAAGAGACTTAAGTGTAACACGCAAATGATATAACTCTGTAGACATGTCATTTATAGCATCATTACACTCAGCTTTAGATAAATGTGCAAGGTTTGTAGTAATTACCTGATTACTTGAAGAACTTGTCTCTGTTTCATCATACTTGGCCATTAGGGCTAGATTGACATAGCTGACATCTTCATCCAGACCATCTGCAACCCAGTCATTTTCTTGTGTAATGAAAGCCCTTTCCTTTTATTTGAGCAACTCAAAGTATTTCTGTTTATAATCCACAGGCTCAAACTTCTTTTTGTTGGAATCTGACTTTCTACACTCACTGGAAAAGTGCCTTGCCAAGCCACATTTGAAACATTTGAATTTTGATTTATCCACCATGTTTCTATTTGGCTTGGCTGCTCCAAAGTTCTTTTTGAACTTGAGCTTGGCAAATCTTCTGGAAAGAAATGCTAGATGTTCATCAATATCCTCCATGTCATCTTGGCTCAAAGAATCTTCATTTTTAGCTACCAGCCCCTTGCCCTTGTTTTCACAGACCTTTGAAGTTGACTCAACAGCTTTCATCTTCATCTCCTTCTCTTTTTCTAACTCAGCAACTAGTGCAATGAATCCTCCTTTCTTCTTTCCTCTCTCCATCCTCTCATCTTGCTCTATTTCAAGCTCATAAGTCTTCAGGATGCCATACAGTCTCTCCAAAGTAAATTCCTTATAATCTTGAGAGTTTCTTAATGAGACTATCATTGGTTTCCATTCCTTTGGAAGAGATCTAAGGAATTTCAGATTGGAGTCTTTTGTCTGATAGACCCTTCCATGCAGCTTCAGAGCATTTAGTAGTTTTTGAAACCTACTAAAGATGTCAGTGAGAGACTCACTTTCTTCACTATGAAAATGCTCATATTGCTGAATCAGTAGCTGCATCTTGTTTTCTCTAACTTGCTCAGTGCCATCACAGATAATCTGTATTGTATCCCAAACATCCTTGGCAGTTTTGCAATTGATGATGTTGTCAAACATATCACCATCAACTCCATTGAACAGGATATTCATGGCCTTCTTATCTTTCCTGACTTGTTCAATATCAGGATCAGACCATTCATGCCTTGGTTTGGGGACAGATGGCTCATTTCCAGTTGCAGCTCTCATTGGTACATGAGGACCTCTTTCTATGCAATCTACATGGGCCTCATCTTGAGAAAGTAAATGAAGATGCATTTTTACCTTCCAGTGATGGTAATTATCTTTATCCAGAACAGGAATCTTGACTCCAACATCCTTTTTGTTCATCTTGCTGTTTTGTTGATCTTTAAACTCTTTGTTTATCAAGAGCTTGCTCTGATACCAATTGCTAGTCCCATAACAATGCAACAAGAATTACAGAATGGGGGTTGAATGGAATTCTTGAAACTTTTTCTCAAATAAAATTGTTCTAACTCAAATATATATATATATATATATCAGTGTGAATTGATTTGCAGAGTGCGGAATAATAACTTCAAATGAATCAAAACACAAGTAATTAAAAACACAAGTCTTTAAAAAACTTTTTGGTGGATTTGAATGTATCCACCAGAGATATATAATATATATCGAGAGAACTCTGTGTAGCAAAAAGCTCACAGCTGCTTACAAGTGTTGAACAACTAAGAATGCAGAGAAATGCTAAGAATATAGCTTAAAAATGTTTCTCTCCTTGGTTGCTTAGTTAATTATTTTATTTGCTGCTTCTTGGTTTATATATCACTAAGATTACAAAGCAATAAGACAAGATAATAAAACAAAAACTATCAAGTCTAATACCATGCTACTTCATTACTCTAGTCCAGCATCTTTGAATATCTTTATAATAGCATGGAAATGGCAATGCTTCTTTGTTCTCGAAAACCCAGTTAACTAGGCTTCCACATTCCATTTGTATACACTCGACGCATGTGACTGTGTTGTCACTGTCAACAGATGTTTGAATTCTTTATCCGTCGGGTTCATGATCATCCGTCGAGTTCATGATCATCCGTCGAGTTCATGTTCATCTGTCAGGTTTTCTAGTTGATCATCCGTCGAATGACATTGTTTTTTATCCGTCGGGTAGCAATCTGGCACTTGACTTCATTTCATTTATGCAGGATTACAAGACATCATCTATGTACAATTAATCAACCTATTCTGCATATCTAGTTAAAGTCAACATGACTTGAGTACTACTTACTGAATCTAAACAATGTGTATGCAGAAATGTGCTACAGACTTATTGTTATATAAGCTACTCACTCGATGGATAATAGATCATCATCCGTCGGGACTATATTGAGTCATCCGTCGGGACTATAATCCTTATCCGTCGAGTGCTACATATTTCACTAAGTAAAATCTACCAAGGTATTTTGTTAATGAAATCATCAAGTCCACAACATATACACAACACTCCCTCGTATATAGGTATCTTGCCAATGCCAATAGGGGTTTAGATATCCCTCTCGAGAAAATGAGTCTGATCGCGAGAGTTCAGTGTTTGAGCGGGCCTTTGATGTGTCAGCTGAAGAGACGCAAACGTTATTTCTAAATATCTCATTTTCTATGTCAAGGAATGTTACTGGACCGAGTGTATGACCTCAGTGAGTTCGGATAGTATGATAATAGTCGGTGGCTGCTATGACAGCCAAGTTTCGTGAAGTATGGGGATCAGTATTGTTGCATAATCCTGAACCTTGCACGCCTTTCTTGAAATGCATTGTGTTACCAAAGTAATTGTTTACCTTTTTATAAGTGGCTTGTTTCCTGTAAGAAAGTCAAAACTCGAATTAAACAACTTAAGGTCTTGTTGATTTCATTATAAATCAGATTTTCCCTTCCTATTTGTGAATTTTCTATCTAAACATTGTTTCTTTCCTTGGTGACTCTTTCGGTTGATTGGGGCAAATAATGTATATGATTTGACTATTTGTCTGTGTGACAAAGGGTCTGGTGGGATGCCACCGAATTGTGTGTTGTGAACTATACGGTATTAAGACTGGCCATCTTATGTACTTGTATGGTTGCTCACAGTCATACCTAGATCTTCTTCATTTTTCCCTCCCTTTATAATTGATTCCTTGATTTCGAAATTCCATGGCAATGAGTTCGTTAGTAATCTCTGTAGTTAGACAGTCTTGGTTATTGGAGTAAAAGAAAGTTGACGGTCAGGAGGAATGAAAGTCTTATACCAGGTTGATATTCAAGAATAAGGGTAGTAGCGAGGATTCAGGATCTAATAATGGAATTAAAGCCTCGGGAAAGGTAATTTAGTGATTGATGAATCACTTGTGGGTGATAAGAAATCATCCTTAGAGGAATGGTTGGTTGAAATTTGGACTATGGTGCCTAGAAGAGTCCAGTGTTCCTTAAGTTGACCTAATTTACCAGTTGTTCTATGTAATTGGTGGTTGATATAGCCAGCTAAGTCTCATAGTATATCAGACTAGTGTTGATGTGGTAATTGAGTAGTGGCGGGAAGTTAGTCAGTTGCTGTTGTATTAAGGAGCCATGTTACGGTGATTAGTTTCTTTATAATTCAGTTTTCCTGTACTGTTGTTGAGTCTGCTACTGTCATCGTTGCTATTGTTGCTAGTGTTGTTAATCTAGATCTCTATTATAAATGGACCCTGATATTAAGGACATGGGTACTTTGATTGGGCAGCATTTTCCTGATACAGGAAGATGCCACCCAAGAAAGCAACCCAGTCTAAAGAAAATAGTAGTAGTTTTGCTGTGGGTCCAGTTATAGATGAGATTCTAGATTTGTTGTGCCAGCAGCAACAACAACAGCAACAGTTAAGCCAACAGGTTTAGCAGCAGCAACTACTGTTGTAGCAGCAACAACAAGGAGTAAACCAAAGTGTTAGTTTAAAATCTTTCCAGAGTATTAAACCTCCTGAGTTTAAAGGTGAACCTAATCCAATGGCTGCTGGAGTATGGGTAAAATAGATGGAGAAAGATTTCAACCTTGTCCAAGTAAGCGATAATTTTAAGACCGATTATGCAAGCTATTTCTTGAAAAATGAAGCGAATTACTGGTGGGAGTCAATCAGAGTGTTAGAGGGAGAAGGCCCTATTTTATGGGCTAGATTTACCGAGTTATTTTTGGAAAAGTATTTCCCAGACTGTGTGCAGAGTCAAATGGAGATTGAGTTTCTAGAATTGAAGCCATGTGATAGGAGTGTAGCTGAGTATGAGGCTAAGTTCACAGAGTTGGCAAGGTTTGTACCAGATTATGTGCGCTCTGAAGCTCAGAAGGCAAGGAGGTTTCAACAAGGATTGGAGCCTGAAATTCGCAGTGGAGTTATGGCATTGCAACTTAAGACGTATCCTTCCGTAGTTCAGGCCGCCTTAGTGATTGAGATTGATCAGAAGTTAGCTACTAGAGAAAAAGAAGATAAGAAGCAAAAGATAGATGATGTAGAAAAAGTCTTGAAGCTCAGGAGCATCTTGTTGAAGGGCGTAGCAAAGGAGGGGACTGTTGTTCCTGGTGGTACTGGTGGAATATTTAAGTGAACCCTTAATTTAGAGGTGGCTGATCGAAGTAAGGTTCCAGCAAATCAGTCATGTCCTAAATACCCTATAGAAATCTTAGAAATTTTTTGCGACCGACCTATTTTCTTTCGAGTTAAAAGAGATTGATATAATATTGGGAGTGGATTGGGTGTGTGTCATAGGGCAGTGACTGATTGCAAGAATAAGCAAACTGTAATATTTATGGAAGCTAATATTAGGATGAGTATCCGGGGGCATAAGCAAGAATGCAAGGCATAAATAGCGCATGCCATGGATATCAAGAAGGAAGCACCTAAGTTGGAAGAAGTTCAAACAACAAATGAAGTCCCAAAGGTTTCACCCGATGACTTACCAGGATTACCTCGAAGCATGATATTGAATCTCTCATTGATTACTGTACAAAGTCGGGCTGGTGTCAAAATCCCCGTATTGTAGGGCTAGTAGGAATCAAACAATTAGTTAAGGAAACTCTAATATTGTGGGATGGTGGAATAATGAGACAAGGTGTATTCCATGTTGGGCACTAATGTGGTTTATAGAAAAGAAGAAAATGATGAATGTATGCAGTTATGTACTGATTATCAGAAGTTCAAAAAGTTGATGAATGGGAATAGATAACCCCTGCATAGAATTAATTATTTATATGATTCAATTAAAGGAGCGTGTTGGTTCTTGAAGGTTGACCAGAGCAGGTTACTATTAGTTAAGGGTTAAGCCTGAGGCCATACTAAAAACCTTGTTCAGAATAAGATATAGACCTTACGAGTTTTCGGTGATGTTATTTGGACTGACAAATGCATCAGTCGCCTATAGGATTATATGAACGTAGTGTATGAGGAGTGCTCAAGTAAGTTGTAATCGTATTTATTGATAAAATTCTCGTTCCTTCAGGACTAGGGAAGATCAAACTGAACACCAGAAGATTTCCCTACAAAAAGGTTGGAAAAACAGCAATGGTATGCTAAGTTTCAAAGTATGAATTCTAAATTGAAATTGATGAAGGATTACGATTGTTCTATTAATTACATCCAGGACAAGCCAATATAATGTCAGATGCCTTGAGTAGAAAAGAAAATTAAATATTATTAAGATTATTGAAGAGTTAGCAGAAGAATGTGAGAAGTTAGAAATTGAAGTTCAAGTACCTGGAGGTAATAGGGAGTAATTGTATGAGATCACTTTTCAGTCAAAATGAATGGGAGGAATCAAAAAGTGTTAAGAAGAAGTTATGAATCAAGAATTGGATAGTTTAAATGGAAAGGAAAGTTGCACCCGAAAGGACAATAGAGATATATTTGGATTTTTCTGCTAGAGCACGAATTTCAATGTAACTAAACTGAAGAATAAAAATATAAAGAGAAGCCCATAATTCTAGGATTCTATTCACCTAGAAGCACTCGGGCGTATCAAGACATGCCCGAGAACTTTTGGGTAGTTGTTGATAAGTTGACGAAGTCCGCATGTTTCCTTCCAATTAATGAAAGATACCCATGGATAAGCTAGCGAAACTATATTTGAATGAAATTATGATAAAGCATGGAGTCCCTGTTTTAATTATGACTTACTGAGACCTGAGGTTTAACTCGAAGTTTTGGACGAAGTTCCAGGAATGCTTGGGGATTGAGTGAAATATGAGTACCGCTTACCATCCCCAGAAAAATGGTAAAGGTGAGAGGACGACTCAGATAAGGGAAGTTATCATGCTAGTGTGGGAATGATACCCTACGGAGCCTTGTTTGGATGTAAGCATAGAACCCCGCTTTACTGGAGTGAGGTAAGAGAAAAGAAGTTGTTAAGTCTTAAGTTAGTGCAGCAAACTGAAAACACAGTGGTGTTGATTCAGACAAAGAATGCGGACTGATATCGAAAGAGTCTGAAGGATAGAAATAGGATCGATGGTATTATTACAGGTGTTACCTTGAAAAAGGTTGATTAGGTTCGAACCAAAGGGCGGCTGAGTCCTAGATATAGTGGACCGTTTAAGATACTGAGAAAATCAGGTAAAGTCGCCTATGATTTAGCGCTGTTTCCATAGATGCAGCATATTCGTAGCACGTTTTAACGTCTTTATACCAAAAGAATATATCCTCGAATTGAATCAAGACCGTGTGTATGAACCAATCTAGAACCTAGATCGAGACCTTGGGAATGAGTTTATATCTATAGTAAGTATGCTTTAAATAAATCCTCGAGTAGAAGAGTCTACTCGGGAGTTAGAGTCAGATATACTTGACAAATATCCTCACTTGTTTAGTTAGATCAGATTCTGAGGACATAATCTTTTTAAGGGGGAAGGATATAACGACTTGCGTATTTTCATATTATTTAAATGTATAATTATGGAATTATTAAATAAACAAAATATGTGTATGGGTTCTGTCAGTTGGATATTATTTTGTTATTAATTATGTGTGATCGTTTTGTTATGGAATTAATAATTTTAATTATGTCTCAAAAATTATGAAACTCATATTTCATTAAGTTTAGATTATTCTGAGAATTTTAAAATTATTTTGGAAATTTTTAGGATTAATTCTACCCGCGCGTTGATTCGCTTAATTGTTAAAAGCGGGTATAAATTGTGTTTCAAAAATTATTTTAAAATTACGAAATTTACGTTTTAATTAACTTCGGGATATTTATAACATTTTAAAACTATTTTCATAATTTTCTGAATTTGTTTAAAGTGCAACTCAATTCTTTAATTGTGAATTGCGGGTATGAGTTGCGTTTCAAAATTTATTTAAAAATTATGAAATTTTTATGTTATCACCCTTTAATTATTCCAAAAATTTTAGAAAAATTTTGGTGATTTTTGGGGTTTTATTTACTCGTGTCTTTATTCATTAATTTATAAAAATCGGGTTATAGTCAGATAAGGAGTACGCGTTAAATAACTAGACACGTGTTATGTAAATTATATACACGCAGATACATTTCCTGTTTCTTTATCCCGATAAAAAAAATTAATCTCTGCTCCCTCTTCTCTTTAATCTCGAAGTGTCTCTGTCAATCTTGCGCTCTCGAATCTCTTTCGTCTTCTCTATATTTTTCTCTTCCCTTTTACTCTTTCCCTTCCCTTGTTCAGGTGAGTTCTGTTCTGGCAGTGTTGAATTTCTGGTTGCCGTCTTCTTTTTCCGGCTGTTACTTCAGGTTGGTTATGTGGGTTGTATATCTGTATACATACGCCTGTGTATATGTATATGCGGTGCCCAGCTGGCCGATTGTTATGCTGCCTGTGATTCTTATTCTTTTCCGTTCTTCTGGCCGCCGCTGGATTTCTTTCCGGCTGGGTGGTCTACGCACGCAAATGGCGCGTGTGTTGTGCCATATGCATGTATGTGTTGCCTGCATGTATATTTTGTTGGTTTCGAATTTTTGGTAATTCGAATATCCCCTTTTCTGGGGAATTTGAGTTATTAATTTAAATTTCTGTGAATATCTCGGTTGAATATCTCGGTTGCGTGCACTATATAACCGATTAGTCCAGTAGGTTAGAGACCTAGCTAGTCTCTGAGTTCTGGAACAGGTTTATGGGATGGCCAATGGAGCCATCTGGTGTTGATAGCCTGATCAACTATCTTCACATATCTACTACATATCTGATTTGGATTTGTGGTTCCCGTAACAGAAAAGTGATTTATATAGTGGATTTGGAAATTAAAATAACATGCTAGAATTGGACTCTGGTATTCCTACACAGCACACTACTGATGTTATTGTTTTACAGAGCATTCTAATTCTAATTTGGATTTGGAAATTAAAATAACATGCTAGAATAAGGAAGTTGGATCATTGGTTGTGTTCTTCACTCTTCTTTCATCAGCACTACCCAATCCAGATTTATCTCTTGCTTCCTTTCCAGTAACCACCCTTGCTTCAAAATCACTTGCTGCAGTCTTTAAAGGTTGAGTCTGTTTGGCTTTAGTGAATCCTGGTAGGAGTAACTTTGAGGATTTAATATGAGTAATGTCAGAGGTTTCCTTTGACTTATCTTCTGATATCAAGTCAACTTGAGCTATGTCAGAGGTTGCTTGCTTCATTGTTATATTAGAACTAACTATATCTTGACTCTGAACTACTTGAGCCATGTCAGAGGTTGTTTTAGAAATCTTCCTTGAAGTCAGAGTAAGATCAGTATCTTCAACAGAAATTTCTTCATCCATAGGAGGCATATAAACCTTTACAGGTTCACCAACTTTTTCTTTGCCCTTGGACCTTGGATCTATCTGCAATTGTGATTTGGCCTTTGTTGCCACATGATTTGTCCTTTCTTTTATCACAATGCCTTTAGCCGTAGAAAGTTTCTTTTTAACAACAAAAGCTTCAGATTTGGAGTTGACCTTTTCTAACTTAATCCTAGCTTCTTCTTCCATTAGACTCTCAAAGTCCATTCCTGGATTTTCTTTCAGAAATAACTATCTTGAAATTTCTTCATCAAGATCCAAAAGTTCATCATAACTTATCCTTTTACCAGTATCAGAAGTTATTCTTCTCCCAGTATCAGAACTTGTTCTATGACTTGTAGTTCCAGCTCTACTTGATGAGAGACCTCCATCTCGACCACGACCTCCACCCATTCCAGAGTTTCCCGGGTCATTACCATCATCCTTTTTCTTCAGTGTTTTATCAGGTTTGCATTTGGACTTAATTACTTTCTCCCCCTTTTGGCATCAGCAGGTAAAAGAAGAGAGAGAAGCAATTCCACTGAGGATTGGATCTCATTGAGTTGAGATTGCTGAGAAGCTTGATTTTTCAAAATTTCATCAATCTGAGACTGTTGCTTCTCTTAGGTTTTCTCAATGTTGGTAATTTGGTCAAAGGAAGGTTTGAAAAACCTTTTCTTGTCCAGCTTGACAAGTGTATCTTGCTGCATTAAGGATTCTTGAATCTTGTCCACTTTGGCCTGAGTTACAGACTGTTGACCTTGAAGGTGCCTTGTAGTAAGTGCAGTAACTCTTAGCTGTGTCTTGAAATCTTCATTGACTAACAACTCATCAGCTTTTGCCAAATGATCAGCAAGAATCTTTTCTGTAGGAACAAAGTTAACCGAGTTCCACTCCTTAGTCCACTCCTGTCCTCTAGGAGTTTCACTCCAAGGTACTGGTGCTTCCCCTATAACAAACTTTTTGACTATTTCAGCCTTTAAAGGAGCTTGCAGAGGTGCATGTCCAGAAGGACCAGCTGCATCAACATCTAAATTTGTAGTAGCATTACCAGTAACATCAACATTTGCAGCATCAGAACTTACAGAGTCAACAGCTTCAGCATCTTCTGATATAAGAACAGTCTGAGAAGCTATGGATGCTTCAACATCATCCTCTAAGGACTGATCTCCAACTAAGTTCTGATCAACATCCATATTCTGATGCTCACCTAAAATCTGATCTTCAGTGTCTAGATGCAGAGAAGGTGTTGTAGGCAATTCTGGATAAAAATCAGCATCAGGAATTGGTGGTGTTGGTGGAGTGACTTGAATTATTGGAGCTTCTAGATGCAAAACTTGAGGCACTTCCAAGTTATGACTGTCAATTTCATCACTTGGCCCCTGGGTATCATCATTTATTGGAGATACCGGAGGTGTAGGTATATGAGTGGATTCTGGCTCATATAGTGGTGAGTGATGAGTAGCATGAGGGTCTGAATCAACATTAGGAGAATTGTGAGCTTCAACAGGGTCTTGTGAGATCAGAGATTCCTGATCCCCTTCCTTAGCTGCTGCTTCCATTCCTTTACCAGAATCTTCAGGCCTTTTTGCCAATGTTTTGAATCTTTTAGCTTTTAAGGTGACAGCAGGAGATTTATCATCAGAATTATACTTTCTAAGCCTTTTTAGAGGTCTATAACTCCCAATATCATCATCCTTATGAGAAGAGACCTTCTCAGCTTCTTGAACAACAGGTTCTGATACAGGAACCTGTTCCTCAGCATCTGATTCATCTCGCAGAATGAATCTCGTTCTCTTTTGTTCTGTCTGAGGTACTTTTTTAGTCCTCTTAGATTTGGAAGATGAAGGCTGCACTGTAGGTTCTGATGATTGAGGTTGAGAAGTTTGTGATGGTTGAGTAGAGGTGGTGGGTGCTGATGGATGAGGTTCAGATGGTTGAACATCAGGGTATAATGCAGTGTACTTAACAGGATCATAGGTTATTAAGGCTTGTTTGACAGATAAAGGAATTAAAAGGGGTCGTAACACAGCCTTCTTATTATCAGTAGATAATAAGTCAGTAAAAGCTATTTTAGCTATTCTGAATGATGAGATTAAGTCACCATAATTTTGGGGCTTATTATCACAACATAAACTATAAATAATTTGACAGAATCTAGTAAAATAAACAGTAGATCTATCTTCATTCATTATGTCCCCAATAAAACCTAAAACAACACATGCATAGTCAAAATCAGTTCGATTTATGAGAGCATACCCGATTTGTTGGCTGAATATGGGAATTGCATCAAAATTGGAACATTTGTTTGCAAAGGCTTTAGTTATGCAATCAAAGAAGAAACTCCATTCCCTCCTAATGAAAGATCTCTTCAACTGGCCCAGCTTTGCCAATGTTCCTTCATATCCCAGACTGGCCATCATGTTTTGAAGAACTGGTTCGTCAACAGTAGAGTAGACATAGTTCTCAGGTAGCTGCAGTGCTTGTCGAACTGTAGACAACGTCACAACATACTCATCCTCCCCAGATGAAAAAATAATGCTTGGGGATCCTTGAGCACCACCATCATCATACACACCGCTTCTCCAGAACTCCAGTACTTGAGTACCAGAAACTGCTTCGGGTTCAGTCAGAGCATACCCAATATCAGAACTAGCGAAAAAGTCCTGAATAAAATGAAGTTCAGAAGGTGCTTCTGACTTGCTAAGAATAGCAGAGAAGTTATTAGGAACAAATGTTGCTCCATCAAAGATTATGTCCTTTGGTGCCATGTGAATTCGTGAGAAAGAAGATTGCCTGTAAGGTGTTTGAGAAAATGTCTGTATGAAAAATTGTCAGTAGATGAGAGAGAATAGAAGTAAAGAGAGAGAGATAAAATGTGAAAGTAAATAAAAGATTTTA
This sequence comes from Apium graveolens, assembly GCF_009905375.1. Classification (NCBI taxonomy): domain Eukaryota; kingdom Viridiplantae; phylum Streptophyta; class Magnoliopsida; order Apiales; family Apiaceae; genus Apium; species Apium graveolens. The sequence goes on along the minus strand of NC_133650.1, from coordinate 248,819,487 downwards.
CAATCTTTTCTCTCTTTTACTTATACACGGTAGAAAAAGTAACCGTTGGAACACCTGTCAGACATGCAGCAGTAAAAGATAATTAATGGGCACGTGTATTCAGTAATCATGACTTATCACATGCAGTTTTTCAAGGAAAAACCGTTCCACTTACCAAGTAATCCCATTAATCGGGGTAGTTCAGTTTTATTTTTAAAATTTAAAACTATTCCCACTTAATAAATTTTTATCACTGCGTGACCAATATTCTGTAAAAATATGACAAATGAGAGAATAACCAAAAATAGATCAAGTAAATAAATCCTGCCACGTTAAAATCAGAACTTGATTTGTATCAGAGCTTGAAGGTCATCAGAATATGGTTAATATCAGGATTTAACATGTTATCAGAATATCAAACGACTCAGAGACAAAATCTTGCATAAATATAAAATTTTATTAATATATTCAGCAAATACATTTCATGAAATTCAAATTACATGCTGAAAAGTACAAGATTGTCCTAAGCTACAAATCATAACATCAACAACTTTTGTCCTAAGCTAAGAAGCCAGACAAAGCTAACGGTGAAGAGAAACAGGTAGGAGAAATTATTTCTTCTTCCTACTCTCAACAAAAAGAACAGCAAGACGAATAATACGCTCCTGCTGTCGGAGAGCTTCCAGCCGTTCCTCTTCCAGTCGCTCAAGATGGCGATGGTAGTCCATGTAGAAGAACAAGAGGTCTGTGAGGACCTCTTGGGGAACCGAGTCCCAAATTTCATCAGGAATGGCAGTAACATGCCATTCCTACTGCCATTCTGTACACCTCATATTGACAGTGAATGTGTCATAGTTCAGAACTAAGTTGTAATAAACCATGGTTGTGATGAGTGAAAAAGAAATGAGTAGGAGGGTTTGAGAGAAAATGAGAGATGTGATGGCTGGAAAGAGGTGTTGGTTTATATAGCCAATAGAATGCCAAGAGACGCAAGGAAAATTGAATGGGTATAGGTAGAAATAATTCTACCTCGTCTCCCTAGACTGATGAGAATAAAAACAGCCATTGGAAGTGTAAAACAGGATTTAATGCGCACATGAAACAAGTAAAAATTACTGTGCATAGACGTGTACCACTAACCCGAATTATATTGACTGTTAATATCTCACCCAAACATATTCAGATTTTAAATAAGACTGTTTCAGATTTTAACCACAAATAAGTCAAGTAAAGAATCAGAGTGTAATATCAGAACTTAGACTTATATCAGAATTTAACAGTCATCAGAACATGATTTCTTAACTCGAAAAATGAATGCTTATTTCTGTAGTTCTTCATACAAATTCTGATTTCGTTTCTTCAGAACTTAATCATCAGAACTTCCATCATAACTTATCCTCAGAATTTATGTAACAGACACTAAAATGTTCATCTAAAACACCATTTATCACCACAGTAATTTTCATCATTCATATGGAGTGTATGTGTGTACAGTAAGCTAAATATCAGATAAAGATTAAAGTCTGATTCACTTCAGTACATTTTAAAAATAAGGCATAACTAAGAACTTTGCTCAAAATATGTCATGATTATGAAGTCTACTTTAGAATGAGTTCATGCATGAGTCCACCTCAACTATTTTGTGCTCATTTTATGCATCTTTTGTAATTCCATTTTACAGTGGCTTCTCAGTGTAAGTGAGTCACGACTGCTTATCAGAATTTATGCTATTATCAGAGTATTTCTCCAGTAATCATAGAGTGTGAAAAGTCACCAAGAAAAATATTTATTTTTGCTTTTCTGATGCATATTACTTAATACCAGCAATGCACTTGGGTCTTCCCTTCCACAATTTTTACTCTAGATCTCAAAGGAGTACCTGATTTTTACTTCTTTTTCTTTTCTTTTGATAAGTGAGGCTTATCAGCACTTAGTGCATTCACAAGATTTACTAACATCATAACTTAACAGATGAGAAGCACTATTCTAGTTGTTGACTTAGTAATAAGATAGACAAAGTAAACTTAACTAAGCTCAATATCAGAATTTGCTTGTGTCAATAGATTTCCACATAAACAATTACTTCAAACATGGGATTTGTTAGTATATTAAAGACTACTAGGTCAGCATCTAACATATTTATCCTCATTGGATTGAATAATCACAGAAACATTCATATCACTATCAGAGTTTAGAAATTCACATCAGACAATAATCAGTACTTAAGCAATTTTCAATTAAGCACAGAATACACAACGATGATAATATCTGTAAATACTGATCATAAAGTCTGATGCATCAGAACAAAAACTAAGCAGATTTAGAGAAAGAACCTGAAACCATTCCAAGTTCATTTACTAATCTTTTAAAAGTAGCTTCACATAGTGGTTTTGTGAAGATATCTGCTAGTTGTTGATCTATTGGAACAAAGTGCAATTCCACTGTACCTTCATCCACATGTTCCCTTATGAAGTGGTACCTTATGCTGATGTGCTTTGTCATTGAGTGTTGAACTGGATTACCTGTCATAGCAATAGAACTTTGATTATCACAGTAAATAGGGATTTTAAAATATGTTAACCCATAATCCAGTAACTGATTCTTCATCCAAAGAATCTGTGCACAACAGCTTCCTGCAGCTATGTACTCTGCTTCTGCAGTTGATGTGGAAATTGACTTTTGTTTCTTGCTAAACCAAGAAACCAATCTGCCTCCAAGAAATTGGCAGCTTCCACTTGTGCTTTTCTTGTCAATTTTGCACCCTACAAAATCTGCATCTGAGTAACCTATTAGTTGAAAGTCTGATTCTCTAGGATACCACAATCCCAGATCAGCTGTTCCCTTAAGATACTTGAAAATTCTTTTCACAGCTGTTAAGTGAGGTTCTCTTGGATCTGCTTGAAATCTTGCACAAAGACAGGTAACATACATGATATCAGGTCTACTAGCAGTTAGATAGAGTAGAGAGTTAATCATACCTCTGTAATCAGTAATATCTACTGATTTACGAATATCCTTATCCAATTTTGTTGCAGTGGCCATGTGAGTGGATGCACTTGAACAATCTTGCATTCCAAATTTCTTCAGCAAATTTCTGGTGTACTTGGTTTGACAAATAAAAGTGCCTTCTTCATTCTGCTTGACTTGAAGGCCCAAAAAATAGTTAAGTTCCCCCATCATACTCATTTGATATCTTGACTGTATTAGTTTGACAAACTTCTTGCAAAGTCTTTCATTGTTAGAACCAAAGATGATATCATCAACATATATCTGAACCAAAAGTAAGTTCTTTCCATGGTTGAGGTAGAACAAAGTTTTGTCAATAGTTCCTCTGTTAAATCCACTTTCCAGAAGAAACTGAGCTAAAGTCTCATACCATGCTCTTGGAGCTTGCTTAAGGCCATAAAGTGCTTTATCAAGCCTGTAGACATGATTTAGAAATTTGGAATCTACAAAGCCTGGAGGTTGTTCAACATATACTTCCTCTTCCAACTCTCCATTGGGAAAAGCACTTTTCATATCCATTTGAAAGACAGTAAACTTTTTGTGAGCAGCATAAGCCAAAAATATCCTTATGGCTTCCAATCTAGCAACTAGTGCAAATGTTTCATCATAATCAATTCCCTCCTGTTGAGAATATCCTTTTGCAACCAGCCTTGCTTTATTCCTTGTAATTATGCCATCACTATCAGTTTTATTTCTGAACACCCACTTTGTACCAACAACAGATCTGTTCTTTGGTCTTGGCACTAGGGTCCAGACTTTATTTCTTTCAAATTCATTTAACTCTTCCTGCATTGCTTGCACCCAATCAACATCTTGAAGAGCTTCTTCCACTTTCTTTGGTTCAGTCTGAGAAAGAAAAGAATTATAGAGACATTCACTTGAAGTAGTTGTTCTAGTTCTGACACCTGCATCAGGATTTCCAATAATTAAGTCATGTGTATGTGATTTAGTCCACTTCCTTGCAGATGGAAGGTTTTCTCTAGAACTGGATGCTCCCCCATGATCCATGCTATCTTCATCAACATTTTCTGATGCTCCCCCTGAAACTATGCTCTCTGAGTTGGATCCTTCAGAAATTGAGTTTTCAGAATTATCAGAACTTGGCTTATCAGAACTTGATGAATCAGAACTTGAAGAGCCAGTTGTATGTTCTGATGCTTCTTGAGATGTGGTTGTATCTTCAGTATGCTCCCCCTGCACATATGCATCTTCCTTTGGCGTAATCACCACAGTTTCAATAACATCAGAGTTTAATCCATCAGAGTTTGCAGTATCAGGATTTAGACTGTCAGGATTTTCAGTATCAGAGTTTAAGTCTTCATTTTCAAATCTCAGCTGATCATGATCATTGAAATCTTCAAGTCCAGTAATCTTCTTATCATCAAAGGAGACATTGATAGATTCCATGACAACCCTTGTTCTTAAATTATAGACTCTGAAGGCTTTTGTGGAAAGTGGATACCCAACAAAAATTCCTTCATCAGCTTTTAAATCAAATTTGGATAGCTGTTCAGGGTGAGTCTTAAGAACAAAACACTTGCATCAAGCATAGTTCGTGCAAATTCAATAAGAGTTCTATTCTTTTTTTCAACAACTCCATTTTGCTGTGGAGTTCCAGGAGCAGAAAATTTATGCTTGATTCCATGGTCTTTGCAGAACTCTTCCATTGTCAAGTTCTTGAACTCAGTGCCATTATCACTTCTTATGATCTTCACAGAATCTTTGACCAATTTATCCAGTTGCTTGACATGATCAATCAAGATAGATGCAGTTTCACTTTTTGTGTGCAAGAAATACACCCATGTGTATCTGGTGAACTCATCCACTATGACCATTACATATTTCTTCTTTACAAAAGACATGACATTCACTGGACCAAATAGATCTACATGAAGTAGGTGATAAGGCTCAAGAATTGATGATTCATTCTTGCTCTTGAATGAAGATTTTCTTTTTTTAGCCTTCTGACATGAATCACAAAGGCTATCAGGAGCAAATACTGATTTTGGTAGTCCTCTTACAAGATCTTTCTTGACTAGTTCATTTATATTGTTGAAATTTAAATGAGAGAGTTTCTTGTGCCCATTCTAGCTTTCTTCAATTAATGCTCTACTCATTAGATAGATTACAGAACCATCAGTACTTGTTGAAAGCTTGGATTCATAAATGTTACCATGCCTGTATCCTTTTAGAACAACTTTGCTTGCAGATTTGCTTACAATTTCACAGTGTTCTTCAAAGAAATCCACATGATAACCTCTGTCACAGATTTGACTAATACTCAGCAGATTGTGTTTAAGTCCTGAGACCAGAGCTACTTCTTTAATGATGACATTCCCAATATTGATATTGCCATATCCCAGTGTTTTTCTAATGTTGCCATCTCCGTAAGAAACACTTGGGCCAGCCTCCTCCACAAAGTCTGATAGTAGGGCTTTATTTCCAGTCATATGTTCTGAGCATCCACTGTCCAGAACTAGGATGTTTTTCCTGTTGCCCTACAATCACAAAGACCACTAATGATTAGTTTTAAGGACCCAGACTAGCTTGGATCCCTTGGCCTTATTAGGTTTGTTAACATTAGCAGCGGATTTAGCATCAGAGTTTATGTTAACATTTTTCTTATCAGCATTTACACTATCAGACTTTGTATCAGAACTTACACTAGAAGGAACAATGCTAACTTTCTTTAAAGACGGTTTTATTTGATAATAATCATAGTACAAATTATGATATTCCTTATAAGTATAAATGGAATGCCATAAACTACCATAATGAAAACAAGGATTTTATGGCCTATATCTAACAGACTGACTCTTAACTCCTGACTTTGAAGGTAAAGAGTTTATGTTCTTATTCTTCCTGCAAAAAGAAGCCAGATGGTTAGAAATTCCACAGTTATGACATGTTTTTCTATGAGCATTAAGAACAGGCTTATAATCATTGCTTTTATTCACACCTTCCTTTCCATTCCTATTTTTCCTAGGTAACTTTACCTTGGTTATATTTTTAACATCTTTCAGCTTATGCTTAAGCTGCTTCTTTGTCATTAAGCCTACGTTAACTTCAGTTGTCTTTTCCTGTTTTAGTTTTTCAGAAATTAACTCCTCTTTTACTTCTGATTTCTCAGTATCAGACTTTACAACTACAAATTTAACAGGTTTTAACTTTAGCTTTTGTTTAACAACTATATGCTTAACTTCTACAGTTCCTTTATCATTCTTATCATCTCCATAACCTAAGCCCTCTTTCCAGTTTCCACTACTTAACAAGTTCTGAGTTGTTCTGCCAGAGTTAGTCCAAGTCCTGATAATCTCTCTTTCCTTTTCTAAATCAGTCGTTAGAGATTCATTCATTTTAAGCACTTCATCCCTAACATAGAAAACATCATCTCTATCTTTCTGAGTTTGATGGAACATGACTAACTCTTTTTCTAAATAATCATTCCTCTTTTTACAAGCAAGATTTTCAGAAGTTAATCTTTCACATGTTAAAGTTTGATCTCTGTAACTAATGAACATGGTTTTAAGATATCTTCTCAACTCATTAATGTCATCAGTATGAAAGGCATAAGTAGTTTGAGGTACCTTTAACTCAGCAGCTTCAGGACTGCTATCAGCATTTGCCATCAAGGCATACTTCACCTCACTTTCAGAATCTGAAGTGTCTGTCCAGCTTTTCTTCTTTGTGACAAGAGCCTTGCCTTTGTCACTCTTCACTTTCTTGCGATCAGGAGATATGTGGCCTTTCTCACCATATTTATAGCATTTGACATTTGTGTAATCTCATCTGTCAGACTTCCCTCCTTTGCCTTCAGATTTTCTGAAACTCTTCTTATAAGAACTTGCACCTTTCCTGGAAAACCTCTTTCCCTTTCTGAATTTCCTGTATGCAATCCTTGTGATTTCTTTCACCATAAGAGCACACAGCTTCATCATCTCTTCATCAACATCCATCTCAGGCAAGCTTTCAGTTTCCGAGTCATCATCACTATCAGAACTTGATGACTCAGTGTAATAACCCCAAAATTTTTGAACTTTTAATAACCCTTATGAATAGTGTTTTGCTGATTATGCTGAATAAGAAAACTTTTCATGCCACACTATGAAGGGGTTCTTCTATTGTTATTCTGAGATCTTATTAGTACTTTATATGGGATATAAGTGTATGTAAAGATCGTCAGAATCCAAATCCGAACACTTTGATTTTTCCCGAAAATCCACCAGATACCGAAAGAATTGAGTATAAGGTAACAGGATAAAAAGGATTTAAATTCAAGGATTATAAGAGAGGATCATAAAAGGAATATAATGTATTGAGAAAGGTTAAGGAAACCCAAGTAATAAGATCCCGGGTATGATCCCTCAAACGATAAACGAAAATGAAAGTTAAGCGAACCGCATAACAGATCAGCGGTCATTAGCCAAGTAATTAGGAGTTAATCAAGGGGTTAGTGGATGATGATGTCATCACACCAACAAGAGGAAGACAAGTGTAACAAGGTGACATCACATGATGACCTAAGCATGACATAAGGGAAGGAGGTGTGGTTGATTAATAACCACACCATTTTCCATGGGTAAATAGGTAATTAATCAAAAAACAAAAGCTAGCAACCAAGCAAACAAATCAAAAAAACACAAAACACTCCCATTTTCAAGAAGAGCTCTCGGCTTTTCTTCTTTTTCAAAGAAGAAAATTCCAAAATTCAAGATCCAAGCCTTGTTAATTAGTGAGGTAATTATCTAAGGTTCCTTGTACATAGATATGGATATCCTATAAGTTTAAGCTTCTAATTCCTTCACAATATCTTCCAATAAATCAAGGAAGAAGATGGTGAATAGTAACCTTCAAGAAATAACTTTGGTTTTCTTGATTTTTTATGAAAGTTCAAGGTAGCTTAAGCATAGATCAAGGCTTCCATAGGCATTCCAAGGATCTTTCATTGATCAAAAGCTTCAAGGAAGGTATAACTCTAAATTACCTTAGTATTAAGTTGTTTGGTATAAATGATTATGATGATGGAATGATAGGTTAAGTGTAGTAGTTGTTTTGTCATGTTGAGATCATAGTTGTTAAGTATTTTTGTTGATTTTGGGAGTTAAGATTAGCATTAGTTGTTCTTGATGATTCATGGTATGATTTGGGCTTGGTTTAAATGGTTTAAAGTGGTTGATGAGTGATATTGTCATATGGTTGTATTGGGATTGATTGGTGATGGTTTGGTGTTGAATTGGTTTGGTAAAATTTTGGGAAATCGCGTAAACATAGCCGTCGTAATGTCCGATTTACTTTAGACTGTTTTTGCTCTTAACATTAGGACCCATGAACTCACTGCTAGGTTTTGACCATTGCCATGATTAGATAGTTCATGTTACGAGCTTCGTTTTGATATGTAGTTCGTTTGAATCCGATGAACGGTTTAGGAGAAACGACCGTTTTAAGTAACGACATTTCGCGACCGAACCATTACCCCTCGCCTTACTTTGAAACTTTGGTTAAGGACCTTAAATGACTAATTGGCGTATGAAACATTTATGTAAAGAGTATTAGGCAGTTGGTAAGGCACTCGCGAAAGAATCGCCTTAAAACCCTTAATGGTTAATTTATTAAAAATGGTGGAACCGAGGGTACTCGAGCGACTTAAGAGAATCAGTAAGCGCAAAGCGAGCGTTAGAGTCTAAATTGGTTAAAGTATAGATTTATAAGCGACTTTGGTTTAATTCCAACTTATATATTGTTTATAGGTTACCAGACTCGTCCCAAGCCATTTGTAACCCCCAGTCGCTCAGACAAGTTTTCTACCCGTTATACTGTTATTGTGATGTATACATATGTATATGCATTATCTTGTGATAGATGCATGATGGTTAAATTAGCAAATTTTTGCGATATATTGTAGCATGTGATATGGTATATATGCATGCCTGTTTCGTAATCTTGATACATATATAAGTTGATTCAGTTGATAATACCTATGCTAGAGATAAGCGGTATTTACATATACCCTTAGTATAGGGGACCCGAAGGTGAATATTTTTCTAAAACCGGGAGTCGATGCTCCCGAGTATATTATATATATTTATGTATATATATATAGATATAGTTTTCAAAACTATGAATCGAATAAGGTTTATTCGATAACTTTATTTTATTAATGAATATTATTTTGAATATTCATTCGAGGGCTTATGACCCCGTTTATTTTATTAATGAATATTATTTTGAATATTCATTCGAGGACTTATGACTCCGCTTAATTTATTAATGAATATTATTATTTGAATATTCATTCGAGGACTTATGACTCCGATTATTTACTAATTATTATTATTAATTTTATTAATGGAATAATGTGTCGATAATCAAACTTACTTTTGATTATTCAAATAAAGATAGTACTTTGTATAAGTATATCTTTGGTTATTTAATATTCATTGCAAGTATAAGTTTTAAAACTTCTACTTCAATTATTTTTATAAAGATTATTCTTTATGAGAATATTATTTAAATAATAATATTCGGATATTTTCTAATGAATTGGGACTGATTTATTCCATTAAATCAACACTACTCCAAACATTCTTAAAATGTTTGCGAGCCTTCAAAATGATTTTAAAAGTTAGAGCGGACCCCAAAATTCATTTTTTATATATTTAAGATCTTCCTTTCAAAGGGGATTTAAATATTCGCTCAAAATCTGAGGGATCCGGCTCTGTGGTGTGTTTTATATTCGCAACCAGGTTGCTATTTTGATAAAAGAGTTTTGATTACTTACCCAATACTCGGGAAGTAAAATTCTTAGAACAAGTTAATCCATTAACAGGCATCGCCTGGGAAATATCGGTGAGTTTCCCTTTCCAACTAGATACGACTTCTTGGTGGAGCCGTATCAACAAGTTTCTACTTGGGGAAAGTGGGGACGAGCTTTACGTTTCAGAGTCATGGATTTCATCTGAACTAGGAGTGGCGTAAGTGGTCGAGTGGCGCCGGCCCAACCTTATTATATTGTCCCAAATGGCCTGGAAGTTCCGCAAGATGGTACATTTCTTAGGAGTCCAGTATTCGGTTGACAAGTAAATCCGATAGTTTCTCCTCTACATGTAGAAAATGGTGGGGTTGCACTACTACGACTGATCATCGTAAGTGGTCTTCCTGGCGCGGTAAACTCCCGTAATGAGTTCATCATCCAATTGGATATTTCTGTAACACTACCCAGAGCACTTCGATAGAAAGGCTACGGTTGGGTGATTGTTGAGTGTTGTCAGGGTCGAGTTTTCAAAATGATGTTTGCATCAAATGAAGTATCTCGTAACTTCATTTTATTTTGATGATATTTTAAAGATTGATTCTATACAAGTTTTGTCTTGTAGCTTAATCTATGGGATGAACTAATTATAACTTGAACGGTGGTAGTTCAAGTAGTATTCGGAAAAGATATAAGTATATTGGAGTATTTTGTAACTTCATCTTTTAAACTTATATATAGTAAATGATTATCTTATGCATGACAAAGATTTTCAGAAAAATGTTGAGACAAGGTTAGATATATGAGATCACCTTGCAACGATATTTTTATACAGTTATAAACTGGAATTCTGTGTACATTATACATGGAAGAGGACTTCCAAGATTTTAAAAAGTATATATACATATATACTGAATATTTTGCGACTTGGTCGCGGTAAGATATCAAACTTGGTTCATTTCTTCTTGACCAAGACTTTCACCTATGAGAATGCTCATATATTGTAAGTCATTATACATATTATTTTGGTGGGCTTGTTGCTCACCCTTGCTTTCTTCTTTCATCACACAACAACAGATATAAAAGACGAACAAGACCAAGCTTCCGATTCGCAAGCGGTTAGAAAACATTCCGCAGTCTTCTGGAAGCGTTGATGCCGCCGTAGCTGAGGTAGAAATTACCAATAGGCTAGACTTTCAACTTCTGGTGTACCAAACTTATGTATCTTTATCAATTGTAATAATGGAAAAGAAATGTAAATTTATTCAGAAACCCTTTTAAGGTGTAATGGCATATAATTATGGAATAAAATGACTTGTGTTAATTTTGGTATACATCTCTGAGACTATAACTTGTGGTGTGTGTGTTTATTATGGGGTCACAGTACAGAGTAGTTGATTGTTTATTAAGATTGGGTGTTATTAAGGGAAATGGAACTCGTGACAACCCGAATCCCCGACCCCGGATTTGGGGGTGTTACACTCAGTATCAGACTTTGTGATGAGTGCTTTTCCCTTGCCTTTCCTTGAGGTAGCTGCCTTGGGGGATTCTTCTTCAGCCTTAAGAACAACTATCCTTGACTTTCCTCCTTTCCTCTTGCTTCTTTGTTCCATCTCAAGTTCATGAGTCTTGAGCATCCCATAAATTTCATGAAGAGTTATTTCATCAAGATTATAGTTGTCTCTTATAATTGTTGCCTTCAAATCCCAACTTTCAGGAAGAGCTAACAGGAATTTAAGGTTTGAATCTTCAAGATCATACTCCTTATCAACTAGTGATAAATCATTCAAGAGTTTGACAAATCTGTCATAGAAATCAGTCAATGACTCATTAGGCTTTGAGTCAAAGTGTTCATACTCTTGAGTGAGTATTGTCTTCCTGTTCTTCTTAATCGAATCAGTTCCCTGGCACCTTGTCTCCAAGGCATCCCATATATCCTTTACAGTCTTGCAGTTAATTACCCTGTTTGACATTATATTATCAATGACACTATGCAGCAAGTGTCGTACCTTAGCATCCTTAGCAATTGATGCCATATCTTCAGCAGTGTAATCACTCTTCTCCTTTGGTACAGACTTTGCTGCTTCACCGACAACTACAACAACGAGCTTTGTTGGCTTGTGAGGTCCTTCATTGATTATGTCAAGATATTCTAGATCTGTAGCTTCCAGAAACATAGTCATCCTCACCTTCCATATGGGATATTCAAATGGTTTCAGTATGGGAACTCTAATAGCCTCATATCGACTATGGATTTGAGTCTTTGGGGGATCTTCAGTTTTGGTGGGCTTGGTTGGAGTTTCTGCTTCAGACATGATTGTTTTTGGATCTTAAACTGTTTGTGGGTTAACAGATAGGCTCTGATACCACTTGTTAGGTCATACACACTGTAGAAGGGGGTCGAATACAGTGTTTATCACAATCAAATCGAATTAAAGAACTCAAGTAAGAGAAAACAAACTTTATTTAATATAATAAACTCTGTTACAATATAGAACTGTCCTCTCTCAGTGATGAACAAATATCACGAGAGCTGCTAGGGTTACAATGAATAATATTCTCGATAACGATAACACGTATAGTGTAAACCCTATACCTGTGTTTATATACTACACAGTTACAAGATAATCTTCTAATTGATATTGAATATAATTCTGCTTCCTAAAATATATCAATCAGTTATCTTTTCTTCCAAGTATTCCATTCTTCACAGAATTCCTTCTTCATGCTTATCTCTTCTTACGTTTGTCTTGATCTTCTTTCCTTTCAATCAACCGCCTTTGTAATAACCCCAAAATTTTCAACTTTTTGTAACCCTTGTGAATAGTGTTTTAGCTGAATGAGAAAACTTTTCACGCCACACTATGTAGGGGTTCTGTTATGGATATTCTGGGATATTATTAGTACTCTATGAAGTATATAAGTGTATGTAAAGATCGTCAGAATCCAATTCTGAACACTTTGGTTTTTCCCGGAAATCCACTGGATACGGAGAGAATTGAGTATAAGGTAACAGGATAAAAAGGATTTAAATTAAAGGATTATAATAGAGGATCATAAAAAGGAATATAATGTATTGAGAAAGGTTAAGGGAACCTAAGTAATAAGATCCCGGCTATGATCCTTCAAACGATAAACGAGAACGAAAGTTAAGCGAACCGTATAACAGATCAGCGGTCATTAGGCAAACGATTAGGAAGTTAATCAAAGGGATTAGTGGGAATGATGTCATCCAACTAATAGAAAGAGGACAAGGAGGGGAGGATGACATCATGAGGATGACACAAGCATGACATGGGAAGGAAGGAGGTGTGGTGGCTTTGTAACCACACAAATTCAAGGGCAAGAAGGTAATTGACTAAATCAAACACAAAAACAAATCAACCAAGCCAAGCAAATTCATTCTTGATCAAAATCAAAAAGAAACCAAGGCCTTGTTCATCTTTGCTCTCGGCTTTTCACTATTCATAAGGCAAGAAAATTTCAAAAATTCAAGATCCAAGCTTCCTAAATTGGTGAGTAAATTCCCTAATCATCTTCATGCTTAGTTAGGGCTATATCATGAGTTTAAGCCATTAATTCCTTCTCAATCTTCTTCATTTAATCAAAGAAGAAGACTATGAATAGTGTTTTCAAGTTTTTAACTTGAAGTTTTTCTTGTTTTCCTTGAAGATCCAAGCTTTCCTAAGACTTCTCAAAGCTTCTTAAGGCTTCCTAGCTCCTCCCACCACTTCAAGGAAGGTATACCATCTCCAAACCCTAGATTCCTATATATTATAAGATGATTTTGATTAGTAGGGTGCTATTGTAGCTTGTTGTTGTGATTTAGAGTTTGGGATTTGAAATGGTAGTGAAATGGAATGGTAAATATTGTGGTTTTGATTAAAAGAACTTAGGTATGATTAAAGTTAAGCTTAGGCATAAGTATGAATGATTAAATTGAATTGGTTGGGGTTGTTATGATGTGATAAGGATGGATGTTGGTTGTATGTTGGATTTGAGGTTGATTTGGAATGGTTTTGAATGGTTTAAAATATTGGAAATCGCGTAAACATAGCCGTCGTAACGTCCGATTTTCTTTAGACTGTTTTTGTGCATAACATTGGGACCCGAGAACCCCCTGCTAGATTATGACCATTGCCATGTCTAGATAGCTCATGTTACGAGCTTCGTTTTGATATGTAGTTCGTTCGATTCCGATGCACGATTTAGGAGAAACGGCCGTTTCAAGTAACGGCGTTTCGTGAACGAAACTTTTCCCCTCGCCTTACTTTGAAACATAGGTTAAAGACCAAAAAGGATTAATTAATGTATGAAACATTTATGGTAAGTGTGTTAGGAAGTTGGTAAGACACTCGCGAAGGAATCGCTTTAAAACTCGTAAAGGTTAAATTATTAAAAATGGTGGAGCCGAGGGTACCCGAGTGACTTAAGCGAATCAGTGAGCGCAAAACAAGCGTTAGAGTCTAAGTTAGTTAAAGTATAGATTTACAAGTGATTTTGGTTTAATTCCAACTTACTTGTTGTTTATAGGTTACCAGACTCGTCCCGAGCCTTTTATCACCCCAAGTCGCTCAGGCAAGTTTTCTACCCGTTATACTGTTGTTGTGATGAATATATGTATATGCATTATCTTGCGATAGATGCATGTTGGTTAATTAGCAAATGTTGCGATATATTGAAGCATGCTGATATGGTATATATATGCATGCCTATTTCGTATTCTTGCCATATATATCTGTTGGTTCAGTTGATAATACCTATGCTAGAGAATAGCGGTAATTTGCATATACCCTTAGTATAGGGACCCAAAGGTGAAAATATTTTCTAAAACCGGGAGTCGAGGATCCCGAGTAGATTTTATATATATATATGGTTATAGTTTTCAAAACTATTAATCGAATAAGGTTTATTCGATAACTTTATTTTATTAATGAATATTATCTTGAATATTCATTCGAGGGCTTATGACTCCTTTTATTTTATTAATTGAATATTATTTGAATATTCATTTGAGGATGTATGACTCCTTTATTTTATTTAATGAATATTATTTATAATATTCATTCGAGGTATTATGACCCAGCTTATTACTGAAATATATTCTTTATTTTATTAAAGAATAAGGTGTTAATAATCAAACTTATTTTCGATTATTCAAATAAAGATAATACTTTCATATAAGTGTATCTTTGGTTATTTAATACTCGTTTCTAGTATAAGTTTTAATACTTCTACTTCAATTATTTTTATAAAGATTATTCTTTATGGGAATATTATTTAAATAATAATATTCAGATATTTTCTAATATATCGGGACTGATTTATTTCATTAAATCAGCTTTACTCCAAACATTCTTAAAAATGTTTTCGAGTCTTCAAAATGATTTTAAAAGTTAGAGCGGATCCCAAAACTCGTTTTCCGATTTAAGATCTTCCTTTCGAAGGAGACTTGAATATTCGCTCAAAATCTTGGGGATCCGGCTCTGTGGTGTATTTTATATTCGCAACATGGTTGCTGTTTTGAGAAATCAATTTGATTACTTGCCCAATGTTCGGGAAGTAAGTCCATCTGATTGAGTCGGCATAAGCGACAGGCCGGGGTACGGTCTATGAATGTGTAAGTGGCTGGGTGGCAGTCCATCAACGCGTGAGTGGCCGGGTAACGGTCTAGCGCGAGGTCCTAATGCGGCCAGGGTGATGACCGGTGAGGAATTCATCCATCTACAGTAGAAAAGGTTACTTATTGGTATCTTTGCCTGATCAGCAAGATTTCTGGTTTATGCCAAAATTCTTTTCCTTTCCAAAATTCATTGGATGTTTCAAACTCTGTTCATACTTTACATAACAGAGGTTCCAGGAAATGTTTAAGAGATATATATGTGGATATATATATATATCGGGACTAAATAAAGTATCTCGTAACTTTATTTCATTCAATAATATTTCAAAGATTGAATCTATTCAAGTCTTAACTTGTGGTCTCATCTATAGTATGTTTGTTTTTTTTAAAAGCTTATAATACTTTGAACAGTGGTAGTTCAAGTAGCTTTATAAATGATATAAGTGTAGTGAAGTATTGGTAACTTCATTCCTTGTTTTTACTTATATCTAGTAAGTAATTATCTTACGCATGATAAAGATTCTAGTAAGTATCCATTTAGATACTTATATTATTGTTATCACTATGTATTATCTTGCGAGCTGTAAGGCTCACTCTTGCTTTATTTCTTCATCACACAACAACAGTTAGGAGAGATGGCCAGACTCCAGCAGACCCAGTGCAAGCGCGTGGGAAGCGTCCCGCGTCTTCCCGATGATGTTGTAGCTGCTATAGCTGCAGAGGTAGATCTAATATAGTTCAGACCATCTACTTTTGAGAATCAAATTATGTATAATTATAACTTGTGGCAGATAATGGCAATTAACTGTAAATTTATCAAGTAATCATTTTGGGTTGTAATAACTGTTAAATGGTGGATTCAAAGACTTGTACTTATTTCAGTTTCATCTCTGAGACTATAACGGGTTGTGGTGTGTGTTAGTGTGGGGTCACAGCATAAGGTTATTATTATTAATTAAGTGAAGTGATATTGTGGAAAGAAAGACCGTGACGACCCGGATCCCCGACCCCGGATCTGGGGGTGTTACAGAAATGGTATCAGAGCTAAGCGTTATAAACCTCAGAGATGATGCGATGATATAATAATAAACTCACAAAGATAATAAGGACTCTTGCCAAGTTCATGGTCGGACTACTTAAAGTAGTACTGACAGTTAAAACCCTTACGGGAACCCTTATAAGTATCATGATAGTAACTTAGCTCGTTTAATGTGTAGGCGCCTGAGATAGAGGACCCTGAGATGTTCGAGCGTGAGCATGATGAGGCATTGCTAGATGTTGAGGATCAGGAGGAGCCTGAGATGGAGGAGGATGAGGAGGACCCCTCAGAGGAGCCTGAGACGGAGGTCATTGCTATTCCAGATGAGGAGGACCTGGATGAGGTCCCAGTAGCTGAGGAGCGTGTTGGACCTATGGTAGTGTATGCTGGTACCCCATTACCCACACTTTCGGTGGTCAGAGCCCCTACCCCTCCACCACTAT
Source organism: Apium graveolens (assembly GCF_009905375.1). Taxonomy (NCBI): domain Eukaryota; kingdom Viridiplantae; phylum Streptophyta; class Magnoliopsida; order Apiales; family Apiaceae; genus Apium; species Apium graveolens. The sequence continues at coordinate 248,802,649 of NC_133650.1, read as the reverse complement.
CTTGGATTCCCGATGATGACAGCTCAGAGACCCATACTTCCGAGCCTAGGCAGACCGAGGAGGCACCCTCAGTGGCTCCGGATTCACCACCTCTTGACCCTGCCCGCAGGCAGTCTTCGTTAGCACATGGATATGTTCAGGATGTTCTGAGGACCCGAGTGGCTGTTGCCGAGGGCCGACTAGATGAGGCCAGGAGGGAGTTGGATGAAGAGAGGGCGGGTAGGCGTACCCGAGCTTATGAGACTAGGGCTTCTATACCCCGATCCTTGAGGAGGGAGCTTACGGGGATAGAGCTCACATCCCGAGCGAGGCTCAGATCGCTCCAGGGGGACAGGCATGGTAGGATCTCCAGGCGGCAGGCCGACTATATCTTCCGTCGTGCGATGGAAAGGGTATGGGAGCTGACCCGCTCCGGTGTGTGATTCAGGATTGATGATGGAATAGTCTAGTTGTCTAGTTAGCCGAGGCCTTAGTAAGAGCCAATTTTCCGGGATAGTTGACTTGTATATAGCATCCCTTTTTCTGACTAGACCAATAGACTCTTGTGTATCACTTTTGGGACAGATGACTGTAGCACTGTTGTACTTTTGACCAGATCAAACTATGTATTTCTCGCATTATGTATATATTTGTTTCCTTTCGGTTCAGTTCCATAGTGACGGGATCACTGTTTTTATCATTATTATTACTGCACTTCGTACTAGAACTTTCTTAAAATAATAAAATTGCGATATACGTTCTCCCCATTATAAGAGCTGTGCAAGGCACAATGTTGTATATGATTGCGACCTAACGTTGAATTTTCCCAATAATTTTTTTTAATTATTATCAGAATCATGCCGCCAAGAAAGATTGGAACTAGGGCGAACCCTGGATCTGAGGACCACGGAAGCCATAATCAGGACAATAGAAACCAAGAACACAGTGAAGAGGAAGATGAGGATTATGTGGAACAGGATGACTCCCTGTATGAAGAGGAAGAGGAAACATATGATGTTGAGGGATTTGAGATAGAGGCTGAAGAAGGAGAAACCGAGGTTGAGCAACCAGTACCAAACCCAGGCATGGATCCCATGGGCCAGTTCATGCAACTCCTAAGGCAGAATTTGGAACGTCAACCCAACCCACCCCCTCAAGGAAGTAACAATGCTGTGGCAAACTCTTTCAGGGCTTTTAAGTCCCTTAAGCCCCCTGAGTTCCACGGATCAGCCGACCCAGTTGAGGCAAGGGCATGGTTAAAGGAAATAGAGAAATCTTTTGAGATTTTGAGTACCGAGGAGGCACAGAAGACTGTATTTGCTACCTACCTTCTGAAAGGAGAAGCTAACTACTGGTGGGAGGCCAAGAAAAATATGGAGACAGACGCTATTATAACCTGGGAGAGATTTAGTCAGTTGTTTCTGGGGAAGTATTTCCCGAGGTTTATGGAAAACCAGATGGAGCTCAAGTTCTTGGAGCTAAAGCAGAATAACTTGTCTATAGCAGAGTACGAAGCGAAATTTACTGAGTTATCAAGGTTTGTGCCGGAGTTTGTGAGCACCGAGGAAAAGAAAGCTAGGAGGTTTCAGCAGGGACTGAAACCGTGGATTCAGAATAGGGTGGCAATCCTTGAGCTTACGGACTATGCCACTCTGGTGCAAAAGGCAACGATTGTAGAAGTTGGAAGTGAACAGATGCAGAAGGAAAGAGAGAAGAAAGGAATAAAGAGGAAAAGTATGAGCATGGGTGGAGGTTCCGCAGGAAGGAGCTTCCCAACTAGATTTAATCGAGGAGCAGTGTCCCTACCGGGAAAGAACACTGGGTTTAAGCGGCCGATGAGTGTGAGTGTGAGCCTGGGCGGCCAAAAGTCAAGAATGTCCTATTCCAACCAGTCTCGACCCCCATTGCCAGCCTGTAACATATGTGGAAGGAATCACTGGGGAGTGTAAAGGAAAGCCAGTAACCTGTTTTAAGTGCGGTCGGGAAGGCCACTACTCAAATAAATGCCCTTCGTCAGCCCCTGCCGTCGTTCCAACCACCAATTGTCATCTGTGTGGACGCCCGGGTCATTGGAAGAGGGAATGCCCAATGAACAAACCAGCAGCTTCGGGAGCAAGCAGGGCTGCTTCTAATAAGCCACCTACTGCGAGGACTTTCAACATGACAGTCCAGGATGCTATGAAAGATTCAGATGTGATAGCAGGTACCCTTTCTCTAAATTCAGTCAGTGCAAATGTTTTATTTGATTCGGGAGCAACTAAATCTTTTATATCAAAGGACCTTGCACGTAAGTTAAGACTTAAGGCTGAACCCTTAATAGAACCCTTACAAGTAGAAATAGCCAATCATGAAATTATTCCTGTTAACCAGATTCACCCCGCCTGTGAGATAGGCATAGGGGAGCAATCTTTCAGTGTTGATCTGATTCCTTTTAAATTAGGGGAGTTTGATGTGATTTTGGGAATGGACTGGCTATCTAGCAACGATGCTCAGATAGACTGTAAAGGGAAGAAAGTTAAGTTAAATATCCCCGGGAAGAAAGAAGTTATATTTAGAGGAAAGAGGCAGACGCAGAAATTTTTGACCATGGCCCAGGCCAAAAGGATGCTACGAAAAGGAAGTGAGGCTTACCTAGCCTATGTGGTGGACACGCAGAAGGAGGTGCCCAACTTACAAGATATTCCAGTAGTCAACGAATTTGAAGATGTATTCCCACAAGACCTTCCGGGATTACCACCCGATAGAGTGATTGAATTTGCTATTGAGTTGGCCCCAGGGACGGTGCCAGTTTCAAAAGCACCTTACCGGTTAGCCCCGTTAGAAATGAAGGAATTAGCTATCCAATTGCAGGAACTCTTGGATAAGGGTATGATAAGACCCAGTGTGTCTCCGTGGGGAGCACCAGTTTTATTTGTTAAGAAGAAAGATGGGAGCATGAGGTTGTGCATCGACTATCGAGAGTTGAACAAGCTAACCATAAAGAACAGGTACCCATTACCTAGAATAGACGATCTGTTCGACCAGCTAAAGGATGCTGTTTATTTTTCCAAGATCGACCTGAGAACTGGATATCACCAACTAAAGATTAAACCCGAAGATATTTCCAAGACAGCGTTCCGTACCAGGTATGGGCATTATGAGTTCTTGGTAATGTCCTTTGGATTAACCAACGCCCCAGCGGCTTTCATGGATTTAATGAATAGAGTATTTAAGAAGTACTTGGACAAGTGTGTGATAGTTTTTATCGATGATATTTTGATCTACTCAAGGACTGAGGCAGAACATGCAGAGCATTTGAGGATAGCTCTAGGAATACTCAGAGAGGAGCAGTTATATGCCAAATTCTCGAAGTGTGAATTCTGGCGGAATGAAGTACAGTTTTTAGGACATGTGATCAATAAAGAAGGAGTATTGGTCGACCCCTCCAAGATAGAGGCGGTCTCAAATTGGGAAAGGCCAACCACACCCACAGAGGTAAGGAGTTTCATAGGATTGGCCGGCTACTATCGTAGATTTGTTCAGGACTTTGCGAAGATCGCAGCCCCTTTGACACGACTTACTCGTAAGACAGAGAAGTTTGAATGGACGGAGAAATGCGAGAACAGTTTTCAGGAATTAAAGAAAAGGTTGATAACGACTCCGGTATTGGCATTGCCGGACGGAAAAGGAGATTTTGTGATATATAGTGACGCGTCGCACAAAGGATTAGGATGTGTGCTTATGCAGCACGGTAAAGTTATTGCGTATGCGTCGAGACAACTGAAGGAATACGAGGTTAGATATCCTACTCATGACCTTGAGCTCACGGCAATAGTATTTGCTTTAAAAATTTGGAGGCACTACTTGTATGGAGAGAAGTGCGAGATTTTCACAGACCATAAGAGCCTCAAGTACATATTTACGCAGAAAGAGCTCAACATGCGCCAGAGGAGATGGTTAGAACTAATCAAGGACTATGATTGTGAGATTCTCTATCATCCAGGGAAAGCCAATGTGGTGGCTGATGCCCTTAGTAGAAAGGAAAGACTCAGAATGATAAGGACTTCGGAAGAGTTGATAAGGGATTTTGAGAGAATGGAAATAGAAGTAAAGGTAACCGGAACCGGAACTGAAAAGCTTTTTGAGATCTCAATGCAGCCAGAGTTATTGGAAAAGATCAGATTATGCCAGGAGAAAATAATGAATGAAGGCAGAGAGTCAATGACTGGAGAGGAGATCCATACCGAGAAAGATGATAAAGGGATAATGAGGTACTCCTACCGAATTTGGGTTCCGAATGTTCAAGAACTTAAAGATGAAATTTTGGATGAAAGTCATAGTTCAAGGTATTCCATTCACCCGGGAAGTACCAAGATGTATAGGGATTTGAAGGAATATTACTGGTGGCCCAACATGAAGAGGGACGTAGCAGAATGGGTAAACAAGTGTTTGACTTGCCAAAGAGTAAAGGCAGAGCACCAGAGACCCAGTGGACTTTTGCGACCCCTGGAGATTCCCGAATGGAAATGGGAACAGATAGCGATGGATTTTGTTGTAGGCTTGCCAAGGACGAAAGCCAATCACGACGCCATTTGGGTAATTATAGACCGACTGACAAAGTCAGCTCATTTCATTCCTATCAATGAGAGATACACAGTCGATAGACTGGTGGACATTTACCTTAAGGAAATAGTGACGCGACATGGAGTCCCAGCGTCCATTGTCTCAGACCGAGACCCCAGGTTCAACTCCAGATTTTGGAGGAGCTTTCAGGAATGTGCGGGGACCAAGTTAAATATGAGTACCGCGTACCATCCCCAGACGGATGGACAGAGTGAAAGGACCATCCAGACACTAGAGGATATGTTGAGAGTCTGTGTAATAGACTTTAAAAGAAGTTGGGATGATCACTTGCCGTTGATCGAGTTTTCTTATAACAATAGCTTTCATGCTAGCATCGGAATGCCGCCTTATGAGGCCCTGTACGGAAGAAGGTGTCGATCTCCCTTATACTGGGATGAAGTAGGAGAGCGGAAGATGCTCGGACCCGAAGTGGTCCAAAGGACCAAAGATATAGTGGATCTTATCAGAGGGCGACTTGTAGCAGCCCAAGACAGACAGAAGAAATATGCAGACCTAGCCCGAAAGGACAAGGAATATGAAGTAGGGGACTTAGTACTGTTGAAAGTATCCCCTTGGAAGGGATTAATGAGGTTCGGAAAGAAAGGAAAACTAAGCCCAAGATACATTGGACCTTTTGAGATATTAAGACGGATTGGAAAGTTAGCTTACGAGCTAGCCCTACCCCCTAATTTGCAACAAGTTCATAATGTGTTCCATGTGTCAATGCTAAGGAGGTATCATCGGGATGCCAGACACATAGTGGAGTACGAGCAGGTGGATATGCAGCCAGATCTAACTTACGTGGAGAAGCCAGTAAGGATTATGGATAAGAAGGAGCAGGTGCTTCGGAACAAAGTGATCAAGCTAGTCAGAGTACTATGGCAGAATCATAACGTGGAAGAATCAACTAGGGAACTAGAGAGCATAATGCTAGAAAAGTACCCCCATTTGTTTTCTGTTTGATTCCGGGACGGAATCCTTTTAAGGAGGGGAGACTGTAATAACCCCAAAATTTTCAACTTTTTGTAACCCTTGTGAATAGTGTTTTAGCTGAATGAGAAAACTTTTTACGCCACACTATGTAGGGGTTCTGTTATGGATATTCTGGGATATTATTAGTACTCTATGAAGTATATAAGTGTATATAAAGATCGTCAGAATCCAATTCCGAACACTTTGGTTTTTCCCGGAAATCCACTAGATACGGAGAGAATTGAGTATAAGGTAACAGGATAAAAAGGATTTAAATTAAAGGATTATAATAGAGGATCATAAAAAGGAATATAATGTATTGAGAAAGGTTAAGGGAACCTAAGTAATAAGATCCCGGGTATGATCTTTCAAACGATAAACGAGAACGAAAGTTAAGCGAACCGTATAACAGATCAGCGGTCATTAGGCAAACGATTAGGAAGTTAATTAAAGGGATTAGTGGGAATGATGTCATCCAACCAATAGAAAGAGGACAAGGAGGGGAGGATGACATCATGAGGATGACACAAGCATGACATGGGAAGGAAGGAGGTGTGGTGGCTTTGTAACCACACAAATTCAAGGGCAAGAAGGTAATTGACTAAATCAAACACAAAAACAAATCAACCAAGCCAAGAAAATTCATTCTTGATCAAAATCAAAAAGAAACCAAGGCCTTGTTCATCTTTGCTCTCGGCTTTTCACTATTCATAAGGCAAGAAAATTTCAAAAATTCAAGATCCAAGCTTCCTAAATTGGTGAGTAAATTCCCTAATCATCTTCATGCTTAGTTAGGGCTATATCATGAGTTTAAGCCATTAATTCCTTCTCAATCTTCTTCATTTAATCAAAGAAGAAGACTATGAATAGTGTTTTCAAGTTTTTAACTTGAAGTTTTTCTTGTTTTCCTTGAAGATCCAAGCTTTCCTAAGACTTCTCAAAGCTTCTTAAGGCTTCCTAGCTCCTCCCACCACTTCAAGGAAGGTATACCATCTCCAAACCCTAGATTCCTATATATTATAAGATGATTTTGATTAGTAGGGTGCTATTGTAGCTTGTTGTTGTGATTTAGAGTTTGGGATTTGAAATTGTAGTGAAATGGAATGGTAAATGTTGTGGTTTTGATTAAAAGAACTTAGGTATGATTAAAGTTAGTCTTAGGCATAAGTATGAATGATTAAATTGAATTGGTTGGGGTTGTTATGATGTGATAAGGATGGATGTTGGTTGTATGTTGGATTTGAGGTTGATTTGGAATGGTTTTGAATGGTTTAAAATATTGGAAATCGCGTAAACATAGCCGTCGTAACGTCCGATTTTCTTTAGACTGTTTTTGTGCATAACATTGGGACCCGAGAACCCCCTGCTAGATTATGACCATTGCCATGTCTAGATAGCTCATGTTACGAGCTTCGTTTTGATATGTAGTTCGTTCGATTCCGATGCACGGTTTAGGAGAAACGACCGTTTCAAGTAACGGCATTTCGCGAACGAAACTTTTCCCCTCGCCTTACTTTGAAACATAGGTTAAAGACCAAAAAGGGTTAATTAATGTATGAAACATTTATGGTAAGTGTGTTAGGCAGTTGGTAAGACACTCGCAAAGGAATCACTTTAAAACTCGTAAAGGTTAAATTATTAAAAATGGTGGAGCCGAGGGTACCCGAGTGACTTAAGCGAATCAGTGAGCGCAAAACAAGCGTTAGAGTCTAAGTTAGTTAAAGTATAGATTTACAAGTGATTTTGGTTTAATTCCAACTTACTTGTTGTTTATAGGTTACCAGACTCGTCCCGAGCCTTTTATCACCCCAAGTCGCTCAGGCAAGTTTTCTACCCGTTATACTGTTGTTGTGATGAATATATGTATATGCATTATCTTGCGATAGATGCATGTTGGTTAATTAGCAAATGTTGCGATATATTGAAGCATGCTGATATGGTATATATATGCATGCCTGTTTCGTATTCTTTCCATATATATCTGTTGGTTCAGTTGATACTACCTATGCTAGAGAATAGCGGTAATTTGCATATACCCTTAGTATAGGGACCCAAAGGTGAAAACATTTTCTAAAACCGGGAGTCGAGGATCCCGAATAGATTTTATATATATATATATTTATATATATATGGTTATAGTTTTCAAAACTATTAATCGAATAAGGTTTATTCGATAACTTTATTTTATTAATGAATATTATCTTGAATATTCATTCGAGGGCTTATGACTCCTTTTATTTTATTAATTGAATATTATTTGAATATTCATTTGAGGATGTATGACTCCTTTATTTTATTTAATGAATATTATTTATAATATTCATTCGAGGTATTATGACTCCGCTTATTACTGAAATATATTCTTTATTTTATTAAAGAATAAGGTGTTAATAATCAAACTTATTTTCGATTATTCAAATAAAGATAATACTTTCATATAAGTGTATCTTTGGTTATTTAATACTCGTTTCTAGTATAAGTTTTAATACTTCTACTTCAATTATTTTTATAAAGATTATTCTTTATGGGAATATTATTTAAATAATAATATTCAGATATTTTCTAATATATCGGGACTGATTTATTTCATTAAATCAGCTTTACTCCAAACATTCTTAAAAATGTTTTCGAGTCTTCAAAATGATTTTAAAAGTTAGAGCGGATCCCAAAACTCGTTTTCCGATTTAAGATCTTCCTTTCGAAGGAGACTTGAATATTCGCTCAAAATCTTGGGGATCTGGCTCTGTGGTGTATTTTATATTCGCAACATGGTTGCTGTTTTGAGAAAACAATTTGATTACTTGCCCAATGTTCGGGAAGTAAGTCCATCTGATTGAGTCGGCATAAGCGACAGGCCGGGGTACGGTCTATGAATGTGTAAGTGGCTGGGTGGCAGTCCATCAACGCGTGAGTGGCCGGGTAACGGTCTAGCGCGAGGTGCTAATGCGGCCAGGGTGATGACCGGTGAGGAATTCATCCATCTACAGTAGAAAAGGTTACTTATTGGTATCTTTGCCTGATCAGCAAGATATCTGGTTTATGCCAAAATTCTTTTCCTTTCCAAAATTCATTGGATGTTTCAAACTTTGTTCATACTTTACATAACAGAGGTTCCAGGAAATGTTTAAGAGATATATATATGGATATATATATATATCGGGACTAAATAAAGTATCTCGTAACTTTATTTCATTCAATAATATTTCAAAGATTGAATCTATTCAAGTCTTAACTTATGGTCTCATCTATAGTATGTTTGTTTTTTTTAAAAGCTTATAATACTTTGAACAGTGGTAGTTCAAGTAGCTTTATAAATGATATAGGTGTAGTGAAGTATTGGTAACTTCATTCCTTGTTTTTACTTATATCTAGTAAGTAATTATCTTACGCATGATAAAGATTCTAGTAAGTATCCATTTAGATACTTATATTATTGTTATCACTATGTATTATCTTGTGAGCTGTAAGGCTCACTCTTGCTTTATTTCTTCATCACACAACAACAGTTAGGAGAGATGGCCAGACTCCAGCAGACCCAGCGCAAGCGCGTGGGAAGCGTCCCGCGTCTTCCCGATGATGTTGTAGCTGCTATAGCTGCAGAGGTAGATCTAATGTAGTTCAGACCATCTACTTTTGAGAATCAAATTATGTATAATTATAACTTGTGGCAGATAATGGCAATTAACTGTAAATTTATCAAGTAATTATTTTGGGTTGTAATAACTGTTAAATGGTGGATTCAAAGACTTGTACTTATTTCAATTTCATCTCTGAGACTATAACGGGTTGTGGTGTGTGTTAGTGTGGGGTCACAGCATAAGGTTATTATTATTAATTAAGTGAAGTGATATTATGGAAAGAAAGACCGTGACGACCCGGATCCCCGACCCCGGATCTGGGGGTGTTACAACCTTCCTTATCTGAAAGTTTCCTTTAAGTCCTGATATTATCTCCTGATAAATATCTCCTGAATCTTAAGTACTGATAACTTAAGTTCTGACTTCAGTATAAGTGCTGATGACATTATCAAATATATCTAACATTTTATAAAACAGATTTGATAGACTTATTATACTTAGTATTCGTAAGAGATAATGATGAGAGTGTTACCAGTATGGAAGATTAGAAGTGAAGTTACGAATAAGATAATGTGCAACGGTAACTGGAATTTTTGTCGACCAATGAAGGAAAAATGGATCCAATAAAAGGGTAGAAGATATATGGAAATGAATGAGCTCTTATTGGAGTGTTCCCCTAATTTGATACCTTATAGTTGTTGAGAAGGACAACAACCAACTCATATAGTAATGATGACCATGTGTACGATTTTCAAGATTTTAAACAGTTTTCAAAAGAGATCTTCTTAACAAGATTTTCCTAAAAATCCTTTAAACAAAACAAGTTTTAAAACTTGGTTGTCAAACTACTACTTGAGTTTCTTGTTTGTTATAAGATTCAGATTACCCAGAACAATACTTGTTCTAGAAACCCGCTATTATGGAAAAGATTGGATTTTTATAACAGAAGAGTGCAAATATTGTTTGATAAGTTTAACAAAAAAACCAATGTACGGAGAAACTATTCATCCAATTTCTAAGACTATTAGAGTTCAAAGAATACGTCGATTCACAAGAAGCCGAGTATGAGCAAAGGAGATTGAGAAAATTTCCAGGCTTTTCTAAAGGAAAAATGTTATTAGCAAGGGAGTTGATATGTTGAATGATTAGTAGCGTAAGCGAAATTTAAAGTTATGATTGTATATCTCGTAAGAGTGCAAATAGAGTCGAACTATAAAAATATTGAACCTGGAAGTGCGACGTTAAAGATACAAGACCTAATATATGAGAATTTATTCTAATGATCAATTTAAGAAGGCATTTCAGAGATTTTTTTTAAAGTCAATATATGGCACAAAATGGGATATATTGCTCGAATAAGCATTGCAGCTGTAAATAGATGAAATATGGATGACAACCAATGTTATCATTCTTTTCTATAATACCTTATACTCTTATGAGTCTTGAATAAAGTATGAACTTCATTCACAATCAGCTCTATGAGGTGATAAGGAAATTGTTGTATTCCTTTCAAAAATCATTTTTCCCTCAAGACTTATTTTCTGATTGAGACAAGCAGTGTTATGGTGTAACTCTTTGTCGGAAGAACGAAGAGTCTGGTGGGACGCCACCTAATCATGTGCTGTATGCCATATAGTATGAAATACTGACCATCTTGAGTACAAATATGGTTGTCTCATTCATATCTACACCATTCTTCATCCTTTCTTCTTCAATCATGATTTGTTGATTTATGAATCCTTCCGATTGTTTCCTTGTACTGTTATCCCTTACAAAAAGTTTCCAATCAGAATCATATACACAAATTCCTTCTTGTGTAAGGTCCATTCTTTGAATATTTTTAAAGGAAGTGAAATGAACCCGTGTAGCGAATGGGGTTAATATGATAAGCATGGATAATTGCAAGCCAATAAATGGTGGATATATATGTGTAGAGAAGAACCCTTATACCAACGAAGTGGTTGTTACGAGGAAATCAAATTAGAATTGGGATTTCGGCGTGAATTAAAGTATTTAGTGAACCGTGTGAGGTAAATTAACCAGAGAAATAAGAAAGTAAAGTTGCGTATATCGGATAAGGCAAATGATTGATTGGACAGCAGAAGCGAATGAAGAAATTCTTAATAATAACTAAATAATTGATTAATACATTGTGAAGATGAAGTATACCTCAATCATGTGAGAGATACTTGTCATGAAGGTTCACGATTGAAGAAATGCTAGTTACGAATAAACTTCAAAGGTGTTCTTCGAGGAATGGTTGGGTTTTCCCACTTAAGTAAATGAGTTATGGTAAATTTGATACTCGTAACTGAGCCAGAGAAAGAAGTTCAGTATGAAAAGACATAAGGGGAGATGAAGATATGGTGATTCAACTGCAAAGCTTTTTAAGAAGTGATGCTTTTAAACCAAAAGATTTCTTTCACAAGATTATGAGAGTGTTGGTTGAGACCATGTGTTGGTTATCAGAAGTTGAACGAGTTAACTAATAAGAACAAGTGTATATGGTCAAGGATAGATGAATTGTTAATATGAGAGCTTGAATTGAAACACGAACTAGAAGAATTTTAGAATAATTAATAATAATACTCTGTAGTGATATGCGGTTATAATCAAAGGATATGAGAAATGGTATGATATAATAAGAATTGTTCTCTATAATCTTAAGTTGAACTAAAATATGGGTTGTACTGTTTAGTATTATATGTGATGGTGAAATGGTGAGTGTAGAAGATGGAATTTGATTGGTCTACTTGTGAGTTAATTGTTGGTTGTTGGTGTCGGCTTGAGTCCGACTGGTAATCAATAATATAAAGGAGATGCTGCCCAAATTTTCGAAAAATACCCCACTCTTAAAGATAGAAAGTATACTTCCGTGTGTTATTGATATTCCTGTTGATACTCCAAATGATTGTGATCTTGGTTCTTGAAAGAGGTTGTTACAGCCAATCCGACTTTATATAATTGGTCTTTGATTTCATTTAGCTAGTCATCACTTGGTGCAATTGATCAATTAAGTGAGTTAATTAGTTAATTTTACCAATTAATGGCCAATTAGATGGAAATCGATTCTAATTAGATTAAGTCAAAGTTTGATGTGACTTTCAAATCCAAAATCATAGCAATGGGGAATTTGGAGAAGGTAAGGAAACCAGTAGAATTCAGAAATTGCTGCAAGTGTGTGAGGTTTTACTTGGATGAATATGCCCTTTATAATGAACAAGAGAAATAAAAACTGTTAGATATATTTGATAATGTCATGTCTAATATGATTTATGTTTAGATCTTACTTAAACAGGAAAAATCAGTACTTAACTGAAATCAGCACTTATACTGAAGTCAGAACTTAAGATCAGGACTTAAAGGATACTTTCAGATAAGGAAGGCGGCTGATTGAAAGGAAAGAAGATCAAGACAAACGTAAGAAGAGATATGCATGAAGAAGGAATTCTGTGAAAAATGGAATACTTGGAAGAAAAGATAACTGATTGATATATTTTAGGAAGCAGAATTATATTCCATATCAATTAGCGATTATCTTGTAACTGTGTGATATATAAACACAGACATAGGATTTACACTATAAGTGTTATCATTATCGAGAATATTATTCATTGTAACCCTAGCAGCTCTCGTGATATTTGTTCATCACTGAGAGAGGACAGTTCTACATTGTAATAGAGTTTAATAAAGTTTGTTTTCTATTACTTGTGTTCTTGGAATTCGATTTGATTGTGTTATACACTGTATTCAACCCCCTTCTACAGTGTGTTTGACCTAACAAGTGGTATCAGAGCCTATCTGTTAACACACAAACAGTTTAAGATCCAAAAACTATCATGTCTGAAGCAGAAACTCCAACCAAGCCCACCAAAATTGAAGAACCCCCAAAGACTCAAATCCATAGTCGATATGAGGCTATGAGTTCCCATACTAAAATGTTCTGAATATCCCAGATGGAAGGTGAGGATGACTATGTTTCTGGAAGCTACAGATCCAGAATATCTTGACAGAATCAATGAAGGACCTCACAAGCCAATAAAACTCATTGTTGTAGTTGCATGTGAAGCAGTAAAGTCTGTACCAAAGGAGAAGAGTGATTACACTGCTGAAGATATCGCATCAATTGTTAAGGATGCTAAGGTACGACACTTGCTACATAGTACCATTGATAATGTAATGTCAAACAGGGTAATTAACTGCAAGACTGCAAAGGAGATATGGGATTCCTTGGAGACAAGATGCCAGGGAACTGATTCGATTAAGAAGAACATGAAGACAATACTCACTCAAGAGTATGAACACTTTGACTCAAAGCCTAATGAGTCATTGACTGATTTATATGACAGATTTGTCAAACTCTTGAATGATTTGTCACTAGTTGATAAGGAGTATGATCTTGAAGATTCAAACCTTAAATTCATGTTAGCTCTTCCTGAAAGTTGGGATTTGAAGGCAACAATTATAAAAGACAACTATAATCTTGATGAAACAAATCTTGATGAAATTTATGGGATGCTCAAGACTCAAGAACTTGAGATGGAACAAAGAAGCAAGAGGAAAGGAGGAAAGTCAAGGACAATTGCTCTTAAGGCTGAAGAAGAATCCTCCAAGGCAGCTACCTCAAGGAAAGGCAAAGGAAAAGCGCTCATCACAAAGTCTGATACTGAGTCATCAAGTTCTGATAGTGATGATGACTCAGAAACTGAAAGCTTGCCTGAGATGGATGCTGATGAAGAGATGATGAAGCTGTGTGCTTTTATGGTGAAAGGAATCACAAGGATTACATACAGGAAATTCAGAAAGGGAAAGAGGTTTTCCAGGAAAGGTGCAAGTTCTGATAAGAAGAGTTTCAGAAAATCTAAAGGCAAAGGAGGGAAGTCTGACAGAGGAGATTACACAAATGTCAAATGCTACAACTGTGGTGAGAAAGGCCACATATCTCCTGATTGCAAGAAAGTGAAGAGTGATAAAGGCAAGGCTCTTGTCACAAAGAAGAAAAGCTGGACAGACACTTCAGATTCTGAAAGTGAGGTGAACTATGCTTTGATGGCAAATGCTGATAGCAGTCTTGAAGCTGCTGAGTTAAAGGTACCTCAAACTACTTATGCCTTTCATACTGATGACATTAATGAGTTGAGAAGATATCTTAAAACCATGTTCATTAGTTATAGAGATCAAACTTTAACATGTGAAAGATTAACTTCTGAAAATCTTGCTTGTAAAAAGAGGAATGATTATTTAGAAAAAGAGTTAGTCATGTTCCATCAAACTCAGAAAGATAGAGATGATGCTTTCTATGTTAGGGATGAAGTACTTAAAATGAATGAATCTCTAAAGACTGAGTTAGAAAAGGAAAAAGAGATTATCAGGACTTGGACTAACTCTGGCAGAACAACTCAGAACTTGTTAAGTAGTGGAAACTGGAAAGAGGGCTTAGGTTATGGAGATGATAAGAATGATAAAGGAACTATAGAAATTAAGCCTATAGTTGTTAAACAAAAGCCAAAGCTAAATCCTGTTAAGTTTGTAGCTGTAAAGTCTGATACTGAGAAATCAGAAGTTAAAGAGAAATTAACTTCTGACAAACTAAAACAGGAAAAGACAACTGAAGTAAACGTAGGCTTAATGACAAAGAAGCAGCTTAAGCATAAGCTGAAAGAAGTTAAGAATATAAACAAGGTAAAGTCACCTAGGAAAAATAGGAATGGAAATGAATGTGTAAATAAAAGCAATGATTATAAGCCTGTTCCTAATGCTCCTAGAAAAACATGTCATAACTGTGGAAGTTCTAACCATCTGGCTTCTTTTTGCAGGAAGAATAAGAACATAAACTCCTTACCTTCAAAGTTAGGAGTTAAGAGTCAGTCTGTTAGATATAGGCCATAAAATCCTTGTTTTCATTGTGGCAGTTTATGGCATTCCATTTATACTTGTAAGGAATATCATAGTTTGTACTATAATTATTATCAAATAAAACCTTCTTTAAAGAAAATTAGCATTGTTCCTTCTAGTGTAAGTTCTGATACAAAGTCTGATAGTGTAAATGCTGATAAGAAAAATGTTAACATAAACTCTGATGCTAAATCCGCAGCAAATGTTAACAAACCTAATAAGACCAAAGGATCCAAGCAAGTCTGGGTCCTGAAAACTAATCATTAGTGGTCTTTGTGATTGCAGGGCAACAGGAAAAACATCCTAGTTCTGGACAGTGGATGCTCAAGACATATGACTGGAAATAAAACCCTGCTATCAGACTTTGTGGAGAAGGCTAGCCCAAGTGTTTCTTATGGAGATGACAACATTGGAAAAATACTGGGATATGGCAATATCAATCTTGGGAATGTCATCATTAAAGAAGTAGCTCTGGTCTCAGGACTTAAACATAATCTGCTGAGTGTTAGTCAAATCTGTGACATAGGTTATCATGTGGATTTCTTTGAAGAACACTGTGAAGTTGTAAGCAAATCTACAGGCAAAGTTGTTCTGAAAGGATACAGGCATGGTAACATTTATGAAGCCAAGCTTTCAACAAGTACTAATAGTTCTGCAATCTGTCTGATGAGTAGATCATCAATTGAAGAAAGCTGGAATTGGCACAAGAAACTCTCTCATTTAAATTTCAACAATATAAATGAACTAGTCAAGAAAGATCTTGTGAGAGGACTGCCAAAATCACTATTTGCTCCTGATGGCCTTTGTGATTCATGTTAGAAGGCTAAACAAAGAAAATATTCATTCAAGAGCAAGACTGAATCATCAATTCTTGAGCCTTATCACCTACTATATGTAGATCTATTTGGTCCAGTGAATGTCATGTCTATTGTAAAGAAGAAATATGCCTTGGTCATAGTAGATGAGTTCACCAGATACACATGGGTGTATTTCTTGCATACAAAAAGTGAAACTCCATCTATCTTGATTGATCATGTCAAGCAACTGGATAAATTGGTCAAAGATTCTGTGAAGATCATAAGAAGTGATAATGGCACTGAGTTCAAGAATTTGATCATGGAAGAGTTCTGCAAAGACCATGGAATCAAGCAGGAATTTTCTGCTCCTGGAACTCCATAGCAAAATGGAGTTGTTGAAAGAAAGAATATAACTCTTATTGAAGCTGCACGAACTATGCTTGATGAAGCAAAGCTACCAACCTATTTTTGGGCTGAAGCTGTGCAGAATGCTTGTTTTACTTAGAATGCAACACTCATTAACAAGCATGGAAAGACACCATATGAGATGGTGAAAAAAACGAAGCCAAATCTGAAGTATTTTCAAGTATTTGGATGCAAGTGTTTTGTTCTTAAGACTCACCCTGAACAGCTATCCAAATTTGATTTAAAAGCTGATGAAGGAATTTTTTTTGGGTATCCACTTTCCACAAAAGCCTTCAGAGTCTACAATTTAAGAACAAGGGTTGTCATGGAATCAATCAATGTCTCCTTTGATGATAAGAAGATTACTGGACTTGAAGATTTCAATGATCATGATCAGCTGAGATTTGAAAATGAAGACTTAAATTCTAATACTGAAAATCATGACAGTCTAAATCCTGATACTGCAAACTCTGACGGATTAAACTCTAACTTTATTGAAACTGTGGTGACTACACCAAAGGAAGATGCACCTATGCAGGGGGAGCATACTGAAGATTCAACCACATCTCAAGAAGCATCAGAACATACAACTGGATCTTCAAAGTTCTGATTCATCAAGTTTTGATAATTCTGAAAACTCAATTTCTGAAGGATCCAACTCAGAGAGCATAGTTTCAGGTGGAGCATCAGAAAATGTTGATGAAGATAGCATGGATCATGGGGGAGCATCCAGTTCTAGAGAAAACCTTCCATCTGCAAGGAAGTGGACTAAGTCACATACACCTGACTTAATTATTGGAAATCCTGATGCAGGTGTCAGAACTAGAACAGCTACTTCAAGTGAATGTCTCTATAATTCTTTTCTTTCTCAGACTGAACCAAAGAAAGTGGAAGAAGCTCTTCAAGATGCTGATTGGGTGCAAACAATGCAGGAAGAGTTAAATGAATTTGAAAGAAATAAAGTCTAGACCCTAGTGCCAAGACCGAAGAACAGATCTGTTGTTGGTACAAAGTGGGTGTTCAGAAACAAAACTGATAGTGATGGCATAATTTCAAGGAATAAAGCAAGGCTGGTTGCAAAAGGATATTCTCAACATGAGGGAATTGATTATGATAAAACATTTGCACCAGTTACTAGATTGGAAGCCATAAGGATATTTTTGGCTTATGCTGCTCACAAAAAGTTTACTGTCTTTCAAATGAATGTGAAAAGTGCTTTTCTCAATGGAGAGTTGGAAGAGGAAGTATATGTTGAACAACCTCCAGGCTTTGTAGATTCCAAATTTCCAAATCATGCCTACAGGCTTGATAAAGCACTTTCTGGCCTTAAGCAAGCTCCAAGAGCATGGTATGAGACTTTAGCTCGGTTTCTTCTGGAAAGTGGATTTAACAGAGGAACTATTGACAAAACTCTGTTCTACCTCAACCATGGAAAGGACTTACTTTTGGTTCAGATATATGTTGATGATATCATCTTTGGTTCTACAAATGAGAGACTTTGCAAGAAGTTTTCCAAAGTGATGCAGTCAAGATATCAAATGAGTATGATGGGGGAACTTAGCTATTTTCTGGGCCTTCAAGTCAAGCAGAATGAAGAAGGCACTTTTATTTGTCAAACCAAGTACACCAGAAATTTGCGGAAGAAATTTGGAATGCAAGATTGTTCCAGTGCATCCACTCCCATGGCCACTGCAATAAGATTGGATAAGGATACTGGTAAATCAGTAGATATTACTGATTACAGAGGTATGATTGGCTCTCTACTCTATCTAACTGCTAGTAGACCTGATATCATATATGCTACCTGTCTTTGTGCAAGATTTCAAGCAGATCCAAGAGAACCTCACTTAACAGCTGTGAAAAGAATTTTCAAGTATCTTAAGAGAACAGCTGATCTGGGATTGTGGTATCCTAGAGAATCAGACTTTCAACTAATAGGTTACTCAGATGCAGATTTTGCAGGGTGCAAAATTGACAGGAAAAGCACAAGTGGAAGCTACCAATTTCTTGGAAGCAGATTGGTTTCTTGGTTTAGCAAGAAACAAAAGTCAATTACCACATCAACTGCAGAAGCAGAGTACATTGCTGCAGGAAGCTGTTGTGTACAGATTCTTTAGATGAAGAATTAGTTATTGGATTATGGGTTAACATATTTTAAAATCCCTATTTACTGTGATAATCAAAGTGCTATTGCTATGACAGGTAATCCAGTTCAACACTCAATGACAAAGCACATCAACATAAGGTACCACTTCATAAGGGAACATGTGGATGAAGGTACAGTAGAATTGCACTTTGTTCCAACAGATCAACAACTGGCAGATATCTTCACAAAACCACTGTGTGAAGCTACTTTTACAAGATTGGTAAATGAACTTGGAATGGTTTCAGGTTCTTTCTCTAAATCTGTTTAGTTTTTGTTCTGATACATCAGACTTTATGATCAGTATTTACAGATATTATCATCTTTGTATAGTATGTGCTTAATTGAAAGTTGCTTAAGTACTGATTATTGTCTGATGTGAATTTCTAAACTCTGATAGTGATATGAATGTTTCTGTGATTATTCAATCCAATGAGGATAAATATGCTAGATGCTGACCTAGTAGTCTTTAATATACTAACAAATCCCATGTTTGAAGTAATTGTTTATGTGGAAATCTGTTGATACAAGCAAATTCTGATATTGAGCTTAGTTAAGTTTACTTTATCTATCTTATTACTAAGTCAAAAACTAGAATAATGCTTCTCATCTATTAAGTTCTGATGTTAGTAAATCTGGTGAATGTACTAAGTGCTGATAAGCCTCACTTATCAAAAGAAAAGGAAAAGAAAAAGAAATAAAAATCAGGTACTCCTTTGAGATCTAGAGCAAAAACTGTGAAAGGGAAGACCCAAGTGCATTGCTGGTATTAAGTAATATGCATCAGAAAAGCAAAAATAAATATTTTTCTTGGTGACTTTTCACACTCTATGATTACTTGACAAAACAGTTAAGGTGGACTCATGCATGAACTCATTCTAAAGTAGACTTCAGAATCATGACAGATTTTGAGCAAAGTTTTTAGTTATGCCTTATTTTTATGATGTACTGAAGTGAATCAGACTTTAATCTTTATCTGATATTTAGCTTACTGCACACACATACACTCCATATGAATGATGAAAATTACTGTGGTGATAAATGGTGTTTTAGATGAACGTTTAAGTGTCAGTTACATAAATTATAAGGACAAGTTATGATGGAAGTTCTGATGATTAAGTTCTGAAGAAACAAAATCAAAATTTGTGTGAAGAACTAAAGAAATAGGCATTCATTTTTCGAGTTAAGAAATCATGTTCTGATGACTGTTAAGTTCTGATATAAGTCTAAGTTCTGATATTACACTCTGATTCTTTACTTACTTATTTGTGGTTAAAATCTGAAATAGTCTTATTTAAAATCAGAATATGTTTGGGTGAGATATTAACAGTCAATATAATTTGGGTTAGTGGTACACGTCTATGCACAGTAATTTTTACTTGTTTCATGTGCGCAATATATCCTGTTTTACACTTCCAATGGCTGTTTTTATTCTCATCAGTCTAGGGAGACGAGGTAGAATTATTTCTACCTATAACCATTCAATTTTCTTTGCGTCTCTTGGCATTCTATTGCCTATTTAAACCAACACTTCATTCCAGCCAGCACATCTCTCATTTTCTCACAAACTCACTCTCTTCACCACAAATGGCTGAGTTTGGCTGGTTTTACAATTATGGCACTGAGACTGTACATGTTTTTCAAAATGGAATTCCAACTCCATACCATATCAACAACATTCCTCATAATCTCTGGATTCAATTTCCAAAGATCATTAAACGTGACCTGTTGACAGTCCAAAGAGATCTATATCTCCGTCATCTCCGACAGAATCATTCGTCTCGCTGTTCTTTTTGTTGAGAGTAGGAAGAAGAAATAATTTCTGCTCCCTGTTTCTCTTCACCGTCAGCTTTGTCTGGCTTCTTAGCTTAGGACAAAAGCTGTTGATGTTAGGATTTGTAGCTTAGAAAAATCTTGTACTTTTCAGCATGCAATTTGAATTTCATGAAATGTATTTGCCAAATATATTAATGAAATTTTATATTTATGCAAGATTTTGTCTCTGAGTCGTTTGATATTCTGATAACATGTTAAATCCTGATACTAACCATATTCTGATGACCTTCAAGCTCTGATATAAATCAAGTTCTGATTTTGACGTGGCAGGATTTATTTACTTGATTTATTTTTGGTTATTCTTTCATTTGTCATATTTTTACAAAATATTGGTCACGCAGTGATAAAAAATTTATTTAGTGGGAACAGTTTTAAATTTTAAAATAAAACTGAACTACCTTAATTAATGGGATTACTTGGTAAGTGGAACAGTTTTTCCTTGAAAAACTGCATGTGATAAGTAATGATTACTGCATACACGTGCCCATTAATTATCTTTTACTACTGCATGTCTGACAGGTGTCCCAACGGTTACTTTTTCTACCGTGTATAAGTAAAAGAGAGAAAAGATTGTAAAATCTTTTATTTACTTTCACATTTTATCTCTCTCTCTCTCTCTCTCTCTCTCTCTCTTTACTTCTATTCTCTCTCATCTACTGACGATTTTTCATACAGACATTTTCTCAAACACCTTACAGGCAACTTTCTTTCTCACAAATTCTCATGGCACCCAAGGACATAATCTTCGATGGAGCAACGTTTGTTCCCAATAACTTCTCTGTTATTCTTATCAAGTCAGAAGCACCCTCTGAACTTTATTTCATTCAGGACTTTCTTGCTAGTTCTGATATTGGGTATGCTCTGACTCAACCCGAAGCAGTTTCTGGTACTCAAGTACTGGAGTTCTAGAGAAGCGGTGTGTATGATGATGGTGGTGCTCAAGGGTCCCCAAGTATTATTTTTTCATCTGGGGAGGATGAGTATGTTGTGACTTTGTCTACGGTTCGACAAGCACTGCAGCTACCTGAGAACTGTGTTTACTCTACTGTTGACGAGCCAGTTCTTCAAAACATGATGACTAGTCTGGGATATGAAATAACATTTGCAAAGCTGGACCATTTGAAGAGATCTTTCATTAGGAGGGAATGGAGTTTCTTCTTTGATTGCATAACTAAAGCTTTTACAAACAAATGTTCCAATTTTGATGCAATTCCCATATTCAGCCAACAAATCGGGTATGCTCTCATAAATCAAACTGATTTTGACTATGCAAGTGCTGTCTTAGGTTTTATTGGGGACATAATGAATGAAGATAGATCTACTATTTATTTTGCTTGATTCTGTCAGCTTATTTATAGATTCTGTTGTGGTAATAAGCCCCAAGGTTATGGTGAATTAATTTCATCATTCAGAATAGCTAAAAGAGCTTTTACTGACTTATTATCTACTGATAATAAGTAGGCTGTGTTAAGACCCCTTTTAATTCCTTTATCTGTCAAACAAGCCTTAATAACCTATGATCCTGTTAAGTACACTACATTATATCCTGATGTTCAACCATCTGAACCTCATCCATCAGCACCTACCACCTCTACTCAACCACCACAAACTTCTCAACCTCAACCATCAGACCCTACAGTGCAGCCTTCATCTTCCAAATCTAAGAGGACTAAGAAAGTACCTCAGACTCAATAGAAGAGAAGGAGATTCATTCTGCGAGATGAATCAGATACTGAGGAACAGGTTCCTGTATCAGAACCTGTTGTTCAAGAAGCTGAGAAGGTCTTTTCTCAGAAGGATGATGATATTGGGAGTTCTAGGCCTCTAAAAAGGATTAGAAAGCATAATTCTGATGATAAAACTCCTGCAGTCACTTTAAAAGCTAAAATATTTAAAACATTAGCAAAAAGGCCTGAAGATTCTGGTAAAGGAATGGAAGCAGCAGCTAAGGAAGGGGATCAGGAATCTCTGATCTCACAAGACCCTGTGGAAGCTCACAATTCTCCTAGTGCTGATTCAGATCCTCATGCTACTCATCACTCACCACTACATGAGCCAGAATCCACTCACATTCCTACACCTCCAGTATCTCCAATAAATGCTGATATCCAGGCGCCAAGTGATGAAATTGACAGTCATAACTTGGAAGTGCCTCAAGTTTTGCATCTAGAAGCTCCAACAACTCAAGTCACTCCACCAACAACACCAATTCCTGATGCTGATTTTCATCCAAAATTGCCTACAACACCTTCTCTGCATCTAGATACTGAAGATCAGATTTTAGGTAAGCATCAGAATATGGATGTTGATCAGAACTTAGTTGGAGATCAGCCCTTAGAGGATGATGTGGAAGCCTCCATAGCTTCTCATACTGTTCTTGTATCAGAAGATGCTGAAGTTGTTGACTCTGTAAGTTCTGATGCTGCAAATATTGATGCTACTGGTAATGTTGCTACAAATGTAGATGCTGATGCAGCTGGTCCTTCTGGACATGCACCTCTGCAAGCTCCTTTAAAGGCTGAAATAGTCAAAAAGTTTGTTACAGGGGAAGCACCAATACCTTGGAGTGAAACTCCTAGAGAATAGGAGTGGACTAAGGAGTGGAACTCAGTTACCTTTGTTCCTACAGAAAAGATTCTTGCCAATAATTTGGCAAAAGCTGATGAGTTGTTAGTCAATGAAGATTTCAAGACACAGCTAAGAGTTACTGCACTTACTACAAGGCACCTTCAAGGTCAACAGTCTGTAACTCAGGCCAAAGTGGACAATATTCAAGAATCTTTAATGCAGCAAGATACACTTGTCAAGCTGGACAAGAAAAGGTTTTTCAAACCTTCCTTTGACCAAATTACCAACATTGAGAAAACCCAAGAGAAGCAACAGCCTCAGATTGATGAAATTTTGAAAAATCAAGCTTCTCAGCAATCTCAACTCAATGAGATCCAATCCTCAGTGGAATTGCTTCTCTCTCTTCTTTTACCTGCCGATGCCAAAAAGGGGGAGAAAGTAATTAAGTCCAAATTCAAACCTGATAAGACACTGAAGAAAAAAGATGATGGTAATGACCCTGGAAACTCTGGAATGGGTGGAGGTCGTGGTTAATGTGGAGGTCTCTCATCAAGTAGAGCTAGAACTACAAGTCATAGAACAAGTTCTGATACTGGGAGAAGAATAACTTCTGATACTGGTAAAAGGATAAGTTTTGATGAACTTTTGGATCTTGATGAAGAAATTTCAAGACAGCTATTTCTGAAAGAAAATCCAGGAATGGACTTTGAGAGTCTAATGGAAGAAGAAGCTAAACTTAAGTTAGAAAAGGTCAACCCCAAATCTGAAGCTTCTGTTGTTAAAAAGAAACTTCCTACGGCTAAAGGCATTGTGATAAAAGAAAGGACAAATCCTGTGGCAACCAAGGCCAAATCACAATTGCAGATAGATCCAAGGTCCAAGGGCAAAGAAAAAGTTGGTGAACCTGTAAAGGTTTATGTGCCTCCTACGGATGAAGAAATTTCTGTTGAAGATGCTGATCTTACTCTGACTTCAAGGAAGATTTCTAAGATAACCTCTGACATGGATCAAGTTGTTCAGAGTCAAGATATAGTTAATTATGATATAACAATGAAGCAAGCAACCTCTGACATAGCTCAAGTTGACTTGATATCAGAAGATAAGTCAAAGGAAACCTCTGACATTGCTCATGTTAAATCCTCAGAGTTACTCCTACCAGGATTCACTAAACCCAAACAGACTGAACCTTTGAAGACTGCAGCAAGTGGTTTTGAAGCAAGAGTGGTTACTGGAAAGGAAGCAAGAGATAAATCTGGATTGGGTAGTGCTGATGAAAGAAGAGTGCATAACACAACCAATGATCCAACTTCCTTAAGTGAACCAGGTGTTGGAGCAACTCCTGAAAGATTGAATCAACTAGAATCTGTACAGATGGTCTACCATACCTTCTTGAAAGAACACATCTTGTTATATTTCATGACAGATGGAAGGGTTTACCATATAAGGGAAAATGCTATACCACTGAAGTATTTTGAGGAACTAGAATATGTTTCATTCTTACTTCAAGTGAATGACAGAATAACAGAAAGTGCTGCAAACTATTTGAAGACTCAAATTCAGAGACAGAAAAGGCTTATTTTGTAAAGTCTGACAGCACATACTGTCCCAAGTACAGAGATCACAAGGGTGATATTGTTGATATGAAGCCTAATACTGCATCGATCAGAACATATCTTGGTATTAAGGGACTTGAATTCAATCTAGAGTCTGACAAAGCCTATGTCATAAGACTAGATCAACAGTTGAGAAAAGCAAAAATTAATGATCTCAGATATGCTATCTTCCAAACTGGTGAAGATACTGCAGAACTCACAGATGCAAAAAGGAGGATGATTGATGAACTCAGATATGCTGAGAGATGTTTGTTAAAAACTATCTCAGAACAACTCCTGACATCAAAGAGATCAGAAAGTGAAGCCAAGTCAAGATCTACAACTGCTCAAATTCTGATATGTATACAGACTAAAGTTGTTATCAGAAGTTAAAGTTGGTAAAGCTTTAAGGACTGTAAGTTGTAGTTATCTAGTCAAATTTTCATGCATTTGTACTTAATATTTTTGACATCATCAAATATCTGTTAAACTTGTATATTATGCTAATTTACAAGTTGGGGGAGATTGTTAGATATATTTGATAATGTCATGTCTAATATGATTTATGTTTAGATCTTACTTAAACAGGAAAAATCAGTACTTAACTGAAATCAGCACTTATACTGAAGTCAGAACTTAAGTTATCAATACTTAAGGTTCGGGAGATATTTATCTCGAGATAATATCAGGACTTAAAGGATACGTTCAGATAAGGAAGACGGCTGATTGAAAGGAAAGAAGATAAAGACAAACGTAAGAAGAGATATGCATGAAGAAGGAATTCTGTGAAGAATGGAATACTTGGAAGAAAAGATAACTGATTGATATATTTTAGGAAGCAGAATTATATTCCATATCAATTAGCGATTATCTTGTAACTATGTGATATATAAACACAGACATAGGGTTTACACTATAAGTGTTATCATTATCGAGAATATTATTCATTATAACCCTAGCAGCTCTCGTGATATTTGTTCATCACTGAGAGATGATAGTTCTACATTGTAACAAAGTTTAATAAAGTTTGTTTTCTGTTACTTGTATTCTTTGAATTCGATTTGATTGTGTTATACACTGTATTCAACCCCCTTCTACAGTGTGTGTGACCTAACAAAAACTTATTTGTATGGACAAGTGAGAAGAATGTTTTGAAGAACTAAAGATTTAAGATAGAGCAAAGAGAAGGAAGGAAGAAAAGGAAGAAGGAAGGTGGAATAAATACGAGATTAATAACCACACCAATATGGATTTTATTAGACAATCAAAGAGATTTTTATCATCTGCCATAAAAATTTATTGAAGGACGTCTTATTTCCAAATTGTTTTGATAATCATACAATAAATGATTTATCAAGTATTTCTGTTTTGGATAAAATGTGAGATACAGTTTTAGTTTAGTTTCTGATTGATATTGATACTTAGGTTGTTAAATATTAAAAGTGGTATTAATATAGATGATTGATGTTTACTTCAGTATGGGATGTTGTGAGCATCAAAGTTCGTATTGATATCTAATTTGATTGACATCAAAATGAGTATTAATATCAGGAGTTCGGTTGTTAATGAGCTATGAGAATGAAGAACGAAAATAGGAAAGAAAGTGGAATAAAAAGGATGATAACAAAACTTTGTAGGTAAGATATGGGTAACATGAGGGACATAAGTAAGGTGAAAAATTTAGGATACATTTGTAAATTGATATAGGGAATGTGTCTCAGGAGTACGATTAAGTACCAAGGGCTAAAAGAAGATATCTAGTGACCATACATAAAGATAAAATGGGGGAGAAATATGTAGATAAATGTTATACCTACCCAAGAGTTAAGGAAGGACATCAAATACTAGATGGATACATTTTTCCAGGATACGTCGTAGTGAAGTCACCTGAGAACCAAAGTTTGTCCAATAAGTGGGTTAGTTGCTGCTTGAAGAAATGGTGGTACGTCATCAGATCCAGAAATTGATTATAAATGATCGATATTATTTGATTTGAGATTTGACAGGAGTATTCAGAATACGATGAATTATGTCGAACCAGAATAGTATATACCACTCCTAGATGAATGGGTAGTAAGTAAGGAGGAACTAAAATATAGGAATTTGGCTACGATAACTCAAGGGATTCAAGCTACTCTGAGAATATGATACGAGACATCGATGTCAAAGAAGATTTTTTATAGTATGGCACAAAGAAAGAATAAGCTTTATATGTGACTAGACGTCAAGGAAAAGGATTGCAGTCAGTTTTTTCTTCTAAGAAATAAGAGATTTTCGCTCGGCAAATATACTCGATTGTGATTCAAGGAAATTAAGGTATGATGATACGTTTGTGCGTCAATTGTATCCAGTCGAGATTTTCTCGTTAATTCTTAACCCTAGTGTAATTTTGAGAACGTCAGAAATCGAATACGCCATGGTTTTAGTATATCATTCGCAGATGGACAAGAAGATTAAGGGAACAATTAAAGAGCCTTGAATGTGATTGGGAGCGATTACAAACTAGGTTAATTGAACAGAAAAACATGTGGGAATGAGGTTCAATAACTAGTAACTTTTAGAAACGTTCATGAGCATGAATTAGTAGAATTATAAAGAAAAGAGGATTAATAGGCATTATGCTGGTCTTTTTGAAACAGTAAAATAGGCAATATAAGTGTAAGTGAGTTGGCTTCACCGCCACACGTATAGCTGGTTAATAGGGTGTTTATGTGTGTATATTCAGGAAAAGTAATTAAGCTCCATTATATATATAAAATGGGGACTTAAGTTGAGTTATATGAGCAACTAATAGAATATGATATCAGCAAGAGGCTTCTAGGTAATGAGTGGTGTTGTGAGTAAAGTTTATGAAAAGTTGTAAGGTTGAGGGATCAACCTGAGAATATGGAAGTGAGATACTTGAATGTATCATCATTTGATCCTTAGTGTGATTCTGAGGACATAATCCTTTTAAGGGGGGAGGATGTAATATCTGGGACATAGCGTGTAATTATTTTTATTGATAAATGATTATTATATGATTATTATGTGATTTTTGGTCAATTATCTGATGCTTGGTGTTGTTATGTGGATGTTTATAGGTGGTAAAGTATAAGTATGTTAATTTTATTATGTACAGAAAAAAGTATAGATAATTAAGGTATTTTTCAGGTAATTTTTGGAGTGTTATATGATTTTATATTGATTTATGAATTTATTAATTATTTTCTGAACAATTACAAAATCATTTTCTAAAGCCGGGAATCATCCAACCTCAACCGTTTTTACGTTTTTACAACCCGAAACTCTTCCAAAAACTCCTTCCTAACCTAATATGGTAATTTCGGACATTTTCCGTGTTTTGACTTTTTCGATCCGGATTACGGTTTGACCCGTGC
Organism: Apium graveolens; assembly: GCF_009905375.1. NCBI lineage: Eukaryota > Viridiplantae > Streptophyta > Magnoliopsida > Apiales > Apiaceae > Apium > Apium graveolens. The sequence goes on along the minus strand of NC_133650.1, from coordinate 248,774,902 downwards.
GCGGCCCGACACAAAATTTTCGATACGATAACCCTTTTCGACAACATTATCTTCGTACAAAGCATTTTATAAAAGCCCAATTTTGATAATTATCCAAAACAGGATAATGCTTATCCAAAACTGGATAATGCTTATCCAAAACGTTATCCGATATGATCGTTTTTGTAGTTACTTAGCGGCTAAGAAACGTATTTATCGATCCAACACGATCTAGAACGTACTAATATTCCGTAAATATAAATAGCCAATACAGTATTGAATTTTATACAGATAATCATTTGCAAACAGTAAAACTATATAGTTTCCAGAGAAAAACCTTAAAATTCATCGCGTTCTTCATAATCAAACGCACAAACGAAGGCGTTAATGAACTCCGATTCGGGCGTGCAATATATCAAATCGAAGCTCTCGAAAAGTTCTTTCATAATCAGTCATCCATTTCGGTGAAGAAATCAAGGTGATTTTCTTATTTAATTAATTTAATTTGAATTATTTAGTAATTAAATAGGAATTTTTATTCTTGATATTGTTTGTGTGATTTGATGCTAGAATCATGTAGATCTTTTCTTCCTGGTCATTTTGGTATATTATATGTTAAAAACCGAGTTCAATAACATATAGAAATTGATGTTTGATTCTGGAAAACGGAAATTAGGGTTTTGAATGTTTGAATGTTCTTAATTAGAATTGGGAACATTTAATTCGTTAATTCTGGGTGGAATTAAGTGATACCGGTCAGTAGATTGTGCAAAGAGAGAGTGATTCATGTGTTTGATTGTTATTTTCAACTCCTGGAAGGGCTTCGCCGGAAAATTCAAGCTCCGACGGTGTTCTTGATTTCTCAGCTAAAATCCGAGCAATACAGAGTTAGTCGATAAAAATAAATGTCAGGAATCGATTGAGGAGAAGCTAAATATCCGATCTGCACCTTATGGAGCCGTTCTGGACTCGATTGCGTGTTTCCGGCGAGCTTGAAATCGCCGGCAATGGCGATCGCCGGTGAGGCTCGATGGGGACGACGACAATCTTGCTGTTTGACCCTCCTACTTTTGCAGAATTTATGTTTTAGTACCTGAAATTTTAAACACCTACAAAAACTGTATTGCTGTTTAGATTTATTTTAAAAATGATTTTTTTTATTTTAAAAATCAGAAAATCATTTATTTTTTTATCTTAAATTTATAATTTTTTTAATTATTTACTTATTCAAAAATAAATCAAAATTATTTTATTAATTAATTTTAATTAGTTTTTAATTATTTTAATTAATAGATTAATTTATAATTAATTGATTGACTAATTAATTTAATTAATTATTAATTATTTTTTATTGATTTAATAATTATATATAATTATTTATTTTGATTTAAAAATTCTGAAAAATAGTTTCGAGCTTTAAAATATTATTTTAAATTATTTTCAAGGCTCGATAATTATTATAAAATTATTTTAAAGTCAGATTCGAGTGTTCGGACCCTATCATTTTATTATAAAATGATTCGGAGACCCATTTTAATTCCGAAAAATGTGCAAAAATTTGTATTAAATATTTGGAAAATCATTTTAACCCCGAATCTTCTTTGAAAAATTATTTTAATTGAATATCTTGCATGTTATGTGCTACGTGCTATCTGATTGATGTGTTATATGCCTATGTGGTTGTTGTTTGACTATTTTGGTCATAACTTTCAATCAGTAAATCGGATTTGGGTAAAACGAAGGGTAGATAAAAGCTTATGACGTCTATGTGACGATTAGAATGGTATGAGGTTGAGTATTGATAGATGCTTGTGATACCCAGCAGAGTAAGCGAGGCATAGAAAAAGAAAGTCAGTGATCCGTAGATAGAATTGAGGCAAGTGATTGACGAATAGAAGCAAGACATAGAAAAAGAAGGAAAGTGATTGATGAATAGAATTGTTAGATGAGTATAAGTAAAGTTGAAAATCATCTATGATAAGGCAAGTCCTTCAGAACCTTTCTTCGAGATATATTGTAAATATTTCTGAACTTTCTCATAACATGTTGCTAGTATTCAAAATAAATCTTGTTTTATATTGCAAGCGCTTTAAACTATTCAACCTCGAACCCTGATCATATCATTGAACTTGAGCTGTAAGCTTTACTTCTTGTAAACCACCAACGGTAAATTTCCCAGATAGTAAACCATACAAATACCATAAGTAGATATTTTAGAAGCTTTAAATTCCTATGAGAATTAAGAGCAGCATGGCTTGATGAAGATCCATAAGTAGATATTTTAGAAGCTTCAATAGCAGCTTTGAGCTATGCATTAGTAGGATCATCACCATCAGAATCAGACTCACAAAATTGATCAGGAATATTAGGAATGTCAGGAACTGGTTCCTCTACTTTGCCTTTAAGTTTAAGATTAGGATTTAACTTAGAAGGCCCAACTTCCTGTGATGAACCTGAAATAAAAGAACAAATAACACCGAAATCTCTCTTTTCTTTTAAAATGATCTCATCACTTCTCACACATATATTACTTTTGAGAGTAATATTTTTCTCACTTTTATCACTCAAATCTACCTCTCCTTTTCCAGTGAAGGAGACTGCCTCTCAGAAATTCTGTTTTTACTAAATCTTTTCCCACAATCTCACTAGAAAAGTTCAGTTCACTCACAATAGAACAAATAAGATATAACGACTCGTGTATTTTTGAATTATTTAAATATGTAATTGTGGAAGTATTAAATAAATAAAATACGTGTATAGCTTCTGTCAGCTTGGTGTCATTTTATTATTATCTATGTGTGATTTATGGTGTACCGGGTTGCTCGCGTAAATAATTATGGAATTGTATTGAATTGTATTCAATTTTAAAAATGGGTTTAATTCAAATTTATTTTTATAAATACTTGGATTATCTGTAAAATTGTTTTTATGATTTTATAATTTCAAGAATTATTTTTGGGATTTTATAAAATTTAGAAATCAATATTTCATCAATTATTTAGCCTTGTATGCTTTTCTGATTATGTTTAAGTGTAAATTCCATATTAAATTCAGAAATATCTCAAAAATCGTGAAAATCGTATTTTATTAAGTTTGGGTTATTCCGGGAATTTTAAAATTATTTTGGAAATTTTTTGGGATTTATTTCACCCGCATGTTGATTCGTTTAATTGATAAAAGCGGGTATAAATTGTGTTTCAGAAATTATTTTAAAATTATGAAAATTACGTTTTTATTTACTCCGGGATATTTCTGACATTTTAAGACTGATTTGAATTTATTTCGATGTATTTTTAACCACACCTTGTTTCGTCCAATCGCTAAAACCGGGTTTTTATTGCGCTCCAAAATTTGTTTTAAAATTTCAAAAGTTATGTTTTTACTAACTTTGGGGTATTTATAATATTTCAAGAATGTTTTGGTATTTTTTTAAAATTGTTTAAGCGTGACTTTGTCTGATAAATTGCGAAGTTGTGGTAAAGTTTCGATCCCCAAATATTCAGGGACACGTGTCAAATCCTTATTAAAGAATTTGACACGTATCCGAATTATTGATACGTGTCCTGTGCAAACCAAATATGCAGCAAGTCATTTTCTTTATTTCTTTTACATCAATCTCTTTATTCTCTGTTCTCTCTCTGTTTATCTCTTCCGTTTCTCTTTTTCTCCTCCCTTCCCCGTTTCCTCCTCTCGGCTGTTCCTGTTCGCCGCCGTTTCATTTTTCCGGCTGTTCCCGGTGAGCCGCCGCTTGGATCCTTAGCTTGGCTGGTTCTAATTATGTTGGTAATCTGTGTATATGCATATATCTATGCTTGTGTGTGTGTGTTACCTATGTGTGTCTGTGTTACCTATGTATGTGTGTGTTACCTGTATTGTGTGTGTGTGTACGGCGGTGGCCGTGTGGTTGCCGGTTGTGCTTCCTAGTTGCTCGTTGGGCTTCTCCTGTTTGCAGTTGTTGGTCCTATTAAATTGGGCCTTACTGTTGATGTTGGGCCTCTAACAGTGAGGCCAGTTGTGTGCAGTTGGGCTGATTATTTAATTCTGATTTGATTCTTTTATTTGCAGGAATTATTTGAATAAACATTCGTGATATTATAATTCGTACAAAAATTTATTTCATAATCGGTGAAATTACGTTGGAAACCCGAAATTTATCGGGTACCCGTAAATTTTACCGCCGTTGACGATGAACTTCGGTGAGTCAACGGTGGACGGTGATGAATTTATTCTGAGTCCTAATTTTATAAAATAAATAAAATGAGTCATGTAATTAGTTTCATATGTTAATGGTTGTGGAATTGTGAAAATGGGAATTGTAATTTGTTGTTGTTGACGTCGATTTTGTTCGACGAGTAGTTCGATAAACAAAGGAGACGCTGCCCAAATTCCGGAAGCGTACCCTGTAAAATATCGGGAATATCAGTCGAGTGTACATAGTTATATACTTATAAATAAATGTTGTGCGAGCCTACCTGCATATTGTGGTATATGGTTAATAACTCTATTTTACGAAATGTACCTGCGTGTCGTAAGAATATATTTTATAAATTATAGCCGACAACCCTGTTTTCTAAAGAGACAAGTATATGTGTTTTCCGAAATTGGTAACCGAGTCGAGTTTTGAGTACGTGAACTCTGATTTCTGTATGCATTATAATAATATATATAATTACGAGTCGGGAATCATTATCGTCTAGGTAAACTCTCTAGCGAGGATATGTCAAGCATAACTGGGTGTCTAACATATAGTATTTCGACCCTGTAGGTTTTAGTTGGGAAACTGAAAGTGGATGTTGGACTAAAGATAACCTAGTGGTTAGTCGACGAGCTCATTAGAGTTTCAACGGAATAAAAAAACCTGAGTATCGAAGTCGAATCCAATGTGATCCAGTGGTTGGACGTTAAAGCCTGAGCGGCAGAGTCAGCTTAGAGTTAATCAATAATAGTTATAAAGCCCTGTAAGGCAAGTACTTCTAAACCTTTTTCGAAATATAATGCAAATGTTTCTCAATTCTCTCATGACATATTGTTAAGTATTCAAAATAGCTCTGTTTTATACTGTAAGTACTTTGAATCCTTCAGCCTTGAACCCGAGCCACATCATTTGATCTTTGAGCCGTAAGCCTTATTCGTTGTGAACCATTTCTTGTTGATTTACCAGATACTAAATCACACAAATATGATACTACTCCACAAATATATATCCATCATATACCAAATACTGGAACAAAATTGTTAAACATACATAAACTTTTATACTCAACCATACCTTGTGACATCAAATAACTAAACCTTATAAAATTATTATTCCTCTAATACCCGATTCTCCTACAGGCCGAAGGCCATTTCTTTTATGTACTTTGACATACCCTCATGATACCCATGAATTTTCACCATTCTCTTATTCAAATGTTTTATTGTTGTTAGTTATGATCTTGTTTTATTGAGTTACATTGTTTATCCTATTGAACTGCTTTAGAATTGGATAGTTTTCTTTATGTGGACCAGATTCGTGGTCAGACTAGATTCGTGGTCAAATTAGGCCAATGTATGCCTTGGATCCAGTTCGTAGAGCAGAGCTGTGTGCCTTGTTCGGGGTTAGCACGTGACTGATCAGCAGCCTAACCTTGGTTTTAAAACTTAAAATGAATATCCAATTCTATTGATTGTTTAACAAGAAACTTGATTCCTCTGAATCATCTCGTTTGATCATTAATTAACCTTAGTTATTGTTATTGTGACTTGTTGAGCTAGTTAGCTCACTCTTGCGAATCTTTTTATACATTTTTACTGTTAAAAAGGATATGGATGGTAGTGAAGTTCCTCAGTCCAAAGTGCTAGCTAGAATTCCAGTTTGAGTTGGATCGAGCTAGCTGGAGCTTACGACGGTAGTGAGATAGTAAGATTGTAAGAATAATTTCATTATCTGTTGTAAGTTAAATTAGTTGGGATTTGGTGCGTTGTAATAAAAGTTAAGGTCGTGGCTTGTTTTCATACTTTAACCTGTTGCGATCCGTGGTTATGTAAAGCAGGATCATTGCAAATAATATTTCATATACAGGTTTATATATATTGTGTATGTGTTGTGGACCCCAAACTCCTGACCCGGGTTTGGAGGGCTCCACATAAGAGGTGGCAAAGAAGAGTGGTCTGTAGTCATATAAATAGGGGTATCCTCATGCAAAGGTCTATTTATAATCATACTAGCATATATATTAGAAGATTGAGTTAAAGGTGTACCTGTAGTGGTTTGATCCATTGGTAGAGAAGATAAATGAGTCACCAAGATAGCTCCAGTGTTATTTCTAGCAGTAACAAACACAACCTCTGCATCAGGAATTGAGGTGTCAGGAGTAACTACATCAGGATTAGCATCAGGAATGGATGTGTCAGGAATTGATGTGTTAGGATTGGACCCTGTATCAGGATTTGTAACTTGTCTGCATCGGTACTTTGAACTGATGGTTCTTATGTGACTGGAGGTTTTGAAGTTGCTTCAACACTTTGAGTTGAAGGTTCTTATGGGCTTCCCTAAAAAACAGAATCATTGATCACAACTTTCAATTTAGCCAAGTACTCCTGATGACCTTCCTTATGTTGAACATGTTCTGCAATCTCAGCTTTCACAGTGACAGGACTACCTTAAGCATTGTCAGGAATTGTCCTTTGAGCTTGAATGTCTGCACTCTTACTTTGAAAGAGTGGTTCTTGTGGGACAGGATACTGAACAACAACACTTTCACTTTGAGAAAAGTGGTTCTTGTGTGATGTGCTCCTTTTATGGAGATTAAAGCTTTGATTTTTTTCTCTGAAAGACCTCAATAATGCAAGCCTTCCTTTTTCCAGCAGTATCACAACCAACTTCCTTGGCTAGCTCTCTCAACCTCTCAGCTGAGACTTCATTATATTTGGCTGGAGGTGAGTCAAGATTGGCTTGATTAGGAACTGATATGACTTCATCAGGAATTGATGATGTTGTTCCTTCAGGATAGAGCATAGTTTGATCAGGAGTAGCATGAAGTGGAAGATGTATCCTAAATTTTTCCTGTTTAGCTTTAAGCTTGTCAGCCAACTTCATCAGTTTTCTCTTTTTCTTTGGAGCTTGCTCTCCAACAGCAGTCTGTGCATCGTCAAAAACAATACCAGTAACCTCCACTGGTTTCACATTTAACTTGAACACTATAGGACCTTTATCACTATTAGTGTCTGATGATTCCTCAATCTGTTTATTGCCAGCAGTAGCTGTAGCTTTCCTTTTCTTTTCAGCCAAATTTTGCCTAACCCTGGTAGATGGCACATGTTTTTTCCTTACTCCACCTTGTTTCTCTTATGATTTTGGTGAGGGTGAAACAACTCTTGGACCTGATTGTTCTCTAGACAAATCAGTCTCAGCTAGTTGTTTAGGTTTTATAACTGATTCTTTTTGGGAAGAGCCAGAGGTGGAAATGTGTTTAGATTTGGGTTTTGAAACAACAACACTTGATTCAGGAACAGGGTTGGTTGTGCCGTGTCACTCAGTATCAGGATTTGTTATTTTATACTTATGTGGCGTGACCCTTGTCAGGAAATGCCGCATCTTCTTTGGAAACTTAGCTCCACATGCAAACTTTTCTTTTCTTTTGGCCAAATCAGTCATTGATTTTGATGTTATTTGAAAAATAAACATTAATTCATCCTTATCAAACGAAACATCAGGCAAGAGAAAAGTGAAGATTAACTGCAGAAATATAGTGTACCCTATCACACCATCCTTATCACTTAATCTAGAAATCAGAAAATTAAGAATAGTATTACCATAATCAAATGCATGACCCTTGATCAGTGAATATCCTAACTGTAGAGATACTAGAGAAAGAACATCAAACTTTATTACCTTATTCAGGAAGGCACGGATGATACAGTCAAAATAAAAATTCCACTCATTTCTCAACTTTTATTTGAATAGTTCCCTAGCTTTTGTAAATTCCGTGTTATGTCCTATCTCCCTGACAAACTCAAAGAGAGTTGCAGTAGGTGTGACCACAACATCATGACCATTCAATGAAGTAAACTTTGAGGCCTTTTCCACAACTTTAGAATGGATCTCATACTCCTTATTTTCATGGGTGAAGATTGTTAGGTAATGAATCACACACAGAGGGGGGGGGGTGAATGTGTTTTTCTGATTTTAGGCTTTTCTTGAAAGATAATGGTTGAACAAAGTAAATTAAATCTTGTATAGAAAAGTGTTCATGCAGAAATTAAACTTGCACAAAATAAATAACACAGATCTTCAAAACTCACTTAATTTTTATATTAAAAATTAAGATGTTTTGCTACAAAATTTCTAAGCTCTTCGAAGTTAAAGAGCTCAGCTTCTTCTCGAGAGTGTTACAAGAATTTTGATCGAAATTATTACAACTAACTAGAGGACCAGTGTTAACTTTATAGCTCAGTTAACTACTGGTTTACACAGTGGATAATAAACATGCTATTAACTTTTCTAAACTGTCACTTGTCATTTATATTTATAGAAAAGCAAATCTTCCATTTCTGGGTTAGCATATCTTTAGCATCCCGTGTTTACTTTAATCTTCCTCTGTTAGTTAATCTTTGCCATTGATCTTGCACACACTTCAAGCTGCTTTTTGTAGACTTGTCAATCCAGCTGTTAGATTGTTTGTTGATTGTTTATCTTGGATATTAAACTGATATGCAATTTTGTACTTTGAGACTCTATTTCAAGATCTCCAATTTGAATTATTAGAACACTTGATATCTCGATAAGTACAAAGGCTTATCAAGATCTCTAGTACTCCATAATGAGTTTGGCTTGTAGAGGTCTTCCGCTCATCGAGATCTCTAGTCTTCATAACTTCACTTGACTTGTAGATATCTCTGAGTTCTTGAATGGATATAGACTTGTTGATAACTCTGAGTTCTCTAGTGAAAGAATGACTTGTCGATATCTTCTTGAGTTCTCGAGTAGATTTCCTGACTTCTCTACTCCCGGTGGATATTGCTTATCCATTGAGTAGATATATAGCTCATCCATCGAGTAGATATATAGCTCATCCGTCAAGTAGATATTGCTCATCCGTCGTGTAGATGTTGTTCATCCATCGAGTAGATATATAGCTCATCCGTCGAGTAGATATTGCTCATCCGTCGAGTAGATATTGCTTATCCGTCGGTACTCTCTGGAGTTTGAATGACTTCTCGATAAGTCATTCTGGAGTTCTCGAATGACTTCTCTATAACATTAAATCTGTGACTTGTAGAGATCTTGACTTAGAACATTTTTCTCCAAACAGATTTATTCAACTCCAAGCTTCTTCAAAATTCTTCTGAGGCATGATCCTTTTGATCTTCTTCCAGATAGAATCCATAGGCTTGATACTGTTTTAGGAAAAAGTTTCCAGTCTGCTCCTTTGCAATTTTATAGACTTTAAGTGTTACAAGTACATAATACAAATTTAGATAACAATACAACTTACTTAGGGTTGACCCCAAGCTTAACCGATTACTGAAAATAACTGTTCATTAATCTTTTACTCAGATCATAGATGCTAATGACATTGTTAGCTCCAGTAATCTTTGCCATCATCTATTATATATTACAATCTCCCCCAACTTGTTCATTATATAATTATGCACAAGTTCTGATTGATGATGTCAAAACTTTATCTAAATGCAGAAACAAAATCTTTAAAAATGTTTGAAATCTTTGAAATCCTCTGCCATGTATAATATACATAGAGTTCCAGTTTATAACTGTATAAAAATATCGTTGCAAGGTGATCTTATATACCTAACCTTGTCTCAACGTTTTTCTGAAAATCTTTGTCATGCATAAGATAATCATTAACCAGATATAAGTTGAAAAGATGAAGTTACAAGATACCCCAATATACTTATATCTTTTCCAAATACTACTTGAACTACCACCGTTCAAGTTATAATCAGTTTCAAAAGTTCATCACATAGATGAGACTACAAGATAAGACTTGCATAGATTCGATCTTTGAAATATTATTGAATGAAATAAAGTTACGAGATACTTCATTAAGTCCCGATATATATATATCCATATATATCTCTCATACATTTCCTGAAAACCTCTGTCATGTAAAGTATGACCAGAGTTGCAGTATCCAATGAATTTTGGAAAGAAAAGAATTTTGGCATAAACCTGATATCTTGCTGATCAGGCAAAGATAACAATAAGTAACCTTTTCTACTAGTAGATGGATGAATCCCCCACCGGTCATCACCCTGGCCTCATTAGGACCTTGTGCTGGACCGCCACCCGGCCTCTTACGCGTTGTTTGACTGCCACCCAGCCACTTACACTTTGATAGACCGTACCCCGGCCTATCGCTTATGCCGACTCAATTAGATGGGCTTACTTCCCGAATGTTGGGTAAGTAATCAATTCATTTGTCAAAACAACAACCTCGTTGTGAATATAAAATACACCACAGAGTCGGATCCCTTAGGTTTTGAGCGAATATTTAAATCCCCTTCGAAAGGAGGATCTTAAATATAAAAATGAGTTTTGGGATCCGCCCTAACTTTTAAAAATCATTTTGAAGACTCGAAAACATTTTTAAGAATGTTTGGAGTAATGCTGATTTAATAAAATAAATCAGTCCCAATATATTTAGAAAATATCTGAATATTATTATTTAAATAATATTCCTATAAAGAATAATCTTTGTAAAAATAATTGAAGTAGAAGTTTTAAAACTCATACTTGAAATGAATATTAATAACCAAAGATATACTTATACGAAAGTATGATCTTTATTTGAATAATCGAAAATAAGTTTGATTATCGAAACATTATTCTTTAATAAAATAAAGAATATTATTTAGTAAATAAGCGGAGTCATATGTCCTCAAATGAATATTCAAAATAATATTCATCAAATAGAATAAACAGAGTCGTAAGTCCTCGAATGAATATTCAAAATAATATTCATTAAATAAAATAAACGGAGTCATAAGTCCTCGAATGAATATTCAAAGTAATATTCATTAAATTAAATAAATGGAGTCATAAGTCCTCGAATGAATATTCAAAATAATATTCATTAAATAAAATAAAGTTATCGAATAAACCTTATTCGATTAATAGTTTTGAAAACTATATCTATATATATATGTAAATATATATAATATACTTGGGAACATCGACTCCCGGTTTTAGAAAATGTTCACCTTTGGGTCCCCTATACTAAGGATATACGCAATTACTGCTTATCTCTAGCATAGGTATTATGCAACTATAAGCATTGGAATCAACAAATAGATATCAAGATTACAAAACATACATGCATATAAAACATATCAGCATGCTCCAATATATCGCAAGATTTGCTAATTAACCATCATGCATCTATCACAAGATAATGCATATACATATATACATCACAACAACAGTATAACGGGTAGAAAACTTGCCTGAGTGTTCCCGGATAGACTTAAGCTTAGAGTGGGTCCGATAACCTATGAACAACAACATAAGTCGGAATTAAACCACGGTCGCTTAAGAAACTAGACTTTAACCAATTGAACCCTTACGTTTGCTTATGGTCACTTCTACGCTTAACGAATCACATAAGTCGTTCGAGTACCCTTAGCTCCACCAATTTTAATAAATTAACCATTAAGAATTTTAAGGCGATTCTTTCGTGAGTACTCTACCAACTGCCTAATCCACTTTACATAATTGTTTCATACTCCAATTAGTCATTTAAGGGCCTTAACCAAGGTTTCAAATTAATGCGAGGGGTAATGGTTCGTTCGCGAAATGTAGTTACTTAAAACGGTCATTTCTCCTAAACCGTACATCGGATACAAGCGAACCACATATCAAAATGAAGCTTACGACATAATCTAACTAAACATGGCAAAGTCACAGATTCAATAGTTAGCTCTCTGTCCCGAACACTAAGATCAAGCAGTTGTATGAAATTGGGCATTACGACGACTATGTTTACGCGATTACCAAGTTTTAAACCACTCCAAACAACCACCATTCAACTCACAACCAAAAATACAACCAACCCTCATCCAAACCTTACTACATCAGTCCCCAAACCTCAAGATTTTCCAATTTATACAACCCCACACATGAACTACTAGCTATACTTAAGTTTCATTAACTATAAACAAGATTTCAACATCCAAATCACTACAAATCCAATCCAAACTCTAAACACACAAGCATCATTCTTCTCATTTACTATAACCATCAAAACCATCATAATACTCAAAGTAAAGTTAGGGTTTGGAGGTGTTATACCTTCCTTGGAGTGATTAGAGTAGCTAGGATGTCTTAGGGAGTCTCCTACAAGTTTGATCTTTCCAAAGAAATCAAGAACACAAAGTTAGGTTTTGAAGTTTCTAAAAGTCAGATTGAAAGAACTGTCAAAACGAGGGTCTTACCATGCTTATTTGGAAGAGACTTGTGAACAAGAGTTGTAGGCCATCTCAATACCTTTCCAAAGAGCTATAGAACATACTATTTGAGTGAGTATTGAAGGAGATATGGTAGTTTGAAGTTGCTGCTCTGGTTTTGGCCGAGAGCTTTCTTCTTTAAAATGAAAAGTCAAGTTTGTGTTATGATTTTTTTGTTTTGTTTCTTTGTTTATGGCTTGACTAATTTTGAGGATTTATCATGGTAAAAAATGAATGGCTCACAATCAACCAACACACTTCTTTTTGTCATGCTTAGGTCATAATTCTTATGTCATCCAATTGCCACATGTCTCTTCCTAGTGGTTTGATGATGTCACAATCCTTGGCTTCTTGTACAAGTTTGTCTCTTGGTCGCTTATTTGTTTTACGGTTCGCTTAACTTTCGTTCTCGTTCGTCGTTTGAGGGATCATATCCGGGATCTTATTACTTGGGTTCCCCTAAACCTTTCTCAATATTTTATATTCCTTTTTATGATCCTCTTTTAAAATCCTTGAATTTAAATCCTTTTTATCCTGTCACCTTATACTCAATTCTTTCGGTATCTGGTGGATTTTCGGGAAAAAATCAAAGTGTTCGGATTTGGATTCTGACGATCTTTACATACACTTATTTACTTTATGGAGTACTAATACGATCTTAAAATTTCCATAACAGTACTTCTATATAGCGTGGTCTGATAATTTTCCTTAATCAGCATCATCAGCAAAAGTTACTATTCATCCGTGCTTCAAAATTTTCCAAAAATTGGGGTTATTACAGTCTCCCCTCCTTAAAAGGATTCCGTCACGGAATCAGATAGATAATGAATAGGGATGCTCTCTTAGCATTGCACTTTCTAAGTCTCAAGTAAATTTTCCCACATTGTGGTTCTACCACCAAACTCTGCCTAGTTTGATAACCCTTCTCCTAAGCACTTGTTCCTTTTCGATCTATAACCCTTTGTGGTTGCTCCATATAGGTTACGTCTGGTTGCATGCCTATGCGCTCATGTGCCCCTATTTGTCTGGCATCCAAATTATACTTCCTTAACATTGATACGTGGAACACGTTATGAACTTGCTACAAGTTCGGGGGTAGAGCTAGCTCATATGCTAACTTCCCAATATGTCTTAATATCTCCAAGGGTCCAACACTTCGTGGGCTTAGCTTTCCTTTCTTTCCGAACCACATCCATCTTTTCCAAGGGAATACCTATAACAACACTAGGTCCCCTACTTCCTATTCCTTGTCCTTTCGTGTCAATTCAACATACTTCTCATGTCCATCTTGGGCTACTACCAGCCGTCTTCTGATTAGATCTATTATATCCCTGGTCCTTTGGACCACTGCTGGTCCGAGCATCTTGCGCTCTGCAACTTCATCCTAACATAAGGGAGATCGACATTGTCTTCCCTCAAGGATCTCATAAGGCGACATCTCGATAATGACATATGATCTATTGTCATAAGAAAACTCAATCCGCGTTAAGTGATCATTCTAAATTATTTCAAGTTTATTGCACAGACTCTCATCATAGCTTCTAGCATTATAGCTTTTGCTTCTCAATACTCCTTCTTTTCTGGTTCGTAAGCGTTACTATCTTCCGTACAGAATACTATTCTAGATATACCTTTACTCGCTAGAGTTTTATAACCTTTTAATAACCACGTCAACCTTAGTATCACAAACGTGTTTCCATTCCGAATACCACCATAACTTTACTACTCCTTTTTCAGCTATTTCTGTTTTCCAAAGTTTGATCAATCATATAGAAGTAAAGGAATTTGTTGAGAGATCACTATGATCATGAACACTTGTTCTATTGCATAGTTAGTACAGAAGGTGGCCAGCCTTTAGTACTTGACAAGCAATTAAACAATAGATGATATCCTACTAGGCTTCTATCACACAAATAGATAGTCATTCGACAATACCTCCTCTTGTGGAAGGGTTGTTCTTCTCAGCTTATACAAAATGAAAAGAAAAGAACGAACCGAAGAGAATTGTATATATAAAAAAAAATACTGCCACAAAAGATCTGGCTTGGAATCTACCTATGAACTATAAAGGTTTGTCACAAGAGAACAAAACATATATATCTATATCAATATCCAGTATTATCGCATCGCATTTCACATGCTTAAATATTTTTGCTATTCCGTCTATCATTCTATGGACCCATGCTCTTCCTCGAGCTTATACTCAATCACCTTTGAAACTCCCTTGACAGCAAAAATCAAATCTCGGATTTCATTCTAGACATCATAGTTACTAGAATCCATTGCTATTCCGTAACCTTCTTCGTATAGTAATACTACTCTTTATCGATAAGAAGGAATAAATATATCATAGGTAAATGATCGCCTTAGTTAGTCTACCGATGATTACTTATACATCACCACAACCCGATTAGTGGTACCCAATCTCAACATCCATTACACTACAACTCTCACGGTTGTAATCAGCTCATTATTCAAAGAATCGTTGCTGCATTACTATGGTCCACCACTGACCTACTGTAGTCATTCACTTTCCTCGAAATCTTAATATCTAATCATACGGAGTCTATATCTGCCATATCAAAATCTTTTAAGGAGTTAACATAATCACCATTCATGATTCATGAAGAACACTCTAGATCCTGACGTACATTCATGACATGAAGCAGATAAAATTGCAGAAGAGTTTCAATCAAAGCAACGATAGCAGGTTAATACCATTCTTAATCATATTTCTTTATTAGGAGATATGAAGCTCAAAGGTTCATTTAGTCCTTTCATAACATGGTCTTGGTTTATCTCAAGATAGGACCTTCTAAGATATGTAACCCGCTCACAGCGATAACGTGAATTAAATCTTTACCAAACTACTATTATGGTTGAGTATCGCACAATCATAAGAAGGAATGTCAATCTTTCACACCATAATACAACCTTCACGGCTTCAACCATCATCACTGTATTCCTCTGGCACGAGCGCCTATAATTATCCTCTTACATTTAAAGTGTCGGCAACCTCTTTGGCCTTTCCTGATAGTAAAATTTCCTTACAATCAATGTCATTTTAACCACCTCCAACTAAATTTTCTACCTCATTTCAATCACTGCTTATGTGAAAATGCTTTTCTTAAATCCTGGTGAGAAAGAAAAGAGAAAAAAAATCACCATTTTTCCATAAGTCATTGCCTTAGTCTTTAGATGTGAACATTGTCACGACTGACTCTCGATCATACTTAGGACGTCTCTTATCCTGGGTCTTTCTCGTTTTCACCAATCTCGACCTTCATTGGGTCGATCTATACTTTCTTATGGTTCAACACGTGCCCACCTGGCATTATTATAATTATGTCATATTTTCTTTATCAAAATTTCTATTCTTGAGAACTTCGAATATTACCTTTTTCCTTGTAAAACCTCTAAGGTTATCCTTAAATTCTTCATCCGGTACTCCCTAGGTACAGGGCATATCAAGATACCATTTACTAATACTAGAACCATTATTTAAGTACTTCTGAAAAATTTCTCTACTGATCTTTAAAGGTTGTTGTTACCTTAGTCCTTCGTTCCATACTACCCAACTCATAATGTCCCTATTAAGGGTGAAATGCTAACCTTTATGCATTCCTCTATGGTTCATCTCAAGCTATTGAGGTTATGTCCTTAATTCCACCTTTAGAAAGGTACTTGCATCCTTACATGGATAAATCAAGTCATATATCCCTGATAAGGGTATCTTATTCAATCATTCCCATCTCGATAGTATATGCATAATTTCATAATAACATCTGTATTCAAAATCAGGTCAATCAATATGGCCTCCAAAAGATAACAACGGTTATCTATTTTTCTTTCTTGATTCAGTAATGATAACATGGATGTTCTAGAAGATATTGGTCGTGTTCAACGTGAACTTCTTTTTACTAAATCCTCATTTACTTTTGTTGTTTATCTCAACAGTCATCTCAATGTTGAGATATTCTCTATACTTGGTGTCTCCCTTTTTGGGTATCAATTCACATGCGTTACTTACACTTCACATTCTTGAAGGTCACTTCCTTCATCCAATTTTCCTAATTTCTTACTTTCTTGTCTCCTCAGTCCATCCGTGTTTCCTTATTAATCAATCGATCAATCTCAAATTTTCATCGAATACTGTCAACTTCAAGGGAATTAACTATACGTATCGCTTACGCCTTCAAACCTTGAATTTATCTCATGATCAGTCACCATCATGCTGATGATGACACACTTCTCTATATTTATTGCAAGGGTTTCTTAGGGTTTCCCATACCTAACTCCCTTATCACTTCTCAACTCTATTTCCTTTATATCCCTTTGACTCCTTCCCTTTTCATTCGTTTATTTTTGTTTCCATTACAACCATTACATGAACCATCACAACATAAGCATTGATTTCAAACATCCCGTCATTCTGGATTCGTGCCCTTAGAACGAATCTTGACAACTTTTACAACTTAGATTCATAATTCATCATACTCGTCCGCTTTTGTTCTGGCTCTAAAGCTTTTACACTACCTCCATAACCTTGGGAAGTACTTTCCCGAAAACAATTGACTGAACTTTAATCAGTTTATTATAACATCTGGCTCCGTGCCTTTCTTGGCCTTTCACCAGCGGGTGGCCTCTCTCTTAGGAGGGTAAGTGACAAAAACAGTCTTTTGTGATTCGTCAATCATTTAGAATCTCAAATGATTCCTGTATTTCTTTTAGCCAGGCTCTTGCCTCGACTGGGTCAGCTATTTCCTTGGAACTCTGAGAGCGTAGCGACTTAAAGGTCATGAAAGAATTTCCTACCGCATTGTTTCCTCAAGGTGGTGGTTGGGAATAAAAGTATATGTTTTGTTTAGGCAGGTCCATGAATTGCCCCATAGGAGTACCGTCCTGGTTTTCCCTATCTTGCCCGACTTCTGTTTTCTCAGTATGAAATGTTTCCTCCTTCTCCCCATAATCGGGGTCATCCTACATGTTTTAAATCCTCATTTTCAACTTCATTATGTTATGGGTTCCTTCTATCTTGATGGCGACCTCCCTGACTATCACATTCAGGGTTTCCCCTAAATCTTATTCCTCGAACTATGACTTTCATCTAAGATCCCATCCTTAAGCTCTTGAACGTTTGGAACCAAAATTTTGTAAGAACACCTCATTATTCCCTTATCATTTTTCTCGGTATGGATCTCTTCTCCAGTCATTGACTCTCGGCCTTCATTCATTACTTTTTCTGGGCACAATCTAATCTTTTCCAATAACTCGGGCTGCATTACAATCTCAAACAGCTTTTCGGTACCGGCTCCGGTTACCTTCACTTCTATTTCCATTTTCTCGAAATCTCTTATCAACTCTCCCAAAGACATTATCATCTTGAGTCTCTCCTTTATACTAAGGGCATTAGCCACCATTTTGGCTTTCCCTGGATGATAAAGAATCTCATAATCGTAATCCTTGATTAGCTCTAACCACCTCCTCTGGCGCATGTTGAGCTCTTTCTGCGTGAAAATGCACTAGAGCACTTATGGCTTGTGTAAATCTCGCACTTCTCTCCATACAAGTAGTGCCTCCAATCTTTAGGGCAAAACTATTGCCACGAGCCCAAGCTCATGGGTGGGGATATCGAATTTTATATTCCCTTAATTGTCTTGACGCGTACGCGATTACCTTGTTGTGCTGTATAAGAAGCACCCTAATTCCGTATGCGAAGCGTCACTACAAATCACAAAATCTCCTTTTCCATCTGGCAATGCCAACATAGGAGCCGTCACCAACCTTTGCTTCAGTTCTTGAAAGCTGTTCTCGCATTTCTCTGTCCATTCGAACTTCTCAGTCTTATGAGTAAGCCGCGTTAAAGGGGCTACTATATTTACGAACTTGAACGAACCTCCGATAGTTTCCCTAACCATGGTTATCAATTCCTCAGTGGTCCTTTATT
Source organism: Apium graveolens (assembly GCF_009905375.1). NCBI lineage: Eukaryota > Viridiplantae > Streptophyta > Magnoliopsida > Apiales > Apiaceae > Apium > Apium graveolens. The sequence goes on along the minus strand of NC_133650.1, from coordinate 248,756,532 downwards.
CATTCTTTTCAGGATCCCCCACGGGATCCTCCTCAGCAACAATCCCTTCTAGGACAACATCCTCAACCGCTACATCCTCAATATGAACATCATCCGGTCCTGTGTTAGGACGCTCTATCGGATCCACAATCTGATCACCAATAAGTAATAAAACATCATCGCGTTGTTGCTCCTCAACCTCAGGGTTCGGAGTTCCGCTACCATATACGATAACGAACTACGCCTCTATCACGATATTTATAAGGGTTCTCCTAAGGGTTTTAACTGTCAGTACTACGTTAGGTAGTCCGACTATGAACTTGGTAAGAGTTCTTATTTATCTTAGTGAACTTATTATTTTAACGTCACTTCATCTCTGAGGTTTATAACGCTTAGCTCTGATACCATTTCTGTAACACCCCCAAATCCGGGGTCGGGGATCCGGGTTGTCATGAGTTCCATTTCCCTTAATAACACCTAATTCTTAATAAACAATCATCTACATCGTACGGTGTCCCCACAATATACACACACACCACAAGTTATAGTCTCAGAGATGAATACCAAAAAATAACACAAGTCATTTTATTCCACAATTATAAGTCATTACACCTCAAAAGGGTTTCTGAATAAATTTACATATTATTTGCCATTATTACAATTCATAAATGTACATAAGTCTGGTACAACAAAAGTTGAAAGCCTAGCCTATTGGTAGTTCCTACCTCAGCTATAACGGCATCAACGCCTACAGGAAACTGCGGAATGTTTCCTATCCGCTCACGAATTGGGAGCTTGGTCCTGTTCATCATGTCTATCTATTGTTGTGTGATGAAAAAAGAAAGCAAGGGTGAGCAACAAGCCCAACGAAATAATATGTATAATAATTAACAATATATGAGCATTCTCATAGTACTTATGAAAGTCTTGGTCAAGAAGAAATGAACCAAGTTTGATATCTTTACGCGACAAAGTCGTAAAATATTCAGTATATATACTTATATACTTTTCAAAATCTTTGAAATCCTCTGCCATGTATAATATACATAGAGTTCCAGTTTATAACTGTATAAAAATATCGTTGCAAGGTGATCTTATATATCTAACCTTGTCTCAACGTTTTTCTGAAAATCTTTGTCATGCATAAGATAATCATTAACCAGATATAAGTTGAAAAGATGAAGTTACAAGATACCCCAATATACTTATATCTTTTCCAAATACTACTTGAACTACCACCGTTCAAGTTATAACCAGTTTCAAAAGTTCATCACATAGATGAGACTACAAGATAAGACTTGCATAGATTCGATCTTTGAAATATTATTGAATGAAATGAAGTTACGAGATACTTCATTAAGTCCCGATATATATATATCCATATATATCTCTCATACATTTCCTGAAAACCTCTGTCATGTAAAGTATGAACAGAGTTACAATATCCAATGAATTTTGGAAAGAAAAGAATTTTGGCATAAACCTGATATCTTGCTGATCAGGCAAAGATAACAATAAGTAACCTTTTCTACTAGTAGATGGATGAATCCCCCACCGGTCATCACCCTGGCCTCATTAGGACCTTGTGCTGGACCGCCACCCGGCCTCTTACGCGTTGATGGACTGCCACCCAGCCACTTACACTTTGATAGACCGTACCCCGGCCTGTCGCGTATGCCGACTCAATTAGATGGGCTTACTTCCCGAACGTTGGGTAAGTAATCAATTCATTTGTCAAAACAACAACCTCGTTGTGAATATAAAATACACCACAGAGTCGGATCCCTCAGGTTTTGAGCGAGTATTTAAATCCCCTTTGAAAGGAGGATCTTAAATATAAAAATGAGTTTTGGGATCCGCCCTAACTTTTAAAAATCATTTTGAAGACTCGAAAACATTTTTAAGAATGTTTGGAGTAATGCTGATTTAATAAAATAAATCAGTCCCAATATATTTAGAAAATATCTGAATATTATTATTTAAATAATATTCCCATAAAGCATAATCTTTATCAAAATAATTGAAGTAGAAGTTTTAAAACTCATACTTGAAATGAATATTAATAACCAAAGATATACTTATACGAAAGTATGATCTTTATTTGAATAATCGGAAATAAGTTTGATTATCGAAACATTATTCTTTAATAAAATAAAGAATATTATTTAGTAAATAAGCTGAGTCATAAGTCCTCGAATGAATATTCAAAATAATATTCATCAAATAGAATAAATAGAGTCGTAAGTCCTCGAATGAATATTCAAAATAATATTCATTAAATAAAATAAACGGACTTATAAGTCCTCGAATGAATATTCAAAGTAATATTCATTAAATTAAATAAACGGTCATAAGTCCTCGAATGAATATTCAAAATAATATTCATTAAATAAAATAAAGTTATCGAATAAACCTTATTCGATTAATAGTTTTGAAAACTCTATCTATATATATATATAAATATATATAATATACTCGGGAACATCGACTCCCGGTTTTAAAAAATATTCACCTTTGGGTCCCCTATACTAAGGGTATACGCAATTACTGCTTATTTGTAGCATAGGTATTATGCAACTATAAGCATTGGAATCAACAGATAGATATCAAGATTACGAAACAGACATGCATATAAACCATATCAGCATGCTCCAATATATCGCAAGATTTGCTAATTAACCATCATGCATCTATCACAAGATAATGCATATACATATATACATCACAACAACAGTATAACGGGTAGAAAACTTGTCTGAGTGTTCCCGGATAGACTTAAGCTTAGAGTGGGTCCGATAACCTATGAACAACAGCATAAGTCGGAATTAAACCACGGTCGCTTAAGAAACTAGACTTTAACCAATTGAACCCTAACGTTTGCTTATGGTCACTTCTACGCTTAACGAATCACATAAGTTGTTCAAGTACCCTTGACTCCACCATTTTTTATAAATTAACCATTAAGAATTTTAAGGCAATTCTTTCGCGAGTACTCTACCAACTGCCTAATCCACTTTACATAATTGTTTCATACTCCAATTAGTCATTTAAGGGCCTTAACCAAGGTTTGAATGTAATGCGAGGGGTAATGGTTCGTTCGCGAAATGCCGTTACTTAAAACGGTCGTTTCTCCTAAACCGTACATCGGATTCAAGCGAACCACATATCAAAACGAAGCTTACGACATAATCTAACTAAACATGGCAAAGTCACAGATTCAATAGTTAGATATCTGTTCCGAACACTAAGATCAAGCAGTTGTATGAAATTGGGCATTACGACGACTATGTTTACGCGATTACCAAGTTTTAAACCACTCCAAACAACCACCATTCAACTCACAACCAAAAATACAACCAACCCTCATCCAAACCTTACTACATCAGTCCCCAAACCCCAAGATTTTCCAATTTATACAACCCCACACATGAACTACTAGCTACACTTAAGTTTCATTAACTATAAATAAGATTTCAACATCCAAATCACTACAAATCCAATCCAAACTCTAAACACACAAACATCATGCTTCTCATTTACTATAACCATCAAAACCATGATAATACTCAAAGTAAAGTTAGGGTTTGGAGGTGTTATACCTTCCTTGGAGTGATTAGAGTAGCTAGGAAGTATTAGGGAGCCTCCTACAAGCTTGATCTTTCCAAAGAAATCAAGAACACAAAGTTAGGTTTTGAAGTTTCTAAAAGTCAGATTGAAAGAACTGTCAAAACGAGGGTCTTACCATGCTTATTTGGACGAGACTTGTGAACAAGAGTTGTAGGCCATCTCAATACCTTTCCAAAGAGCTATAGAACATACTATTTGAGTGAGTATTGAAGGAGATATGGTAGTTTGAAGTTGCTGCTCTGGTTTTGGCCGAGAGCTTGCTTCTTTAAAATGAAAAGTCAAGTTTGTGTTATGATTTTTTGTTTTGTTTCTTTGTTTATGGCTTGGCTAATTTTGAGGATTTAGCATGGTAAAAAATGAATGGCTCACAATCAACCAACAACACACTTCTTTTTGTCATGCTTAGGTCATCATTCTTATGTCATCCAATTGCCACATGTCTCTTCCTTGTGGTTTGATGATGTCACAATCCTTGGCTTCTTGTACAAGCTTGTCTCTTGGTCGCTTATTTGTTTTACGGTTCGCTTAACTTTCGTTCTCGTTCGTCGTTTGAGGGATCATATCCGGGATCTTATTACTTGGGTTCCCCTAAACCTTTCTCAATATTTTATATTCCTTTTTATGATCCTCTCTTAAAATCCTTGAATTTAAATCATTTTTATCCTGTCACATTATACTCAATTCTTTCGGTATCTGGTGGATTTTCGGGAAAAAATCAAAGTGTTCGGATTTGGATTCTGACGATCTTTACATACACTTATTTACTTTATGGAGTACTAATACGATCTTAAAATTTCCATAACAGTACTCCTATATAGCGTGGTCTGATAATTTTCCTTAATCAGCATCATCAGCAAAAGTTACTATTCATCCGTGTTTCAAAATTTTCCAAAAATTGGGGTTATTACACATTATCTGTTTTGGCATTTAGATATATTCTCCCCCTTTTTGACATTATCTTCAGGTAGAAAGATCCAGCTAGATGTACATTGTTCAAGCTTTTGTCAATGTCCATTTAGAACACTATCATCAGCTTCAAGCTTTAGTGAAGTCTGTAGTGATGAGTTCATCAAGTAGAATAGAATAGGAAATTCCTAAGCTGTTATGTCACACAACACTATAGAAGGGGGTTGAATATAGTGTTTATACAATCAAATCGATTTCAACACAAGTATGTAATAAAGATCAAGTATATTCAAATAAACTCTGTTACAATAGAATTGTTGTTCTCTCTTAGTGATGAACAATATCACTAAGAGCTGCTAGGTTATAATGAATAATGTTTCTCGATAATGATAACACATATAGTGTAAACCCTAAGCTGTGTTTATATAGTACACAGTTACAAGATATCTTCTAATTGATATGGAATATAATTCTGTCTCCTAAAATATATCAATCAGATATCTTCTACAAGTCTTCTAGTCCTCTAACTCTTCATGCATAACTTCTTTTGTTTTAGTCCAGATCTTCTCCTGTAAATCAGCCGCATTCCTTATCTGAAGTCTTCCCGCACTTAAGTCCTGATATATATCTTCTGACGCCTTAAGTTCTGATATTAAGTTCTGACTTCAGTAAGTTCTGATTTCAGTAAGTCCCGATATGTCCTGTTGTTAAGTTCTGAAAACTAAACACAAATCAGATTAGACATGACATCTCAAATATATCTAACAATCTACCCCAACTTATAAATTATGCAAAATATACAAGTTAATAGATTTGATTATGTCAAAAACATTTTAAGTACAAATGCAATGAGAGTTTAATAAGACAACTAACTACAACTTACAGTCCTTGTAGCTTTAACCAATCTTACTGAGTCAATCTGAATCCAAAGTGTTTCTTAACAAAGTTTGATATCAACTTTTCTTCTTTATTCCTCAGGACTTGAGCTATTGTAGCTTTGACTTACTTTAATTCTTCACCTTGACTTCCAATCTGGTAGATTGCAGTCCTAAGTGCTGAGATATGGTTTCTTTCCAAACCATCACTAAGTCTGATCACCCTTGGATGAGAAGAGTCTTCATTGTAGCACAGACATTTCTCTTTTAGAATGACTTCAAGTTTAGCAGAATCCTTCTTCATTGGAATTTCACTTTCATCATCTTCAACTATATTAGGAATGAATTCTGTAACCCTTGAACAAGAAATTCTTGCTTTATCTCTTATGGTCTTCATAATGAAATTTGACCATCTCCTGCTAATCTCAGACTTTATCTCTAAAAGATAATGAAAGAATTGAAGTTCTTTCAGAGATTTGTTCAACACATCCGATTCTGACATTTGATATGTTCTTCCATCTTCAAGAAATAGAATCATATTTTCTTTAACATTATGCTTATCATGAGCATCCAGTACCACTTGAACAGATATAACCTTGTCAAGGTGTTTCTGTGTAACTTTTTCAAGAGGTTTGTCAGTCAATAAGAATGGATCTCTTGTAAGCACTTCAACTCCTGTCTTGATTTTGGCTTCATCAGAACCTAGTCCAGCTCTCTTGCTTCTCTGGCTTTTAATCCAATAGTCATGAAATCAGATAACAATTGGCTTTTCTTTGGATCTGATGGTTTAACATTTTTCCATAGCAGTTTCTTCTTATCAGCAACTTCATCTTGTCTAAATCAACTTGAGCACTGTCAGAGGTTGATTTCTTGATGACTTGATCAAAATTTGCTATTTCTTCTATAGCTTGCTGTTCTTTATTCTGAAAAACTTGAGCTTTGTCAGAGGTTGTCTTGGATTTTTCAATTATCTTCCTTCTTTTCAGAATGTGAACAGTTTCATCTTCAACAGCAGTATCATCATAAACTTGAACCATTTTGCACACAGGTTTCATCAGGATTTGAGGAATCTTCATCTCATGTGGCTTTGTTGGTTTATCAACTTTTCCTTTCCCTTTAACTTTGGGATCAATCTGTGATCTTGTCTTGGGCTTTGAAGCCTCAGGATTTTACTTTTCCTTGATCACAATGCATTTTGCCTTAGGCCTTGGAGGTTTCTTAGCATCAAAAGCTTTAGACTTTAGATTTGTCTTCTCAGCTGCAAGTCTAGCTTCTTCCTCCTTGAGATTCTCTAAATTCATTCCAGGATTATGCTTGAGAAATAATCTTCTAACAATCTCTTCATCAAGTGTCTGAATTTTAGGATCTTTGTAGTAGACAGTAGTCTGCTTTCCTTTGAGCTTCAGAGTTTGCAAAAACTTCTGAGAGTCTTTACTTCCTCCTTAAATCAGAATATCAGAACTTGATATCAGATTTTGATTATCAGAACTTGTTATCAGAGCTTGAGCATTTACAGCATCAGAATTTGTCTTCTTTTGAGTAGAATATTTGCTTGAATCAGAAATTAGTTTCCTTGAAGAAACTTTGCTGCTTTGCCCTTGACCCTTGCCCTTGCTAGGGTTTCCCTAGTCATCCTCATTATCATCCTTTTTCTTCAGTACTTGAGTATTAGAGAATTTGGACTTAACTACCTTCTCCCCCTTTTTGGCATCATCTGGTAGTAGGAGAGAGAGAAGAAGTTCTACTGAAGATTGAATTTCATTAAGTTGAGCTTTTTGAGAAGCTCGATTCTGCAGAACCTCAGTAATTTGGGCCTGTTACTGTTCTTGTACCTTCTCAATAGCTTCAACTTTCTCAGAGATAGGTCTGATAAACCTCTTTTTATCTAGCTTGATCTCCATATCCAGCTTTTCAGCTTTTTCCAGAAGTTTGTCAACCTTTTCATGGGTTGTAGAGTGTTGACCTTGAGGAGACTTGATACTTAGAGCTGTGACTTTGAGTTGTGTCTTGAAATCAGAATTTGTCATCAGCTCATCAGCTTTGGCAATATACTCTGTCAGAACTTTTGAGCTTGGAATGAAATCAGATTCATTCCACTTCTTGGTCCACTCAACCCCTCTGTGAGTTTCTTCCCAAGGAACAGGAGCATCTTGTTCAACAAACTTTTCAATCAGTGCCTCCTTTCCAAGAATGGGAGCTGGAGTATTAACTAGAGCTGACTCTCCAGAACTTGCAGAAAACTCATCATCTTCTGACAGTACTAAAGTATGTGTCACAGAAGGTGATTCTGCAATAACTTCATCTAAATTCTGATCATCAGAATTTATCTCCAGAATTGGAGTTATTGGTATCTCAGCCTGTAAGATAGGAGAATTAACAGTAGATGGCTGAGCTGCAGTTGGAGCTTCCAGATAGAGCACAGTTGGAATGATCAGCCTATGAAGGTCAATTTCAGGACTTAATCCTGAATCTTCAACTGTAACATTGACATGAATAGGAGAGACATGAGGTGTGATCACTATATCCTGAACAGTGTCTTCAGCCTGAGTTGGAGGTGGCAAAGATTCAATTACTATTGGCTTTGAGATCAGAGATTCCCGATCCCCTTCCTCAGCCTCATTAGTATCCTCAGATGGAGGTTGTGCCAGATGCCTTCCTGCTCTCTGTTTCTTTGATCTCCTGGATGGTGTAGGAGTTGCTTGATTAGCATTAGAACTTGCAGTTCTTTTTCTCTTCAAAATATCAGAATTTTCAGCTTCAGTTTCTTTCTCGAAAGTTGCCTTTTCAGCTTCCACTGTCACAGGTTCTGATGCATGAACATGTGCTTCTTCTTTATCATCAGATTCATCCCTAAGAATCATCCTTCTTCTCCTTGGTGGAGATTTAGGAACAGATTTTGCTCTTTTAGGCCTGGAAGATGAAGTTCTGATGGTAGGTACTGATGGTTGAGGTTGAGATGATTGAGCTTGCTAGAAATATGTTCCGATGGTAGGTTGAGTTGGTTGAGGTTGAGAAGTGGTAGGTGGTTGATTGATTGTAGGTGCTGATGGAGGTTGGGATGATTGTACATCAGGAAATATAGCACTGTATGTGAGAGGGTCAGAGTTTACTAAGACCTGTTTGATTGATTGTGGAATTTGGAGGGGTCTTAGTACAGCCTTCTTATTATCACTAGATAATAAGTCAGTGAAAGCCCTTTTAGCAAGTTTAAAGGGTTCAATCAACTTACTAGCTAGTTGGGCCTTATCAGAACTACAGAAACTGTAAACAAGTTGGTAAAATCTAGAAAAATATACAGTATTTCTGTCCTCTTGCATCCTATCCCCAATAAATCCTAGCACAACACTAGCATAATCAAAATGAGTTTGATTAATGAGAGCATACCCGATTTGCTGACTCAGGATTGGGATTGCATCAAAGTTGGAGCACTTGTTGGCAAAAGCTTTTATAATGCAGTCAAAGAAAAAACTCCACTCCCTCCTGATGTGGGGTCTCTTCAATTTACCCAGCTTTGCCAAAGACTTTTTATAGCCCAGGTTTGCCATCATTTGTTGAAGAGCTGGCTCCTCAACTGTTGGATTGAAAGTGCAGTTTTCTGGAAGATGTAATGTCTGTCGAACAGTAGACACAATCACCACATGTTCATCCCCCCTGTTGTAAAGATAATACTTGGGGACCCATTTGCACCACCATCATCATAAACACCACTCCTCCAAAACTCCAGCACTTGAGTTCCTGAGAGCGCTTCTAGTTGGGTCAAAGCAAACCCAATCTCACTTCGAGATAGAAAATTTTGGATAAAGTGAAGTTCTGATGGAGCTTCATCCTTAGAAAGAATAGCCATGTAGTTATTAGGAATAAACGTGGCTCCATCATAAATCAGATCTTTTGGTGCCATTTCTGTAGAGAAATAAGTGATAAAGTTTATGTTTGCAAAGTGTTTGATAAAATGCCTGTGAAAAATAGAGCTTCAGAGAATATTAGAAAGAGAGAGAGAGAGAGAATAATAGAGATAAGAAAAGAATTAGAAAGTAGGTAAAAGATTGTAAAATCTTTTAACTCCCATATATATACTCTCTCCACTCAACAACTCTTTTTGGAAGTAAAACATACACTTTACACCTGTCAGCCAGTAAATAGTTAAAGCAGTAGTTAGTGGGCACCGGAAATAAGCAGTAATTATTGTGCATATGTAGTTGTCAAGGCAAACACGTTTCCCACTAACCAAATGATTATGACTGTTTTTATCTCACTTAAATATATTCTGATAAAATATGACCGTTACTGTAAATATTAAAACTAAGCCAAGTAATTAAATAATGCGACGTAACCATCAGAGTTTCCATCAGGATTTGCATCAGAACTTGACTATTATCGGAATTTAACGGTCATCAGAATATGGCTTATGTACTCAAACAGTGAATGTTTGTTTCTGTGATTCTTCATACAAATACTGACTTGTTTCTTCAGAGTTTAATCATCAGAACTTTCATCAGAACTTGTCCTCAGAATTTATGCAAATAATACTAAACTGTTTGTCAAAAATAACTTAACTACCACAGTAATTTTTATCATTCATATGGAGTGAGAGTGTGTGCATTTGCAAATGATCAGATAAAGATTAAAGTCTGATAAACTTCAGTATATTTTAGAAATAAGGCATAACTAAGAAAAGTGCTTAAAATCTGTCTTTGATTTTGAAGTCTACTATAGAATAAATTTATGCAAGAGTCCACCTCAACTGTTTGTGCTCATTTTATGCATCTTTTGACATTCTTTTTATAGTGGCTTCTCAGTGTAAGTATGTCAAAACTGCTATCATAATTTATGCTATTATCAGAGTATTTCTCTAGTAATCAGAAAATGTGAAAAGTCACCAAGAAAAATTTATTTGCTTTTCTAATGCATATAACTTAATACCAGCAATGCACTTGGGTCTTCCCTTTCACATATTTACTCTAGATCTCAAAGGAGTACCTGACTTCAATTTCTTTTCTTTTCTTTTCTTCAGATAAGTGAGGCTTATCAAGCATGTAGTTCATCCTTAAGATTTACTGACATCAGAATTTGACAGATAAGAAGCAAAAATCTAGTTTGTGACTTAGTAGTAAGATGCACAAAGTAAATTGTACTAAGCTCAAAATCAGAATTTGCTTGTGTTAATGAATTTCCACATAAACAACTAATTAAAACATGGGATTTCTAGTATGTTAAAGACTACTAGGTCATCATCTAACACAGCAATCCTCATTGGAATGAATAGCCACAGAACATTCAAAACACTATCAGAGTATAGAATCACATCAGATAACAATCAATATTTAATATATAACAATTTAATCACATATTACACAGAGATAAGACAATCTGTAAACACTGATCATAAAGTCTGATGCATGAGAACAAAAACTAAGCAGATTTTAATAAAGAACCTGAAACCATTCCAAGTTCATTTACCAGTCTTGTAAAAGTAGCTCCACATAGTGGTTTTGTGAAGATATCTGCTAGTTGTTGATTTGTTGGAACAAAATGCAATTCCACTGTACCTTCCATCACATGTTCCCTTATGAAATGGTACCTTATGTTGATGTGCTTTGTCATTGAGTGTTGAACTGGATTACCTGTCATAACAATAACACTTTGATTATCACAGTAAATAGGTATTTTAGAAAATTTTAACCCATAGTCCAGTAACTGATTCTTCATCAAAAGAATTTGTGCACAACAGCTTCCTGCAGCAATATATTCCGCTTCTGCAGTTGATGTGGAAATTGATTTATGTTTCTTGCTAAACCAAGAAACCAATCTGCCTCCAAGAAATTGGCAGCTTCCACTAGTACTTTTCTTGTCTATTTTGCATCCTGCAAAATCTGCATCTAAGTAACCAATTAGCTTAAAATCTGATTCTCTAGGATACCACAATCCTAGATCAGCTGTACCCTTGAGGTACTTAAAAATTCTTTTCAAAGCTATTAGATGAGGTTCTCTTGGATCAGCCTGAAATCTTGCACAAAGACAGGTAACATACATGATATCAGGTCTAGTTGCAGTTAAATAGAGTAATGAGCCAATTATACCTCTGTAGTTAGTAATATCTACTGATGCTCCAGTGTCTTTATCTAACTTGGTTGCAGTAGCCATGAGAGTGGATGCAGTTGAACTGTCTTGCATTCCAAATTTCTTGAGTAAATTTCTGGTGTACTTGGACTGATTTATGAAAGTACCTTCTTTATTTTGCTTGACTTGAAGTCCCAAAAAATAGCTAAGTTCTCCCATCATACTCACTTGATATCTTGACTGCATTAGCTTTGCAAACCTTTCACAGAGTTTGGCCTTTATAGAACCAAAGATGATATCATCAACATATATCTGTACCAAAAGTAAGTCCTTTCCATGGTTGAGGTAGAACAGTGTTTTATCAATTATACCTCTGTTAAATCCACTTTCCAAAAGAAATTGAGCTAAAGTCTCATACCATGCTTTTGGAGCTTGCTTAAGGCCATAAAGTGCTTTATCAAGTCTGTAGACATGATTAGAAAATTTGAATCTACAAATCCTGGAGGTTGTTCAACATATACTTCTTCTTCCAATTCTCCATTGAGAAAAGCACTTTTCACATCCATTTGAAAGACTTTAAACTTTTTGTGAGCAGCATAAGCTAAAAAGATTCTTATGGCTTCCAATCTAGCAACTGGTGCAAATGTTTAATCATAATCAATACCTTCCTATTGAGAGTAACCTTTAGCAACCAGCCTTGCTTTGTTTCTTGTAATTATGCCATCACTGTCAGTTTTGTTTCTGAACACCCATTTTGTGCCAACAATGGATCTGTTCTTTGGTCTTGGCACTAGGGTCCAAACTTTATTTCTTTCAAATTCATTTAACTCTTCCTGCATTGCTTGCACCCAATCAGCATCTTGAAGAGCTTCTTCCACTGTTCTAGTTCTGACACCTGCTTCAGGATCTCCAATTATTAAGTCAGGTGTACATGATTTGGTCCACTTTCTTGCAGATGGAAGTTGATTTCTAGAACTGGATCCTCCCCCATGATCCATACTGTCTCCATCAGCATTTTCTGATGCTCCCCATGTAGTTATGCTCTTTGAGACTTCAGAATTTGAGTTGGATCCTTCAGGATTTGAAGAATAAGAGTTTCTAGAATTATCAGAATTTGGCTCATCAGAACTTGATAAATCAGAACTTGAAGAGCCAGTGACAGGTTCTGATGCTTCTTGAGAGTCTTGAGTTGTGGTAGGATCTTCAGCTTGCTCCCCCTGAACAGGTGCATTTTCCCTTGGATTAGTTACCACAGTTTCAATGACATCAGAATTTAACCCTGTCAGAACTTACAGGATCAGGATTTAAGCCATCAGAATTTACAGAATCAGAATTAAAATCTTCATTTTCAAATCTCAGCTGATCATGATCATTGAAATCTTTAAGTCCAGTAATCTTCTTATCATCAAAAGATACATTGATAGATTCCAGGACAACCCTTGTTCTTAAATTATAGACTCTAAAGGCTTTTGTGGAAAGTGGATATCCAACAAAGATTCCTTCATCAGCTTTTAGATCAAATTTTGACAGCTGTTCAAAATGAGTCTTAAGAACAAAACACTTACATCCAAATTGATAGGGATAAATAAATTATGATAGTATAATTAAATACTGCAAGGTATGGGCTGCTAGGCCCAATAAAAAGATATATGATACTCAGACCAGAAAGGTTAAGCCTAATGGACCGGATCAGGCCTGATGAAATAAAGAAGGCCCAAAAGCCCTGATTATTAATTAATTTCGTAATTAATTAATAAGGGGAAAATCAGCTATTGAGAAGAGTCCCGATAAGGATATAAATCCTTATAGATTAGCCTCAAGGGGACCTAAAAGGATAAGGAATCAGTTTCCTACTATCCAGGACTCCAAAGTCCATTCTAATTATGAGACTTGCCCACCAAGTCTCCTATACCAAGTCTAATTCAAGGACTCCCAACATCTATATAAGGGGTCTCACCCCCACCAATCAGAACTATGTTTTTTGGCTTGATTCTCTAATTCACAGAGATACGTAGGCATCTCGTAAAGGCAGAGTTAAGCTACGAAACACGAGAGCAGCCAAATCGAGCCTTGAAGCTCACGTTCCTTAATACTAAATACAGCAATCATATATATTAGTTTTTAATCCATAACACAAATACATGAAAGTATTTCAGATTTGGCTTCTTTTTCTTCACCATCTCATATGGTGTTTTTCCATGCTTGTTTATAAGTGTAACATTCTGTGTAAAACAAGCAGTCTGCACAACTTCAGCCCAAAAGTAGGTTGGCAACTTTGTTTCATCAAGCATAGTTCGTGTAGCTTCAATGAGAGTCCTGTTCTTTCTTTCTACAACTCCATTTTGTTGTGGAGTTCCAGGTGTAGAAAATTCCTGCTTAATTCCATGTTCTTTGCAGAACTCTTCCATGATTGAATTCTTGAACTCAGTGCCATTATCACTTCTTATGATTTTAATAGAATCTTTGACCAATTTATCCAGCTGTCTGACATGATCAGTTAGAGTAGATGTAGTTTTATTCTTCTTGTGCAATAAATACACCCAAGTGTATTTTGTGAATTCATCCACTATAACCATAGCATATTTCTTCTTTGCAATTGACATGACATTGACTGGACCAAATAGATCAACATGCAGTAAGTGATAAGGCTCAAGAATTGAGGATTCAGTTTTGCTCTTGAATGAAGATTTTCTTTGTTTTGCCTTTTGACATGAATCACAAAGGCCATCAAATACTGATTTTGGCAGTCCTCTCACAAGATCTTTCTTTACTAGCTCATTTATGTTGTTGAAATTTAAATGAGAGAGTCTCTTGTACCAATTCCAGCTTTCTTCAATTGATACTCTACTTAACAGACAGATTACATAACCATTAGAGTTTGTTGAAAGTCTGGCTTCATATATGTTGCCATGTCTGTAACCTTTCAGAACAACTTTGCCTGTAGAATTACTTACAACTTCACAGTGTTCTTCAAAGAAATCCAGATGATAACCTATGTCACATATTTGACTCACACTCAGCAGATTGTGTTTAAGTCCTGAGACAAGAGCTACTGTTTCAATGATGACATTCCTAAGATTGATATTGCCATATCCTAGAGTTTTTCCCATGTTGCCATATCCGTAAGAAACTCCTGGGCCAGCTTTCTCCACAAAGTCTGATAGCAGGGCTTTATTTCCAGTCATATGTCCTGAACATCCACTGTCCAGAACTAGAATATTTTTCCTTACAAGTATAAATGGAATATCATAAACTACCACAATGAAAATAAGGATTTTGTGGTTTAAACCTAACAGGCTGACTCTTAACTCCTGATTTAGGAGGTAAAGAGTTTATATCTTTATTTATTTTTCCTGCAAAAAGAAGCAAGATGGTTAGAGTTTCCACAGTTGTAACATTTCTTTCTAGGAGCATTAGGAACAGGCATATAATTATTGCTTTTATTCACACCTTCCGTTCCATTCCTATTTTTCCTAGCTTCCTTTACCTTGTTCACATTTCTAACCTCTTTCAGCTTATGCTTAAGCTGCTTCTTTGTTATTAAGCCTATGTTTACTTCAGCTGGTTTATCCTGTTTTAATTTTTCAGAAGTTGAGTTTCCTTTTACTTCTGTCTTAGAATCTTTCATCTTTTCAGAATCAGACATAACAGTTTTTGCTACAAATTTAACAGGATTTACCTTTGGCTTAGCAGTCTGTTTAACAAAAATTGGCTCAATTTGCACAGTTCCTTTCTCACTCTTATAATCTCCATAACCTAAGCCCTCTTTCCAGTTTCAACTACTTAGTATATTCTGAGTTGTTCTGCCAGAGTTGGTCCAAGTTCTGATAATCTCTCTTTCCTTTTCTAAATCAATTTTTAGAGATTCATTCATTTTTAGCACTTCATCTCTAACATACAGAGCCTCATCTCTTTCTTTCTTAGTTTGATGAAGAAAAACTAACTCATTTTCTAAATAGTCATTTCTGTTTCTAAGAGCAAGACTTTCAGATGTTAATCTTTCACATGTTAAAGTCTGATCTCTAAAACTAATGAACATTGTTTTAAGATATAATCTCAACTCAGTAATATCATCATTATGAAAAGCAAAATTTGTTTGAGGTACCTTTAATTTAACAGTGTCAGTACTGCTATCAGCATTTGCCATCAAGGCATAGTTCTTCTCATCTTCAAAATCTGAAGTGTCTGTCCAGTTTTTCTTCTTTATGACAAAAACCTTGCCTTTATCACTTTTTCCTTTCTTGAGACAAGAGATATGTGGCCTCTTTCACCATAATTGTAGCATTTGACATTTGAGTTGTCTCCTCTGTCAGACTTTCCTCCTTTGCCTTCAGATTTTCTGAACCCTTTCTTATCAGAACTTCCACCTTTCCTGGAAAACTTCTTGCCCTTTCTGAATTTCCTGTAGGCTATCTTTGTGATACTCTTTACCATAAGAGCACACAGTTGCATCATCTCTGCATCAACATCAACTTCAGATAAACTTTTAGTTTCTGAATCATCATCATCAGAATTTGATGACTCTGAATCAGACTTTATGATGAGAGCCTTTCCTTTGCCCCTTTTTGAGGCAACCACTTTAGGAGATTCCTCAACTTTAAGAGCAAATGTATTTGACTTTCTTCCATACCTCTTGCTCCTTTGATCCATCTCAAGTTCATGAGTCTTGAGCATACCATAAATTTCATCAAGAGTAGTTTCAGTAAGGTCATTGTTGTCTCTTATGGTAGTAGACTATAAATCCTAATTTTCAGGAAGAGCTAAAAGGAATTTTAGATTTAAATCTTCAAGATAATATTCCTTGTCCACCAGTGACAGATCATTCAAGAGTTTGGCAAAGCTGTCATATAAATCAGTTAATGACTCATCAGCTTTTGAGTCAAAGTGCTCATACTCTTGAGTGAGTATAGTCCTCCTGTTCTTTTTGATTGCATCAGTTCCCTGGCATCTTGTCTCCAAATCATCCCATATCTCCTTTGTAGTCTTGCATCCAATTACCCTATTTGACATGACATTATCAATTGCACTATGCAGCAAATGCCTTACCCTTGCATCCTTGGCAATAGATGAGATATCTTCAGGTGTGTATTCACATCTCTCCTTTGGTATGGTCTTTGCTGGTTGATCAGCAACTGCAACAGAGAGCTTGGTAGGCTTATATGGTCCTTCATTAATTCTGTCAAGGTATTCTGGATCTGTAGCTTCCAGAAACATAGCCATCTTTACTTTCCATATGGGATACTCAGAAGGTCTCAGTATGGGAACCCTAATAGTCTCATATCGACTGTGGGTTTGAGTGTTTTGAGTTTATTGAGTTTTGGTGGGCTTAGTTGGGGTTTGTGTTTCTTCAGACATGATTGTTATTTGGATCTTTACTGTATGTGTGTTAACAGAAAAGCTCTGATACCACTTGTTAGGTCACACAACACTATAGAAGGGGGTTGAATATAGTGTTTATACAATCAAATCGATTTTAACACAAGTAAGTAACAAAGATCAAGTATATTCAAATAAACTCTGTTACAATAGAACTGTTGTTCTCTCTCAGTGATGAGCAATATCACTAAGAGCTTCTAGGTTACAATGAATAATGTTTCTCGATAATGATAGCACATATAGTGTAAACCCTAAGCTGTGTTTATATAGTACACAGTTACAAGATATCTTCTAATTGATATGGAATATAATTCTGTCTCCTAAAATATATCAATCAGATATCTTCCACAAGTCTTCTAGTCCTCTAACTCTTCATGCATATCTTCTTTTGTTTTAGTCCAGATCTTCACCTGTAAATCAGCCGCATTCCTTATCTGAAGTCTTCCCGCACTTAAGTCCTGATATATATCTTCTGACGCCTTAAGTTCTGATATTAAGTTCTGACTTCAGTAAGTTCTGATTTCAGTAAGTCTTAATATGTCCTGTTGTTAAGTTCTGAAAATTAAATACAAATCAGATTAGACATGACATCTCAAATATATCTAACATAAGCTCTCTATTCTTTTGAATAAGTAGTCTCACTACTTCTCACTGCACTAGTCTCATGACTTTTAAGAGTCAGAGTAACCTCAGAAGGATTGCTAAATCCAAACACTCATCTACCTCTCCTTTAGCCAGGAAGAATCCTGCCTCTCTTATTTTCTGTTATTCTCTCAATCTTTTCTCACATTCTCACATGAAAGGCTCAATTGTTGTCTGTCCTACAAAAATAAGAGGTGGCTGAGAAGAGTTTATATGTGATCAAATGAGTAGGGGAAATCCATTAGGTCTAATCATAATCATTTCACCAGAAGAGTGAGTTCATAAACATCTGTGACTAGGGTCACAGTTTGACTCACAGATTGCTCTGTGGTTTTGACAGTGTGTTGTCCTCTACTTATAGTGGGAACCTCCAATTGAATTGGAGGAGATTTGACTGGGTTACCGCCTTGTGCACCAGTCTCAAACCCTTGTATGTCTTGCACCATACTGGCACTTGAATGTGCTAAGCTTGCCTTCTCATGACATTATCATAGGAAATTGTATTTCTAGCTTTAACTGCAGAGGCAAATTTTTTGCTTGGGTTGTGAGGGGAGTTGTTCCTACACGAGGAACCTCCAATTGAATTGAAGAGGATTTAGATAGCTCCCCCTCGGGAGTACTACCCTCAAACCTTTTCAGTCTGTTAAGAGTGTTTTGCACATGAAGTGCATTAGTGATATTCATGAAGAACTAATGAGTTTCCATGTTTGTGATACCATGTTTCTTTTCTCAAACCACAAAACAACTGAAGAACATTTTGAGGGTTCTGTCCTTTTGTAAAACAGGTTCCTTTTTAGAGTTACCTGAGTGGGATTGTGTTTGAGTTTGTGTTTGTGTTGTTGTGCTTGGGTGAACTTCAGTTTGGTTTTGAAATGTTTTAGTTACAGTTTTAGCACTAATACCTGTGGATAGATTATCCGAATTCCCTATTGTTGTCTGAGTAGATTGTGTTGGACCTGTATTGCATTGAACAAAAGTATCTTTTTAGAGTTTCGTTAGACAAATACATTGTAAGATATTTTAGTTTCAAGCATTATTGCAGAGTAGATAATATTCAATACAGATATAAGCACATAGGAGTCATTTCACAAACAAGAGAATGCTAGACAAGAATCAGAACTTTCATTAATAATGGAAATATAGTACATTAAGACATAGATTCAATAAGTAAATTCTAATCCTAACTACTCTAGTTTGGGCTCCTTCTTCTCTGCCTTCAACCTCCTTGCCCTACGCTGGTAAGCTCTGGACATGGAGTGTGCAAGAGAAATGATTCTCTCCTGCAACTTCAAAGCAGCAAGGCGTTGCTGCTCAGCTACTCTTGCACGTCTCTCCTGTTCGAGAGAGACTTCCATCTCAAAGAAAAGGATGCTGAGTTGATCATCCCATGAGAGTTCATCAAAGATCTCTCTTGGAATATCAAAGGGGCTACAAATAACCCCCCTGAGATGGACACAGAGTCCGAAGGGATCAAAGTAAACTTGGTCTTCATCTAAATGATGAACAGGCTGATTAGCTCCATGAATAAGTCTGTAAAAGACCCTGACATCCATTTGAGTGAGAGAGAGAGAGATGAACAAGAGGTGAGTTTGAAATCAGATGTTTGTTGAGAATAGGAGAATGGTGAATGATAAAGAGTGAAGCGTTTTAATTTATAGAGGGAGTAAAAATAGGAACCAACAAACTCTTGAGTTGCCCGGATAATAAGAATAATAATCACATAAGCACATTTGACAATTAGAAATGACTAGTTACTATTCCCCATGCAAGTACTCAAGAATATTATTTCACTATTTAGAATAATTGTTCCCCATGTAAATAAACAAGTACTCCCAACATAAAATTAACTGCCCTTATCAGCATATAGTCAAATAATTTAGCCATTGATAACTATCTCAAAACATCAGAAAAAAATACCAGCCTACTTACATTAGACCAACATAAGAGATTAAGCATGTAAATATGTCAATAAGTCAGAGTAATAATAGACAAGGTATGTCAAAAAAAAATTGCCGAACATAATTTATGAATTAGATTATGTCAGTTTTTCATACTTTTTGCTACTTTTGATCTGCTATTTATTAACTTCATATAGTGAGGATATGAATTAATAAATACTCAGTTTACTTAGAATTTGGAGAAATTCCAAGTTAAAATAATCGAGAAGTCTAGGTATTTATAGTGAAAGTGGATGACTTGTCGAGAACTCAAAAATAGACATTTGGAGTTGTCTATCGGGAAGTCATATTGAGAAATGAAGTACATGTCGAGAAGTCATTTTAAATCACTCTTATAGAGAACTCAAATTTGATTTATCGAAATGTCAAATAAATACCCAGTTTGTCCCAAAAAAGTACTGAACTAATTCTAACTTTTACTTGAATAAATTCATAATAAAATTGGAATGCATTTTCTAAAAGTTTTTTATCAAAATAATTTATCAATTTAAATTATCTCAGTTCTGAGTTATTGATAAGTTAAAGTTTGTACTTATAGAGAACTCTGTGAGTGAATACTACTAGAGAACTCTACAAGGACTTATCGATAAGCCATTTTGAACCTATCGAGAAGTCAGTAGGTTGACTTATCGAAGACTCACTCGAGAAGTCCTAAGATGACTTGTCGAGAAGTCAATTTATACTTATCTAGAACTCAGTTCTCTGGATACTTTTGGTTATTGTAATTCTGCCTTGAGTTAATTTTACATATTAAGGATGTAAATTAACAACTAAGCAGTTTACTCATAATTTGAAAAATTCCAAGTTAATTGAATTTGAAAAACAAATATGCAGAGATTTCTGAAATATTTATAATTCATATTTCAGTTAATTTCCAATTTAATCAAATTAACTTTGATTTACTGGATATTAATCTGCTGCAAAACATTAGCTGAGTTCTTGCCTTAGGATGAAGATTTGAGCATTCCAATTTCACTTACAAGTCTAGTGAAAGTTGCTTCATCCAAAGGTTTAGTAAAAATGTCAGCTAGTTGTTTTTCTGTTGGTACAAAAATGAGCTCAATGGTACCATTAGTAGCATGTTCTCTAATAAAATGGTACCTCACATCAATGTGCTTTATCCTAGAATGATTAACTGGATTAGCTGCTATAGATATAGCACTAATATTGTCACACATGATAGGAATTTTGTGTAACACTAGGCCATAATCCATTATCTGATTTCCTCCAAAGCACTTGAGCACAACAACTTCCTGCAGCTATGTATTCAGCTTCAGCTAAAGAAGTTGATATAGATTGTTATTTCTTGTTGTACCAAGATACAAGTCTTTGCCCAAGAAATTGACAGCTTCCACTGGTACTCTTTCTGTCAACCCTGCATCCAGCAAAATCTGCATCTGTGTATCCAACAGCTTCAAAACCAGTTCCCTTAGGATACCATAATCCCAAGTTTAGAGTTCCCTTCAAATATTTGAAAATCCTCTTTACAGCCATCAAATGTGATTCTTTTGGATTGGCTTGAAATCTTGCACATAGACATGTTGCAAACATGATGTCTGGTCTGCTTGCTGTTAAGTAAAGCAATGATCCAATCATCCCTCTGTAGCTTGAGATGTCTACACTCTTGCCCTTTTTATCTTCATCCAACTTTGATGCAGTAGACATAGGTGTAGATGCAGGTGAACAATCAACCATTCCAAACCTTTTCAAAAGATCCTTGACATATTTAGTTTGGCTGATGAAGATACCATCACTTCTTTGGTTGAATTGAAGTCCAAGGAAGTAACTTAGTTCTCCCATCATACTCATTTCATATTCACTTTGCATAAGCTTGGAGAATATTTGGCACAGCTTCTCATTAGTAGAACCAAAGATGATATCATCTACATAGATCTGAACTAGGATCATATCTTCACCATATTTCTTGTAGAAGAGAGTCTTGTCTATGGTTCCTCTAGTAAAACCATGCTTCAATAGGAAATCTGATAGTGTGTCATACCAAGCTCTAGGTGCCTGTTTTAGTCCATATAGAGCCTTGAGTAACTTATACACAAAGTTAGGAAATTTTTGATCCTCAAAGCTAGGAGGCTGTTGAACATAAACTTCTTCTTTTAACTCACCATTCAGAAAGGCACTTTTGACATCCATTTGATACACTTTAAAGTTTGAATGTGCAGCAAATGCTAGAAAAATTCTTATAGCTTCAAGTCTTGCAACAGGAGCAAAAGTTTCATCATAATCAATCCCTTCTTCTTGTGAGTAGCCTTTTGCAACCAACCTTGCTTTGTTTCTGGTAACTATAACATTTTCATCCATTTTGTTCTTGAACACCCATTTTGTTTCAATAATGCTTCTGTTCTTTGGTGCAGGAACTAACTTCCAGACTTTGCTTCTTTCAAACTGATTCATCTCTTCCTGCATGACAGATATCCAGTCAGGATCCATCAGAGCTTCATTAATTTTCTTAGGCTCTACTTGAGACTGAAAACATGCATGTAGGCACTCATTAGCAGTTGCACTTCTAGTCCTCACACCAGCAGTAGGATAACCAATAATTGCTTCTCTGGAGTGACTTCTATCCCACTTCCTAGTGTGAGTTTGTTGATTTGTGCCTTCATCATTTTCTCCATTATTGGTATGACTGGTAGATCCTTCTTCTCTTTCTCCCCCTGAGTTTGTGCTATCAAGTTCAGGTGTTTGAGATGAGCTTCCATTACCATGATTTTCCTGTTTAGTAGACTCTTCATTCATCATTTATTATGAATTAACTTCATCTTCTCCATCAAAATCACTATCAATGTTGAGGTTTTCAAATGAAGGGCTTCAGCTTCATTATCATCAAGGCATTCCAAGCCTGGACACTTGTCATCATCAAAGGTCACATCTGTGCTTTCCATAATCTTCTTTTGATCAATCACATAGACTTTGTAAGCTGTTATTTCTAGTCAATATCCCGGAAAAATTGCTTCAAAGACCTTTGAGTCAAATTTTCCCACATATTCAGAATTGTCTTTCAAAATGTAACACTTGCTTCCAAACACATGAAGATGCTTTACAGTAGGCTTTCCCTTGGACATGATTGAGTAGGGTGACTTGCCATGTGCCTTGTTAATGAGATATCTGTTCTGAGTATAACATGCAGTGTTGACAGTCTCTTCCCAGAAACTTGTTGGTAACTTGGCATCTTGCAGCATTGTTCTAGCAGCTTCAACCAATGTTCTGTTCCTTCTTTCAACTACTCCATTTTGTTGAGGTGTCCTGACAGCTGAGAATTATTGAACAATGCCTTTGCCTTTGCAGAATTCACTTAATGTATCATTTCTGAATTCTATTCCATTGTCACTTCTAAATCTTTTCACACAATTGTAATCTTCAGCCTGCTTTTCTATCTTCTTGATGTGCTCAATTATGATATGTGGAGTTTCATCTTTAGAGTACATGAACTCTACCTAAGTGTATCTTGAGAAATCATCCACCTTTACTAGTGCATATCTGTTTCTTAAAATTGATAAGACATTTACTGGCCCAAATAAGTCCATGTGAATAAGCTGCAGGGGTGCATTACTATAATTCACAGTTTTTGACTTATGACTAGATCTTCTCATCTTTCCTTTCTGACAAGCTTCACAGACTTTAACTTGAGCAAACTCCAGCTTGGGCATGTCTCTCACTAACTCCTTTTTGACTAAGTTGTTAATTGCCTTGAAATTCAAGTGAGACAGCTTCTAATTCAATAGCTTGCTTTGTTCTTCTGATGCCTCGGTGTAGAAGTAGCAAATACCATCCTTATTTATTGAGTCCAAGTCTGTAACAAACAAGCTTCCTTTCCTTGCTCCTTTCGGAGCAATTTCACCAGTTTTCTTGCTGATAAAGGTGCATTCTTCTTTGTTGAATAAAACTTCAAAGCCTTTTTCTGCAAATTGGCTAACACTAAGAAGATTCACCTCAAGACCAACTACTAGAGCTACATCATCAATGACAACATTTTCAGAAACAATCTTACCATATCCCATTGTGAATCCTTTGCCGTTGTCTCCAAAGGTCACCAATGCGCCAGCTTTCTCCTCAAACTGTGATAGCAGGGCCTTATCACCTGTCATATGTCTGGAACATCCACTATCAATGATCCATATGACGTTCTTCACTTTGCCCTGCACACAATGAGATTCAGGTGTGATTAGTAACCCAAGCAGTGTTGGGTACTTTCTTCTTGTTAACTGATTTAGCAGAAGTAGAGTGATTTGTTTCAGATAAAATATAGTTCAATGATTGTTGTGCCTTTTCCCTTTCTGATGTAGACTCAATTTATGTTTCTTTTAGGTCTACTCTCAGTTTGTGACAACTCTTCATCACTTTCAAGTTACAAGGGATGCAATCAAATTTATCACAGAATGAGTAGGGATCATCTAAATCTGCTTCATTGTATTTGCAAGTTCCTTTAGTTGGCTTACTAACACCCTCTTTACAAAGATGAGTTAGATGATTTGTAGAATTACATATTCCACACTTCTTTCCAGGATCTGCAACATAGGCCAGATTTTTGCTTTTGTTTTTCCCAATTCTTCCACTTTTATTTTTCTTCTTCTTTCTTGCATCTTCAATCTTGGTTTCTTTGACAGGAGTCTTGGTACTTTGGTTGTCCAAAAGATTTTCTTCAGCCTTGGAAGATTGAATTGAATTTGCATTCTTCTTTTCATTATCCTCATCTGCAATTTCTTGCTTGATAATCAATTCTTCTTCACTGAAGTTTACCTCACAAGTCTTGAATACTGGTGACCCAACATTTTTCAGCATTGTTGGAACGTTTTTGTTAGGCACAAAGCATGCACTAAATAAATCACGCAAGTATACGCGTTCGCAATAATATAAAATGATTTTCAGTTCGTTCCCACAAAGACTCTAATTAATTATATTTAATTAACACTTACTCACCAATGTATGATTACTTTTCAATGTCAAGAGAATAACAATTAAGGTTGATTAACTAATATTAACTACGAGTATTAAACTGTTAGGTCACACACACTGTGGAGGGGGTGAATACAGTGTAAAGTACAATCAAATCGAACTTTAATATCACAAGTAACAGAAAACAAACTTTATTGAAACAATAAACTCTGTTACAGTATGGAACTGTTACCTCTCAGTGATGAACAAATATCACGAGAGCTACTAGGGTTAATACGAATAATCTTCTCGAATATGATAACACTTATAGTGTAAACCCTATGTCTGTGTTTATATACTACACAGTTACAAGATA
Organism: Apium graveolens; assembly: GCF_009905375.1. Taxonomy (NCBI): domain Eukaryota; kingdom Viridiplantae; phylum Streptophyta; class Magnoliopsida; order Apiales; family Apiaceae; genus Apium; species Apium graveolens. The sequence goes on along the minus strand of NC_133650.1, from coordinate 248,731,849 downwards.
AACGCTAATTGATATGGAATATAATTCTGCTTCCTAAAATATATTAATCAGCTATCTTTTCTTCCAAGTATTCTATTCTTCATAGAATTCCTTCTTCATGCATATCTTTTCTTATGTTTATCTCGATCTTCTTTCCTTTAATCAGCTACTATCCTTATCTTGAACGTCCTTCATCACTTAAGTTCTGATATCCATCTTCTGATGATTATCTCCTGATAATATAAGTACTGATATCCTTAAGTCCTGACTTCCAGTAAGTACTGATTTATCCTGTTTAAGTAAGATCTGAAAACTAAACATAAATCATATTAGCCATGACATTATCAAATATATCTAACAATCTCCTCCAACTTGTAAATTAGCATAATATACAAGTTTAACAGATATTTGATGATGTCAAAAACATTAAGTACAAATGCATGAGAATTAGACTAGATAACTACAACTTACAGTCATTAAAGCTTTACCAACATTTAACTTCTGATAACAGCTTCAGTCTGTACAAATATCAGAATTTAATCAGTTGTAGATCTTCACTTGGCTTCATCTTCTGATCTCTCTCATGTCAGGAGTTGTTCTGAGATAGTTCTTCAACAAACATTTCTCAGCATATCTAAGTTCATCAATCATCCTCCTTTTAGCATCTTTAAGCTCTGCAGTATCTTCACCAATTTGAAAGATTGCAGCCCTGAGATCATTAATCTTAGCTTTTCTTATATCCTGATCCAGTCTGATCAAATATGATTTATCAGACTCAAGATTGAATTCCACATCCCTGTAACCTAGAAAGGTAGTTATAATCTTGTGTTGGGCTTCATTTCAACTATATCACCCTTGTGATCTCTGTACTTTGGAACATATGTGCTGTCAGACTTAACAGAATAAAGCCTTTTCTGTCTCTGAATCTGATCCTTCAAATAGTTTGCAACACTTTGTGTTAATCTGTCATTCACTTGAAGTAAGAATAGTACATGCTCCAGTTCTTCAAAATACTTCAATGGAATGGCATTTTGCCTTATATGATAAACCCTACCATCTGTCATGAAGTACAACAAGATGTGTTCTTTCAAGTAGGTATGGTAAACCATTTGTACAGATTCCAGTTGATTCAATCTCTCAGGAGTTGCTCCAATACCTGGTTCACTCAAGGAAGTTGGATCATTGGTAGTGTTTTGTATTCTTCTTTCATCAGCACTTCCCAATCCAGTTTTATCTCTTGCTTCCTTTCCAGTAACTACTCTTGCTTCAAAACCACTTGCAGTAGTCTTCAAAGGTTGAGTCTGTTTTGCTTTAGTGAATCCTGGTAGGAGTGTCTTTGATCTATCTTCTGATATCAAGTTAACTTGAGCTATGTCAGAGGTTACTTGCTTCTTTGGAATATCAGAACTTACTGTGTCTTGACTCTGAACAACTTGAGCCATGTCAGAGGTTGTTTTAAGAACTTTTCTTGAAGTCAGAGCAAGATCATCCTTTTCATCAGTGATTTCTTCATTCTCAGGAGGCACATAAACCTTGATAGGTTCACCAACCTTTTCTTTACCCTTGGATCTTGGATCTATCTGCGTTTTTGATTTAGCCAATGTTGCTTCAATATTTGTCCTTTCTTTTATCACAATGCCTTTGAGTTTTGGAAGTGTCTTTTTACCAGAAGCTTCAGATTTAGATGTGACTTTCTCTGATTTAAGTCTGGCTTCTTCTTCCATTAAACTTTCCAAGTCCATTCCTGGATTTTCCCGAAGAAATAACTATCTTGACATTTCTTCATCAAGATCTAAAAGTTCATCAGAACTTATCCTTTTACCAGTAGCAAAACTAATTCTTTTCCCAATATCAGAACTTGTCCTGTAACTTGTGATTTCAGCTTTTCTTGATGAGAAACCTCTATCTTGACTATGACCTTTACCCATTCCAGAGTTTCCTTGATCATCCTTTTCATCATCCTTCCCTTTCAGTCTCTTGGCAGTCTTGCATTTGGACTTAATTACTCTCTCCCCCTTTTTGGCATCAGCAGGTAGTAGAAGAGAGACAAGCAATTCCACTGAGGCTTGGATTTCAGTAAGTTGAGATTGCTGAGAAGCTTGATTTTTCAGAATATCATCAATCTGAGCTTGTTGTTTCTCTTGAGTCTTCTCAATATAAGCAATCTTGTCAAAGGTAGGTTGGAAGAACTTTTTCTTGTCAATTTTCTGAATTTGGTCCTGTTTGATGAATTCTTCCTGAATCTTGTGTAGCTCTGCATGAGTAGTTGAATGGAGACCTTATAGATGTTTAGTACTCAATGCAGTGACTCTAAGATGGGTTTTGAAATCATCAGAAATTAACATTTCATCAGCTTTTGTCAAGTGCTCAGCAAGATGCTTTGCAGTTGGAACACAGGAAACTGAGTTCCATTCCTTAGTCCACTCCTGTCCTGCAGGAGTTTCACTCCAAGGCACTGGTGATTCTCTGGTAACAAACTTCTTAACAAGTTCAGATTTAAGAATAGTTTGTTGAGGAGCATGTCTTGAAGGACCTGCTTCATCAGCATCTACATTTGGAGCAGCATCACCAGTATCTCCAGCATTTGCAGCATCAGAACTTACAGAATCAGTATCTTCTGATAAAACAACAGTGTGAGTAGCAATGGAGGCTTCAGCATCCTCTAAGTGCTGATCTGGTTCTAAGTTCTGATCAATAGTCATATCCTGATGCTCACCTATATGCTGATCATCAGCATCTAGATGCAGAGAAGGTGTAGAAGAGAAGTCTGGATTTTGAGCAGCATCAGTAACAGGTGTTGTTGATGGATTAGTTGATGTTGGAGCTTCTAAGAGAATTACTTCAGGCACAACCAAGGTCTGGATATCAATATCAGCACTTGTGCCTGTATTAACAGGAGATACAGACTTTTAAACAGGAGACACAGATGGTGTGTTGGCCTGTTCAGGAACAGCGTCCTGAGTTGGAGTTGATGGAGAAGTAGTGACTTTAGAAAATTCCTTTTCTTATGAGATCAGAGATTCCTGATCTCCTTCCTGAGCTGCTGCTTCTTCATCATCTGAAACTGGCCTTTTTGCCCTCTGTTTCTTGTATCTCTTTGTAGATATGGATTCCTTGGGAGTGTCAGGAATAATCATTCTTCTAAGCCTCTTGAGAAGCCTAGATCCCCCAATTCCAGAATCCTTCTGAGAAGTCACTTTCTCAGCTTCTTGGACAACAGGTTCTGATGTAGAAACTTGTTCCTCACTGTCAGACTCATCTCTCAAAGCAATCCTCATTCTCTTTTGAGGTGTTTGAGGAACAGTCTTTGTCCTCTTAGGTTTGGAAGATGAAGGCTTCACAGTAGGTGCTGAGGATGAGGGTTGAACTGTCTGTGAAGTGGAGAGATAGGATTTGATATATTGCCTGAGGGTTGGTTGAGTAGAATGAGTGGTATATTCTGATAGTTGTTGTGGTGTATGGGAGGTGGTTGTTGGTTGGACATCAGAATAAATAGATCTATAGGAATCAGGATCAGCATTTACTAAAATCTGTTTTACAGATTGAGGAATCTGTAAAGGTCTAACCACTGGTTTCTTAGTGTCAGCATTTACCAGGTCATTAAAGTATCGTTTTACAACCTTAAAAGGTGGAGTTAAGGAACTGACTAAGTGAGGTTCATCAGTATAAAAAGTATATATAAGTTGACAGAATCTAGCATAGTAGACAACATTCCTATCCTCTGTCATCCTATCCCCAATAAAACCTATTATAGCAGTTGCAAAATCAAAATGAGTTTGGTTTATAATGGCATACCCGATGTGCTGACTCATTATGGGGATGGCATCAAAATTCGAACAATTGTTCCCAAAAGCTTTAGTGATGCAGTCGAAGAAGAAGCTCCATTCCCTTCTGATATGAGCCCGTTTCAACTGCCCAAGCTTTGCCAAACTCTGTTCATACCCCAAACTGGCCATTAACTCCTGAAGAGCCGATTCCTCTGGAATTGAAAAAGTACATCCTTCTGGGAGATGTAGAGCCTTGCGTATTGTACCAGGAGTGACTGCATATGAAGAATCACCCACTTCGAAAACAATACTAGGAGTACCATTTGGACCACCATTATCAAAGTTTCCAGTCCTCCAAAGTGTCAGAACTTGTTGGCTTGAGAATACTGAAGGTTGGGTCAATGCATACCCGATTTCACTGTGTGCAAGAAGATCTTGCACAAAATGCAATTCAGACGGAGCTTCAGCATTATCAAGAATTGCAACATAGTTGTTTGGAACAAATTTAGCTCCATCAATGATTAAATCCTTAGGTGCCATGAAATTAATTGAGATATATAAGTGCCTGTTAGGTGTTTGATAGAATGTCTATATGAAAAACCAACGTTAGAAAAAGAAAGAGAGTAAAAGCAAATAGAGAGAAAAAGTGTGAAAGGAAATAAAAGATTAAAAAATCCTCTCTATGTCTTACTTATACTCTTGGAAATAAAAATGTAACCATTGGACACCTGTCAGACATGCAGTAAAAACGAATAGTTAATGGGCACGAGAAAACAGTAATCATTACTTAACCACTTGCAGTTTTTCAAGGAAAAACCGTTCCACTTACCCAGTTATTCCATTAATCAAGGTGAAATAGTTTTAATTCAAAATGGAATCTGTTCCCACTTATTGAATTATTTTTCATTGCAACATCAATATTCTGAAAAAAAAATTGAGTGAAAATGACCATAATAAATCGGACGAGCAAGTACTGATAAAAGAAAATCAGAACTTAAGTTAAAACAGAATTTATGTGGTCATCAGAATATGAATATGTATCAGGATTTATCAATACATTACAAAATATCTCAGAGACAAGATCTTGAAAAAAAAACAAATTTCACTAATATATCAAGAGAATACATTCATGAAATTGAAATTACATCAGAACTTGTACAAGATTTCCCTAAGCTACTAAACCTAACGTCAACAGCCTTTGTCCTAGCTCAAGAAGCAGGGCAAGGCTGATGATGAAGAAAAATAGGAAGAAGAAAATAAATTATTTCTTCTTCCTACTCTCGACAAACAGAATAGCGAGTCGTATGATTCGCTCTTGCTGACGGAGAGCTTCCAGCCTTTCCTCCTCCAATCGCTCCAGATGGCGATGGTAGTCCATGTAAAAGAACAGGAGGTGGGTAAGTACCTCCTGGGGAACGAAGTCCCATATCTCATCAGGAATGGCAGTGACGTGCCATTCCTGGTGCCAATCGGCACAGCTCAGCTCCATGTTGAATGTTTCGTAGTTCAAAAACATATTGTAATTGACCATGGTGTTTTTGATATAAAGATTATGAAGGTGAGTTTGTGATAAAAGATTTGATAGGAAGGCTGATGTGAAGTGGTTTCTTATATAGGCAAGAGAATGCCAGGAGATGCAAGGAAATTTAATGCTTACAGGTAGAATTAATTCTACCTCGTCTCCCCAGACTTGGAAAAAGAAAAACATTCATTGGAAAGAGAAAACATGGTTTAATGCGCACAAGAAGCAAGTAAAAGTTGATTGTGCATGTACGAGTACCACTATCCCTAACTATAGTGACTATTAATCTTCCACTTCAACATTATTCAGGTTTAAACTAAAACTGTTGTCAAATTTTATCCACAAATAAGTCAAGTAAAGAATCAGACTGTAATATCAGAACTTAGACTTATATCAGAACTTAACAGTCATCAGAACATAATTTCTTAACTCGAAAAAGGAATGCCTATTTTAGTAAGTCCTCACACAAATTCTAATTTATATTCTTCAGAACTTAATCATCAGAACATGCAATCAGAACTTGTCCTCAGAATTTGTGCAATGTGACACAATGTCTGTTCATCTAAAACAACATAGATCACCACAGTGATTTTCATCATTCATATGAAGTGGTTAATGTGTGCATTAAGCTAAATATCAGACAAAGAGAAAAGTCTGATTCACTTCAGTACATCTTAGAAATAAGGCATAACTAAAACTTTACTAAAAACCTGTCAATATTCTGAAACCTACTATTGAATGAATTCATGCTTGAGTCCACCTCAACTATTTTGTGCTAATTTTGTGCATCTTTTTAAATTCTATTTTACAGTGGCTTCTCAGTGTAAGTGAGTCACGACTGCTTATCAGAATTTATGCTATTATCAGAGTATTTCTCCACTAATCATAGAGTGTGAAAAGTCACCAAGAAAATATTTTATTTGCTTTTCTGATGCATATTACTTAATACCAGCAATGCACTTGGGTCTTCCCTTCCACATTTTTACTCTAGATCTCAAATGAGTACCTGATTTTAATCCATGATTATTTCCTTTTTCTTTTGATAAGAGAGGTTTACCATCACTTAGTACATTCAATAGATTTACTAGCATCAGAACTTAACAGATGAGAAGAAATATTCTAGTTTGTGACTTAGTAATAAGATAGACCAAGTAAACTCAACTAAGCTCAATTATCAGAATTTGCTTGTGTCAATAGATTTCCACAGTAATAATTACTTCTTACATGGGATCCCTTGTTTATTGAAGACTACTAGGTCAGCATCTAGCACAGTTATCCTCATAGGATTGAATAGTTACCTAAACAGACATATCACTATCAGAGTTTAGAAACATTTATCAGACAACAGTCAGTACTTAAACACATTTTTCAATTAAGCACAGAAGACATAAAGAGATTAAATTCTGTAAATACTGATCATAAAGTCTGATGCATCAAAACAAAACTAAGCAGATTTAGAGAAAGAACCTGAAACCATTCCAAGTTCATTTACCAATCTTGTAAAAGTAGCTTCACACAATGGTTTTGTGAAGATATCTGCTAGTTGTTGATCTGTTGGAACAAAGTGCAATTCCACTGTACCTTCATCCACATGTTCCCTGATGAAGTGGTACTTGATGCTGATGTGCTTTGTCATAGAGTGTTGAACTGGATTACCTGTCATAACAATAGCACTTTGATTATCACAGTAAATAGGGATTTTGAAATATGTTAACCCATAATCCAGTAACTGATTCTTCATCCAAAGAATCTGTGCACAACAGCTTCCTGCAGCAATATATTCTGCTTCTGAAGTTGATGTGGAAATTGACTTTTGTTTCTTGCTAAACCAAGAAACCAATCTGCCTCCAAGAAATTGGCAGCTTCCACTTGTGCTTTTCCTGTGAATTTTACAACCTGCAAAATCTGCATCTGAGTAACCTATTAGTTTAAAATCTGATTCTCTGGGATACCACAATCCCAGATCAGTTGTTCCCTTAAGATACTTGAAAATTCTTTTGACAGCTGTTAAGTGAGGTTCTCTTGGATCTGCTTGAAATTTTGCACAAAGACAGGTAGCATACATGATATCAGGTCTACTAGCAGTTAGATAGAGTAGAGAGCCAATCATACCTCTGTAATCAGTAATATCCACTGATTTACCAGTATCCTTATCCAGTTTTGTGGCAGTGGCCATGGGAGTGGATGCACTTGAACAATCTTGTATTCCAAATTTCTTCAACAAGTTTCTGGTGTACTTAGTTTGACAAATAAAGGTGCCTTCTTCATTTTGCTTGACTTGAAGGCCCAGAAAATAGCTAAGTTCCCCCATCATACTCATCTGATACCTTGACTGCATCAGTTTGGCAAACTTCTTGCAAAGTCTGTCATTTATAGACCCAAAAATGATATCATCAACATAAATCTGGACCAAAAGTAAGTCCTTTCCATGGTTGAGGTAGAACAGTGTTTTGTCTATAGTTACTCTGTTGAATCCACTTTCCAGAAGAAACTGAGCTAAAGTCTCATACCATGCTCTGGGAGCTTGCTTAAGTCCATAAAGTGCTTTATCAAGCCTGTAGTCATAATCTGGATGTTTGGAATCTACAAAGCCTGGAGGTTGTTCAACATATACTTCCTCCTCCAATTCTCCATTGAGAAAAGCACTTTTCACATCCATTTAAAAGACAGTAAACTTTTTGTGAGTAGCATAAGCCAAAAATATCCTTATGGCTTCTAACCTAGCAACTGGTGCAAATGTTTCATCATAATCAATTCCCTCCTGTTGAGAATATCCTTTTGCAACCAGCCTTGCCTTATTCCTTGTAATTATGCCATCACTGTCAGTTTTGTTTCTGAATACCCACTTTGTACCAACAACATATCTATTCTTTGGTCTTGGCACTAGGGTCCAGACTTCGTTTCTTTCAAATTTATTTAACTCTTCCTGCATTGCTTGCACCCAATCAACATCTTGAAGAGCTTCTTCCACTTTCTTTGGCTCAGTCTGAGAGAGAAAATAATTGTAAAGACATTCGTTTGAATTACCTGTTCTAGTTCTGACACCTGCATCAGGATTTCCAATTATTAAATCAGGTGTATGTGATTTAGTCCACTTCCTTGCAGATGGAAGGTTTTCTCTAGAACTGGATGCTCCCCCATGATCCATACTGTCTTCATTTTCATTTTCTGATGCTCCCCCTGAAACTATGCTCTCTGAGTTGGATTCTTCAGAATTTAGATTTTCAGAACTATCAGAACTTGGCTTATCAGAACTTGACGAATCAGAACTTGAAGAGCCAGATGTATGTTCTGATGCTTCTTGAGATGTGGTAAGATCTTGAGTATGCTCCCCCTGCAAGGTGCATCTTCCTTTGGCGTAGTCACCACAGTTTCAATAACATCAAAGTTTAATCCATCAGAGATTACAGTATCAGGACTTAGACTGTCAGGAATTTCAGTATCAGAATTTGAGTCTTCAGTTTCAAATCTCATCTGATCATGATCAATAAAATCTTCAAGACCAGTAATCTTCTTGTCATCAAAAGAGATATTGATAGATTCCATGACCACTCTTGTTCTCAAATTATAGACTCTGAAGGCTTTTATGGAAAGTGGATATCCAACAAAGATTCCTTCATCAGCTTTTAGATCAAATTTAGATAGCTGTTCAGGATGAGTCTTGAGAACAAAACACTTGCATCCAAATACATGAAAGTACTTCAGATTTGGCTTCTTTTTCTTCACCATCTCATATGGCGTTTTTCCTTGCTTATTAATGAGTGTTGCATTTTGAGTAAAACAAGCAGTCTGCACAGCTTCAACCCAGAAATAGGTTGGAAGCTTTGCTTCTTCAAGCATTGTACGTGCAGCTTCAATGAGAGTTCTATTCTTCCTTTCAATAACTCCATTTTGCTGTGGAGTTCCAGGAGCAGAAAATTCCTGCTTAATTCCATGGTTTTTGCAGAACTCTTCCATTATCAAATTCTTGAACTCAGTGCCATTATCACTCCTTATGGTTTTCACAGAATCTTTGACCAATTTATCCAGATGTTTGACATGATCAATCAAGATAGATGCAGTTTCACTTTTTGTGTGCAAGAAATACACCCATGTGTATCTGGTGAACTCATCCACTATGACCAACACATATTTCTTCTTTGCAATAGACATGACATTCACTGGACCAAATAGATTAACATGTAGTAGATGATAAGGCTCAAGAATTGATGATTCAGTCTTGCTCTTGAATGAAGATTTTCTTTGTTTGGCCTTCTAACAAGAATCAGAAAGGCCATCAGGAGCAAATACTGACTTTGGCAGTCCTCTCACAAGATCTTTCTTGACTAATTCATTTATATTGTTGAAATTTAAATGAGAGAGTTTCTTGTGCCAATTCCAGCTTTCTTCAATTGATGCTCTACTCATCAGACAGATTGCAGAACCATCAGTACTTGTTGAAAGCTTAGCTTCATAAATGTTACCACGCCTGTATCCTTTTACAACAACTTTGCCTTTGGATTTACTCACAACTTCACAGTGTTCTTCAAAGAAATTAACATGATAACCTCTGTCACAGATTTGACTTATACTCAGCAGATTGTGTTTAAGTCCTGAGACCAGAGCTACTTCTCTAATGATGACATTCCCAAGATTAATATTGCCATATCTCAATGTTTTTCCAATGTTTCCATCTCTATAAGAAACACTTGGGCCAGCTTTCTCCACAAAGTCTGATAGCAGGGATTTATTTCCAGTCATATGTTCTGAACATCCACTGTCTAGAACTAGAATATTTTTCATGTTGCCCTGCAATCACAAAGACCACTAATGATTAGTTTTAAGGACCCAGACTTGCTTGGATCCTTTGGCCTTATCAAGTTTGTTAACATTTGCAGCGGATTTAGCATCAGAGTTTATGTCAATATTTTTCTTATCAGAACTTACACTATCAGACTTTGAATCAGAATTTACACTAGAAGGAACAATGGAAACTTTCTTCAAAGAAGGTTTTATTTGATAATAATCATAGTACAAACTATGATATTCCTTACAATTATAAATGGAATGCCATAAACTACGACAATAAAAATAAGGATTTTGTGATTTATATCTAACAAACTGACTCTTAACTCCTGATTTTGAAGGTAAGGAGTTTATGTTCTTATTCTTCCTGCAAAAAGAAGCCAGATGGTTAGAACTTCCACAGTTATGACACGTTTTCCTAGGAGCATCAGGAACAGGCCTATAATCATTGCTTTTATTCACACCTTCCTTTCCATTCCTATTTTTCCTAGGTGATTTTACCTTGTTTGCATTCTTAACATCTTTCAGCTTATGCTTAAGCTGCTTCTTAGTCATTAAGCCTATGTTTACTTCAACTGTCTTTTCCTGTTTTAGTTTGTCAGAAGTTAATTCCTCTTTAACTTTTGATTTCTCATTTTCAGACTTTACAGTTACAAACTTAACAGGTTTTAATTTTGGCTTTTGCTTAGCAACAGGCTTAATTTCTACAGTTCCTTTATCATTCTTATCCTCTCCATAACCTAAGCCCTCTTTCCAATTTTCACTACTTAGCAAATTTTGAGTTGTTCTGCCAGAGTTAGTCCAAGTCCTGATAATCTCTTTTTCCTTTTCTAACTCAGTTTTTAGAGATTCATTCATTTTTAGCACTTCATCCCTAACATAAAAAGCATCATCTCTATCCTTCTGAGTTTGACGGAACATAACTCTTTTCTAAGAAATCATTTCTTTTCTTAAAAGCAAGATTTTCAGAAGTTAATCTTTCACATGTTAAAGTTTGATCTCTATAACTAACAAACATGGTTTTAAGATATCTTCTTAACTCATTAATATCATCAGTATGAAAAGCATAAGTAGTCTGAGGTACCTTTATTTCAGCAGCTTCAGAACTGCTCTCAGCACTTTCTTTATCAGCATTTGCCATCAACGCATAGTTCTCCTCATTTTCAGAGTCTGAGGTGTCTGTCCAGCTTTTCTTCTTTGTGACAAGAGCCTTGCCTTTGTCACCCTTTACTTTCTTGTAATCAGGAGATATGTGGCCTTTCTCACCATAGTTATAACATTTGACATTGGTATAATCTCCTCTATCAGACTTTCCTCCTTTGCCCTCAGATCTTCTGAAATTCTTCTTATCAGAACTTGTGCCTTTCCTGGAAAACTTCTTTCCCTTCTTGAACTTCCTGTATGCAATCTTTGTGATCCCTTTCACCATAAGAGCACACAGCTTCATCATCTCCTCATCAGCATCAGTCTCAGGCAAGCTTTCAGAATCCGAGTCATCATCACTTTCAGAACTTGATGACTCAGTATCAGACTTTATGAAAAGAGCTTTACCCTTGTCTTTCCTTGAGGTAGCTGCCTTGGGGAATTCTTCTTCAGCCTTAAGAGCAACTGTCCTTGACTTTCCTCCTTTCCTCTTGCTTCTTTGTTCCATCTCAAGTTCATGAGTCTTGAGCATTCCATAAATTTCATCAAGAGTTGTTTCATCAATATTGTAGTTGTCTCTTATTGTTGTTGCCTTCAAATCCCATCATTCAGGAAGAGCTAACAGGAATTTAAGGTTTGAATCTTCAAGTTCATACTCCTTATCAACCAATGACAAATCATTCAAGAGTTTGACAAATCTATCATATAAATCAGTCAATGACTCATTAGTCTTTGAGTCAAAGTGTTCATACTCTTGAGTGAGTATTGTCTTCCTGTTCTTCTTAATTGTATCGGTTCCCTGACACCTTGTTTCCAGAGCATCCCATATCTCCTTAGCAGTCTTGCAGTTAATTACCCTATTTGACATTACATTATCAATGGCACTATGCAGTAAGTGTCGTACCTTAGCATCCTTAGCAATTGATGTTATATCTTCAGCAGTATAATCACTCTTCTCCTTTGCTACAGTCTTTGCTGCTTCACCTGCAACTGCAACAGCGAGCTTGGTTGGTTTGTGAGGCCCTTCCTTGATTCTATCAAGATATTCTGGATCTGTTGCTTCCAGGAACATGGTCATCCTCACCTTCCATATGGAATATTCAGATGGTCTCAGTATGGGAACTCTGATGATCTCATACCGACTTTGAATTTGTGTCTTTGGTGGTTCTTCAGTTTTGGTAGGCTTAGTTGGAGTTTCTGTGTCAGACATGATTGTGTTTGGATCTTTAACTGTATGTGCGTTAACAGATAAGCTCTGATACCACTTGTTAGGTCACACACACTGTAGAGGGGGTGAATACAGTGTAAAGTACAATCAAATCGAACTTTAATATCACAAGTAACAGAAAACAAACTTTATTGAAACAATAAACTCTGTTACAGTATGGAACTGTTACCTCTCAGTGATGAACAAATATCACGAGAGCTGCTAGGGTTAATACGAATAATCTTCTCGAATATGATAACACTTATAGTGTAAACCCTATGTCTGTGTTTATATACTACACAGTTACAAGATAATCGCTAATTGATATGGAATATAATTCTGCTTCCTAAAATATATCAATCAGATATCTTTTCTTCCAAGTATTCTATTCTTCATAGAAATCCTTCTTCATGCATATCTCTTCTTATGTTTATCTCGATCTTCTTTCCTTTAATCAGCTACTATCCTTATCTTGAACGTCCTTCAGCACTTAAGTTCTAATATCCATCTTCTGATGATTATCTCCTGATAATATAAGTACTGATATCCTTAAGTCCTGACTTCCAGTAAGTACTGATTTATCCTGTTTAAGTAAGATCTGAAAACTAAACATAAATCATATTAGCCATGACATTATCAAATATATCTAACATAAACACTTAAATTAACAATATTAAACACACATGAGACCATAACTTCATTACTACTTCATTCAATAGTTATTTTTATTACCATTAGCATGTAATGGTGATGATATTATTCGAACAACACGAAACTGATAAACGCCAACTTTCGTTATACGAATACCATTCTACCAAGCATCCACAATTAAGATAGAAGTTGAATATGCATCAATTATGTTGAGACCCTATATGTCTACAGAATTTGATAACATAACAATTTAAGCGCAAGTTATTCATTATGATTACACAGGGCAAGTAAAATGGTTAGAGTTACCCATTAATCATGCATACAATACATGAACCTATGCTAGCATGGCAAGTTCTAAATCTCAGGATTCACTGTCGCTTCACAAGAGATTAACAATCTATCTTACATGTTCGCGACGCACATAAGACGAATAAGCACAACCTATGCTAGATATCATACAATCACCACACACCAAGGTATTAAACAATTAACTAAAGAAATCCATAGTAAATCCGCTATGATCCCATGATCACGATTAACCCATAATAGAACTCATCGTCACCATGGGTTCATATAAAAACATGATAATAACACAATGATATAAACTAATAAAAATACTTAATAAATAACAGAGTACGTCACAAGAGTATTAAGGTTCAAAGAATAAAGAAAACTAGCATCCATTGTTACAACGAATTAAAAGAATCACAAGATAAACATATGCTTCCTCTTCTTCATTGTTGCGTGCTAAAACGGTCTTCTTGATCTTCTCTCCTTGTTACTTGTTGTTAAAAATGTCTCCCCAATAGGTTTATATAAGAGTCCACAAGAAACAGTGCCAATAGAAGCCCATTAGAACTTGAATTCTAAAAATCAGATTCTAAAATTACGAATTCAGGCGGCCTCCTACTCCTTCCAGGCGGGCGCCTGCTACCAGGCGGTCGCCTGCTCCTTCCAGGCGGGCTCTTGCAAGCCTTCTGGAATTTTCCTAAGTTTGCTTCTGATTTTGCTGATTTCTTCGCACAACTCCCCGCAACTGATTCCAAGCACTTGCCTTAGCTTATTTTGATGAAATTCTCCTATCTAAGCAAGTTATACCCTGAAATGCAAAAACACTCGAAAACGCGTTAAATACACAAAATACTCGAGTTCAAGACACCAATTCAAGACATTATAAGATGCTCTAAGTGGTATAAAATGCCACTTATCACACCCCCAAACTTAAATCGATGTTTATCCTCAAGCGTCACAGACTCAAAAACAGAATAAAAATATGCATAAATGCAAACTATATGAATGCAGCGATCCCCATTGCGATGACTAGACCAACCAACACATGACATATCAACAAATGCAATTAGGCGACTAGAGATCAATCAAATCACGCAAGCTAACATACAACTAGAAATGTGGTGTGTGCAAATGCTTAACAGATATGCTTCGAAACTAGATCAATCACCATAACTTAATTATCCTCAAGGCAATCACAAGATTATATGAAGAATATATTCTAGACACAAAATGACTTATAACACTTTAAGATCATTGGAGTTTATTACGGAATCATGCTTTTATTCAACACATAAATAAATGCCTATGTGATCGTGCAATGAGTGAGGTCCACAAAAGACTTATGCAATGGTACCCATTTAGCGAGCGTTAGGTTAGCGGATCCCAGACTATAAAAGCCTTAGGTCACTAGGCACAAAGTCCCCTAAGAACTTAATAATTCGAATACCAAAGAGCTCACTCGTGATCAATTATGCATTAAACCATATTTTGTTTCTTCTTCTTTTTTTCTATTTTTTCAATTTCTGACCAAGTACGTTTCGCTCCATCTTGCTCAACCCTAGACTACTCGTATACAATACGAGCCGGCTACTAACCATTTGACGCCTAGCCACAACTAGCAATGAATTCCAATTTTTACTCCAATTTTATCTTTTCATGCCTTTTATCAATAAGAGCCTATCATACATTCTAAGCATAAGCAATAGATTAACCTCAAAAACCATCAAACCATGACAACAATCTAGTCCTTAAGCATACTTTAAGACTTAGTGAAATTACAAGTGTTTCTAGCATGCATGCCAACCTAATAAGATTCAACATCACTCTAGCGCTATCACTACACTCGCATCAATATCACATATCAATCGGTAAAGCAACATAAAAGGGATCATGGTATATGTAGGAGCTATATGACATGATAAATAAAGCTATAAAATAAAAAAAACTATATATATAAAAAAACTATATGGAAAAAAATGCAACTATATGAACTAAACTAACATGAAATTGCAACTACATGACACACACACAAATATGTTCCTTAACTACCACCCCAAACTTAAAATCTTCACTGTCCCTAGTGAAGGTAATAGAAAGGAACACAGGGTATACCTACTCTAAAGAATCATCATCATCATCACCCTCAGAGGGTGGAGTGTCAAGAGGTGGATAAGCAGAATCCTCACCAAAAACGGGCCACTGGATGTCAGCTTCAAGGCCTCTAAATGCAGTCCCAAGCGCTAGGGTGAGCTCCTGCGCAAACCTACTCTGCGACTCATACATCGCATCCATCCTCCTGAAAAGCCTCCTGTACTGGACATCAGCTAATCCCGAACCATCTCCTCCATGGGCTCTCGAAGAACCTGCCTCTCCCTGAGCTTGACTAGACCTAGCCATGGTAGCACCAGCTGCTGGACGTCCTCCTGAGAGGTGATATCCTAAACCATGTGACTCGGGCTCTCCACCCATCCACTCCTGCATCGTATTCAGCATCGATAAATCAATAGGAGCGGCCGACATCTACAACTGCTCATAAGAAGGCCACTGGACTCCATCTGCCTTGCACAGCTTAGTGACAATAGAGGCATACAAGATATTATATTGCGACTTCCCCCTCAAAAACTTCAAAATCCCTTGGTAGATGAACTCACCAAGGTTCACATAATACCCCTCATTCAGAACCCCCCACAACAACCTGGCTCTCTCAACTATAACCTCATATGCATGCGAAGAAGGAAAAATATTAGCACAAATAAATGCATTCCAAGCACGAGCATACCTGTTCATCACGACAGTCGGGAAAGAACGATAATCATTAGATCCCCTCTTGAACTTCCACACTGTACCCGGATGACAGAGAGTAGCAATAATCAAGTTTGAGTTAAAATCCTCAGGGGCCTTTTCATTCCAATTCTCCTTCTGGGGTTTCCTTTGTCGCTGCCCAATAATCAGGCGAATCGCCTCAGGCTGATAATCAATAGTAAGCCCATGAACAACAGAAATCCCATTCTTGTCAGCCTTGGCATTCGTATAGAACTCGCGAACAACACTCATCGGTACAGCCTCAGGTGACTCGCAGAAAGTAATCCATCCCTTCTCTGCAATCATCGGCAACAACTCACCATCCCTCCCCGATGGAAAGAACCCCATCTCCTTCATAATCGGCTTCGTTAACAGCTTAGCATACTCTTCTTCAGCAGCCCTATCCAACAATCGGGGTCTCGCAGCAGTGCTCCTCAACGAATCAGTAGCAGTCGGATTTGTGCTGCTTCTACCCATAGTTCTCGATCTCTTTGGTGACATGAAAACTGAAAATAAGGACTTGAGAGTTTGTGTTTTATGTGTAGGAGAGAGTTTGAGAGTTGAAAGTATATGAGATGTGTAATATGAGGTTGTATGTATATATAGGGTAGACTTAGGGTTATAAATTAATTTGGAGTGGAATTGTGGCTAATTTGTAGGAAGAAAACCGTGGGTAATGGGGATTGTGGTATGTGTTTTTTTTTTGTTTTTCTGTTTTTTTTATAGGCTGAAAATGAATTTTTCAAAAATCAGGTCCGCAGGCGGTCGCCTGGCACCAGCAGGCGGGTGCCTGCTAGCACGCGGCCGCCCGGTCCTAGCAAGCGGGCGCCTGCAAGGTCTCTGGAAAAAAAATTCTGCCAAGATTTTTCTGATTTTTTTTTGGGGTTTTGGATAGAGTACTAAATTCTAAGGGTTCCTATGGTCTAATATCTTGGGTTGCCTCCCAAGAAGCGTTTCTTTTACGTCATTAGCTTGACGTAGAGTATTGCAATCAAGTTGACAATAAAATGGCACTAACCACTTCACGATTTGTCGTATCCCCATAATAGTGCTTCGATCTCTGACTATTTACTTTGAATGCTTGGCCCGGATCGTTCTCAAAAATCTCCACCGCTCCATGTGGAAACACAATTTTGACGATAAATGGTCCAGACCACCTTGATTTCAACTTTCAAGGAAAAAGTCGGAGACGAGAGTTGAATAGAAGAACTTGTTGCCCCGGCACGAATGACTTAGGCGATAGCTTCCTGTCATGCCACCTTTTTACCTTTTCCTTGTATATTTTGTTGTTTTCGTACGCTTGGAGTCGAAATTCATCAAGTTCATTTAACTGAAGCATTCGCTTCTTCCCAGCTGCATCTAGATCAAGGTTTAACTTCTTCAATGCCCAATAAGCCTTATGATCAAGCTCCATAGGTAAATGACATCCCTTACCATAGACAAGTTGAAATGGGGACATCCCAAGTGGAGTCTTGTATGCAGTTCTATAAGCCCACACAGCTTCTTCGAGCTTTAAAGACCAATCTTTCCTTGACGGACAAACGACTTTCTCTAGAATGCGCTTGATTTCTCTATTAGACACTTCAGCTTAACCATTAGTTTACGTATGATAGGCAGTAGCAATCCGATGATTCATATTATAGCGTTGCATCATAGAAGTGAACTTACGATTGCAGAAATGCGACCCTTCGTCACTTATGATAACTCGTGGCGTTCCAAACCTTGTGAATATCTGCTTATCAAGAAAACTCAACACTACCTTTGCATCATTAGCTGGTAGAGCTTTGACTTCTACCCATTTCGAGACATAATCGACTGCCAGCAAGATGTACTGATTATTGCAGGATGAGATAAATGGTCCCATAAAATTGATTCCCCAAACATCGAAGACCTCAACTTCAAGTGGAACATTTAAAGGCATATCATCCTTTCTGGAAAGATTCCCAACTCTTTGGCAACGATCACACCTTAAAACGAACTGATGTGCATCCTTAAATAACGTAGGCCAGAAAAAACCTGCTTGAAGAATGTGAGCGGCTGTCTTTTCACCACCATAATATCCACCATAAAATGTGGAATGAAAGTCTCGTAATATCCCCTCCGTCTCACAGAATGGGATACATCTCCTGATGATCTGGTCAGCTCCTTGTCTAAACAAATATGGTTCATCCCACATGTACCACTTCACCTCATGCATAAACTTCTTCTTTTGAGCCACATTCATATTAGGAGGCATTATATTGCTAACAAGATAGTTCACAATGTCTGTGAACCATGGCTCTTCCTCTTGAATTGCGAATAACTGCTCATCCAGAAAAGATTCGTTGATCAATGTCTTATCATGTGAAGTAGAATCGGGATTCTCCAATCTAGAGAGATGGTCAGCTACTTGATTTTCAGTACCTTTTCGATCCTTGATCTCTAACTCAAATTCATGTAGCAAGAGCACCCAACGAATAAGTCTAGGCTTCGAATCCTTCCTTGAGACCGGATAGCGGATGGCAGCGTGATCAGTAAACGCTGTCACCTTTGTCCCAAGTAGATAAGATCGAAATTTTTCGAAACCAAAAATTATAGCCAAGAGCTCCTTCTCAGTAGTGGTGTAGTTCAGTTGAGCTCCATTTAGCTTCTTACTAGCATATTAGACCACATGAAAGATATTAGACTTTTGCTGCCCAAGAACTGCTCCCACTGCATAATCACTTGCATCACACATCATCTCAAAAGGTTCTCTCCAATCAGGTCCCGTAATAACTGGTGCAGTGATCAAACTCTTCTTTAGAGTCTCGAATGCTGCCAAACATTCATCATCAAATTTGAATGACACATCTTTCTCGAGTAAGTTGCACAATGACTTAGATATCTTAGGGAAGTCCTTGATGAAACGCCGATAAAAACCCGCATGACCAAGAAAACTACGGATTCCTTTCACAGAAATAGGTGGCGGAAGATTTTCAATGACTCCCACCTTGGCTTTATCTACCTCAAGACCCTTACTAGAGACCTTATGCCCAAGAATGATGCCTTGCTGCACCATGAAGTGACATTTTTCCCAATTGAGTACCAGATTGGTTTCCACACACCTTTTGAGCACCAAACAGAGATTATTCAAGCATTCATCATACGAATGTCTAAAGACGGAGAAGTCGTCCATGAACACTTCGACATTATTTCCAATCATATCAGAGAATATAGCCATCATGCATCTCTGAAAAGTGGCAGGTGCACCACATAAGCCAAAAAAACTCTACGAAAAGCAAACGTGCCAAATGGACAAGTGAAAGTAGTCTTCTCTTGATCTTCTGGTGCAATGCAAATCTGATTGTAGCCCGAATAGCCATCTAGAAGATAATAATACTCATGACCAGCCAACCTATCAAGCATGTGATCAATAAATGGAAGAGGAAAGTGATCCTTCCTTGTGGCTTTATTCAACTTCTGTAATCCATGCATACCCTCCATCCTGTGATTGTTCGAGTGGGGATGAGCTCGTTCTTCTCATTTGCTACCATGGTAATACCTCCTTACTTAGGTACACATTGCACGGGCAATAATAATAGGCAAAGTAGATGCATCACCTAAAAAAGAATACCTCAAGTGTTTAGGCAATGGTTTAAGCTCCAAAGTAGGTGCTTCCTCAATAAGATGGTTTGAGCTTTCCCTCAGCATTCTTGAGATCAGTATTACCAAGAGATTCAAATGGCATGTCTAGCTTTCGTTTCCAAGGAGAAGCATTTAGATATTGTAACTGCTCATTACCTTCCTCATAATCACGGTCAAATTCCCCCAATAAGCCTTTTTATAAGGCATCAAACCGTAGCACATGATCAAGTTCTGAAATAACTGCAGAATTGACCAAATCCATCTTGAAGCACTCCTCATCTTCCGTAGGGAATTTCATCGCATTGAACACATTGAATGTCACATCCTGATCTTGCACCCTCATAGTAAGTTCACCTTTTTGCACATCTATCAAGGTACGGCCTGTAGCCAAGAAAGGTCTTCCCAAGATAATGGGAATCTTCTTATCTTCCTCGAAATCCAGAATGACAAAATCTGCTGGACAGATGAGCTTGTCCACCTTTACTTGCACGTCCTCCACGATGCCTCGTGGGTATGTAATAGAACAATAAGCTAATTGTAGAGACATGTAGGTGGGCTTTGGATCGGGAAAATTCAGCTTTTTGAAGATAGACAACGGCATCAGATTGATGCTTGCTCCCAAATCGCAAAGGCACTTGTCGAATGACAACTTGCCAATGGTGTAAGGAATGGTGACGCTACCTGGATCCTTAAGATTTGGAGGTAACTTTTGTTACAGCACGACACTGCACTCTTCCGTTAGAGCAACGATATCAAGATCATCCAGTTTCATCTTCCTTGAAAGAATACCTTTCATGAATTTCACATAACTAGGCATTTGCTCCAAAGCCTCATCGAAAGGTATGTTGATGTGAATTTTCTTGAACACCTCCAGAAACTTACCAAATTGCTTGTCCAGCTTTTGTTTTTGCAATCTCTTAGGAAAAGATGGTGGAGGATATAGTTGTTTCTCCCCTGTATTACCCTCAGGCAGAGTGTGTTCAACAGTAGTCTTCCTTGGTTCCCCCTCTTTCTCCTTTTGCTTTTCTTCTTCCTCTATAACTTCAGCTTCTCCATCTTTTGCTTTTTCAACATCAACAACTTTTCCAGACCTTAAGGTGACAGCTTTGACTTGCTCCTTAGCTTCCTTCCTACCTGGAACTTCAGTATCGCTGGTAAGTGTGCCAGGTTGATGACTGAGCAAGGCATTGGCTATTTGTCCAATTTGATTTTCTAAGGTCTTGATCGAAACAGCCGGACTTTTGTACAACAGCTTTAACTCCTCAAAATCAGCACTAGAAGGTGGAGCAGCACCTCCTTGTTGAGGATATGATTGCCTTTGAGCATATTGCTGAGGTTGCTGGAATCCATGTGGATTAAACTGTTTACTTGCAGCTTGCTGATATGGTTGTTGAACAGCATTCTGATTATTGCTCCAGCTGAAATTGGGATGATTTCTGTTATTAGGATGATAAGTAGCGGGCACAGGTTGCTGCGGTCGCTGATAATTGTTCACAAACTGAACAAATTCATTAACAAGAGAACACTGATCCGTTGTATGAGAGCTTGCACAAAGCTCACAGAAAATAGCTATTTGATTGACTCCATAGTTGGCTAAAGAATCGACCTTCATAGACAGTGCTTGAAGCTGCGCTGCAATAGCTTTAGCTGCATCAACTTCCAAAATACCTGCTACCTTTCCAAGCATCATCCTCTGAGTTGGGTTTTGATACTCGTTTGCAGCCATAGTTTCAATGAGATTATAGGCTTCAGTATAGGTTTTGGCCCACAAAGCGCCTCAAGAAGCTATATCAAGCATGGGCCGAGATTGGGCCCCCAAACCATTGTAGAAACCAGTGATCACCATCCAGTCAGGCATACCATGATGTGGACACTTTCTCAGCATCTCCTTGTAGCGCTCCCAAGCTTCACACGTAGATTCTCCTTGTTGCTGCACAAACTGAGTAAGATCACTCCTCATATCTACAGTCTTGGCCATTGGATAGAACTTCACCGGAAACTTTTGCGCGAGATCTTCCCAAGTAGTGATGGACCCAGCCGGTAAAGAATGTAACCAGTCCTTAGCCTTGTCCCTCAGAGAGAATGGGAAAAGCCTCAGTTTGATAGCCTCATTAGTAACACCATTATATTTGAAAGTACTACAGATCTCGACAAAATTCCTGATATGCATGTTGGGATCTTCAGTCGCAGCACCTCCGAAAGAAACAGAATTCTGCACCATCTGAATAGTGCCCAGCTTGATTTCAAAAGTATTGGCCTGAATAGCCGGATGAATGATGATTGACTGAATGTCATCAATTTTAGGCCGAGAAAAGTCAATAAGAGCTGGATCATCTTGAACTATACGATCACCCATCGTTACAGGTTCTTTCTTTTCACTCTCTTTATCCGAATATTCAAAAACTATCTTCTCCGGAAAGTCAAGAGCTGTATCTGTCTCCTCAGCCGCATCTAGATTTCTCTTGCGGGTGCGAGAACGTGTTTGCATAAACGCTCGCTAAATTACCTGAAACACAACCGGAAACAGTAAGTAACAAGTCTTAATCAATGAATCCTAATGAGCACTGATGGCAAGTACATAAACTAAACAAATTAACACCGAGTCCCCGGCAGCGGCGCCAAAAACTTGTTAGGCACAAAGCATGCGCTAAATAAATCACGCAAGTATACGCGTTCACAAGTAATATAGAATGATTTCTAGTTCGTTCCCACAGAGACTCTAATTAATTATATTTAATTAACACTTACTCACCAATGTATGATTACTCTTCAATGTCAAGACAATAACAATTAAGGTTGATTAACTAATATTAACTACGAGTATTAAACACTTATATTAACAATATTAAACACACATGAGACCATAACTTCATTACTACTTCATTCAATAGTTATTTTTATTACCCTTAGCATGTAATGGTAATGATATTAATCGAACAACACGAAACTGATAAACGCCAACTTTCGTTGTATGAATACCATTCTACCAAGCATCCACAATTAAGATAGAAGTTGAATAGGCATCAATTATGTTGAGACCCTATATGTCTACAGAATTTGATAACATAACGATTTAAGAGCAATTTATTTATTATGATTACACAGGGCAAGTAAAACGGTTAGAGTTACCCACTAATCATGCATACAATACATGAACCTATGCTAGCATGGCAAGTTCTAAATCTCAGGATTCACTGTCACTTCACAAGAGATTAACAATCTATCTTACATGTTTGCGACGCACATAAGATGAATAAGCACAACCTATGCTAGATATTATACAATCACCACACACCAAGGTATTAAACAATTAACTAAAGAAATTCATAGTAAATCCGCTATGATCCCATGATCACGATTATCCCATAATAGAACTCATCGTCACCATGGGTTCATATGAAAACATGATAATAACACAAAGATATAAACTAATAAAATACTTAATAAATAATAGAGTATGTCACAAGAGTATTAAGGTTCAAAGAATAAAGAAAACTAGCATCCACTGTTATAACAAATTAAAAGAATCACAAGATAAACGTATGCTTCCTCTTCTTCGTTGTTGCGTGCTAAAACGGTCTTCTTGATCTTCTCTCCTTGTTACTTGTTGTTGAAAACGTCTCCCCAATAGGTTTATATAAGAGTCCACAAGAAACAGCGCCAACAGAAGCCCATTAGAACTTGAATTCTAAAAATCAGATTCTAAAATTACGAACCCAGGCGGCCACCTCCTCCTTCCACGCGGGCGCCTGCTACCAGGCGGTCGCCTGCTTCTTCCAGGAGGGCGCCTGCAAGCCTTCTGGAATTTTCCTAAGTTTGCTTCTGATTTTGCTGATTTCTTCGCACAACTCCCCGCAACTGATTCCAAGAACTTCCCTTAGCTTATTTTGATGAAATTTTCCTATCTAAACAAGTTATACCCTGAAATGCAAAAACACTCGAAAACGCGTTAAATAAATAAAATACTCGAGTTCAAGACACCAATTCAAGCCGTTATAAGACGCTCTAAGTGGTATAAAATGCCACTTATCAGTTTTCACTCTTTGTTGCTTTTCCTCTGTCACCAATATTTTTCTTTTTGCTGTTTAAGGTATTATAATCAAGACCAATGGCAATGTGTGCACATGGTTTGTTTTTCTCATGGTACTGGCCAACCAATTCAGATGCATTCTTGAAGGACTTCAACTTTACTTCACTTTTCTCCAGTTTTTCTCTAAGTACAGCCTCAATCTCATTTGCACACTTAAGCTTATTTTTCAGATAGCCATTTTCTTGTTTCAAGGCTTCAAGCTCCACTGTCAATAATTCAACTTCTTGTTTTTCACTTTCAAGCTTCTCATTTAACTTTCTTAATCTGCTAACTTCTTCATTAGCAGCAACCATGCTTGTCTGAATGTGAAACATTTATGTGCTCATCTTTTCAACAGTTTCCTTATATTGATTCACATTTAAATGAGTGGAGGTAAAAGTTGGTACCTGTGATTTAGATGAGGATGATTCTCCTTGCTCCAAGACCATGAGTGCATAGTTTCCAAGTTCTTCATCTTCATCATTCTCAGAGTCATCCCAACTTTTACCTTCTGCAATATAAGCTTTACTTTGTTGTTTCTTCAGAAGAGCTTCATACTTTGCTTCAAGTTCAAGATAAGCCTTATCTTTCTTTGCCTTTTTGGGTTTCCTGCATTCTGTAGCAAAGTGGCCTAGTTCATCACAGCTGAAGCACTTTATATTAGATATGTCAACATATCCAGTTTTGTAACCACTTTTGCTATCAAAATTGTACTTCCCTTTCTCTTTCCAGCTGTTGTCTTTGTTGAAGGATTGTCCTTTATTCCTGAAGTACCTTGGCTTCTTTACTCTAATGTTAGAGAATTTTCTAGCTAGATAGGCCATTGACTGATCTAGCTCATCCAGTTCTTCAAGAGTATAGTACTCATCCTTTTCCAACTCTAGTATGACTTGCTCTTGTGAATCAATTGTTCTTTGCTCACTTGTTGAGGCAACTGAGATATAAGATCTTGGTTCATCATTGGATGTTTGGCCTTCATTTACTATTAAAGCACTTGAACCATCTACAACATGTCCTTGGCCAGATCTCAATGATTTCCTTTGAATCATCTCTAGTTCATAGGTTTTGAGAATTCCATATAGAACTTCCAGAGTTATCCTGCTTAAGTCTCTCCCTTCCCTGATTGCTGAGATTTTCTGTTCCAAATGATCAGGAAGAGTAAGCAAGAACTTTAGATTCACCTCTTCAGCTTCATAGTACTTGTCATGAAGCTGCAAGTCATTTATCAGCTTATTAAATCTTTCAAACACTTCAGTAATGCTTTCCTTGGGCTTAGCCATGAAACCCTCATACTGTGAAATCAGTATCCTTCTTTGATTAGATCTAACTTCCTCAGTTCCTTCACAGAGTATTTCAATCTTCCCCCATATTTGCTTAGCAGTGTCACAGTTGACAATGTTGTTGTACATCACATTGTCAAGTGACTCAATCAATATCAATTGTAAACTGCTGTCCAGGGAGACTTTTTCCTTTTCAGGGTCAGAATACTCAGCTGGATCTTTAGGAGCATAATGAGCTGGTATGACCATGTCTCCATCTGTAGATTCCTCAACTCTTACCATAGGAGTGAAGGGTCCATTCTTGAGAATCTGAATATAGAGTGGATTGGCCATCTTGATAAACAGCAACTTTTTATTTTTCCAAAGAGTGTAGTTAGCTTTGTCAAAGGTAGGAATTTTGATGCTACTGATTTTCTGTGTATTCATTCTTCCAAGATCTTGAATCTGTTTTCTTTCAGATTTTTCTCTGATACCACTTGTTAGGTAATGAATCACACACAGAGGGGGGTGAATGTGTTTTTCTGATTTTAGGCTTTTCCTGAAAGATAATGGTTGAACAAAGTAAATTAAATCTTGTATAAAAAAGTGTTCATGCAGAAATTAAACTTACACAAAATAAAGAACACAGATCTTTAAAACTCACTTAATTTTTGTATTAAAAATTAAGATATTTTGCTACAAAATTTCTAAGCTCTTCGAAGTTAAAGAGCTCAGCTTCTTCTTGAGAGTGTTACAAGAATTTTGATCTAAAATGTTACAACTAACTAGAGGACCAGTGTTAACTTTATAGCTAAGTTAACTGCTGGTTTACACAGTGGATAATAAACATGCTATTAACTTTTCTAAACTGTCACTTGTCATTTCTATTTATAGAAAAACAAATCTTCCATTTCTGGCTTAGCATATCTTTAGCATCCCGTGTTTACTTTAATCTTCCTCTGTCAGTTAATCTTTGCCATTGATCTTGCACACCCTTCAAGATGCTTTTTGTAGACTTGTCAATCCAGTTGTTGGATTGTATGTTGATTGTTTATCTTGGATATTAAACTGATCTGCAATTCTGTACTTTGAGACTGTACTTCGAGATCTCCAGTTTTAATTATTAGAACACTTGATATCTCGATAAGTACAAAGGCTTATCGAGATCTCTAGTACTTCATAATGAGTTTGGCTTGTAGAGGTCTTCAGCTCATCGAGATCTCTAGTCTTCATAACTTCACTCGACTTGTAGATATCTCTGAGTTCTCTAATGAAAGAATGATTTGTCGATATCTTCTTGAGTTCTCGAGTAGCTTTCCTGACTTCTCTACTCCCGGTGGATATTGCTTATCCGTTAGGTAGATAAATAGCTCATCCATCGAGTAGATATATAGCTCATCCGTCGAGTAGATATTGCTCATCCGTCGAGTAGATGTTGTTCATCTATCGAGTAGATATATAGCTCATCCGTCGAGTAGATATTGCTCATCCGTTGAGTAGATATTGCTTATCCGTCGGTACTCTCTGGAGTTTGAATGACTTCTCGATAAGTCATTCTGGAGTTCTCGAATGACTTCTCTATAACATTAAATCTGTGACTTGTAGATATCTTGACTTAGAACAGTTTTCTCCAAACATATTTATTCAACTCCAAGCTTCTTCAAAATTCTTCTGAGGCATGATCTTCTTGATCTTCTTCCAGATAGAATCTTTAGGCTTGATACTGTTTTAGGAAAAAGATTTCAGTCTGCTCCTTTGCAATTTTACAGACTTTAAGTGTTACAAGTACAGAATACAAATTTAGATAACAATACAACTTACTTAGGGTTGACCCCAATCTTAACTGATTATTGAAAATAACTGTTCATTAATCTTCTACTCAGATCATAGATGCTAATGACATTGTTAGCTCCAGTAATCTTTGACATCATCTATTATATATTACATAGATGATTACACCCTTCTCAGCACCAATTCTTGCATCGCATAATCTATTTAAAACAAACTTGGGAAGGAGCTGTTAATACATACCCAATATCACTTTGGGAAAGAAAATCTTGAACAAAGCGAAAATCAATGTGAGTGTCATCAGGATTCAAAGGAGCCTTAAAATTATTAGCAGCAAAGGTCTTTTCATGAAACATATACTTAGTTAAAGCGAGCTTAGAGACAGAATCAGTATTGGCCATTTTGAAAATTAGGGTTTTTCTGAGAAAAATTAGGGTTCAAAAATTTTTCAGAGAGAGAATTTGAGAAGATGAACAATTGCGCGTATTGTGTATATTGTGAAGATGAGTAGTTTTGTTAAAAATTGATAGAGAGAGTACAATACAGTAAGTCACAAGTACACATGGTTGTAGTTAATTGGAGATAGTATTAGTGGACCTGATAATGTGTAAAACTTGTTAATAGTGCACGGATTTTAAGGAACATTTATGTGATATTGCGCCTAATAACTAGCAATTACCTTAACACATTATTTTGAATTAAAAACGACACTATATTATGTACAAAAATTGGTCTCAAATATACTGAATTAAATCAAGTATCAATTAAGAAAAATAATTGTAGAAAATCACAAAATACTCACAGTTATATTTGAGCTTATCAGGATTCGATTACCTCATCAGGATTTGATCTTGTTAGGATTTCACATACCTCATCAGGATTTGATTGTCCATGTCAGTATTTGACTCACCTTGTTAGGATATGGTGTGTTAGGATTTGACTAGTACAATCAGTATTTGACACATCATTTCTTCTCATAGCTGATCATTCCAAGTTAATGTATGAGCTTTATAAAGGTTGCTTTTGGTAATGGCTTGGTGAAGATGTCATCTTCTTGTTGATTAGTTGGAACAAAATGAACCTCAATTGTTCCTTCCATAACATATTCCCAGATAAAGTGATATCTAATACTGATGGGTTTTGTGAGAGAGTGTTGCACTAGATTTCCTATCATAGCTATTGCACTTTGATTGTCACAGTACATATGGATCTTTGAGTAAGACAATACATAGTCCAGAAGCTGATTTCTCATCCAAAGAATCTAAGCACAACATCTACCTGCAATAATATATTTAGCTTCAGCTATAGATGTAAAGATGGATTTCTATTTCTTGCTTTTCCATGTAACAAGTCTTCCACTCGAATACGACAGCCAGAAGAGGTACTCTTTCTGTCAATTTTGCATCCTGCAAAATCAACATCAGAATAGCCTATCAAACTAAAATCTAATTCTCTTGTATACCATCTTGCCTAGCTGTTATTGTATGATCAAGAAATGAAGTAAGAGTGAGCAAAATGGCTCACCAAAATCATGTATATTATGCTTAATAATATAAGCATTCTTATAGTATTTATGAAAGTCTTGGTCAAGCAAAACAATGAACCAAGTTTGATATCTGTAACACCCCCACATACGGGGTCGGGGATTCGGGTTGTCACGAGTTCCATTTCCCTTATCCATACTTAATCTTAACAATCAACCAACTGCTGCGTACTGTGACCCCACAATATACACACACCACAAGTTATAGTCTCAGAGATGAATACCAAAAATAACACAAGTCATTTTATTCCACAATTATAAACCATTTCACCTCCAAAGGGTTTCTGAATAATTTACGTATTCATTGCCATTATTACAATTCATAATATATATAAGTCTGGTTCATCAAAAGTTGGAAGCCTAGCCTATTGGTAATTCCTACCTCAGCTATAGCGGCATCAACGCTTCCAGGAAACTGCGGAACATTTCCTAACCGCTTACGAATTGGAAGCTTGGTCCTGTTCATCTTTGCTATCTGTTGTTGTGTGATGAAAGAAGAAAGCAAGGGTGAGCAACAAGCCCATCGAAATAATATGTATAATAATTAACAATATAGGAGGATTCTCATAGTACTCATGAAAGTCTTGGTAAAAAAGAAATGAACCAAGCTGATATCTTAACGCGACCAAGTCGTAAAATATGCAGTATATATATACACATATATACTTTTCACAATCTTTGAAATCCTCTGACATGTATAATATACACAGAGTTCCAGTGTATAACTGTATAAAAATATCGTTGCAAGGTGATCCCATATATCTAACCTTGTCTCAACGTTTTTCTGAAAATCTTTGTCATGCATAAGATAATCATTTACTAGATATAAGTTGAAAAGATGAAGTTACGAGATACTCCAATATATTTATATCTTTTCCGAATACTACTTGAACTACCACCGTTCAAGTTATAATTAGTTTCAAAAGTTTATCACCCAGATGAGACTACAAGATACGACTTGAATAGATTCAATCTTTGAAATATTATTGAATGAAATGAAGTTACGAGATACTTCATTAAGTCCCGATATATATATATATATCCATATATATATATATATATCTCATACATTTCCTGAAAACCTCTATCATAAAGTATGAACAGAGTTGCAATATCCATGAATTTTGAAAAGAAGAGAATTTTGGCATAAACCCGATATCTTGCTGATCAGGCAAAGATACCAATAAGTAACCTTTTCTACTAGTAGATGGATGAATCCCCCACCGGTCATTACCCTGGCCTCATTAGGACCTTGTGCTGGACCGCCACCCGGCCTCTTACGCGTTAATGGACTGCCACCCAACCACTTACACTTTGATAGACCGTATCCCGGCCTGTCGCTTATACCGACTCAATTAGATGGGCTTACTTCCCGAACGTTGGGTAAGTAATCAATTCATTTGTCAAAACAACAACCTCGTTGTGAATATAAAATACACCACAGAGTCGGATCCCTCAGGTTTTGAGCGAGTATTTAAATCCCCTTCGAAAGGAGGATCTTAAATATAAAAATGAGTTTTGGGATCCGCCCTAACTTTTTAAAAATCATTTTGAAGACTCGAAAACATTTTTAAGAATGTTTGGAGTAATGCTGATTTAATAAAATAACTCAGTCCCAATATATTTAGAAAATAACTGAATATTATTATTTAAATAATATTCCCATAAAGAATAATCTTTATAAAAATAATTGAAGTAGAAGTTTTAAAACTCATACTTGAAATGAATATTAAATAACCAAAGATATACTCATACGAAAGTATGATCTTTATTTGAATAATCGAAAATAAGTTTTATTATCGAAACATTATTCTTTAATAAAATAAAGAATATTATTTAATAAAATAAGCGGAGTCATAAGTCCTCGAATGAATATTCAAAATAATATTCATTAAATAGAATAAACGGAGTCGTAAGTCCTCAAATGAATATTCAAAATAATATTCATTAAATAAAATTACGAAGTCATAAGTCCTCGAATGGATATTCAAAATAATATTCATTAAATAGAATAAACGGAGTCATAAGTCCTCGAATGAATATTCAAAATAATATTCATTAAATAAAATAAACGAAGTCATAAGTCCTCGAATGAATATTCAAAATAATATTCATTAAATAGAATAAACGGAGTCGTAAGTCCTCGAATGAATATTCAAAATAATATTCATTAAAAAAAATAAAGTTATCGAATAAATCTTATTCGATTAATATTTTTGAAAACTATATCAATATATATATAAAAATATATATATATATATATATATTATACTCGGGAACATCGACTCCCGGTTTAGAAAATGTTCGCCTTTGGGTCCCCTATACTAAGGGTATACGCAACTACTGCTTATCTCTAGCATAGGTATTATGCAACTTATAAGCATTTGAATCAACAATTAGATATCAAGATTACGAAATAGACATGCATATATACCATATCAGCATGCTCCAATATATCGCAATATTTGCTAATAACAATCATGCACTTATCACAAGATAATGCATATACATATATACATCACAACAACAGTATAACGGGTAGAAAACTTGCCTGAGCGACTGGGGGTGGTAAAAGTCCTGGGATGAGTCTGGTAACCTATAAACATCATATAAGTTGGAATTAAATCAAAGTCGCTTAAGAATCTATACTTTAACCAATTAGACCCTAACATTCGCTTTTGCGCTTAACGATTCACTTAAGTCGCTCAAGTACCCTCGGCTCCACCATTTTTAATAAATTAACCATTAAGAATTTTAAGGCGATTCTTTCGTGAGTACCCTACCAACTGTCTAACCCACTTTACATAATTGTTTCATAATCCAATTAGTCATTTAAGGGCCTTAACCAAGATTTTAAAGTAAGGCGAGGGGTAAGGGTTCGGTCGCGAAATGCCATTACTTAAAACGATCGTTTCTCCTAAACCGCACATTGGATTCAAGCGAACAACATATTAAAACGAAGCTCGTAACATGAACTATCTAATCATGGCAATGGTCAAAACCTAACAGTGAGTTCGCGGGTCCTGATGTTAAGAACAAAAACAGTCTAAAGTAAATCGGACATTACGACGGCTATATTTACGCGATTACCAAGTTTTAAACCACTCCAAACAACCACCATTCAACTCACAACCAACAATACAACCAACCCTCATCCAAACCTTACTACATCAGTCCCCAAACCTCAAGATTTTCCAATTTATACAACCCCACACATGAACTACTAGCTATACTTAAGTTTCATTAACTATAAACAAGATTTCAACATCCAAATCACTACAAATCCAATCCAAACTCTAAACACACAAGCATCATGCTTCTCATTTACTATAACCATCAAAACCATCTTAATACTCAAAGTAAAGTTAGGGTTTGGAGGTGTTATACCTTCCTTGGAGTGATTAGAGTAGCTAGGAAGCCTTAAGAAGCCTTGAGATAGCTTAGGAATGCTTGGATCTTAAAAGAAATCAAAGAAAATAAAGTTAGTAATCTTGAAAACACTATTCATCATCTTCTTCCTTGATTTTTTTGGAAGAGATTCATGAAGAAATAGAAGCTTAAACTCCTAGGATATGCTTATCTAATCATAAGGGACCTTGGGTAATTACCTTGCAATTTAACAAAGCTAGAATCTTGATTTTTGGAAATTTTCTCCTTGAAAACATGAAAAAGCAAGAGCTCTTCTTGAAAAGGTGGAGAAAATCTGTTTTTGTGATTTGTGATTTGTTTTGTTGGTTGTTTTGATTTTGTTTTGATTAATTACCTTTTAACCATGGTAAATTTTGTGTGGTTTATAATCAACCAACACTTCCTTCCCTTCGGTCATGCATATGTCATTTTCCTATGTCATCTTCCCACACTTGTCCTCTTCTTGTTGGTGTGGTGACATCATCATCACTAACCTCTTTGATTAGCTCCTAATTACTTGGCTAATGACCGCAGATCTGTTATACGGTTCGCTTAACTTTCGTTCTCGTTTATCGTTTGAGGGATCATACCCGGGATCTCATTACTTGGGTTTCCTTAACCTTTCTCAATACATTATATTCCTTTTATGATCCTCTCTTATAATCCTTGAATTCAAATCCTTTTTATCCTGTTACCTTATACTCAATTCTTTCGGTATCTGGTGGATTTTCGGGAAAAATCAAAGTGTTCGAATTTGGATTCTGACGATCTTTACATACACTTATATACCATATAGAGTACTAATAAGATCTCAGAATAACAATAGAAGAACCCCTACATAGTGTGGCATGAAAAGTGTTCTTATTTAGCATAATCAGCAAAAACACTATTCATAAGGGTTACAAAAAGTTCAAAATTTTTGGGGTTATTACAATATCTTAATGCGATAAAGTCACAAAATACTCGGTATATACTTTTCTTTTCATAAACTCTGAAATCATCTGTCACGCCCCCAACTTAAACAACAAATTAAATATAACTATTACAATATTTTAAAAGAAGAATACACAACCAACTCCAAGATCTTACAGTTTAGGGTTTGGAACAGCCCAACACTACCAACTATTACATCTGATTAAAAGTACCGAGTCCTCACACAAACTATTATTACTTATTCTACCTGAGCTCGAACATAAGCATCAGCATCACAGGTCTTACAGGCAGTCTGCTTGAATCTAATCATAGCTGCTAGCTGTAATACCAGGGTAAAGCTAGGAGTGAGCCAAATGCTCAACAAGTGCTAACAGTACGACACAAAACATAAATCGAGATATACATTAAAGAATGACAATGGAAAGACATAACCAATGGTAACGAGAGATAAAACTATGTGAGATGGCATCATTTTGCTTGTATCAAAACAATTTTAAAATTATGTCTTAATCGAAATCATTTTATGACGCTACGAATTACAGCCGGTGATCAGCCGCGAAGTATTCCCGAACCTCGCTGGGTTCTAAAACATTAACGGGAATCCCTAGGCAACTTTTAAGCCTAATATAAGTGTGGAAAGGACTCGCGTCTCAGTCCAGATCCACTATTCAAGGAAAACATTTATCCCCCTTTGGGACTGAAAACCCATATTTCATTTATTTCAAAAACTGATGCCGATTTATAACAAAATCTCTTTTAACAGTAAACATTTTTATTAAGGGATTATAGATCAACTCGAAACACGGGAAATATGGTACTAAATCTCAGGGCCATGATTTACAAAATTTTACTCTATTAGGGTAACCAAAAGGTTTTCATATGTCAGAACTTGGACAGGAAAAATTAGTGAGACTAATGGATAATATAAAGGGGTAATGCCAAACTGGGCTTAAAGCAATGGTTTCTCGTCAAGGTACATGTGTTGGATCATCAAGAAGATAAGCTTCATGAATACTATGGGTGTTAAGGTATGAAGAAATGATTCTTTAGCTCAGGATATATCAGAGTTGTCAAGCTTTAGGATAAGAAAGAGGGGTATCAATCAATGAGGGATCACTTTGATAAGTTTCTGACTTTCAGGGTTCGAAGTAAGGTTCTATAGGGATTCAAGTATCAGGATGAGATATCAATACTTAGGAATCATCAGCATGTTAATCAAGAGGATCAATCAAGTAATATATCAACTCTTCATTTTATCATAGCATTTAGCTATCATGAAAAGACTTTTGAACTACTTGCAATACGTACTCGAGGGTTCATGACATCTTTATATAATTCAAAGATAACATAAGATACGCTAGATTTAATATATGAAATGACAAGGATAGTTAACATAAGATACGCTAGATTTAATATATGAAATGACAAGGATAGTTGTAGCAATGTATGAACTATTAGCAGTAAATACGAAGGTCAAGTTGAATCACTTGCCTTGAGAAAGGCTGGTCTAGTCTGACTGGTAGGAGCAACTGGAGCATCACTCGACCTTTACGGCAAGTTTCCCTCGTCTCGAGATCCTACATAAATAATAATAATCCTTATTATAATATATTCTTACCATCTTAATTTTACAACTTGAAATTAAACACGGATGGCACTTAGGCCTATACGCACTTAATTTTATATTCACTTTTAAATTACAAAAGTACACACATAGCCACATATTCACATATCATATATTAACACCAAATAACACCATATATACCATAATGCAACACTAGGCTTGGATGATCTCGACTCACATCTTAAGTCACTTGGTCGCTAAACTAGACAAGGTCTTCTAATTTTGGCTTCCTAACTCGATGTGCCTTTCCTAAATTATCCAAAACCTATTGACCCTCACTTGTGCTTTTAGCTCTACTGACCTTATACCATCTTACAACTATGGTGGTCGACCTAATACTCACTTCTAAGTTTTCTAAAACTATGTGATAAGTGAAAGCGCTCACTGGTGCAAATTTCAGAATGACAACTATAGTTTCTTGAGTGCATTAGGCACTCTTAAACTACAAGTTTTCCTTCAAAACTTTTACACAAGACTCTCCTGACCTAAGGGCATCTCACAAACTTGATGTGGCTCAAGGGCCTGGCTTGGGCCTTCTTGGGCCTAAGCTAAAAGTCCAAGGTTCCCCTGTTTTTCTGGGCAGAAAACGCCCTGACTTGAATTAACTTGTGACACATGGTTCTAACTCATATCCTATGAAATATGGTTTGAAAAACTTCTTTGACACTCCCTCTAACTAAGGCCCAATAGGGCCTAATGAGGGCCTACCCATGACATGGTCAAATCTTCCTATTTCTAAGTTGCAACAAAACTGTCCCCTGCTGGACAGATTTTGTTATTCTACTTGTGCACCTAACCAAATGACATGCAAACCTCCAACCAACACCTAAAACCTTTTATATACTCCCAATACTAACTTCTGGTGTCTTGGGCCTCAAAGTGCACATCAATGACATGGTCAAAACTCACTCTAAACTTCAGGGTACTAAACTGATTTTCTGCAGAAACTATAACTCTCATTTCTCCAAGGTTTTGACTTGACAAACTCAACTACCAACATCCCAATACTTAAACCAAGACTTATACATGGTAATCTACTGAACTAACTCCCTTATTCTAAAAATAACCTTGGGTGAGATCATCCTTACCTAAGGTACAATTATGGCAAAACAAAAGAGATCACATTTCTCAACTCACCAATCATTAAGTTTTTGAAACCACAAGATATACATTTTATAAAAGATAACCACGAATTATTACCATGCAACAAGAAGCATAAATCAATATTAACACATTATTCCTACTGAAATTAAGGCTCACTAACAAAATCTTTCCAAATGATCAAAATCTTACAATATTCTAAGAGAAATCCACAAGCATGCATGTCCTCGGGTTTTGCAAACCAAAATAACACATTTTCTACATATATTCTACCATAAAATTGACATGCAAGCCTAGCATGAGCTATACCTAGATGATCACTTAGCATGCAAGGAGTTTTATCAAATTTTCACCACAAAATTCAAGTCATTATCACATAATCATGCAAAATTTGAGCAAAATAACAAGAATGATCTCAAGGACCATTCATTCGGCTCCCATATGGTCATGGCCGAATGAAATGGATGGGAAGGGTCATTTAATCATCAAGAGTTTCCTTCTCAAGACTTGGCACTTATCCATTCCTTGTAGTCCTCTCAAAAATAACCCTAAACTCACAAGAATCAAGGTTGTATTTTGAGTTTCACTAAAACCTTTACATGCAACCTTCAAACTTAAACTTTCTACTCAAAACTCTTTGAAATATGAGTGATCATGGTATGGGAAGTAATATTTACTTGTGTAAAGAGTAGAAGCTTGGTTGAGGAATGAAGAAAAAAAATGGGGAGGGGGTTTCGGCTAAAAGCCGAGAGTGAGAGAGGGAGGAGGGAGGGAGGAGAAAGTGTGGTGGTGAGTGAAGTGAAATGATCATGTCTTTGCTTGTTTTATGGTTTTTGTATTGGAAAAAGTGAGTGGAATTAGGAATTGACATGATTAGCCTTCCACTAGAACTTGGTTCAATTTGCATGCAAGGGTAAAGAAGGAAATTGGCTAGAAAATAAGAGTTAGTGGGGTTGGAATTGTCCTCTTTGTCCTTGAAAAGAAGGAGGGGGTGGTTTGCATGCAAGGGCTTTCTTGTAATTTGCTAAATATGACAACTAAAATTTATAATAATTTATTTTTATAAAATAAAATATAAGTTCAAAAATTATAAAATTTATACCATAAAATAACTTGGATTTTTAGAGACTTTATAAAATCATTTTCAAAATTTGTGAACAAAATACCTTTTAAAAGAAAATTTTTCCAAGGCTTAGAATATTCCTTATAAATCAAAAATAAAGAAATTAAATAAACTCTTGCTTTGAAAAATCATATACTACATAAAGCAAATTTATAATGCAGAAATTTGCACTCACACAAACGTACAATCATTGAATATATTTTCATTCGGCTTTAATATTATACCAAATCCACAAATAATATTACACGAAGATACCGGTCGTAACATCCTCTCCCCCTTAAGGGATTCTGTCCCCAGAATCTAAGAGAACAGATGAGGATACCGGGAACGCATATCAGACTCTAACTCCCAAGTCGATTCTTCGACCTTAGGGTTCCTCCAAAGCACTTTCACTATCTTTACCGACTTATTCCTAAGACCCTTTACTTGCCAGTCGAGTATTTTAACCGGTTGCTCCACAAATGACAGGTCTGCCTGAATTTCTACAGGTTCATATTCTATCACATGGCTAGCATCAGGATTGTACTTCTAAAGCAACGTCACATGGAACACATTATGCACATGCTGATACTGAGGTGGTAAGGCCAACTCGTAGGCCACCTTTCCTACTTGACTCAAAATCTCAAAAGTACCTATGTATCTAGGTGCTAACTTCCCTTTCTTGCCAAATCTCATCAACCCTTTTCTAGGTGACACCTTCAGCAACACAGCTTCGCCAATTTGGAATTGAACATCCTTACGCGCTGGATCCGCATACTTCCTCTGTCTATCTTGAGCAGCAAGCAACCTTTTCTGAATTAACTTGACTGTGTCATGCAACTGTTGTACCAATTCCGAGCCGAGAATTCTTCCTTCCCCTACTTCATCCCAATTTGTTGGTGATCTACATTTTTACCCGTACAAAGCTTCGTATGTTGGCATGCCGATACTGGAATGATAGCTGTTGTTATAAGAGAATTCAATCAACGGCAAGTGATCGTCCCAACTTCCTGCAAAATTGATTGCACAACTGCGCAACATGTCTTCAATTGTTTGAATTGTCCTTTCACTCTGGCCATCAGTCTGCGGGTGGTATGCTGTGCTCATATTCAACTTCGTGCCAAGACATTCCTGAAATTGCTTCCAGAATCTCGAGTTAAAGCGGGGATCTTTGTCTGAAACTATTGATACGGGTACTCCATGCCTTAGTACGATTTCGTGCACATACAGATGAACCAACTTGTCCAGTGACGACTTCTCATTTATTGGAAGGAAATGCGCCGACTTCGTAAGATGATCAATTATAACCCATATTGCGTCATGTCCGGATTTCGTTCGCGGTAGTCCTACTATAAAGTCCATAGCGATATTTTCCCATTTCCATTCTGGAATCTTCAAGGGCTGAATTAATCCGCTTGGTCATTGATATTCTGCCTTCACTTTCTGACAAGTATAGCACTTCGCAACCCATTCTGCCACATCTCGCTTCATATTTGGCCACCAAAAGTTCTTCTTTAAGTCTCAATACATCTTGGTGCTTCCCGGGTGGATTGAAAATTTCGAATTGTGGGCTTCATGGAGGATCTCATTCTTTAATCAAGTACATGAGGAATCCATATTCTGGATGAAAACCTTAGTATCCCTTGCTCATCCCTTTGAGTATTAATCTCTTCTCCAGATAACTAATTCTTTTCTTTCTCCATTACTTCTTCTTGACACATCTTTATCTTTTCCACTAGTGTTGGCTGAAAGGTCATTGCACGACAAACTTCCTCGACTTTTTCATAAGCACAAAGTTCCAATTCCAATCTTTTGATTTCTTCAGATAACGCTTTTGATGTTATCATCATATTCAGTCTCTCCTTCCTACTCAGAGCATCGGCCACTACATTCGCCTTTCCAGGATGGTAATTTATCGAACAGTCATAGTCCTTGATCAATTCCAGCCATCTCCTCTGCCTCATATTGAGCTATTTCTGAGTAAAAATGTACTTTAAACTCTTGTGATCCGTGTAGATTTCACACTTCTCTCCGTAGAGGTAATGTCTCTAAATCTTAAGTGCGAACACTATGGCGGCTAGTTCCAAGTCATGCGTCGGGTACTTTAACTCATGCGGCTTCAACTGTCTTGACACATATGCGATCACTTTACTGTGTTGCATCAACACACAACCCAAACCCTTATATGAAGCGTCGCTGAATATTACAAAGTTCCCTTGATCATCTGGAAGTACCAACACCGGAGCTGTTACCAACTTCTGCTTCAACTCTTGAAAGTTATCTTCACATTCTGCACTCCATTCAAACTTTTGATTCTTTCTGGTTAACTTGGTCAATGGCGTGGCGATCTTCGAGAAATCCTTGACGAATCTTCTATTGTATCCGGCCAATCCTAGAAAACTTCGTACTTCCGTAGGAGTCTTTGGCCTCTCCTAACTCATAACTGCCTCAATCTTTGCCGGATCCACTTTAACTCCCTCATTTCCAATGACATGCCCCAAAAATTGAACTTCCTTTAACCAAAACTCACATTTGGTAAACTTGGCATACAACTTCTCTTGTCGGAGTATCTCCAATGCTATCCAGAGGTGCTGCTTATGTTCTTCTTCTGACTTAGAATAAATAAGGATGTCATCAATAAATACCACGACAAATTTGTCCAAATACTTCTTAAATACCCAATTCATCAGATCCATAAATGCGGCCGGAGCGTTGGTCAGTCCAAATGGCATTACTAGGAATTCATAATGCCCATATCTGGTCCTGAATGCGGTCTTGGGAACATCTTCTTCTTTGATCTTTAATCGATGGTATCCCGATATCAAGTCAATCTTTGAAAAGCATTTTTCTCCCTTCAACTGATCAAAAAGGTCATCTATCCTTGGTAGCGGGTAGCAGTTCTTGATCGTTACCTTATTCAACTCCCGATAATCTATGCATAGGCGCATACTCCCATCTTTCTTCTTTACAAACAGAACAGGTGCTCCCCATGGCGACGCACTTGGCCGTATCACTCCCTTATCCAACAATTCTTGTAGCTGGCTCGCCAACTCTTTCATTTCTGCTGGTGCCATCCTATATGGGGCCTTTGAAACTGGTTCCGTTCCTGGAGCAAGGTTGATCTCAAACTCGATTTGTCGATCTGGTGATAAGCCTGGTAGTTCGTCGGGAAACACATCCGGGAACTCGTTAACTACAGGGATATCTTCCATGCTGGGGCTGCCTTTTTCCGAATCCACTACATAAGCTAGGAACGACTCACAACCTTTTCTAAGTAGCTTCTTAGCCTGAACAATTGTAAGAAATAGTTGCTCTTGCCTCTGCCCCTTAAATACTACCTTCTCTCCACTCTTCGTCTTTAAATACACTCTCTTGGTCTTACAATTAATCTGAGCGTTATTCTCTCCTAACCAATCCATTCCTAAAATTATATCAAACTCTCCCAACTTGAAGAGTATCAAGTCGGCTGAAAACTTATACCCCGAAATATCAATCTCACACTTTTGACAAAATTGATTCACAGGAATCTTCTCTTGGTTCGCAATTACCACATTTACTACCTCACTCATAATCATTTTCTCACATTGAAGCTTATCAACAAAAGATTCTGATATGAAAGATCTTGTTGCTCCCGAATCAATCAATACTTTAGCTTTGACATTATTGAGTAAAAGTGTACCTGCTATCACCTCCGAATTCTGTACAGCATCCTTCATCTTCAAATCAAATGTCCTTGCTGTTGCTTGCGGGGTTGGTGTAGGTGGTGGAGGTAATGCCAATACCTCAGCTGGCACGCTTGCACTGGTACTTGCCACATTCATCAGAGCTTTGACTGGTCCGGTTGCCTTGCACTCCCTAGCTATATGTCCAGTCTTCCCACACTTGTAACACGTAACTCCTGGCTTCGGCATCTTGCACTCATTCGCCAAATGTCCCTTCTGATTGCACCTGTAGCATGTCATGCTCAGCTTATTACACACTCCGGGGTGCCTTCTTCTGCAGTGCTTGTATTCTGGCCTCTGGAACCTGTTTTCTCTAACTTGCCCTTGGCTTGCCTGATTGTTCCCCTTCTATTCTTGCCTTTTACCCAAATTTCCTTTCTTTTGAAAATTTCCGCCCTTCTGGAATCTGATCCTCTTTATATTCCGATCTTGTGAACTTCCCACTTCAGACTTTTCTTCATAAAATAGAACCTTCCTCTTCTTGTTATCCCTCTCTTTCCTTGACTGCATCCCATTATTCTCAATCAGGGCAGCTTTCTGTACTACTCCCGCATAAGTTTCAAGCTCAAACATAGCCACCCTATCTCTGATCCAAGGCTCCAATCCTTGCTGAAATTTCTTTTCTTTTTCCTCCTCAGTGCTGGTATACTTCGTCACAAACCTTGGCAACTCAGTAAACTTTTTCTCATACTCCAGTACAGTCATGTTCCCTTGCTTTAACTCAAGAAATTTAAGCTCCATCTGATTCTGCATGTACTTAGGGTAATACTTGTCCATAAATAACTTCTTAAATCTCTCCCAAGAAACCTGCTGAGTGACTTCCATAGCTTTTACTGATTCCCACCAATAGATGACTTCTCCCTTCAAGAAGTAAGTAGCATACGGCGTCTTCTGATCGTCTCCTAACTGTACCAACTCAAAAGCCCTTTCCATCTCCTTGATCCATGTGTTATCTATCACTGGATCAGTGGTATCATGAAATACAGGTGGATTCACATTCTGAAAAGCCTTGAAAGTGACAATTTGTCTAGGTGGTACTGGTGGTTCAGGTGGTTGGTGTGGCTCACGGTTATCTTGGTTTTCAATTCGTTGTTGAAGAGTTAGTTGTTGTTGAGCTATAGCATTGGTTTGCTGTTGCAAAGTTTCCAGTAGTCGAAGAATATTTGGGTCTGTGGTGGATGTGGTTGTTGGGTTCTTCTTTTTGGGAGGCATAATCCTAAAATAAGAGTTATGTCAAAACAGATATGAATGATAAAATGATTCGAGGGTATCGCATGGCATTCTCATTTACATATGGGGTCAAGTTTCCAAATTAAGCAGATATGATGATGCATATAAAAGCGTATAATAACAGTTGAGAGCAATTGGAACAAGAGAGCATGATTATTGAAATTTTAAAGGTCACAATACATAGGATTGGGACAAAGTCTGATTCTAGGAATAGAGGCTTATTTAAAGGAAATAACGGAAACAACTGGGGATTCCATAGAGTCTGATTGTACAACAACATGAAAGGTAAATGGAAAGAACTCAGGCTCCACTCCATCTGAACGGGGCTTGGTAGTCTTTTCCTCTCGAAGCGTCTTCACAATGCTCTGGAGCTAATCCGCCACCATCTGAATGACATACTGGCTGGTACGGTCCCGGTGCACTGGCATCTCCTCAAGCTTAGTGTTGACGTACTGAACCAAGGTCTTAAGTCTCACAGTCATCTGCTCATTGGGCTTCTCTTCGTAGTTTCGGCTGTCCGGATACACGTTCTTCAGTCGGTCTATCAATCAGTCGTACTTGCCCTGAAGCATGTCGAACTCGCGCCTCAACTCAGCATACACTGTGAAAGCAATAGTGTCGTCCGACCCAGAGGATGACGCGGAATGCGCCCTTTGCTGACAACCAATAAGAGGAGTATTAATAATAATTTACTTAACCTACTCTCTCGCATATTATCTATAACCTACACACATATCCTATAACCTATTTGGGCTGTCCAGGGACTCTAAACCGTAGCTCTGATACCAAAACCTGTCACGCCCCCAACTTAAACAGCAAATTAAATATAACTATTACAACATTTTAAAAGA
Source organism: Apium graveolens (assembly GCF_009905375.1). NCBI lineage: Eukaryota > Viridiplantae > Streptophyta > Magnoliopsida > Apiales > Apiaceae > Apium > Apium graveolens. The sequence goes on along the minus strand of NC_133650.1, from coordinate 248,689,469 downwards.
AGAATACACAACCAACTCCAAGATCTTACAGTTTAGGGTTTGGAACAACCCAACACTACCAACTATTACATCTGATTAAAAGTACCGAGTCCTCACAGAAACTATTATTACTTATTCTACCTGAGCTCGAACATAAGCATCAGCATCACAGGTCTTACGGGCAGTCTACTTGAATCTAACCATAGCTGCTAGCTGTAATACCAGGGTAAAGCAAGGAGTGAGCCAAATGCTCAACAAGTGCTAACAGTACGACACAAAACATAAATCGAGATATACATTAAAGAATGACAATGGAAAGACATAACCAATGGTAACGAGAGATAAAACTATGTGAGATGGCATCATTTTGCTTGTATCAAAACAATTTTAAAATCATGTCTTAATCAAAATCATTTTATGATGCTACGGATTACAGCCGGTGATCAGCCGCGAAGTAATCCCGAACCTCGCTGGGTTCTAAAACATTAACGGGAATCCCTAGGCAACTTTTAAGCCTAATATAAGTGTGGAAAGGACTCGCGTCTCAGTCCAGATCCACTATTCAAGGAAAACATTTATCCCTCTTTGGGACTGAAAACCCATATTTCATTTATTTCAAAAACTGATGCCGATTTATAACAAAATCTCTTTTAACAGTAAACATTTTTATTAAGGGATTATAGATCAACTCGAAACACGGGAAATATGGTACTAAATTTCAGGGCCATGATTTACAAAATTTTACTCTATTAGGGTAACCAAAAGGTTTTCATATGTCAAAACTTGGACAGGAAAAATTAGTGAGACTAATGGATAATATAAAGGGGTAATGCCAAACTGGGCTTAAAGCAATGGTTTCTCGTCAAGGTACATGTGTTGGATCATCAAGAAGATAAGCTTCATGAATACTATGGGTGTTAAGGTATGAAGAAATGATTCTTTAGCTCAGGATATATCAGAGTTGTCAAGCTTTAGGATAAGAAAGAGGGGTATCAATCAATGAGGGATCACTTTGATAAGTTTCTGACTTTCAGGGTTCAAGGTAAGGTTCTATAGGGATTCAAGTATCAGGATGAGATATCAATACTTAGGAATCATCAGCATGTTAATCAAGAGGATCAATCAAGTAATATATCAACTCTTCATTTTATCATGGCATTTAGCTATCATGAAAAGACTTTTGAACTACTTGCAATACGTACTCGAGGGTTTATGATATCTTTATATAATTCAAAGATAACATAAGATACGCTTGATTTAATATATGAAATGACAAGGATAGTTGTAGCAATGTATGAACTATTAGCAGTAAATACGAAGGTCAAGTTGAATCACTTGCCTTGAGAAAGGCTGGTCGGGTCTGACTGGTAGGAGCAACTGGAGCTTCACTCGACCTTTACGGCAAGTTTTCCCTCGTCTCGAGATCCTACATAAATAATAATAATCCTTATTATAATATATTCTTACCATCTTAACCTATTTACAACTTGAAATTAAACACGGATGGCACTTAGGCCTATACGCACTTAATTTTATATTCACTTTTAAATTACAAAAGTACACACATAGCCACATATTCACATATCATATATTAACACCAAATAACACCATATATACCATAATGCAACACTAGGCTTGGATGATCTCGACTCACATCTTAAGTCACTTGGTCGCTAAACTAGACAAGGTCTTCTAATTTTGGCACTCGATGTGCCTTTCCTAAATTATCCAAAATCTATTGACCCTCACTTGTGCCTTTATCTCTACTGACCTTATACCATCTTAAAACTATGGTGGTCGACCTAATACTCACTTCTAAGTATTCTAAAACTATGTGATAAGTGAAAGCGCTCACTGGTGCAAATTTCAGAATGACAACTATAGTTTCTTGAGTGCATTAGGCACTCTTAAACTACAAGTTTTCCTTCAAAAATTTTACACAAGACTCTCCTGACCTAAGGGCATCTCACAAACTTGATGTGGCTCAAGGGCCTGGCTTGGGCCTTCTTGGGCCTAAGCTAAAAGTCCAAGGTTCCCCTGTTTTTCTGGGCAGAAAACGCCTTGACTTGAATTAACTTGTGACACATGGTTCTAACTCATATCCTATGAACTATGGTTGGAAAAGCTTCTCTGACACTCCCTCTAACTAAGACCCAATAGGGCCTAATGAGGGCCTACCCATGACATGGTCAAATCTTCCTATTTCTAAGTTGCAACAAAACTGTCCCCTGCTGGACAGATTTTGTTATTCTACTTGTGCATCTAACCAAATGACATGCAAACCTCCAACCAACACCTAAAACCTTTTATATACTCCCAATACTAACTTCTGGTGGCTTGGGCCTCAAAGTGCACATCAATGACATGGTCAAAACTCACTCTAAACTTCAGGGTACTAAACTGATTTTCTGCAGAAACTATAACTCTCATTTCTCCAAGGTTTTGACTTGACAAACTCAACTACCAACATCCCAATACTTAAAACAAGACTTATACATGGTAATCTACTGAACTAACTCCCTTATTCTCAAAATAACCTTGGGTGAGATCATCCTTACCTAAGGTACAATTATGGCAAAACAAAAGAGATCACATTTCTCAACTCACCAATCATTAAGTTTTTGAAACCACAAGATATGTATTTTATAAAAGATAACCACGAATTATTACCATGCAACAAGAAGCATAAATCAATATTAACACATTATTCCTACTGAAATTAAGGCTCACTAACAAAATCTTTCCAAATGATCAAAATCTTACAACATTCTAAGAGAAATCCACAAGCATGCATGTCCTCGGGTTTTGCAAACCAAAACAACATATTTTCTACATATATTCTACCATAAAATTGACATACAAGCCTAGAATGAGCTATACCTAGATGATCACTTAGCATGCAAGGAGTTTTATCAAATTTTCACCACAAAATTCAAGTCATTATCACATAATCATGCAAAATTTGAGCAAAACAACAAGAATGATCTCAAGGACCATTCATTCGGCTCCCATATGGTCATGGCCGAATGAAATGGATGGGAAGGGCCATTTAATCATCAAGAGTTTCCTTCTCAAGACTTGGCACTTATCCATTCCTTGTAGTCCTCTCAAAAACAACCCTAAACTCACAAGAATCAAGGTTGTATTTTGAGTTTCACTAAAACCTTTACATGCAACCTTTAAACTTAAACTTTCTACTCAAAACTCTTTAAAATATGAATGATCATGGTATGGGAAGTAACATTTACTTGTGTAAAGAGGAGAAGCTTGGTTGAGGAATGAAGAAAAAAAATGGGGAGGGGGTTTCGGCTAAAAGCCGAGAGTGAGAGAGGGAGGAGGGAGGGAGGAGAAAGTGTGGTGGTGAGTGAAGTGAAATGATCATGTCTTTGCTTGTTTTATGGTTTTTGTATTGGTAAAAGTGAGTGGAATTAGGAATTGACATGATTAGACTTCCACTTGAACTTGGTTCAATTTGCATGCAAGGATAAAGAAGGAAATTGGCTAGAAAATAAGAGTTAGTGGGGTTGGAATTGTCCTCTTTGTCCTTGAAAAGAATGAGAGGGTGGTTTGCATGCAAGGGCTTTCTTGTAATTTGCTAAATATAAAAAACTAAAATTTATAATGATTTATTTTTATAAAATAAAATACAAGTTCAAAAATTATAAAATTTATACCATAAAATAACTTGGATTTTTAGAGACTTTATAAAATCATTTTCAAAATTTGTGAACAAAATACCTTTTAAAAGAAAATTTTTCCAAGGCTTAGAATATTCCTTATAAATCAAAAATAAAGAAATTAAATAAACTCTTGCTTTGAAAAATCATATACTACATAAAGCAAATTTATAATGCAGAAATTTGCACTCACACAAACGTACAGTCATTGAATATATTTTCATTCGGCTTTAATTTTATACTAAATCCACAAATAATATTACACGAAGATACCGGTCGTAACATCATCTGTGATTCATAACATACATAGAGTTCCATTAAATGGACTATATAAAAATATCGTTACAAGGTGATCTCATGCATCTAACCTTGCCTTAACGTTTTTCTGAAAATCTTTGCCATACATAATGCAACATTTACTAGATATATGATTTAAAAGATGAATTTATGAGATACTTCTAAATACTTATTTAACTTTTCCGAATACTACTTGAACTACCACTGTTCAAAGTATAATTAGTTTCAAAAGTTCATCACATAGATGAAGCTACAAGACAAAACTTGTATAAAATCAATCTTTGAAATATCATTTAAAAGGAATGAAGTTACAAGATACTTTATTATGACTATATATATATAATATATATATACACAAACACGTATCTCTTTCATACACTCCTTGAAAACCTCTGTTATGAAAAGTATAAATGGAGTTGTAATACCCAATGATTTTGGAAGGAGGAAAGCTTTGGCGTAAACCCGATACCTTGCTGATCAGGCAAAGTTATCAATCAAGTCACCTTTTCTGCTAGTAGATGGATGAATTCCTCACTGGTCATCACCCTGGCTGCATTAGGACCTTATGCTGGACCGTCTTCCGGCCTCTTATGCATTGATGGACTGGCACTCAGCCACTTACACTTTGATGGAATCCCCTGAGCCCATGTCGCCTATGCCGACGCATTTTGATGGACTTACTTCCCAAATGTTGGGCAAGTAGTCAAAAATTTCTGTTATCAATCAGCAACCTCATTGCGAATATAAATACATAACACAGAGCCAAATCCCTCGGGATTTTGAGCAAGTATTTAAATCCCCTTCAAAAGGAAGATTTAAATTTGAAAAAGAGTTTTGGGATCCGCTCTAACTTTTAAAATCATTTTGAATACTCGAAAACATTTTTGAAAACGTTTGAAGTAAGGATGATTTAATAAATTAATTCAGTTCCAAAATATTAGAAAAATATCTAAATATTATTCTTTAAATAATATTCCAATAAAGAATAACTTTTATAAAAATAAATGAAGTAAAAGTTTTGGAACTAATACTTGCAACGAATAATATTTAATAAAAGATATACTTATATGAAAGTAAAATATTTATTTGAATAATCGAAAATAATGTTTAATTATTATTCAAAACTATCGAATAAACCTTATCCGATTAATAGTTATAGAAAACTATATATATATATATGTGTGTGTGTGTGTGTGTGTATAGTATATACCCGGGGACATCACCTCCCGATTTAGGAAAATATTCAACTTTGTGTCCCCAATACTAAGGGTATACGCAATTACTGCTTATCTCTAGCATAGGTATTATGCAACTTATAAGCAATTGTATTGACAATGAAATAATAAGATTTCAAAATAGGCATGTATATATATATCATATTGACATGCTTCCCAACATATACATGGAACAATATATCTAAAGATTTTCTAATAACAATCATGCACTTATCTCAAGATAGTGTATATATATATATAACATCACAACAATAGTTATACGGGTAGAAAACTTGCCTGAGCGATCTGGGTGGAAATAGGTCTGGTGTGAGTCCGGTAACCTATAAATAACATATAAGCCCTAATTAATCCACGGTCGCTTAAGAAACTAGACTTTATCCATTTACCCTAACGCTCGCTTCTATACTTAAAGATTCACATTAGTTGCCCGCGTACCCTCGGCTCCACCATTTTACAAAATTAACCATTAAATATTTTAAGGTGACTCTTTTGCGAGGGATTTACCAAAAGTCTAATACACTTTAAATAATTTTTTCGTATTCCAATTAGTCTTTTAAGGGCCTTAAACATGGTATCAAGGTTACGTGAGGGGTAAGGGTTCGTTCGCGAAATGTCGTTACTTAATACGACTGTTTCTCCTAAACCGTAAATCGGATCTAAGTGAACCTCATATCAAAACGAAGCTTACGACATGATCTAGCTAAACATAGCAATGTTAAAGTTTTTACAGTGAGTGTTCTGTTCCGAATGTTAAGCACAAACAGTTTAAAAGAAAATAGGCATTACGACGGCTACGCTTACGTGATTTCCAAATTTTACCAATCCAATTCAATCCATTCCAACTACAATTCATCCATAACTCAAGATCCTCTTATAATTACCACCACAAGTCAAAAATTTCAATATCATCAACTCATTTCAACCATTACATAGATCAAACAACAACCACTATCACTAATCAATCAAAACTAACTAAACATACATGGATCATGCTTTTCATTACTAACTTATCCATAAAACTAATCAAAACTACAAATAAAGGCTAGGGTTTTAGAGATTATACCTTCCTTGGAGTGTAAGAGTAGCCACTAAACCTTGTATGATCCTTGTATAGCCTTACTTTAGCTTAAACCATCCAAGAAAACAAGAACAAGAAAGTTAGTTCTTGAAAAAGTATTATTCATCATCACTTTTGATGATTTCTTAGAAAATATTGACATGGAATCGAGGGATGAAATTCCTAGTAAGTCTATATATAACCATGAAGAAGCTATAGAAATTACCTTGCAAAATAATATAGAGTGCAACTTGACTTTGGAAATTTTTCTCTTGAAGAAAGCCGAGAGCATGAATGGTGAAATGAGGAAGAAATGCTTCTTGATCTTGCTTTATCAAATGTATGGTGAATTAGCCTTGGTTAATAATCAACCTTGGTTTAATCAGGGTTATTTTACTTGGCCAGAATTCATCCAAGCAAAATATCTCTTAAGTATGCTTACATCAACCTTCATATGTCATTACTTTGCCATTTGTCAAACTCTTATGGATTGATGACATCATCTTGCTCTAATCCTCTTGATTAGTACTTAATTGTTTGGTTAATCTCCTTGTTATTTGCAAAAGCTTGATCCCTAGTCGCTTATTTATTTTATGGTTCGCTTAACTCTCGTTCTCGTTGTTCTTTTTAGGGATCATATCCGGGATCTTATTACTTGGGCTTCCCTAAACCTTTCTTAATATTTTATATTCCTTTAATGATCCTCTCTTATAATCCTTGAACTGAAATCCTTTTAATCATGTTACCTTATACTTAATTCTTTCGGTATGTGGTAGATTTTCGGGAAAAATCAAAGTGTTCGAATTCGAATTCTGACGATCTTTACATACACTCATTTACATTATGAAGTACTAATATGATCTCAGAATATTCATAAAAGAACCCTTATATAGGGTGGTTTGACAATTTTCTTTAATTAGCATAATCAGTAAAAGTTACTATTCATAAGGATTACAAAAATTCCAAAAATTTGGGGTTATTACAGTCTCCCCTCCTTAGAAGGATTTCGTCTCGGAATCAGATAGAAAAGAAATGGGGGTACTTTTCTAGCATTGCGCTCTCTAGTTCCCAAGTTGATTCTGCCACATTATGATTCTGCCACAATACTCTAACTAACTTGATCACCTTGTTCCGAATCACCTGCTCCTTTTCATCAATGATCCTCACTGGTTGCTCAACATAAGTCAAGTCTGGTTGTATGTCCACGTGCTCGTATTCCACTATGTGCCTGACATCCGGATCGTACTTCCTTAATATGGATACGTGGAACCCTTTATGAAATTGTTGCAGGTTCGGGGGTAGGGCTAGTTCATATGATAACTTCCCAATACGTCTTAACATCTTCAAGGGTCCGATAAATGTGACGGCCTCAACCCTGGGGTCAGGAGTTGACGTCACGAACAACAACAAATCATATATAAAATACAACCAACTCTTTCTTATTTCAATATAAACACAACCCCTTAACAAGATCTTTTCCAGGTTCAAGTATGACTTAGGTTACATCATTATTACAAACCAACTTATTTAAACAACCTGACACAACTAAATTTTTTTTACAGTAACTCACATACTACACCTGGTCTAACATAACTATCTCAGAGGAGCCTGATGGGAGGAACTGAAATCTGGCCATGCCTATGATAGAAGGGTCACCTAGGCATCTTCAATATATGAATATAAAAAATATTTTGCAAGAGTGAGCGATCAATCGCTCAGTAGCACCACTATATGAATAACAAGTACAACAATTTATGATAAACAGTTATAGGAACAGAAATCATAACTTGTTACAAAGACAAGTTAAAACATGTGTAATCTGGATATCAACAACTAGCATGCTATGTAAAAAAATAACATCAGTCGTGTGTTGTATAAATACCAGAGTCCAATTTTAGCATGTTATTTTCATTTTCAAATCCACTGTTCCATTACAGGAATAAAAAACCCTCTGTCCCGTTACGGGACCACGAAACAACAATCAAATATATATTGGATGTTATCTAGGGACGGTTAATCAAGTCTCCACATAATTTATCTAGGATAGCTGGCAGGGATATCACACAATTCGTCTAGGAAAGCTGATCGGGATTTCACACAATTCATACCGGATCCGCAGAGACTAGCTAGGCCTCTGAAAAGTTATGCTGGACTAATCGGTGAAAATAGGGTGCGCAGCCGACTTAACCACTTACGACCGTTATCCAGTATCTGATTCGTTTTTATCCAGTTTTCAAAACCACTCCTACCTATCTCTTTTTAAAATAATTCTATCACATCACACTTTCTAAAATCTTTTTCATATTAATCACATTTTAGAGATAGGTATTTTCAGAAGTTACTTTTCCCCAAAACAGGATTTAACCAAATAATTATAACTACAGGGTTAAAACATTTATGTTCCTGTTTGAAAATAAAACAACAGTTCATTCATATATACTGAACCATAAAAGTATGGTCAGGGATACTTGCCTTAATATACTTTAACAACTATTACTGGCTAGCTTTGAACCGACTTGGATGCTCGGGCTTTCGATTGGGACCTACAGAACCGAAACATCCTAAATTAGGCTACCGAATATGCTTGACATATTCTCGCTAATATTCTACCCGAACGTTATTAAAACCCGACTCGTAATTATACAAATTACTGACATACACATATCAATTAGGGTTCATGTCTTAGAAATTAGGTTCGGTATTTATTTTCGGAAGATACGGACACCCTTGATTTTGAAAAATAGGGTAATTGATTATCTACAAAATATCTTGTCACGACACATAATTAGGTTTCATATAATATAATTATATATCTTCAATCGGCGTTCCCGATAATTACAGGATACTTTTCGTATTCTCGAAAATAATTTTTTGAAAATCGGGCAGCGTCTCCTTTATTTATCGGACTACCCGTCGAAACATAATCAACGCACCAACATCAATAATTCACAATTTGCAATCTCAAACATCGATATAAACAATTAACTATTTTTATTTCAAAAATAATTTCTTTTATTAACTAAATAATATTTTTATAATTGTAGGACTCAGATTAAAATCATCACCGTCCACCTCGGCTCATCGCCGACGGCGGTAAAATTTATTGGTGCCCGATAATATTCGGGTTTTCAAATAAATTCTACCGATAAAATTAGTAATAACCTTGTAGAAATTAATTCAAATAATTACAAGGATTCATTTGAGTTTTTGCTAAAATAATTCAAATAAATACGATAAATATTCACTCAATTTTTTAGAAAAATCATTCGAATAATTTCATCAAAACACCCGAACAATCAGAATTTCAGAATCACCACCGCACGTACACATGCGCGAGTGGCCGGATATAGAAACCAGGCCGGAAAAACAGAACCGACAAGCGGCACACGGTGAGGCAACCGGAGGCAGAACACAGAATCAAACACAGAATGTGCACACACAGAAATCATTACAGACACATGTATATATATATATATATATATATATATATATATATATATATATATATATATATGCAGCACACAAGAACGAACTGAAGCTTACAACCGGAAAATCGAACGGCGGCCGGAGCTTACCAGAAAAATAGGAAATCAGGGAGGGAGAATGAGAGGAAGAGAAAGGGGATAATAGAGAGATTGAGTGGGAAAGAGAGAAAAGAGAAACACGAGAGAGACAGTCGAGAGAGATAGAGAGAATCGCGAGATGAGAGAGACAGGAGTGGGAATTGGGAAAAAAGATAAATTCAACTGAATATATCTGTTTTGTGTTTGTTTATTATTATTTTCCCGAACCGAAAGTTACTCCACAATTCGCAATTAAATGAGCAAAGTACGGGTAAAATAACCGGAAAAATTATCAGAAGAGTTTTAAAATTCTCGGAACAATTAAAAACTGGTAATATAAAATTTTCATAATTTTTAAATTATTTTTGGAACGCGCATCAAACCCGCATTTTACGATTTAACGAACAAACATGCGGGTGAATAAAAGCCGAAAAATTTCCGAAATAATTTTAAAATTCTCTAAATATAACAAACTTAATTAAATATGAGTTTCATAATTTTTGAAGCATTCTGGAATTTAATACTGAATTTACACTAAAGTATAATCAGAAAATTATTTAGAGATAAATAATTGATAAATATTATTTTCTAAATTTAATAAATTCCCATAAATAATTATTGAAATTATAAAGCCAAAAAAATAATTTTAGAGTTAATTCCAATATTTATGAAATAAATCCTAGATAAAGTCACTTTTAAAAGTGAAAACAAAACATTACAACTCAACAAGTAATCACACAAATAATTCTCATATACCACGGAGCACATACACTAATATTAAATACAACATCCAGCTGACAGAACCATAACATATTTTATTTATTTAATAATTGCACTATTATTAATACAAATATACGAGTCGTTATAATAAACCGTGGACTTTGCTTTCCTTTCCTTTCGAACCTCATCAATCCTTTCCAAGGGAATACCTTTAATCACACTAGGTTCCCTTACTTCATGCTCCTTGCCCTTCTGCGCAAAATCGGTGTACTTCTTCTGTCGATCTTGGGCTGCTACCAGCCGTCTTCTGATTAGATCTACTATGTCCTTGGGTCTTTGAATCACTGCTGGGCCGAGCATCTCGCGCTCTCCAATTTCATCCTGCTACAAGGGAGATCGGCATTGTCTTCCCTAAAGGGTCTCATAAGACGCCATCTCGATACTGACATATCATCTATCATCATAAGAAAACTCAATCCGTGCTGAGTGATCATTCCAAATTTCTTTCAAGTCTATCGCGCAGACTCTCATCATATCTTCAAGCGCTACAGCTTTCGCTTCTCAATACTCATTCTTTTCCAGTTCATAAGTGTTACTATCTTCCGTTCCTAATATTATTCTGGCTATTCTTTTACTCGCTGGAATTCTATAACCTTTTAATAATTGCGTCAACCTTAGTATCACGGACCCGTTTCGATCCTGGAGACCAACACATTTATACTACTCCTTTTCTAGCCGCTTCTATCTTTGAAAGCTTGATCAGTCATATAGAAGTAAAAGAATTTATTGAGAGATCACTATGATCATTAACTTGTTACATCACATAGTTAGTATAAAGGGGGGTCGGCCTTAAGTACTTGATGAGCAATTAAATAATATGCGGTATCATACTAGGCTTCTATCACACAGATAGATAGTCATTTGGTAATACCCCCCCCCCTTCTGGAAGGGTTGTTCTTCTCTGTTTACACGAAATGAAAAGGAGAGAAAAATGACGAACTTTAAAAAATATGGTCACAAAATATCTGGCTTGGAATCTACCTCTGAACTATAGAGGTTTATCATCGGAGAACGAAACACATATAAATGTATATATATCATTATCAAGTATTATTGCATCACATTTCACGTGCTTGAATATTTTTTCGATTCCTTCCATCATTCTATGGACCCATGCTCTTGCTCGGGCTTATAGACAATCACTGGCCTTTTGAAACTCCCTCGACATCGAAAATTGAATCTGGGATTTCATTGTAGACTTCATCATTACTAGACTCCTACGGTTACACCACAACCTTACTCGTATAGTAATACGACTCTCTGTCGATAAGAAGGAATAAATATTCAATAGATAAATAATCGACTTAGTTAGTCTGTCAATGATAACTTATACATTGCCATGGCCCGATTAGTGGTACTCAATCTCAACATCCATTACAATACAACTCTACGGTTATTATCGTCTCATCAATCGCGGAATCTTTGCTGCATTTATTTGGTCCTCCGCTGACCTACTGTAGTCATTTATATTCCTCGGAATCTTAATAGCTAATCATACGGAGTCCTTACCTGTCGTATCAAAATTTTCTAAGGAGGTAACATAATCACCATTTGTGATCCATGTAAAACATTTTACGACTTGACGTTTATACGACATAAAGAAGATAAAACTATAGAAGAGTTTTAATAAAACCAACGATAGCAAGTTAATACCATTATTAATCATATGTCCTCAATAAGAGACTGGAAACTCAAGGGTTCATTTAGTCCTTTTTGGAACATGGTCCTGGATTATCTCAAGATAGGACCTTCTAAGATAGGTAGCATGTTAGTCGCTAAACACGCGCTAAAATACACGCAAGTATACGCGTTCGCAAGTAGTATAAGATATAAATCAGATTCATTCCCACAGAGACTGGTTTAGGTTAAGTTCAGTTTATGCACCTATGCAACAATGATATGGTTATTATTGAATGCTAAGACAAATAACAAGTTGAGATTGTTTATAACTAAGAATTAAACTAAAAATTATAACTAAGAGACCAAGAATGGTTGAATTAATTATATATGACAAACATGAGATTCTAACTTCATTAGATAGTTCATTCATTAGCCTTTTCGTTCTTAACCTTAGCATGCAATGGTGATGACACTAATCAGATAACACGAAACTGATAAATGCCAACTTTCGTTGCACGGATATCATACTACCAGACACTCACAAAAGAGATAGAAGCTGAATAGACACCAATTATATTGAGACCCTATATGTCTATAGCATTTGACAACATAACGGTTTAATGCACAAGTTATCTATCATGATTACATAGGGCAAGTAAGATGGTTAAAATTACCTACGAATCATGCATAATAATAACACATGAACCTATGCTAGCATGGCAAGTTCTAAATCCTTAAATTCACTTTCGCTTCACTAAGAATTAACACACTATCTTTAGTTCGCGATGCTCATAAGACGAATACGCACAACCAATACTAGGTTATCATACAATCACCACACACTAAGGCATCGAAATAATTCAACTAAAGAAATCCATAAATAAATCCGTCAGAACCCCATGATAACGATTAACCCATAATCGAACTCATCATCAATATGGGTTCCGATGAAAGCAATGTAATATCTAGGATATATCGTGTAATTATTTTGGTTAATAAATAAATATTATGCATGTTCAGTAAGGATTTAAGGAGTACTATTAGATTCTTCAAGTTTCAGAATTGCAGAAGTCAAGGTTTATTTTCTATATTTTTATTTATTTTCGAATTATTTTGATTAAAATTATGAATTTTTGTTCGGATAATTGTTTGGATGATTTCATGTTGTAGAGCTTTTCTTCCTGATGATTTTGATATATTATATGACTGATTTGGAGTTCAATAACATGTTCAAAATTGGGTTTAATTTTCGAATTTCAAAATTAGGGTTTGTAACCCGTATAAATGTTTTTAAGTGAAATTTGGGCCTTTTGTTCTAGGGGTTATTAGATGTTTTTGTTGATTGTATCGTGTTCCTTGTTGAATTTGCAATTGATTCATGTATATTATAACAACTAACGATTCCTAGTTTGCTCGAATCGAAGCAAACAAAGTTCGTCGGAACCGACGAACTTCTCGGCCAATTTCCGGCAAACTCCGGGGTTATTAGAACGATTTGATTGTTGGGTTGTGTTCCTGGTGATTAGGAGAAGTGATCTGGAGCTTGTGGAGGTGTGAGGATCCCAGGAACGCCGTCTCCGGCGAGACAGGGCGTTTTCCGGCGATGGGGTTGTAAAATTGCACTTTAGTCCCTGTACTTTTGAAAACGATGAAGTTTGGTCCCTGAACTTTCCAGAATTTGCAAAAATAGGATTGCTCTTTATAAATTATTTTAAAATCATATTTTCTATTATTATAATTACAGAAATTCATTTTTAATTATTAAAAATTCTAAAAATTATTATTTCAATTCCAAAAAATTATTTTAATTCAAAAATAAATCTGAATTAATTATTTAATTAATTTTAGGTAATAATTAATTAGTTAATTGGTCAATTAATTCAAAAATTAATTGATTAATTGATTTAATTAATTATTAATTGATTTTAATTAATTATTTAATTAGTTATTTAATTAGATTTAATTATTTTTTTTGATTTAAAAATTCCAAAAAATAGTTTTGAGCTTTAAAATATTATTCTAAATTGTTTTCAAGGCTCGATAATTATTATAAAATTATTTTGAAGCCAGAATCGGCCAACCGAACCCTGTTTATTGTTTCAAAAATGGTTCAACGACCCGTTTAAATTCCGAAAAATATTTAAAAATCCATATTAAGTTTCTGAAAAATCCTTTTAACATCAAACCTTCTTTGAAAAGTATTTTCAATCAAACATCTTACGTGTTATATGTGCATTGATTAACGTGTTAAATGCGTATGTGTACTTTATATGATTGTTTGATCGTATCTTTCAATCTGTAAATCGGATTTGGGTAAAACGAGGGGTAGATAGAAGCTTATATCGAGTAAAATCATATGAGTTGAGTATTGATAGATACTTATGCTATGTGAGCAGAAGAGGCAAGGCGTAGGAAAGGGAAGCAAGTAGTCGAGGAATAAGAGGTTGTGATTGAAAGCTAGTAGAGTGTAGCAAGCTAATAGAAGGCAAGTGTTCTGAACTTTCTTGAGATATACTGTGAATAGTTGATAATTCTGTTTTATATTGCAAGTGCTTTGAAGCACTAAACCCTAAACCTTGATTCCAGTTATTGATCTTTGAGCCGTAAACCTTATTCTTTCTGAACCATTGATTATTGAATACCCGAATACGAACCACAATTTACGATACTACTCCACTAATACACACAAACTAAATACTGAACACTGAACCAAGATTACTTACATACTCAAACTATTGTACCTTATAGATTGAAAGACCAAATCCTTGTAAGTCTGAAACTTTGATTCTTTTGTTATGCAATTCTTTCACCACCTGATAACCATTCTTTGTAATTTCCATATTGTTTCCCTATGAAGATTGAAACCATCTCATGATTGGAAATCCAATGTTGTTTATGAATCTGTTTATTGCTTTACATTATGTATTTTGTTATTGTAATAGAATTGGATTGTTTTATAAAATTGTGGACCAGATTCGTGGTCAGACCAGATTGTTGGTCAAGTTAGGCCAATGTGTGCCTTGGATCCAGTAATTAGAGCAGAGCTGTGTGCCTTGCTCGGGGTTAGTGCGTGACTGATCAGCAGCCTAACCTTGGTTTTTAAAATGAAAATCTAATATCCAATTCTAAATCATTATTTATTGTTCACTTGATACCTTAACTCTTTTCACTTGATCATTATTTATTCTCGGTATTGTCAATGTGACTTGCTGAGCTAGTTAGCTCATTTGTGCGATTTTGTTTATACTATTTTCCAGTTAAGAAGAACCGGTTGGTAGCGAGGATCCCCAATCCAATGCGAGAGCTAGGATTCCATGTTGATCGGAATAAGCTAGCTATCGGCTTTTGGAATGGTTTAAGTTTGTGTAGTTTGTAATAATGTTTAATATTCAGTTGTAAGTTTAAATAGTTGGGATTTGGGCGTTTGTATTATAAGTGTGTGTGTGTGGCTTGCGTGCATAATTTAACCTGTTGCGATCCGTGGTAGTTGGTAAGTAGGGTCACTGCACATTATTATTATCTTTATTATTATTATAAGTAGGTTATCAATAAGGTGTGTGTGTGTGTGGACCCCAAACTTCTGACCCGGGTTTGGAGGGCGCCACAAGCATGGTATAATAAACATAGTCTTTATAAACGAATAATAAACAAAGTACAAAACAAGAGTATAGGTTCAAGAATAAGAAAACTAGCATCAAATGTTACAACTTAAACAAAGAATCACAAGTTAAAACTAGGTCTTCTTCGCCTTAGTTGAATTGTGTTTAAACGGTCTTCTTTTCTCCTTCACCTTGTGCTCTCGTATGTCTCTCTATGAAAAATGAGCTTATTTATGTATATATAGCAGCCCCATGCAGAGTAGAAGTCTTCTGGATCAAAAGCCCAAAAGAATCAGGAATTCTGTTCACGACCTGGCGCGGCCGCGCGCTTGACCAGTGCGGGCGCACTGAGTTTCTGGACTTCAGGCGCGGGCGCGCGCTATCACAGCGCGGGCGCGCTGACCTCCTGTATAAAAATCTGATTCTTCATTTTCCTTGCTGATTTGAGCCAGTTTTCCAAGAGCTTTTATTCCAACACCTTCCTAATACCAAATTAGCACCAAAATAATGCTAATTCACCTGATCACCTGGAGAATGCCTGAAAATGCAAAAATACTAGAAAACACATTAAAACACCAACAACTTGAGTATAAATTCACCAATTCAAAGCTTTACGTAGCTTAATAAAGTGTCATAAATGCCACTAAACATACCCCCAAACTTGAATCGATGATTGTCCTCAAGTATAAACAGACTCAAAGAACAAGAAATACAAATGCATGAATGTAACTAAATGAATTTAATGATCCCGATAGAATAACTAACCAATCAACAAGTAACATCTCAGCAAATGCAGTTATTCGCATAAAGATCAACCAAACCTCACAAATCAATCTACAAACCAGAGACGTGCGTGTGTGCAACTGCTTACAGGCATACTATCGCAACTAGATCAATAATCATGACTCACTATTCATCAAAGCAATTGCAATGTTATAAATAGAATAAAAGCTAGACTCAAAATAACTTATAACACTTGAATTCTTATATCGGAGTTTTTATGGATTCACGCTTTTATTCACAACAAAATAACACAAATAAGCTTATTTGACCATGCAATGATTGAGGCCACAAAAGACTTATACAATAGTACATATGTAGCGAGTGTTAGGTTAGCGGATCCCCGACTATAAAAGCCTTAGGTCATTAGGCGCAAAGTCCCCTAAGAACTTAATAACTCGAGTACTAAAGAGCCCACTCGTGATCAATTATACATAACACTTAAATACTTTTTTCTTTTCTTTTTCTTTTCTTCTTTTTTTTCCAAATTTCTGAACAAGTGCGTTTCGCTCCATCTCACTTAACCCTAGACTACTCATATAAATATGAGCCGACTACTAGCCATTTGACACCTAGCTAACACAACTAGCAATGAAATCCAATTTTCTCCAATTTTTAAAATATCCATGCTAATTTATTATTAAGAGAATATCCTAAATTCTAAATATAAATAAGCGATTAAACCTCGACAAACAAACAAACCATGACTATGATCTAGCACTTTAGCAACCTATAAGACTTAGAGAAATATAAATCAATTCATAAATATACATAAGTCTGGTACATCAAAAGTTGAAAGCCTAGCCTATTGGTAGTTCCTACCTCAGCTACAACGACATCAACGCCTACAGGAAATTGCGGAACGTTTCCTATCCGCTCACGAATTGGGAGCTTGGTCCTGTTCATCTTGTCTAACTGTTGTTTTGTGATGAAAGAAGAAAGCAAGGGTGAGCAACAAGCCCACCGAAATAATATGTATAATAATTAACAATATATGAGCATTCTCATAGTACTCATGAAAGTCTTGGTCAACCAGAATTGAACCAAGTTTGATATCGTAACGCGACCATATCACAAAATATTCAGTATATATGTATATATATATACTTTTTGAAATCTTGGAAGTCCTCTTCCATGCATAATATACACAGAGTTCTAGTTTATAACTGTATAAAAATATCGTTGCAAGGTGATCTCATATATCTAATCTTGTCTCAACATTTTTCTGAAAATCTTTGTCATGCATAAGATAATCATTAACCAGATATAAGTTGAAAATGTTAGGTCCCAATGTGTTTGTAGAAGGGGGGGTTGAATACAAACAGTACCGAATAATTGAATAAATGCGGAATAAAAAATATGAAACAAAATTCATGTTAAATAAGAATATTATTAAACTTGAAAGGTGTTACAACAACTGTATCGATTACAAGGAATTAATCTCAAATTAATTATCACAAATTTAGAATAAATTCGACATGAACTTTTTCTATTTTTGCAATAATTAGAATCAAATGTTAAACGCGATTTGAGATTAAGTTCTAGGGATTTTGATCCGCTAGATTGATACACAAGAGCAAGATAAAGATTTCTAGTGGATTGGATTTAACTTTACAATCTAGAAATTTAATCTTGAAGTATGCAGATGAAAAGATGAAATATTTCTTCTTGTTTTTCTTTTCTGCTTTGTTCTTGACTTCTGTGTTCTATATGTGATTGAACTGCTTCTGCTTCTTTTTAATCAATCAACCGAATAGAATTGAACTGGCATGACAATCTCTTTTTGGCTCAGCAAGACTTTCGGTAGGACTATCGTTTAGAACTAGCAAGACAATCAGAATGAACTAGCAAGACTTTCGGTAGGACTATCTTTTAGAACTAGCAAGACAATCAGAATGAACTAGCAAGACTTTCGGTATGACAATCAATTGTCATACCGATTGTCATAGTAGTTCAAACATATTGTTTTTGCTGAAAATAAATAGATTTAAATCCTATAATAATTCTGGCAAGACAATCCTTTTGAATTAGCATGACTTTTGGTATGACTATTGATTGTCATACCGATTGTCATACTATTACAATCAGTTGTCTTTGTTGAATTAAACAGATTTTTAAACCAATTTAAATTCTGAAAATTCTTAATATTAATTTAGAATTAATTAATCAATTAATTCAATTAATTAAATAAATTAATATTTGCAGATATAATTTATTCTCTTAATTAAATTATATGACTTAATTAATTAATAGAGAATTAATACTAATCTTGAGCAGCATCTATTCTTCTGTATATCTTCTGAAAATCACTGAAATATATGAATCAATTCCACCACTTCAACGTTGACACTCGATATACTGTCTGGTTCATGAGTGACTAACTTCCGTGACGTTTCTTCATGTCTTGACTTTGATAATTGATTTTCTTCAGATTAAATCCTTGTAATTATCTGATACCCTGACGAGATCTCTGTCACTTGATTAAATCCACAATCTTGATTTATATCACTGAGGCATGATCAATTTCTTGAACTTCTTCCAGTGAATTAATTCCTCAAGTCTGTAGATGAACCTTGTTTCTGAATCCTTTGACAGATATTACTTTGCGAGATCTCTTTGACGGTAGATCCACTATTTACTTATTACATTCTTATTTGAGTTGAGTTGAATCCTCGAATATACAAATAGGCTATGACATATGACTTACAATCTCCCCCTATTTGTTTGTTAGACAATAACACACAAATACCTAGAGGATAACTCAACTAACAAATAAGAAAAAGATATAAAAAGAAATGCAAAGTAAATAGTAGAAAAGTTTCTGAAAGACATTTAACATTTTCCAGATTCCAAGTAGATGTTCCTCTAGACTGAACATATCTTCAAGTAGTTTCATCTTCATTTGTACAACCACATTTCCTGTTAAGAAGCACATATCTCTCTTGCTTCTCCCCCTATGAGAATCAACTGATTAAAGAAGATCACCTTCGTTTACCACCTCTCCCGTACAATAGGATCCGCAGATAAAAACCAATGGTACTCCCCTAACAGCTTCTTCCCTTACTAGAAAATCACCTTGTGTTTACCACCTCTCCCGTACAATAGGATCCGTAGTTACAAACAACAATGGTGTGGTGTAGTGTACATGTTGGATCTTTTTCTTCCTCCCTGCTATTTCTCCCCCTTAGTTGAGGAATCCTCCAAACTATTTCTTAAGCTTTTATCTCCCCCTTAGAGAAGGAATGTATGTCGTTGTCTGAAGGATTTCTCATATTTCACTTGGTTGGAACAGAAATAACAAGTAGTTTCTCTTACTTCCTCACTGTGAGTGTGTGATTCTGTTTTAGTGTACCTCACATGTGTTTCACTCTTCTCTCCACTCGTGTTTACACTCATTCTCACAAGTGTATCACTCCTCTCATAGCTCCAAAAATCAGCTGTACCTACAAGGAAAATCACCTTAGCCATCCTTAAGGAGGTCACAGGTGGTGCAATGGGAGTTCACAAATCCCCATCCTTGTTAAACTCGTCAGATGAATCTGAGTCATAATCTACGAGTTGCTAGTTTCCCTTTTAGGGTTCCAGATTTGAATTCTGGGAAGGTAAACAATGATCCAACGAATTTAGCATAAAGATCAAAGTTCCCTTCTAATGTCTGTGAAGACATTTCCTTGTGACTCATCAGGTAATATCTGAATCATTATCAACAAGTTGCCGATCTGCACCTATGTCAGATCCACTATCCGCAGATGCATCCAGGGAATTTAAGCCTGGGGAGGTAGACACTGACCACTGACATATGGCTTTTGGATCAGTATCCTCTCCTAACACCTGTAAAGGCAATTGGTCCATTAACGAACCTTAAATAATCGAATCTGACCTTAAAATGGTCGAAACTCTTGTTTCCGTCAACTCATCCTTTGTGTGTGTAACCTCTCCTTGTGCATCAATAATTGTTTATATTTGAAGTGGTGACACTACATCGGATGCATTGGCCGACAGGCAAAATTCAATAGACGCACCCTGTTGAGAGAATGAATCTAGTAACTGTTTTTGTGCCTTTTCAGTCATTACATCTTTTTGAGAAGATGTATGGGGGCTAGCAGTTGTCTCGGTTTAAATACTACTCATCTATGTAGGCAACAGAGCTACTGGGTTGACTACAGAACCTTCCTTATATGGTGCACTAAGGCACTATCTCCCTCACGCTCATTCATACTACATTTAGTGGTAAGAGAGTGTTGGTTGGTTCTGTTTCTGTGTTTGTCTTTACAGTCTGGGATAGATGTTGTGGGTTTTCAACCTCATGACTGTCAATGAAAGAAAGTCATTGGAGACTGAACCTGTATCACAGAACATATGGCAATAGAGAGATAAAATATACTTAAGATATATAATGAATGAAAATTATACATTTAATCTTTTGAGAGAGATGATGTACAATAGTGATTTCAAAGGATTTTACATGAAATAAGAAATCACTAATGTAGAAAGAAGTTTGATTTTCTCCTAAAACTCACTGCACATATAAAACAATATGTTTGTGCCTAGTGATAAGAGAGTTATAAATATGACGACTCAACTAGCTCATATTAAACTGTAACTTCAGTTAGAGTGTCATACCATGTCTTTGACGATTGCTTGAGTAGTACACTAGTTCATACCAACCTGAAGTGAGATTGTGAAGAAGAGATTGCATAGTACAATAGATCTGCAACTGCAAAGTCCATGAACTGTGGTGCATTGACTTCCTCTTTTGACTCACCAACCAGGAGTACACTTGTACACATCTTACTAGAGTCCAATTCCAAGTGTAATGTGCAGCAGGTGCCTGATATGTCGTAATATTCTTAAGTCTCGTCACTGGTACTATATGTTAGATACTGCTTCCTGATAATAACCTAGCACAATATACAAATTTTTAATGATAACATTCCCAGCTTGCAAACAGCCATATCCCTCAGATAAACCTTTGCTGTTATCTCCAAAGGTAACCAGGGGGCCAGCTTTCTCAATCCACATTTGATAGTAGGGCTCTATCTCCGGTCATATGTCTTGATGATCCACTTGTCAAGAATCCACACCACCGGTTCCACCTGTTTAATGCCCTGCACTACAAATGGATTAGACCTTCTTCGGAACCCAAACTTGGTTGGGCCCGGCATACTTGTAGAATTGTCCTTTGTCTGGAAAAACAACATTTATAATTTTAATGGTCTCAACATCCTCATTGACTGAACATTTGACCTTGTAAACAGCCTTAACAAATTTCTGTTTAGGCTTAGGCACAAATGTCTCCTTTCTAGCCTTAGAAGGACTAGCAGTCTTAGACCTATCATGCTTCTTGTTATTCACATGCTGACGAGGAGTAGTCTTATCATTAGAAACATGCTTACCATTAAAATAAGCATACATCAAATTAAAAGCACAAGTCATACAATTAGCAACACCACATGCTTAATGAGAGTGATTAACAACAGGAAATTTATGCATGGTAGACATGGCATTTTTGTTATCCAACTCATGTATGTCTGAGTTAGTCTCAGTTGCTTTCACAACTTTGACTGCAACTTTCGACACACTTGACTCGGACACAACCTTCTCATTAGCATGATCTTCAGCACGTATTTCTTCTTGAATAACAGAAGAGGTCGCATCAAATGGTTCAGCAATTGATGCTTTATAGAGGGGTTCATCAACACCCTTAAGCACATGTGGTACTTCCCTCCCTTTAGCACAGACATGAGGAGGGGAGTTTATGCCTAATTCTCCAATAGCAACATTGTAATTATAACCTATTCCAGATGTTTGATTAACAGCTTGCTTACTGTAGAACTCTTTAGCCTTCGAACAAGAATTGAAGTAGGCTCTAACCTTAGTCTCAAGACCGGTGATCTTGTCTTTGAGAATAGTTTCGAGTTTTTTATAACAGTCAACTCTATTCTCTAGAAAAGATACTTGTTCTTTTAACTTGTCTTGATTAATATGCACAAGTCTTAATTCATTGACCTCTTTCTCAAGGTCTTTGATCTGTGAACTTAACAGTTCATTATCACGACGAGCACAATCTAAGTTACCTCCTAGATGATAAACTAATTCAGCATCAGTATATTTTACCTCTTTTCTTGACGATGAAGCTTTTCCATCAATAGCCATAAGAGCAAGATTCCCTTCTTCTTCATCTTCACTATCAGTATCATCCCAGCTTCTTCCCTTTGCCAGATAAGCCCTTTCAGAGTTACTCTTCTGATTTGAATCATAAGAGTTCTTCCTTACTTGCTTTGGCTTCCTACATTCTGTGGCAAAGTGTCCCAACTCATTGCAATTATAGCATCTAATGGTGCCCCGATCAACCATCCCTGTTTGGTATCCACCACTGCTGGTGTTAGAGGATGAAGATCCACCTTTCTGGAATTTGTTGTAGTTGGACTTGTACTTAAGCTTGGGATTCCTCCTGAATCTGACATTTGAGAATCTCTTGACAATTTGGGCCATTGACTCATCTTCCAATTGCTCCAGCTCTTCCAAGGAATAAAAATCATCACTGAATTGATTTGTAGTAGGAGGATCATATTCTGCTACTAGCATATTTTCCTCAGCCTTGGAAAACTGTACCATTCTCTCCGACTGTTGAGATTGTTGTTGTTGTTGACCTTCAGCTACAAGAGCAGTAGATGTGCTGACCATTCTATCTTTCTCGTAGACTTCCTTTTGCTGAATCTGCTCCAACTCATAGGTTTTCAACACACCATAGAGTCTATCCGAAGAAATCTCACTCAGATCTCTAGCTTCTCTAATGGCAGTGATTCTATGTTCAATATGAGTTGGCAGTGTTAAAAGAA
The DNA here is from genome assembly GCF_009905375.1 of Apium graveolens. Taxonomy (NCBI): domain Eukaryota; kingdom Viridiplantae; phylum Streptophyta; class Magnoliopsida; order Apiales; family Apiaceae; genus Apium; species Apium graveolens. The sequence continues at coordinate 248,666,040 of NC_133650.1, read as the reverse complement.
ACTTTTTGTTGACTTCCCTGATTGAATAATATTTCCCATTTATGTTCAGGTTGTTGATCAACGCATTGTACCTCTCAAACACTTCAGTAATTCCTTCTCCTGGATTTGATTTAAAATATTCATACTCAGAGGTTAGGATCTCCAACTTGTTCTCCCTAACTTCCTCTGTGCCTTCATTAATCACCTCAATAGTTTCCCACATGTGTTTGAAATTTTTACAGTTCATCACATGTCTGTTCATCAAGGGATCAAGGGAATCAATTAATATTAATTGAAGGCTGGCATCCAAGTAGGCTTCTTCCTTTTCAGCAGGAGTAAAATCTTCAGGCTCTTTTGGATAGGTTCTAGCTCTGGTAATCACAACATCATCTACTATCACCTCTGGTTCAATAACCATTGGAGTTGTTGGACCCTTCTTTAACAAGTTCAGATATTTGGGATTTGTAACTTGTAAAAACAAGAGCATCTTCTTCTTCCACATAATATAATTTTCTTTATCAAATAGTGGAATTTTAACGGTTCCGACTTTTTGTGAAGTCATTATGAATTTTTGAATAAATAAAAATTCAAGGAGTTGAAAAATTACAAAAGTCTAAGATCTTGATTTGTTCGTTAATCAGAAGGCTCTAATACCAATTGTTAGGTCCCAATGTGTTTGTAGAAGGGGGGTTGAATACAAACAGTACTGAATAATCGAATAAATGCGGAATAAAAAATATGAAACAAAATTCAAGTTAAATAAGAATATTATTAAACTTGAAAGGTGTTACAACAACTGTATCGATTACAATGAATTAATCTCAAATTAATTATCACAAATTTAGAATAAATTCGACATGAACTTTTTCTATTTTTGCAATAATTAGAATCAAATGCTAAACGTGATTTGAGATTAAGTTCTAGGGATTTTGATCCACTAGATTAATACACAAGAGCAAGATAAAGATTTCTAGTGGATTGGATTTAACTTTACAATCTAGAAATTTAATCTTGAAGTATGCAGATGAAAAGATGAAATATTTCTTCTTGTTTTTCTTTTCTGCTTTGTTCTTGACTTCTGTGTTTTATATGTGATTGAACTGCTTCTGCTTCTTTTTAATCAATCAACTGAATAGAATTGTACTGGCATGACAATCTCTTTTTGGCTCAGCAAGACTTTCGGTAGGACTATCTTTTAGAACTAGCAAGACAATCAGAATGAACTAGCAAGACTTTCGGTAGGACTATCTTTTAGAACTAGCAAGACAATCAGAATGAACTAGCAAGACTTTCGGTATGATAATCAATTGTCATACCGATTGTCATAGTAGTTCAAACAGATTGTTTTTGCTGAAAATAAATAGATTTAAATCCTATAATAATTCTGGTAAGACAATCCTTTTGAATTAGCATGACTTTCGGTATGGCTATTGATTGTCATACCGATTGTCATACTAATACAATCAGTTGTCTTTGTTGAATTAAACAGATTTTTAAACCAATTTAAATTCTGAAAATTCTTAATATTAATTCAGAATTAATTAATCAATTAATTCAATTAATTAAATAAATTAATATTTGCAGATATAATTTATTCTCTTAATTAAATTATATGACTTAATTAATTAATAGAGAATTAATACTAATCTTGAGCAGCATCTATTCTTCTGTATATCTTCTGAAAATCACTGAAATATATGAATCAATTCCACCACTTCAACGTTGACACTCGATATACTGTCTGGTTCATGAGTGACTAACTTCCGTGACGTTTCTTCATGTCTTGACTTTGATAATTGATTTTCTTCAGATTAAATCCTTGTAATTATCTGATACCCTGACGAGATCTCTGTCACTTGATTAAATCCACAATCTTGATTTATATCACTGAGGCATGATCAATTTCTTGAACTTCTTCCAGTGAATTAATTCCTCAAGTCTGTAGATGAACCTTGTTTCTGAATCCTTTGACAGATATTACTTTGCGAGATCTCTTCGACGGTAGATCCACTATTTACTTATTACATTCTTATTTGAGTTGAGTTGAATCCTCGAATATACAAATAGGCTATGACATATGACTTACAGAAAAGATGAAGTTACGAGAAACTCCAATATACTTATATCATTTCCGAATACTACTTGAACTACCACTGTTCAAGGTATAATCAGTTTCAAAAGTTCATCACATATATGAGACTACAAGATAAGACTTAAATAGATTCAATTTTTAAAATATCATTTGAAAGAATGAAGTTACGAGATACTTCATTAAGTCCCGATATATATATACACCTATATATATATATATTTCATACACCCTTCTGCTATGGAAGTATAAGCAGAGTTGTCATTCCTAAGAATTTTGGAAAGAAGAAACTTTGGCATAAACCTGATATCTTGCTGATCAGGAGAAGATACCAATTAAGTAACCTTTTCTACTGTAGTTGGATGAATTCCTCGCCGGTCATCACCCTGGCTGTACTAGGACCTCGCGCTAGACCGTTACCCGGCCACTCACGCGTGGATGAACTGTCACCCAGCCTCTTACACCTTCATAGACCGTACCCCGGCCTGTCGCTTATGCTGACTCAATTAGATGGACTTACTACCCGAACATTGGGCAAGTAATCAAATTCTTTTATCAAACCGCAACCTCGTTACGAATATAAAATACACCACAGAGCCGGATCCCTCAGATTTTTAAGCGAGTATTTAAATCCCCTTCGAAAGGGAGATCTTAAATTTGAAAACGAGTTTTGGGATCCGCTCTAACTTTTAAAATCATTTTGAAGACTCGAAAACATTTTAAAGAATGTTTAGAGTAATGATGATTTAATAAAATAAATCAATCCCGATATATTAGAAAATATCTGAATATTATTATTTAAATAATATTCCCATAAGGATAATCGTTATAAAAATAATTGAAGTAGAAGTTTTAAAACTCCTACTTGAAATGAATAATAAATAACCAAAGATATACTTATACGAAAGTACGATCTTTATTTGAATAATCGAAAATAAGTTTGATTATTATTCAAACTATCAAATATACCTTATTTGATTAATAGTTATAGAAAACTATATATATATAAATAAATAAATATATATATATATATTATACTCGAGAACATCGACTCCTGGTTTAGAAAAATGTTCACTTTGGGTCCCCTATACTAAGGGTATACGCAACTACTGTTTATCTCTAGCATAGGTATTATGCAGCTTATAAGCATTTGAATTGATAACAGAATATCAAGATTTCACAACATCCATATATATACCATATCAACATGCTCCTATATATCGCAAGATTTGCTAATAAAAATCATGCACTTATCTCAAGATAATGCATCAATATATTTACATCACAACAACAGTATAATGGGTAGAAAACTTGCCTGAGCGTTCCGGGGTAGACTTAAGCTTAGAGTGGGTCCGATAATCTATGAACAACAACATAAGCCGTAATTAGACCACGTTCGCTTAAGAAACTAGTCAAAACTCACTCATACCCTAACGGTTGCTTATGGTCGCTTATACGCTTAACGATTTGTGTTAATTGCTCGCGTACCCTCGGCTCCACTAATTTTAATAAATTAACCGTTATGAATTTTAAGGCGACTCTTTCGCGAATACTCTACCAACTGCCTAACCCACCTTACACTATTGTTTCATACTCCAATTAGTCATTTAAGGACCTTAACCAAGGTTTCAAAGTAAAGCGAGGGGTAATGGTACGTTCGCGAAACGCCGTTACTTAAAACAGTTGTTTCTCCTAAACCGTACATCGGAACCAAGCAAACCACATATCAAAACGAAGATTACGACATGCTCTATCTAAACATGGCAAAGTTGCAGATTTATTATTGGGCTTTATGTACTGAACAATAAGAACAAGCAGTTGAATAAAAACGGGCATTACGACGGCCATGTTTACGCGATTACCATGTTTTAAACCACTCCAAACAACCACAAATACAACCAAATTTCACCCAAACCTTACTACATCAGTCCCAAACCTCAAGATTTTCTAATTCATTCAACCACAAACATGAACTACTAACTGCACTTAAGTTTCATTAACTATAAACAAGATTCCACCATCCAAATCACTACAATTCCAATCCAAACTTTAAAAACACAAGCATCATGCTTCTCATTTACTATGACAATCAAAACCATTCCTAATACTCAAAAGTAAAGCTAGGGTTTGAAGTTTTATACCTTCTTGAAGCTTTTAATCAATGAAAGATCCTTGGAATGCCCATGGAAGCCTTGATCTATGCTTAAGCTACCTTGTCCTTACAATTAAAATCAAGAATCAAAAGTTTGTTCTTGAAAGTTACTATTCACCCTAAACTAAAATGATTTATTAGAGCTAGAAAACCTTGGATTCAAGCACTTAAACTACTTGCTCTTCTTAGTTATGAAATATAGGAGCTATAGAGACTAAGCTCTTGATTTATGATGGAGTGAAGCTTGAGTTTTGATTTTCTTCTTCTTGAAATGGGGGGGGGAGGCCGAGAGCTTCTTGCTCTTGAAATAAAAAGTCAACTTGCTATTTTGTGAAATGAATTAGTTGGTTTATTCTTTTTATGGCTTGGCTACTTTTTAGATTTACCATGGTAAGTTTTACTTGGCCAAGAATCATCCAACAAAATAATCTCACTTGTCATGCTTATGTCACCATGGTTGTGTCATCTTTTTACACTTGTCTTTCCTTTGTGGTGTAATGACGTCATCATCCACTAACCTCTTTGATTAACCCTTAATTACTTGGCTAATGACCGCTTATCTGTTATACGGTTCGCTTAACTTTCATTCTCGTTCGTCGTTTGAGGGATCATATCCGGGATTTTTATTACTTGCGTTCCCCTAACCTTTCTCAATATTTTATATTCCTTTTATGATCCTCTCTTATAATCCTTGAATTAAAATCCTTTTAATCATGTTACCTTATACTCAATTCTGTCGGTATCTGGAGGATTTTCGGGAAAAATCAAAGTGTTCGGATTTGGATTCAGACGATCTTTACATACACTTATATACTTTATGGAATACTAATATGATCTTAGAATTTCCATAACAGTACTCCTATATAGCGTGGTCTGATAATTTTCCTTAATCAGCATCATCAGCAAAAGTTACTATTCATCAGGGTTTAAAAAATTCCAAAATTTGGGGTTATTACAGTCTCCCCTCCTTAAAAGGATTCCGTCTCGGAATCAGATAGAAAATGAATATGGATACTTTCTTAGCGGTGCACTTTCTAACTCTCAAGTTAATTTTTTTCCACATTGTGGTTCTACCACCAAACTCTGACTAGTTTGATAACCCTTCTCCTAAGCACTTGTTCCTTTTTGATCTATAACCCTTCCTGGTTACTCCATATAGGTTACGACTAGTTGCATGTCTATGCGCTCATATGCCCCTATTTGTCTGACATCCGGATTACACTTCCTTAACATTGATACGTGGAATATGTTATGAACTTGCTGCAGGTTCGGGGGTAGGGCTAGCTCATATGCTAACTTCCCAATACGTCTTAATATCTCCAAGGGTCCAACAAATTGTGGACTTAGCTTTCCTTTCTTTCCGGACCACATCAATCCTTTTCAAGGGAATACCTTTAACAGCACTAGATCCCCTATTTCATACTCTTTGTCCTCTCGTGTCAAATCATCATACTTCTTATGTCCATCTTGGGCTACTACCAGCCGTCCTCTGATTAGATCTATTATATCCTTGGTCCTTTGGACCACTGCTGGTCTGAGCATCTTGCGCTCTACAACTTCATCCTAACATAAGGGAGATCGACTTTGTCTTCCCTCAAGGATCTCATAAGGTGACATCTCGATACTTGACATACGATCTATTGTCGTGAGAAAACTCAATCCGCATTAAGTGATTATTCCAAATTCTTTCAAGTCTATTGCACAGACTCTCATCATAGCTTCTAGCATTATAGCTTTTGCTTCTCAATACCCACTCTTTTCTAGTTCGTAATCGTTACTATCTTCCGTACCTAATATTATACTGGTTACACTTTTGCTCGTTAGCGTTCTATGACCTTTTAATAACCGCGTCAACCTTAGTATCACGAACGCGTTAGATTCGGAATACCACCGTACTAATACCACTTCATCTCTAGCTGCTTCCATCTTCCAAAGTTTCATCAATCATATAGAAGTAAAAGAATTTATTGAGAGATCACTATGATCATGAACACTTGTTCTATTGCATAGTTAGTACAGAAGGTGGCCAGCCTTTAGTATCTGACAAGCAATTAAACAACATGTGGTATCCTACTAGGCTTCTATCACACAGATAGATAGTCATTCAGCAATACCTCCCCTTCTGGAAGGGTTGTTCCTCTCAGCTTATACAAAATGAAAAGGAGAGAAAAGAACGAATTGAAGAGAATTGTATATGAAAAAAAATATTGCCACAAAATATCTGGCTTGGAATCTACGTCTGAACTATAGAGGTTTGTCATAGGAGAAAAAAACATACACACACACACATATATATATATATATATCAATATCAAAGTATTATAGCATCGCAATTCACGTGCCTGAATATCTACTATTCTGTCCATCGTTCTATGGACCCATGCCCTTGCTCGAGCTTATAAACAATCACCTTTGAAACTCCCTCGACAGCGAAAATCGAATCTGGGATTTCATTCTAGACATCATCATTACTAGAATCCATTGTTATACCACAACCTTCTTCGTATAGTAATACTACTCTTTATCGATAAGAAGGAATAAATATATCATAGGTAGATAATCGACTTAATTAGTCTATCAATGATGACTTATATATCACCACGACCCGATTAGTGGTACTCAATCTCAACATCCATTCCTATACAACTCTCACGGTTGTAATCAGCTCCTTACTCGCAGAATCAATGCTGCATTACTATGGTCCACCGTTGACCTACTGTAATCATTCGTTTTCCTTGGAATCTTAATAGCTAACCATACGGAGTCCATACCTGTCGTATCGAATTCTTCTAAGGAGGTAACATGATCACCGTTCATAAATCATGAAGAACACTCCTGAACTTGACGTACATATGACATGAAGCAGATAAAATTTCAGAAGAGTTTCAATGAAAGCAACGATGACAGGTTAATACCATTATTAACCATATATCTTTATTAGGAGATATGAAGCTCAAAGGTTCATTTAGTCCTTTCGTAACATGGTCCTGGCTTATTCTCTAGATAGGACCTTCTAAGATAGATAGCCCGCTCACGGCAATTATAGGAATTAAATCTTTACCAAACTACTATTACGGTTGAGTATCGCACAATCATCAGAAGGAATGTCAATCTTTCACACCATAATATAATCTTCACGGCTTTAACCATCATCATTGTATTCCTCTGGCACGAGCGCCTATAATTGCTCTCCTACACTTATAGTGTCGGCCATCTTTGGCCTTTCCTGATCGTAAAATTTCCTTACAATCAATGTCATTTTAACCACCTCCAACTAAATTTTCTACCTCATTTAAATCACTGCTTATGTGAAAATGCTTTTCTTCAGTCCTGGTGAGAAAAAAAATCACCATTTTTCCATAAGTCATTGCCTTAGTCTTTAGATGTTAACATTGTCATGACTGACTCTCGGTTATACTTAGGACATCTTTTATCTTAGGACCTAATTCCCTTAAAATAATTTCGAACTTTACTGGTTCGATCCATACTTTCTCATGGTTTAACACGTGCCCCACTTGGCATTATTATTACATCATATTTCCTTTACCAAAGTTTCTATTTGTAAAAACTTAAACATCACCACTCTTTTTGTAGCTTCTCCAAGGTTATACTTAAATCATTCCTCATGTACTCCCTAGGTGCAGGGCATATCAAGACACCATTTACTGATACTGAAACCATTGTTAATATACTTCTGAAAAATTTCTCCACTGATCCTTAAAGGTTGGTGTTACCTTAATCCTTTCCACTTCATACTGTCAAAACTCATATTATCCCTATTAAGGGCGAAATGCCAACCTGTATGCATTCCCCCATGGTTCATCTCAAGTTATCGCGGTTCCATCCATATTTCTACCTTTAAAAAGGTACTTGTATCCTTTCATAGGTAAATCAAGTTATATATCCCTGATAAGGGTATCTTATTAAATCATTCTCACCTCGATAGTCTATGCCAAATTTCACAATAACATTCTTATTCAAACTGAGGTCAATCCATATGGCCTCCAGAAGATAACAATGGTTATCCGCTTTTCTTGCCTGATTTAGTAATGATAACAGGGATGTTCTAGAAGATATTGGTCGTGTTTAACGTGAACTTTTTAGTTCTAACTACTCATTTACCTCTTTTATTTACATCAACAGTCATCTCAACGTTGGGATATCTTTTATACCCGACGTCCCCCTTTTTGGGTATCAATTCACATGCGTTACTTACACTTCACATTCTTGAAGGTCACTTCCTTCATCCAATTTCCTAATTTCTTACTTTCTTGTCTCCTCAGTCTATCCGCGTCTCATTATTTATCCTTCGAACTATCTCAAGGTTTTCTCGAATCCTCCAACTTCAAGGGGATAAAATATATGTATCGCTTACGCCTTCAAACCTTGACTTTATCTTATGATCAGTCACCATCGCGCTGATGATGACACATTTTCTATATTTATTGTTAGGGTTTCTTAGGGTTTCACATACCTAACTCCCTTATCGCTTCTCAACTCTATTTCCTTTATATCCCTTTATACTCCTTCCCCTTTCAGTCTTTTATTTTTGTTTATATTAAAACCATTTCATGAACCAACACAACATAAGCATTGATTTCAAACATCCCGTCATTCTGGATTTGTGTCCTTTAGACGAACCTTGACGACTTTCACAACCTAGATTCATGATTCATCATACTTTTCCGCCTCTGGTCTGGCTCTAAAACTTCTACACTATTTCTCTATCTTCCTTAGCCTTCCACCAGCGGGTGGCCTCTCTCTTAGGAAGGTAAGTAGCAAAAATAGTGTTTTGTACTTCATCAATCATTTAGAATCTCAAATAATTCCTCTATTTCCTTTAGCCAGACTCTTTCCTCGACTGGGTTAACTTATTCCTTGGAACTCTGAGAGCTTAGCGACTTAAAGGTCTCGAAAGAATTTTCCACCGCACTGTTTCCTCAGGGTGGTGTTTGGGGATAATAGTCTAAGTTCTGTTTAGACAGGTCCATGAATTGCCGTATAGGAGTACCGTCTCGGGTCTCCTTTCCTTACTCAACTTTTATTTCCTTAGTATGAACGTTCCCTCCTCCTCCCCATAATCGGGGTTATTTTATACGTTAAGATCCTTGTTTTCTACTTCATCATGTTATGGGTTCCTTCTATCTTGATGATGACCTCCCTGACCATCATATTCAGGGTTTGCCCTAAATCTTATTCCTCGTACTATGGCTTTCATCTAAGATCCCGTCCTTAAGCTTTTGAACATTTGGAACCCAACTTCTGTAGGAATACCTCATTATTCCCTTATCATCTTTCTCGGTATTAATCTTTTCTCTATTCATTGGCTTTCTGCCTTCATTCATCACTTTTTCTTGGCACAATATTATCTTTTCCAATAATTCGGGCTGCATTACAATCTGAAACAGCTTTTCAGTACCGGCTCCGATTACCTTCACTTTTATTTCCATTTTCTCAAAATCTCTTATCAACTTTCCCAAAGACATTATCATCTTGAGTCTCTCATTTCTACTAAGAGCGTTAGCCACCATATTGGATTTCCCTGGATGATAAAGAATCTCATAATCGTAATCCTTGATTAGCTCTAACCACCTCCTCTGGCACATATTGAGCTTACGTGGAAATATACTTGAGCTTTTATGGTTTGTGTAAATCTTGCACTTCTATCCATACAAGTAGTGCCTCCAATCTTAAGGGCAAAACTATTGCCACGAGCCCAAGCTCATGGGTGGGGATATCGAATTTTATATTCCCTTAATTGTCTTGACGCGTACGCGATTACCTTGTTGTGCTGTATAAGAAGCACCCTAATTCCTTATGCGAAGCGTAACTACACATCATAAATTTCCTTTTCCATCCGGCAACGCCAACATAGGGGCCGTCACCAATCTTTGCTTCAGTTCTTAAAAGTTGTTCTCATATTTTTCTGTTCATTCGAACTTCTCAGTCTTACGAGTAAGCCGCGTTAAAGGGGCTACTATCTTTACAAACTTGAATGACCCTCCGGTAGTGACCGGCCAATCCTACCTCTGGTAGTCGCCCTAACCGTGGTCATCAATTCCTCAGTGGTCCTTTATTCATTCTTGTCAGGATCCTCCACGGGATCCTCCTCAGCAACAATCCCTTCTAGGACAACATCCTCAACCGCTACATCCTCAATATGAACATCATCCGGTTCCGCGTTAGGACGCTCTATCGGATCCACAATCTGATCTCCAATAAGTAATAAAACATCATCATGTTGTTGCTCCTCAACCTCAGGGTTTGGAGTCCCGCTACCATATACAATAGCGAACTACGCTTCTATCACGATATTTATAAGGGTTCACATAAGGGTTTTAACTGTCAGTACTACGTTAGGTAGTCCGACTATGAACTTGGCAAGAGTTCTTATTATCTTAGTGAACTTATCATTTTAATGACGCATCATCTTTGAGGTTTATAACGCTTTGCTCTGATACCATTTCTGTAACACCCCCAAATCCGGGGTCAGAGATCCGGGTTGTAACGAGTTCCATTTTCCTTAACAACACTTAATCTTAATAAACAACCAACTATTGCGCACTGTGACCCCATAATATACACACACTCCACAAGTTATAGTCTCAGAGATGAATACCAAAAATAACACAAGTCATTTTATTCCACAATTATAAACCATTACACCTTAAAAGGGTTTCTGAATAAATTTAAATATTCTTTGCCATTATTACAATTCATAAATATACATAAGTCTGGTACATCAAAAGTTGAAAGCCTAGCCTATTGGTAGTTCCTACCTCAGCTACAACGGCATCAACGCCTACAAGAAACTGCGAAACGTTTCCTATCCGCTAACGAATTGGGAGTTTGGTCCTGTTCATCTTGTCTATCTGTTGTTGTGTGATGAAAAAAGAAAGCAAAGGTGAGCAACAAGCCCACTGAAATAATATGTATAATAATTAACAATATATGAGCATTCTCATAGTACTCATGAAAGTCTTGGTCAACCAGAATTGAACCAAGTTTGATATCGTAACGCGACCACATCGCAAAATATTCAGTATATATGTGTATATATATACTTTTCAAAATCTTGGAAGTCCTCTTCCATGCATAATATACACAGAGTTCCAGTTTATAACTGTATAAAAATATCGTTGCAAGGTGATCTCATATATCTAATCTTGTCTCAACATTTTTCTGAAAATCTTTGTCATGCATAAGATAATCATTAACCAGATATAAGTTGAAAAGATGAAGTTACGAGACACTCCAATATACTTATATCATTTCTGAATACTACTTGAACTACCACCGTTCAAGGTATAATCAGTTTCAAAAGTTCATCACATAGATGAGACTACAAGATAAGACTTGAATAGATTCAATCTTTAAAATATCATTTGAAAGAATGAAGTTACGAGATACTTCATTAAGTCCCGATATATATATACACCTATATATATACATTTCATACACCCTTCTGCTATGGAAGTATAAGCAGAGTTGTCATTTCTAAGAATTTTGGAAAGAAGAAACTTTGGCATAAACCTGATATCTTGCTGATCAGGCAAAGATACCAATTAAGTAACCTTTTCTACTGTAGATGGATGAATTCCTCGCCGGTCATCACCCTGCCGCATTAGGAACTCGCGCTAGACCGTTACCCGGCCACTCATGCGTGGATGGACATTCACCCAGCCTCTTACACTTTCATAGACCGTACCCCGGCCTGTCGCTTATGCCGACTCAATTAGATGGACTTACTTCCCGAACGTTAGGCAAGTAATCAAATTCTTTTATCAAAACCGCAACCTCATTGCGAATATAAAATACACCACAGAGCCGGATCCCTCAGATTTTTAAGCGAGTATTTAAATCCCCTTCGAAAGGGAGATCTTAAATTTGAAAACGAGTTTTGGGATCCGCTCTAACTTTTAAAATCATTTTGAAGAATCGAAAACATTTTAAAGAATGTTTTGAGTAATGATGATTTAATAAAATAAATCAATCCCGATATATTAGAAAATATCTGAATATTATTATTTAAATAATATTCCCATAAGGATAATCGTTATAAAAATAATTGAAGTAGAAGTTTTAAAACTCCTACTTGAAATGAATAATAAATAACCAAAGATATACTTATACGAAAGTACGATCTTTATTTGAATAATCGAAAATAAGTTTGATTATTATTCAAACTATCAAATATACCTTATTTGATTAATAGTTATAGAAAACTATATATATAAATAAATAAATAAATATATATATATATATATATTATACTCGGGAACATCGACTCCTGGTTTAGAAAAATGTTCACCTTCGGGTCCCCTATACTAAGGGTAGACGCAACTACTGCTTATCTCTAGCATAGGTATTATGCAGCTTATAAGCATTTGAATTGATAATAGAATATCAAGATTTCATAACATGCATATATATATACCATATCAACATGCTCCAATATATCGCAAGATTTGCTAATAACAGTCATGCACTTATCTCAAGATAATGCATCAATATATTTACATCACAGCAACAGTATAACGGGTAGAAAACTTGCCTGAGCGTTCCGGGGTAGACTTAAGCTTAGAGTGGGTCCGGTAATCTATGAACAACAACATAAGCTGGAATGAGACCACGATCGCTTAAGAAACTAGTCAAAACTCACTCATACCCTAACGGTCGCTTATACGCTTAACGATTTGCGTTAATTGCTCGCGTACCCACGGCTCCACTAATTTTAATAAATTAACCGTTACGAATTTTAAGGCGACTCTTTTGTGAATACTCTACCAACTTCCTAACCCACCTTACACTATTGTTTAAAACTCCAATTAGTCATTTAAGGACCTTAACCAAGGTTTCAAAGTAAAGCGAGGGGTAATGGTACGTTCGCGAAACGCCGTTACTTAAAATAGTCGTTTCTCCTAAACCGTATATCGGAACCAAGCGAACCACATATCAAAACGAAGCTTACAACACGCTCTATCTAAAAATGGCAAAGTTACAGATTGGTTATTGGGCTTTCTGTACTGAACACTAAGAACAAGCAGTTGAATAAAAACGGGCATTACGACGGCTATGTTTACGCGATTACCATGTTTTAAACCACTCTAAACAACCACAATTCAACTCACAACCACCAATACAACCAAATTTCACCCAAACCTTACTACATCAGTCCCAAACCTCAAGATTTTCTAATTCATTCAACCACAAACATGAACTACTAACTATACTTAAGTTTCATTAACTATAACAAGATTCCACATCCAAATCACTACAATTCCAATCCAAACTTTAAACACACAAGTATCATGCTTCTCATTTACTATAACAATCAAAACCATTCCTAATACTCAAAAGTAAATCTAGGGTTTGAAGTTTTATACCTTCTTGAAGTTTTAATCAATGAAAGATCCTTGGAATGCCCATGGAAGCCTTGATCTATGCTTAAGCTACCTTGTCCTTACAATTAAAATCAAGAATCAAAAGTTTGTTCTTGAGAGTTACTATTCACCCTAAACTAAAATGATTTATTAGAGATAGAAAACCTTGGATTCAAGCACTTAAACTACTTGCTCTTCTTAGTTATAAAATATAGGAGCTATAGAGACTAACCTCTTGATTTATGATGGAGTGAAGCTTGAGTTTTGATTTTCTTCTTCTTGAAATGGGGGGGGGGGGAGGCCGAGAGCTTCTTGCTCTTGAAATAAAAAGTCAACTTGCTATTTTGTGAAATGAATTAGTTGGTTTATTCTTTTTATGGTTTGGCTACTTTTTAGATTTACCATGGTAAGTTTTACTTGGCCAAGAATCATCCAACAAAATAATCTCACTTGTCATGCTTATGTCACCATGGTTGTGTCATCTTTTTACACTTGTCTTTCCTTTATGGTGTGATGACATCATCATCCACTAACCTCTTTGATTAACCCTTAATTACTTGGCTAATGACCGCTTATCTGTTATACGGTTCGCTTAACTTTCGTTCTCGTTCGTCGGTTGAGGGATCATATCCGGGATTCTTATTACTTGGGTTCCCCTAACCTTTCTCAATATTTTATATTCCTTTTATGATCCTCTCTTATAATCTTTGAATTAAAATCCTTTTAATCATGTTACCTTATACTCAATTATGTCGGTATCTGGTGGATTTTCGAGAAAAATCAAAGTGTTCGGATTTGGATTCAGACGATCTTTACATACACTTATATACTTTATGGAATGCTAATACGACCTTAGAATTTCCATAACAGTACTCCTATATAGTGTGGTCTGATAATTTTCCTTAATCAGCATCATCAGAAAAAGTTACTATTCATCAGGGTTTCAAAAATTCCAAAAATTGGGGTTATTGTTGGATTTTTAACGCAGCGTGGGCATGGCAAAACACTTTTACACATACAAAATCCAAATAAAAGCATATAAATCGTGAATAAAAATTCGAGGGATCGAATCTAACCTTTTAAAATAATTCGGAGATAACGATCAGAGATCCTTAGCAGTTGCTCCTCAAGTGTGAAGCATTCCACCGGTATCCACCAAGAAAACAATGTTAAGGAGGAGGAAGGAGGTGGAGAGAATTGGGTTTTCCAAACTTTTTGGGTTTTCGGGTTCGATGTGGGTTGGAATAAAATAGGGTCTATAATAGTGTATTTATAGGCAAAATTTTCAGCTGAAATTTTCCCATAAATATTATTATTATCCCATTTATTATTCTCATTAATAATTAAAACACCTTTTAATCATTAATCATTTTTCTAAACACTTTAGAAATAATTCTCTCTCTTGATTTAATTTCCAAAAATTAAATCCTTTAATTAATAATATTAAGAACTTTTCTTAATTAATTTATAATCAATTAAATCTCATTTAATCAATTATTAAATTTGCCAATTAATTATTTATTTCATAAATAAATAATTATTAGCCATTATTAATTAATTCCTCCACCATTAAATCATTCTCTTTTTATGGTGTGACCCTGTAGGTTCAATATTAAGCCGGTAGTAGAAATAAATAATAAAAAAACTATTTTATCATTATTTATATAAATTCTCTAATTTATTAAATATGATTAATTAATTAATCACATTTATTCTACATCGTGAGGGATATTTCTCAGCTTATCGCGACTATCCGGATAATATGAATTCACTGCTTAGAATACCAAGAACCTATTCAGTGAATAGTTACCGTACAATAAACTCCTTCTACCCTACAATGTCCCGATTAAATACAAGGCATGGATCTCGTGTCAAGCCTATCTAATTCAATCACTTTGCTTACCATTTACTATGCGTAGTTCTATGCAAATTAGAAACTCCTTTCTAATTTCATTCACTCTGGCCAGAGATTCCTGAACTAGCATAAGTGGATCAGCCTTGAACATTCACTTCCTTCACTGGAAGAGGTAGATCCTTTATTGATCATACACTATCTTCGTGTACATATTCCTATACCCAGAAGAGCCCTAATAATTGTCCCTGGAGACTAAGAACTAAACCAAAGCATAGTTCAGTGTACACAAGATGACTATGATGACCTCAAGTCTAAGGATACTTGTACAACTATCACTAAGCGAACAACTGCTGACACATGAGTGAACTCCATCAGTTGTTCAGCTGGGCGAGTCATGTTCAGTGAACTTATTCCATAATAAGCACCTACATACTAGCCATAGTGTCACCACACAAATGTCTATGAGAACAGACATCCTTCATAATGAAGCAAACATAGTATGTACCGATCTTTGCGGATTATTAATTACCAGTTAGTAATCCTATGACCAGGAACTATTTAAGTTTAGAGTTATCATCTTTTTAGGTCTCACTATTATGATCTCATCATAATCCATAAAAAGCTTTACTCTAAACTATGGTATATCTTATTTAAACACTTAAATAGATAAAGCCCGTAATAAAAACAAAACAAGTCTTTATTAATATCAATGAAATCAAAACAGATTACATAAAAGTTATTCCTAAATCCTAATACATGATTGGACTTAGGACATATTCCTTTCAATCTCCCACTTGTACTAAAGCCAATCACTCTGGTATCTAATACCCATCTTGTCTTTATGACAATCAAAGTGACTTTCATAAAGTAGCTTTGTGACTGGGTCTGCTATGTTGTTATGTGTGTCAACTCTATTTCAATACAATACAAGAAATGTTACCGCGCTCCCACTAACCCTTTTGTAGACGCATGGTTCATCTTCGTTTTTGATAAAATCAAACTCTTTGATTGTCTCATCAAAACGAATGTTCCATCTTTCGAGAAGCCTGCTTTAAACCATATATGGTTCGCAGCAGCTTACACACTAGGTTTTCATTTCTCTTGGAAAGAAAACCATCTGGCTAATTGCCAGATCTCATAGTCGTAGTAAGCAACATTCGCAAGCAAAATCCGAACTGATTTTAACAGGGCTACAGGTAAAAGGTTTCATCAAAGTCAATCCATTGCCTTTGTTTGAATTCTTTTGCCACAAGCCTGGCCTTAAAGGTCTCCACCTGGCCATCTGCTCTAATCATTCTTTTGTATCCAGTATACATAGATTTCTTTCCGGATTTCATGGCACTATGCCATTTCTCTGAGTCAACACTACTCATAGCCTCATTATAGGTCACAGGGTCGTCATCATCAATGATCGACAACTCATTGTCATTCTCAATGACAAGGCCATAATACCTCTCAGGTTGGCGAGACACTCTCCCTGATCTATGAATGGGTTGTTCCACAAAAGGTTGTTCAGTCAGAACAGGTGTTTCCACTTGATCCGTAGTAGTTTGTGCTTCTTGAACTTCATCAAGTTCAATTTTGCTCCCACTGTTTCCTTCAAGGATAAACTCCTTTTCCAAGAAGGTAGCATGTCTGGATACAAACACCCGATGATCGGTGTAAAAGTAATACCCTAAAGTCTCTTTAGGATATCCCACAAAACTACATTTTACGGATCGATATTCCAGCTTATTTGGGTCAACTTACTTGACATAAGCTGGACATCCCCAAATCTTAACGTGTTTAAGACTCGGTTTCCTTTCTTTCCATATCTCATACGGAGTTTGAGGAACAGATTTTGAAAGCACCTTATTCAGTAAATATGCTGAGGTTTCCAATGCATAACCCCATAGGAATACTGGAAGATTTGCATAGCTCATCATGGACCGAACTATGTCTAACAAAGTTCGATTTTTCCTTTCAGATACCAATCTGGAGGCGTCCACTGGGAGACTATACCATTTACATTGAGTTAATCCAAAAACTCTCCGTTCAAATATTCACCACCTCGATCTAATCGAAGAGTTATAATACTATGTTTGGTTGTTTCTCCACTTCATACTTATATACTTTGAACTTTTCAAAGGCCTCAGACTTGTGTTTCATCAAACACATATCCGAATCTAGATCTATCATCTATGAAAGTAATGAAGTATGAAAATCCACCCATGGCTTGCTTAGACATTGGTCCACATACATCTGTGTGTACCATTCCTAGCAAATTTGCAGTCCTCTCTCCATGTCTACTAAATGGAGACTGCAGTGCCACAATGAAGTGAGATTTTCATCATCCCTTTTCTTTTATTAGTTTGTTCAATCTGAAGTAAATTATGTCACATTTATACAGACCATTATTTAAAGTACCACGTCCATAAAGAATATTATCTCTAAGAATAAAACATTCATTATTCTCAATAATAAATGAAAATCCAGCCAAGTCTAACATGGGAATAATATTCCTCACAATTGAGGGAACAAAATAACAATTATTTCAAACAATAGTCTTGCCCGTAGGCATATGTAAATGAAATGATTCTACATCTTCAGCAGCAACTCTTGCTCCATTTCCCATCAGTAGAATCACCTCCTCTTCCTCAAGAGTCCTACTTCTCCTTGGTCCCTGCAATAAATTGCAGATTTGAGAACCACAGGCGGTATCTAATACCCAAGTAGAAATTTGATTTAATGACATATTCACTTCTATCATGAACATACCTGAATCAGAAGCGGTAGTCTCACTACCCTTCTTCTTCTTCAATTCTGCAAGGTAAACCTTGCAGTTACTCTTCCAGTGCCCCACCTTGTTACAGTGAAAGCAAATAACTTTGCTCTTGGGGTCTTCAGCTTTTGGTGGAACCGGCGTTTTCTCACCTACTTTCTTCTTCTTGGAAGGGTTCCTCTTCCTTTTCTTAGGATTGGAACCTTCACCAATTAGAAGAACAGAACTTTTCTTAGGGGGAAAATTCGATTCTGCAGTCTTCAACATGTTGTGGAGTTCAGGCAGGCTGACATCCAACTTATTCATGTGAAAGTTTATAACAAACTGCGAGAACGAACTCGGAAGCGATTGCAAGACCAAGTCTTGTCTCAACTCCCCATCCATGGCAAAACCAAGTTGTCGAAGACGTTCAATCAAATTGATCATCTTAAGTACATGGTCATTCACAGATGATCCCTCAGACATCCTACAACCGAACAACTCCTTCGATATCTCATATCGAGCTGTCATCCCTGCCACATCATACAACTCTTGTAGATGCATGAGGATAGTGTGAGCATCCATATGCTCATGTTGCTTCTGTAGCTCAATGTTCATGGAAGCTAGCATGATGCATTGAGCAATATTTGCATCATCTATCCACTTACGATACACAACATGTTCATCATTATGTGCATCACTAGCAGGTTCAGTAGGCTTAGGTGAGTCAATCACATATTCCAGCTTCTCAATCCTGAGAACAATTCTCAAGTTTCGAAGCCAGTCAGCATAATTAGGACCAGTCAATTTGTGAGCATCTAGTATGCTCCTGAGTGATAGTGCAGAAGATATAACGTACAAAGTAAATCTGTAAAAGATAAACACATAACAACACTTAGCAAATATTCAATTTCATTTCAAAATACTATATGAATCGGGTCTTTATTCATAAGTGGCTCCCACTAGTTTTCCTAATTTATTCAACCCCCTACGTGAAAAATTAAGCATTCATAATGCTAGTGGGAATAGGGATCCTACATTCCATTACACAACTCCGGCTGTAGCACGAACCGCCATGTAATGTTCAATAGGTAGACAACTCTTGTCAATTACATCTCATGTTATTCACTAATCAAACTTTAGCCTCTTGAATAATTGAGTCTCGGTTGTAGCACGACAAACTCAATATTCTAAGTCAAGTCTAACCCAACATTCCATACAGATGAATCAGTCCCCAAAGGCCCACGGCTGTAGTACGTACCGACCTTTAGATTCTTATTCAATGTACACATCTCTATGTAATAGACAAGTATTTCTTATTTCGAAATCAAAGCCCTCGGCTGTAGCACGAACCGACAATGATTCAAAAATAAGAACTACTTTTCTATCATGTTGGAAGGCTATGACCGACACAAGCCCGTTGTATCATTGGCCAATTACTACTTGATATTATTTAATTTTAGAGGGATTATATTACGTTACAATCATAATCATATTATAAAGAAATTCTTCCTTTTAAATTAAATATTTCAAATCAATAATCAATAATCAGATGATTCCCAGATCGGGTGGAGCATTGTCAAGAGGCTTCACTTAATAACCCTTTCTTACAGATAGAAATCTGTTGTTGACAGAATCATCCTTTCTCTCATATCGAAAATTCATATTCAATTACGTGTTTCACAAACACAAGAATCTCATGATTGTATTCATAATATTGTTATTAAGGTTATGAAACAATTTCACTATACTAGGTTGTCTAACAAACGCATTATGTTCATTTAAGTTCACCTAAATCTATCATCGCATGATAAACTAAGCATATATCACATATATAAACGTGAATAAACATCAAGGTAGGCATGTTACATCATCTAGCATATTGGTCTAAGCATTATACATCTCTATGTATCACATGAAGCATTTAAAATCAATTCAAACGATCAAAAATAGCTTTAAAACACTTCATGGAATATAAAAAGTTCAAAACTTTTATATAAACTAAAATTGATCACTCCATTAGATCCGTCTCGAAAAAACGAATCCAACGGTATATTGCACGCCCAAAACGGAGTTACGAAACTCCCAGAAAATCAATTTTAATATAAACAGTCGGGCTGTAACGCATTACAGGAACGCGTTACAAACCCTGTAACGCATTCCGGTGATGCGTTACAAGGGTGTAACGCATTCCGTGAATGCGCCACAGGTGTGTAATGCATTCCCGGAATGCGTGACACCCCTATTTTTTTTTTTCTGCAGCAGCCGCCGTACCTGGCTCGAACTCCGTGCATGTCAGACCTGACAGCCAACACACAGACAAGAACAGCAGATGCAAAACAGCAGATATACATATATATAAACATACTTACAATTCATATATATATATTTGATTTATTTAATTACAAATTTAATTGCAACAACTTCAAAAATTCATAATAAAAAATCTATACATCATAAAATTATGAAAAAAATACCCAGACGATCTATAACACTTGTAGAACCCACATCAATATTCAAAATTATTCTGAGAAACGATTTCTCATCAGACAAAATTAATCCATAATATAACTTGTAAAAATCATAATTAATTCATACAAGCACATAAAATTCTGAAATTTTTACCACAGATCTATATGCATACAACCTATGCTCTGATACCATTGTTGGATTTTTAACGCAGCGGGGGCATGGCAAAACACTTTTACACATACAAAATCCAAATAAAAGCATATAAATCGTGAATAAAAATTCGAGGGATCGAATATAAACTTTTAAATTAATTCGGAGACAACGATCAGAGATCCTTAGCAGTTGCTCCTCAAGTGTGAAGCACTCCACCGGTATCCACCAAGAAAACGATGTTAAGGAGGAGGAAGGAGGTGGAGAGAATTGGGTTTTCCAAACTTTTTGGGTTTTCGGGTTCGATGTGGGTTGGAATAAAATAGGGTCTATAATAGTGTATTTATAGGTAAAATTTTCAGCTGAAATTTTCCCATAAATATTATTATTATTATCCCATTTATTATTCTCATTAATAATTAAAACACCTTTTAATCATTAATCCTTTTTCTAAATACTTTAGAAATAATTCTCTCTCTTGATTTAATTTCCAAAAATTAAATCCTTTAATTAATAATATTAAGAACTTTTCTTAATTAATTTATAATCAATTAAATCTCATTTAATCAATTATTAAATTTTCCAATTAATTATTTATTTCATAAATAAATAATTATTAGCCATTATTAATTAATTCCTCCACCATTAAATCATTCTCTTTTTATGGTGTGACCCTGTAGGTTCAATATTAAACCGGTAGTAGAAATAAATAATAATAAAACTATTTTATCATTATTTATATAAATTCTCTAATTTATTAAATATGATTAATTAATTAATCACATTTATTCTACATCGTGAGGGATACTTCTCAGCATATCGCGACTATCCGGATAATATGAATTCACTGCTTAGAATACCAAGAACCTATTCAGTGAATAGTTACCATACAATAAACTCCTTCTACCCTACAATGTCCCGATTAAATACAAGGCATGGATCTCGTGTAAAGCCTATCTAATTCAATCACTTTGCTTACCATTTACTATGCGTAGTTCTATGCAAATTAGAAACTCCTTTCTAATTTCATTCACTCTGGCCAGAGATTCCTGAACTAGCATAAGTGGATCGGCCTTGAACATTCGCTTTCTTCACTGGAAGGGGTAGATCCTTTATTGATCATACACTATCTTCGTGTACAAATTCCTATACCCAGAAGAGCCCTAATAATTGTCCCTGGAGACTAAGAACTAAACCAAAGCATAGTTCAGTGTACACAAGATGACTATGATGACCTCAAGTCTAAGGATACTTGTACAACTATCACTAAGCGAACAACTGCTGACACGTGAGTGAACTCCATCAGTTGTTCAGCTGGGCGAGTCATGTTCAGTGAACTTATTCCATAATAAGCACCTACATACTAGCTATAGTGTCACCACACAAATGTCTATGAGAACAGACATCCTTCATAATGAAGCAAGCATAGTATGTACCGATCTTTGCGGATTATTAATTACCAGTTAGTAATCCTATGACCAGGAACTATTTAAGTTTAGAGTTATCATCTTTTTTAGGTCTCACTATTATGATCTCATCATAATCCATAAAAAGCTTTACTCTAAACTATGGTATATCTTATTTAAACACTTAAATAGATAAAGCTCGTAATAAAAACAAAACAAGTCTTTATTAATATCAATGAAATCAAAACAGATTACATAAAAGTTATTCCTAAATCCTAATACATGATTGGACTTAGGACATATTGCTTTCAGTTATTACAATCATCACTAAATACGACATCGCTACACTAACATCAATATCACAAATTAATCGGAAAAATCATCTAAGGGATCATGTTATTATGCAAATGCATGAAACTACATGAACAAACCATCATAAAAACTACCAAAAATAAAAAAACTGCATGGCAAAATATGCAACTATATGCACTAAACTATCATGAATATGCAAACTATATGCGACTCACACAAAACATATTCCTTCAACTACTACCCCCAAACTTAAAATATTCAATATCCTCAGTGAAGGTAATAGTAAGGAATCAGGCATACCTACTCCGAATCAGGATCATCACCCTCAATGGGTGGAGTGTTAGGCGTGTCTGGAGGTGGATACACGGAGTCTTCACCAAATACTGGCCACTGGATGTCAAAACTGGTGGCTCTGAATGCAGTCCCAAGTGTCTGGGTGAGATCACGTACAAACCTGCTATGGATGTCGTGCATCGCATCCATCCTCCTCACTAGACGCCTATACTGCGTCAAACTCAAACCAGCTCCAGCATCAGCTCCAGCCTCCTCCTGCTCCTGCTGCAAAGGACCAGCCTCCTCTCCCAACTGAGCTCTCCATGCTGCCTTTCTTGCCTGCTGGGTCCCACCAGCAAAAGTCTAATCCGCTGGTCTATAACCTGAAATATGATCATATGAATAACCAAGCCCCATAGGATCGGGCTTGCCACCATACTACTCAGTCATGTTCAACAACGTAGAACTGTAGATATGATCATTGGGAAGCTGTAGCTACTCATGTGCGGGCCACTGAACATCAACTGCCTCGCACAGCTTCGTCACAACGGACGCATAGGGTATAGAACCCGTAGTACCTCCTCTCAAGAACCTCAAAATCTCCTGATATATAACCATCCTCAAAGCAATATAATCGCCCTGAAGAATACCCCACAACAGACGAGCACTGTAATAACCCCAAAATTTTGGACTTTTTGTAACCCTTTTGAATAGTGATTTTGCTGATTATGCTGAATAAGAAAACTTTTCATACCACACTTTGTAGGGGTTCTTTTATTGTTATTCTGAGATCTTATTAGTACTCTATATGGTATATAAGTGTATGTAAAGATCGTCAGAATCCAAATTCGAACACTTTCATTTTTCCCGAAAATCCACCACATACCGAAAGAATTGAGTATAAGGTAACAGGATAAAAAGGATTTAAATTCAAGGATTATAAGAGAGGATCATAAAAGGAATATAATGTATTGAGAAAGGTTAAGGGAACCCAAGTAATAAGATCCCGGGTATGATCCCTCAAACGATAAACAAAAATGAAAGTTAAGCGAACAGTATAACAGATCAGCGATCATTAGCCAAGTAATTAGGAGTTAATCAAAGAGGTTAGTGATTATGATGTCATCACACCAACAAGAAGAAGACAAGTGTGGGAAGATGACATAAGAGGATGACATAAGCATGACACAATGGGAAGGAATTGTTGGTTGATTATAAGCCACACAAATTTTACCATGGTAAAAGGTTAATTAACAACAAAAACAAAGCAACCAAGCAAACACATTCATTTCTCTTCCCCCCATCTCCTTGCTTACGGTTTTTTGAAGAAAAACAAGAAGAAAAATTTCCAAACCCAAGCTCCACTCAATCATAATTCAAGAGGTTTGTTTCTTTGGATCCTATATTTCATAACTAAGAAGAGCAAGTAGTTTGAGTGCTTGAATCAAAGGTTTTCTATCTCAAAAAAATCATTTTAGTTTAGGGTGAATAGTAACTTTCAAGAACAAATTTTTGATTCTTGATTTTATTTGTAAGGTCAAGGTAGCTTAAGCATAGATAAAGGCTTCCATTGGCATTCCAAGGATCTTTCATAGATTAAAAGCTTCAAGGAAGGTATAAAACTTCAAACCCTAGTTTTAATTTGAATATTTAGGAGTGGTTTTGATTAATATAGTTCATGAGAAGCATGATGCTTGTGTGTTTAAAGTTTGGTTGGGTTTGTAGCGATTTGGATGATTGAATCTTGTTTATAGTTAATGAAACTTAAGTATAACCTTTTAGTTCATGATTGAGAGTAGTATAAATTGGAAATCTTGAGATGTTGGGGCTGTTGTAGTAGAGTATGGATGGAGTTTGGTTGTATTAATGATTGTGGGATTGATTGTGGATTGATTTGGAGTTGTACAAATTTGGTAATCGCGTAAATATAGCCGTCGTAATGCCCGATTTACCTTAGACTGCTTTTGTTCTTAACATCAGGACCCGTGAACTCACTGTTAGGTTTTGACCATTGCCATGATTAGATAGTTCATATTACGAGCTTCATTTTGATATGTGGTTCGCTTAAATCTGATGTACGGTTTAGGAGAAACGACCGTTTTAAGTAACGGCGTTTCGCGACCGAACCATTACCCCTCACCTTACTTTGAAACCTTGGTTAAGGCCCTTAAATGACTAATTGGAATATGAAACAATTATGTAAAGTGGATTAGGCAGTTGGTAGGGTACTCGCGAAAGAATCGTCTTAAAATTCCTAATGGTTAATTTATTAAAAATGGTGGAGCCGAGGGTACTCGAGCGACTTAAGTGAATCGTTAAGCGCGAAAGCGAACGTTAGGGTCTAATTGGTTAAAGTATAGATTCTTAAGCGGACTTTGGTCTAATTCCAACTTATATGTTGTTTATAGGTTACCAGACTCATCCCAGGACTTTTACCACCCCCAGTCGCTCAGGCAAGTTTTCTACCCGTTATACTGTTGTTGTGATGTATATATGTATATGCATTATCTTGTGATAGATGCATGATGGTTATTAGCAAATCTTGCGATATATTGGAGCATGTGATATGGTATATATGCATGTATGTTTCGTAATCTTGATATCTAATTGTTGATTCAATTGCTTATAAGTTGTGTAATACCTATGCTAGAGATAAGCAGTAGTTGCGTATACCCTTAGTATAGGGGACCCAAAGGTGAACATATTGCTAAACCGGGAGTCGATGTTCCCGAGTATAATATATATATATATATATAGGTATAGTTTTCAAAACTATTAATCGAATAAGGTTTATTCGATAACTTTATTTTAATTAATGAATATTATTTTGAATATTCATTCAAGGACTTATGACTCCGTTTATTTTATTTAATTAATATTATTTTGAATATTCATTCGAGGACTCATGACTCCGTTTATTTTATTTAATGAATATTATTTTGAATATTCATTCGAGAAGTTATGACTCCGTTTATTTTATTTAATGAATATTATTTTGAATATTCATTCGAGGACTTATGACTCTGTTTATTTTATTTAATGAATATTATTTTGAATATTCATTCGAGGACTTATGACTCCGCTTATTTATTAAATAATATTCTTTATTTTATTAAAGAATAATGTTTCGATAATCAAACTTATTTTCGATTATTCAAATAAAGATCGTACTTTCGTATAAGTATATCTTTGGTTATTTATTATTCATTTTAAGTATGAGTTTTAAAACTTCTACCTCAATTATTTTTATAAGAATTATCCTTATGGGAATATTATTTAAATAATAATATTCAGGTATTTTCTAACATATCGGGACTGATTTATTTTATTAAATCAGCATTACTCCAAACATTCTTAAAAATATTTTCGAGTCTTCAAAATGATTTTAAAAGTTAGAGCGGATCCCAAAACTCATTTTTATATTTAAGATCTTCCTTTCAAAGGGGATTTAAATACTCGCTCAAAACCTGAGGGATCCGGCTCTGTGGTGTATTTTATATTCGCAACGAGGTTGCTGTTTTGATAAATGAATTGACTACTTACCCAACGTTCGGGAAGTAAGTCCATCTATTGAGTCGGCATAAGCAACATGGGCTCAGTGGGCGTCCATGAAAGTGTAAGTGGCTCAGTGGGAGTCCATCAAATGCGTAAGTGGTTGAGTGGCAGTCCAGCATAAGGTCCTATTGCGGCCAGGGTGATGACCAGTGGGGAATCCGTCCATCTACTAGTAGAAAAGGTTACTTATTGGTATATTTGCCTGATCAGCAAGATATCAGGTTTATGCCAAAATTCTTTTCTTTCCAAAATTCATTGGATATTGCAACTCTATTCATACTTTACATGACAGAGGTTTTCAGGAAATGTATGAGAGATATATATATATATATGGATATATATATATATATATCGGGACATAATGAAGTATCTCGTAACTTCATTTCATTCAATAATATTTCAAAGATTGAATCTATTCTAGTCTTATCTTGTAGTCTCATCTGGGTGATGAACTTTTGAAACTAAGTATAACTTGAACGGTGGTAGTTCAAGTAGTATTCGGAAAAGATATAAGTATATTGGAGTGTCTTGTAACTTCATCTTTTCAACTTATATCTAGTAAATGATTATCTTATGCATGACAAAGATTTTCAGAAAAACGTTGAGACAAGGTTAGATATATGAGATCACCTTGCAACGATATTTTTATACAGTTATAAACTGGAACTCTGTGTATATTATACATGTCAGAGGATTTCAAAGATTGTGAAAAGTATATATGTATATATATATATACTGCATATTTTGTGACTTGATCGCGTTAAGATATCAGCTTGGTTCATTTCTTCTTGACCAAGACTTTCATGAGTACTATAAGAATGCTCATATATTGTTAATTATTATACATATTATTTCAGTGGGCTTGTTGCTCACCCTTGCTTTCTTCTTTCATCACACAACAACAGATAGACATGATGAACAGGACCAAGCTCCCAATTCGTGAGCGGATAGGAAACGTTCCGCAGTTTCCTGTAGGCATTGATGCCGTTGTAGCTGAGGTAGGAACTACCAATAGGCTAGGCTTTCAACTTTTGTTGTACCAGACTTATGTACATTTATGAATTGTAATGATGGAAAATAATATGTAAATTTATTCAGAAACCCTTTTGAGGTGTAATGACTTATAATTGTGGAATAAAATGACTTGTGTTATTTTTGGTATTCATCTCTGAGACTATAACTTGTGGTGTGTGTGTATATTGTGGGGTCACAGTACGCAGTAGATGATTGTTTATTAAGAATTAGGTGTTATTAAGGGAAATGGAACTCGTGACAACCCAGATCCCCGACCCCGGATTTGGGGTGTTACAAGCACGCTCCACCGTAATCTCATGCACATGAGAAGATGGCATGATGTTTGCACAGATAAAAGAATTTCAAGCCCGTGCAAACCTGTTCATGCACGACGCAGGGAAACTGGAGTAATCAGTTGTGCCCCTCTTGAACTTTCAGTGAGTCTCAGGCACACACAGAGTAGCAACGATCAGATCCAAGTTGAAGTCCTCCGGAGTCTTATCGTTCCAAGTGTCCTGACCGGGCTTCCTTGCGGACTGCTCAATCACCCTCCTTATCGCATCAACACTATACTCCACAGTCATCCCCCTAACCACCGTGAAGCCATTCTTCTCCGCCTTCGCATTAGCATAAAACTCTCGTATAACACTCATGGGCACAACATCGGGGGCCTCACAAAAAGGAACCCAGACCATCTCCAGAATCATTTCCAACAACTTACCATCCTTCCCTGATGGCTGAAAACCTCGCTCCTTGGCTATAAGCTTTGAGAGAAGTTTTGTGTACTCCTCTTCCGCTTCTGGAGTCAAAAACCTCGGCCTCACACCACCCGCAGTTGAAGAATCGGTGGTGCTGCTGCTTACTTGAGTTCTTTGTCTCTTAGGTGCCATTGGGATTGAATAAGAGTGAATAAAAGCTAAGTGTTTGAGAGAGATTTGTTTTTGAGAATTTGTGATGTGGTGGAGAAGTTTGTGTATAAGTGTGTATATATATAGGTGGTGAGAAGAGAATTAGATATGGAATAGAAGTGGGAATTGATTATGGGAATCCTGGGAATAATGGGTTTGATTTGGAGATGGAATTTTGGGATGTGGAAGAGTAAAATTCGGGTAGAAATTGATTTTGTAGTAAAAATCCCGATTTTCTCTTCACAACTGTTGTTTTTTATTTTTTCTGAGTCAGGACCCCGGCACGGCCACACGCTAGACTAGCGCGGACACGCTCACCTTCTGCCGAATCGGAGCGGGCGCGCGCTAGATTAGTGCGGGCGCGCTTACCTTCTGGAAAAATAGCGCGGGCGCGCTTACCTTCTGGAAAAACAGCGCGGCCGCGCGCTAGATCAGCGCGGGCGCGCTCAGCTACTGAAGTTGGCCCTGAATTTTTTTCTCTTTCTGATTTTTTTGTGTTTTTCTCTTTTCTTCTTGTTTCCTCTACCTACTAATGTACAACAAACTTGGGTTACCTTCCAAGAAGCGCTTGTTTTACGTCGTTAGCTCGACGTAGAATCTTGAGATCAAACAGACAATAAAACGGCACTAACCACCTTACGGTTTTCCGTGTCACCATAGTAATGCTTCAACCTCTAACCATTTACCTTGAATGCTTGGCCCGGATCATTTTCAAAAATTTCCACGGCTCCATGTGGAAACATAGTTTGAATTATGAAGGGCCCTAACCACCTTGACTTCAACTTTCCAGGAAAAAAATGGAGACAAGAGTTAAAAAAAAGAACTTGTTATCCCAGCATAAATGATTTAAGCACTAGACCCCTATCGTGCCACCTCTTGACTTTCTCCTTATATATTTTGTTGTTCTCATAAGCTTGAAGTCGAAACTCGTCGAGTTAATTTAATTGAAGCATCATCTTCTTTCCAGCTGCATCCAAGTCCAGATTTAATTTCTTCAAAGCCCAATAAGCCTTATGCTCGAGCTCTACAAGAAAATGACACCCCTTACAATAAACCAACTTAAATGGCGACATTCCCAATGGAGTCTTGTATGCTATTCTATACGCCCAAACAGCTTCATCAAGCTTCAAAGACCAATATTTCCTCGATGGACACACAACTTTCTCTAAAATGCGCTTAATCTCTCTGTTAGAAACCTCAGCTTGACCATTTTTCTAAGGATTATAAGGCGTAGCAATGCGATGATTCACATTATACCTTTGCATCATATCAGTGAACTTGCGATTGCAAAAATGCGACCCCTCATCACTGATTATGACTCTTGGTATTCCAAACCTTGTGAATATCTGCTTGTGAAGAAAATTAAGCACCACCTTTGCATCATTCATTGGCAACGCCTTAACTTCAACCCATTTCGACACATAATCGACTGCCAACAAGATGTACTGATTGTTACAAGATGAGACAAATGGCCCCATAAAGTCAATACCCCAAACATCGAAGACTTCAACCTCAAGAAGCACATTAAGAGGCATCTCATCCCTCTTAGACATATTACCCACACGTTGACATCGATCATATTTCAAAACAAACTGATAAGCATCTTTAAACAAGGTTGGCCAAAAGAAACTTGCTTGAAGAATACGAGCTGTTGTCTTTTCTCCACCATAGTGTCCTCCATAAGCCGTTGAGTGGCAATCTCGCAAGATCCCCCCGTTTCGCTGTAAGGAATACATCTCCTAGTGATTTGGTCAGCTCCTTGTCAAAAGAGAAATGGCTCATCCCACATATACCACTTCACTTCATGTAGAAACTTCTTCTTTTGAGCATATGATAAGTCGGGAGGCATGATATTACTCATAAGGTAGTTCACAATGTCTGTAAACCACGGTTCTTCCTCTTGTGCTCCAAACAGCTGCTCGTCGGGAAAAGACTCATTTATCAATGACTTGTCCAGTGAAGTAGCATTAGGATTCTCTAAACGAGATAGATGATCAGCGACTTGATTTTCAGTCCTCTTTCTGTCCTTGATCTCTAATTCAAATTCTTGAAGCAAAAGAACCCATCTGATCAATCTAGGCTTCAAATCCTTCTTCGAGACGAGATAACGAATTGCAGCGTGATCAGTGAAAACTATCACTTTAGTCCCAAGTAGATAAGATCTAAATTTCTCAAAACCATAGATAATAGCCAAGAGTTCTTTCTCCGTAGTAGTATAATTCAGTTGAGCTCCATTCAAGGTCTTACTAGCGTAGTAGACCACATGAAATATGTATTCTTTATCTGCCCAAGAACCGCTCCAACTGCATAGTCACTTACATCGCACATCATCTAAAAAGGTTCATTACAGTCAGGTGCAGTTATGACAGGTGCCGTGATTAAACTCTTTTTCAATGTCTCAAAAATGGCAAGGCACTCGTCATCAAACTTGAAAGGGACATCTTTCCCTAGCAAACTGCACAATGGCTTCGAAATCTTAGAGAAGTCCTTGATGAAATGCCTATAGAAACCTGCATGACCAAGAAAACTGTGAATTCCCTTAACAAGAATAGGTGGAGGAAGATTTTCAATAACCCCCACCTTGGATTTATCCACCTCAAGACCTTTACTAGAAACTTTGTGCCCAAGAATAATGCCCTGTCGCACCATAAAATGACATTTTTCCTAATTGAGAACCAGATTAGTCTCAACACACCTCTTGAGAACATTTCCAAGATTCTACAAGCATTCATCAAAAGAATCGCCAAATACAAAGAAGTCATCCATGAACACCTCCACATTTTGGCCAATCATATCAAAAAAGATGGCCATCATACATCTCTGAAATGTGGCTGGTACACCACACAGACCAAAAGAAACTTGTCTAAAGGCGAAAGTACCAAATGGACAAGTGAATGTAGTCTTTTCCTGATCCTCTGGAGCGATACAAATCTGATTATAACCCGAATAGCCATCCAGAAGACAGTAGTACTCGTGCCCAGCCAATCTGTCGAGCATCTGGTCAATGAAAGGCAGAGGGAAGTGATCCTTCCTAGTGGACCATTCCTATAGGAATAGTCCATACAAACTCTCCATCATGTGACTGTTTGAGTAGGAATGAGCTTATTCTTCTCATTAGCCACAACTTTGATACCTCCTTTCTTCGGTACACACTGAACTGGACTCACCCAAGAACTGTCAGAAATGGGATAGATAGTCCCTGCATCCAGCCACTTAAGAATTTCCTTCTTCACTACTTCCTTCATGATTGGATTCAGACTTTTTTACTGCTCAACCGTAGGCTTGATACCTTCCTCTAGCAGAATTTTATGCATGCAATAAGAAGGGATGATTCCCTTAATATCTGCTATGGTCCACCCGATTTCCGATTTGAATTCTCTTAGAATCCTCAAGAGCTTCTCCTCATCGCTACCTGAAAGGTCAGATGCAATAATCACAGGCAGAGTAGATGCATCACCTAAAAAGGCATACCTCAAATGTTCAGGTAGAGGCTTAAGCTCAAGAGTAGGAGCTTCCTCAATAGATGGGTTGAGGCGTTTGGGTGCTTTGTTCAATTCCTCAATTCCTCGAAATCAAGAATTACAAAATCAGCAGGGAAGATGAGTTTATCAACCTTGACCAAGCCATCCTCCACAATACCTCGAGGATATGTAATAGAACGATCGGCCAACTGCAAAGTCATATAAGTCGGTTTTGGATCAGATAAGTTTAACTTCTTGAAGATTGTCAAAGGCATCAGATTGATGCTAGCTCTCAAGTCACATAAGCATCTGTCGAAAGACACTTTTCCAATAGTACACGGAATAGTGAAGCTTCCAGGATCTTTTAGCTTTGGAGGCAACTTCTATTGCAGCACAGCACTGCATTCCTTCGTGAGAGCAACAATCTCTAAATCATCTAGCTTCACTTTCCAAGAGAGAATACCTTTCATAAACTTTACGTAACTAGGCATCTGCTCAAGAGCCACAACGAAAGGTATGTTGATATAAAGTTTCTTGAACACCTTCAGAAACTTCTCAAATTGCTTATCCAGCTTTTTCTTCTGCAGCCGCTTAGGAAAAGGCGGTGGAGAATAGATCTGTTTCTCCCCTGTATTACCCTCAGGAGGAGTGTGCTCAATAGTAGTCTTCCTTGGTTCCACTTTTGCAACCTGCTGCTCTACTTCTTCTTCAGCCCCAGCTTCTTCTTTTGAAACTTGAGTTTGTTCGGGGTTCGCAACCTTTCCAGACCTCAATTTGATTGCCTTCACCTGCTCCTTAGCTTCCCTCTTTCCTGGCACTTCAGTATCACTAGGTAGTGTACCAGGTTGACGATTTAGCAAGGCATTGGCAATTTGTCCAATTTGATTTTCTAGGGTCTTGATAGATACATCTTGGCTTTTGCACATAGCTTCAACTCCTCTAATTCAGATTTTTCATTAGCTTGTTGCAGCTGGATTTGCTGTCTTGGTACATATTGTTGTTGCTGAAAATCAGGGGGGTTGTAATGCTTAGCTGGGTACTGCTAATAAGGCTGTTGAACCACATTCTGAGCATTGTTCCAGCTGAAATTAGGATGATTGCAGTTGTTAGGATGATAGGTGGCTGGCACAGATTGTTGCGATCGCTGAAAATTTCTCACGAACTGAGTTGATTCACTAGAAATAGCACACTGATCAGTCTTATGGGCACCAGCACAAAGCTCACAGATGCTGGTGATTTGATTAACTCCATAATTAGCCAAAGTGTCCACCTTCATTGTCAAACTTTAAGTTGGGAAGCTATAACAGTTGCTGCATCCAACTCTAGAATTCCTGCTACTTTCCCCTGAGTCAGTCTCTGGGAAGGATTCTGGTATTTATTAGCAGCCATCAGTTTAATTAATTCATAAGCTTCATTGTAGCTCTTAGCCCACAAGACTCCTCCTGATGCTGCATCGATCATGGGTCTAGAAGTAGCACCCAATCCATTGTAGAAACAATTTATAATCATCCAATCAGGCATGCCATGGTGTGGGCACTTCCTTAGCATCTCCTTATATCGATCCCAAGTCTCACACAGAGATTCTCCAGTCTACTGAACAAACTGAGTAAGAGCATTCCTGATTGCAGCAGTCTTCTCCATAGGGAAGAATTTAGTGAGAAACTTTAGAGCAAGATCTTCCCAAGTAGTTATAGACCCTGGTGGTAGAGAATGTAACCAGCACTTAGTTTTATCCTTCAAAGAGAATGGGAAGAGTCAAAACTTGATAGCATCTTCAGTCACACCATTGAACTTGAAAGTGATGCATACCTCGATGAAATCCCTGATGTGCATGTTGGGGTTTTTTGTAGGAGAAACCCCAAACTGAACTGAGTTCTGTATCATCTGAATCATGCCTGACTTGATCTCAAAGGTGTTAGCCGAGATGGTTGGCCTGATGATGCTTGACTGAATATCATTGATCTTAGGTTGAGAATAGTCCATCAAAGCCTTAGGAATTTCTGCTTGATCTCCCATCACTACTAAAACTGGTTCCTCGATTTTCTCTTCTTCTTATACCTTTTCTTCGTCCTCAACAACTTCCCTTCGAACCACTATAATTTCTTCCTTGGCTTTATCCAGAGTTCTCTTACAAGACCGCGAATGCGTATGCATATACGCTCGCTAGAGTACCAGAAATAAGACAAGGAAACAGATAAGTAACAATTTTTGAGTCAATGAACTTTAACAACCACTGATGACAAACACATAAACTAAAAATTAACACCGAGTCCCCGGAAGCGGCGCCAGAAACTTGTTAGTCGCTAAACACGCGCTAAAATACATGCAAGTATACGCGTTCGCAAGTAGTATAAGATATAAATCAGATTCGTTCCCACAGAGACTATTTTAGGTTAAGTTCAGTTTATGCACCTATGCAATAATGATATGGTTATTATTCAATGCTAAGATAAAAAACAAGTTGAGATTGTTTATAACTAAGAATTAAACTAACAATTATAACTAAGAGAACAAGAATGGTTGAATTATTTATATATGACAAACATGGGTTCTAACTTCATTAGATACTTCATTCAATAGCCTTTTCGTTCTTAACTTAGCATGTAATGGTGATGACACTAATCAGATAACACAAAACTGATAAACGCCAACTTTCATTGCACGAATATCATACTACCAGACATCCACAAAAGAGATAGAAGCTGAATAGACACCAATTATATTGAGACCCTATATGTCTATAAAATTTGACAACATAACGGTTTAATGCACAAGTTATCTATCATGATTACACAGGGCAAGTAAGATGGTTAAAATTACCTAAGAATCATGCATAACAATAACACATGAACCTATACTAGCATGGCAAGTTCTAAATCCTTAAATTCACTTTGCTTCATTAAGAATTAACACACTATCTTATAAGTTCATGACGCTCATAAGACGAATACGCACAACCAATACTAGGTTATCATACAATCACCACACACTAAGGCATCGAAACAAATCAACTAAAGAAATCCATAAATAAATCCGTTAGAACCCCACGATAACGATTAGCCCATAATCGGACTCATCATCAACGTGAGTTCCAATGAAAGCATGGTATAATAAATGTAGTCTTTATAAACGAATAATAAACAAAGTACAAAACAAGAGTATAGGTTCAAGAATAAGAAAACTATCATCCAACGTTACAACTTAAACAAAGAATCACAAGTTAAAACTAGGTATTCTACGCCTTGGTTGAATTGTGCTAAAACAGTCTTCTTTTCTCCTTTTCTTTGTGCTCTCGTATGTCTCTCTATGAAAAATGAGCTTGTTTATGTATATATAGCATCCCCATGCAGAGTAGAAGTCTTCTAGATCAAAAGCCCAATAGAATCAGGAATTTTGTTCTCAACCTAGCACAGCCGCGCGTTTGACCAGCGCGGGCGCACTGGGTTTCTGGACTTCAGGCGCAGCTGCGCGCTATCACAGCGCAGGCGCGCTGATCTCCTGTATAAAAATCTGACTTCTTCATTTTCCTTACTCATTTGAGCAGGTTTTCCAAGAGATTTTATTCCAACACCTTCCTAACACCAAATTAGCACCAAAATAATGCTAATTCACCTGATCACCTGGAGAATGCCTGAAAATACAAAAACACTAGAAAACACATTAAAACACCAACAACTTGAGTACAAATGCACCAATTCAAAGCTTTACAGAGTGTAATAAAGTGTCATAAATTCCACTCAACATAGCCTACTCACAGCGATAACATGAATTAAATCTTTATCAAACTACTATCACGGTTTAGTATCGCACAATCATCAGAAGGAATGTCAATCTTTCATACTATAATACAAACTTTGTGGCTTTAACTAGTATTACTGTATTCCTTTGGAACGAACGCCTATAATTGCTCTCTTACACTTAAAATGTTGGCCACCTCATTGGCCTTTCCTGATAGTAATAGATCCTTACAATCAATGTATTTTGAACCATATTCAACTAAACTTTCTACCTCATTTCCAATCACTGCTTATGTGAAAATGCTCTTCTTAAGTTCCGGTAAGAAAAAATTTCACCAGTTTTCCATAAGTTATTGCCTTCGTCCTTAAATGTAACATCATCATGGCTGACTCTCGATCATACTTAGGACATCTCTTATTATGGGTGCTTCTTGTTTTCACCAATATCGACCTTCATTGGGTCGATCTATACTTTCTTATGGTTCAACTCGTGGCCCTGGAACTATTGTTAGGAATATGTTGTGTACTTAATGATAGGCTAAACAAAACACCTTAGTAGATTTAACTTAGTGAATTTTGTAACACCCGACGGATGATCAATTATAGTTCCGACGGATGATTTAATATAGTCCCAACGGATGAGTAATTGATATCCACCGGGTGAGTAGCTTATGTAACAATAAGTACTGTAGAACATTTTTGCAAACAACTTTGTATAGATTCTGTAGTAGCTTATGAATCATGTAGACTACTAGTAGATGTGCAAAATAGGTTGATTAAATGTAAATATAAGACGTCTTGTAATTCTTCATAAATGAAATGGAGTTAAGTGATAAATGGCTACCCAAAGATGATCATCAAAGCTACCCGACGGATGATCAACAAGGCTACCCGACGGATAACAAGCATGTGCCCGACGAATGATCAATTCAAATATCTGTTGACAGTGACAACACAGTCACATGCGTTGGGTGTTTGCAAAAGGAGTGTGGCAGCCTGTTTAGCAGGGTTTTGAGAATAAAGAATCATTACCATTTCCATGCTATTTTGAAGATATTCAAAGATGCTGGAATAAAGTAGTAAAGCAGCATGGAGTTAGACTTGATAGGTTTTGTTTTATTATCCTGTCTTATTACCATGTAAACATGGTGATATATAAACCAAGTGTAGCTAGTAGAACAAATAACTAAGAAAACACATTTTTAGCAGAGAAACATTTGTAAGTTGTATTCTCTAGAATTTCTCTTTAGTTTTGTTTATTCACTTGTAAAGCAGCTGTGAGCTATTCAAGCCTCACAGGGTTCTCTTGATATATATATATATATATCTGGTTTATATATTTAAATCCACCGGAAAGTTTTAAAGACCTGAGTTTTTATTACTTTATGTTTGATTAACTTAACTCTGTATTCCGCACTTTGCAAATCAAACAGTTAGATGTAAATTGAGTTAGAACCATTTTTCATAAATCTCAAAAAGAAGCCAGAATTACATTCAACCCCCCCTTCTGTAATTTTTATTGTATTGTTAGGGAATAACAATTGGTATCAGAGCAAGCTCTTGAAGTACAAAGAGTTTAAAGATCACAATAAAATAGCAAGATGAACAAGAAGGATGTTGGAGTGAAGATTCCATTTCTGGACAAAGACAATTATCAACACTGGAAGGTGAAGATGCACCTACATCTTCTTTCTCAAGATGAGGCCTATGTGGATTGCATAGAGAGAGGTCGTCATGTTCCAATGAGAGCTTCTACTGGCAATGAGCCTTCAGTCCCCAAGCCTAGGCATGAATGGTCAGATCCTGATATTGAGCAAGTCGGGAAGGACAAAAAGACCATGAATATTTTATTCAATGGAGTTGATGGTGACATGTTTGACAACATCATCAATTGCAAGACAGCCAAGGAGGTTTGGGACACCATCCAAATTATCTGTGATGGTACTGAGCAAGTTAGAGAAAATAAGATACAGCTGCTAATTCAGCAATATGAACACTTTTATTGTGAAGACAGTGAAACTCTTACTGACATATTTAGTAGGTTTCAAAAGCTACTAAACGCTCTAAAGTTGCATGGAAGAGTCTATCAGACAAAAGACTCTAATCTCAAGTTCCTTAGATCTCTTCCAAAGGAATGGAAACCAATGACAGTCTCACCGAGAAATTCTCAGGATTACAAGGAGTTTACCTTGGAGAGACTGTATGGCATCCTGAAAACTTATGAGCTTGAAATAGAGTAAGATGAGAGGATGGAGAAAGGAAAGAAGAAAGGAGGGTCCATAGCACTGGTTGCTGAGTTGGAAAAGGAGAAGGAGGTGAAGGTAGAAGCTGTTGAGTCTACTACAAAGGTCTGTGAAAACAAGGGCAAGGGGCTGGTAGCTGAAAATGAAGATTCTTTGAGCCAATGTGATATGGATGATATTGATGAACATCTTGCATTCCTTTCCAGAATATTTGCCAAGCTCAAGTTCAAGAAGAACTTTGGAGCAGCTAAGCCAAATAGAAACATGGTGGATAAATCAAAATTTAAATATTTCAAATGTGGCTTGGTAGGGCATTTTGCCAATGAGTGTAGAAAGTCAGATTCCAGCAAGAAGAAGTTTGAGCCTATGGATTATAAACAGAAGTATTTTGAGTTGCTCAAACAAAAGGAAAGGGCTTTTATTACACAAGAAAATGATTGGGCAGCAGATGGTTTGGATGAGGATGAAGATGTCAGCTATGTGAATTTAGTCCTAATGGCCAAATCTGATGAAACATAAAAAAGTTCATCAAGTAATCAGGTAATCACCACTAACCTAGCACATTTATCTAAAGCTGAGTGTAATGATGCAATTAATGACATGTCTATAGAATTATATCATTTGCGTGTTACACTTAAGTCTCTCACTAAGGAAAATGCTGAAATCAAAGAAAACAATAGTGAGAGGAATAATGTGCTAGAGTCTCAGTTTATTGAATTTGAGAAATTGAAAATAGAATGTAAGATTGCTAAGGAGGAATTAACTGAGTCTTTGAAGAAAGAAGAGATTTTGAAGAAGCAACTTGAACGAGAACATGAGGTGATTAAGGCATGGAAATCATCTAGAGATGTTCATGCTCAAATCACCAAAGTTCAAGGTATTGAGTCCTTTTGTGATGCAGCCTACAAAAAGAGTAAGGAGAAGGTGGAATCCAATTTGGTTGAAGGATTCCTAACAGATGTGGACTCGATGGATGATGAGAGTCATCCGTCGGATAATCAAAAGGATTATCCGTCAAGTGACACAAATCCTCATCCGTCGGCTGTGAGCAAACCCGTGAGCAAAGCCAAACTTGCCAAGTTATGAAAAGTATGGATCAGTTTCCAAAAACTGTGTTCCAGGAGAATCAAGTCAAGTGAAGAAGGAGAAGAAAGTGAATGTTGGTCATCTGTCTATCAAGCAATTGAATGACAGATTAGAAAAGATTGAGGTTAAAACAGAAAGTAAAAAGAAAAACAATAGAAATGGGAAAGTAGGGATTAACAAACATAACAATTACACACCTGATAAATATGTTCCAAGAAAAATCTGTGTTAAGTGTAGTAGTGTTAATCATCTATCTGTTAATTGCAAACTTGTTATGCCTACTCCTATATCTGTACCATCTTCTTTTCCCAACATGAATGCCATGCCTTCTATGCCTATGAATGTTATGTCTGCACAGAATATGAATGCACAATTTGCTAATATGCCATTTGCACCTAATCCTTATTCTGTTGCATTTAGTATGCCTCAAATGCCATTTAGCATGCCTTACTGGAATAACATGTTTACAAACAACATACCTTTTCCTGTTAATCAAAATATGCATGATAATTATGTTTTAATGACTGGTTTCAAAGGTCCAACTCAGATGACTAAGGATGAATCTGATATCCCCAAGTCAAATGAGATCAAACCTAAGAAACAAAAGAAGAAAGCTGACAAGGCAGGACCCAAGGAAACTTGGGTACCAAAATCAACTTGATTTGGTTTTGATGTGTGCAGGGAAACAGAAAGAATCTGTGGTACTTGGATAGTGGTTGTTCAAGACACATGACTGGAGATTCTACCCTGCTCACAGCATTCAAGGAGAGAGTTGGCCTAAGTATTACTTTTGGAGATGATAACAAAGGTTATACTGTGTGATATGGCTTGATTTCTAAAGACAATGTCATCATTGATGAGGTTGCCCTAGTGGATGGTCTCAAGCATAATCTGCTGAGTATCGGCCAGCTTTGTGATAAGGGAAATTCAGTAACCTTCAATTCAGAAGCCTGTGTTGTGACTAACAAAAGAAGCAACAAAGTGGTTCTCACTGGTGTGAGAAGAGGAAATGTGTATCTAGCTGACTTCAACTCATCAAATGCAGAATCTGTTACTTGTCTTCTCAGTAAAGCAAGTCAAGATGAAAGTTGGTTGTGGCACAAGAAGCTATCTCATCTAAACTTCAAGACCATGAATGAGCTTGTCAAGAAAGAACTGGTTAGACGAATTCCTCAAGTGGAGTTTACCAAGGATGGACTATGTGATGCCTGTCAAAAGGGAAAGCAGATTAGAGCATCATTCAGAAAGAAGCTTGATTCAACAATTGAAGAACCTTTGCAATTGCTATACATGGATTTGTTTGGTCCAGTAAATGTGTTGTCCATCTCAAGGAAAAGATTTTTCCTAGTAATTGTAGATGATTTCTCAAAGTTCTCTTGGACATATTTCCTAAAGTCTAAAGATGAGGCTAGTGAAATCATCATCAATCACATAAGGCAAGTCAACAATCATCCTAATTTCAAAGTTAGAAGAATCAGGAGTGACAATGGAACTAAGTTCAAGAATTCTGTTATGAGAGCATTTTATGAAGAGAATGGGATTATGCATGAGTTTTCAGCAACAAGAACTCCACAACAAAATAGAGTAGTGGAAAGAAAGAATATATCACTTATTGAAGCTGCAAGGACAATGCTTGAAGAATCAAAATTACCAACATACTTCTGGGCTGAAGCTGTAAATACTGCATGATACACTCAGAATATTTCTTTGGTTAATCAAGCAAAGTGTATGACACCCTACCAATTGTTCAAGAACAAGAAGCCATGTAACGCCCCCAAATCCCGGGTTAGAGGATTTGGTCGTCACTATGAAACCTCAATCCAAATCAACCTGTTAAATCAATAAATAACTGCCAGCGGCATATATTTAGCATCTATGACCCCAATTAATCCAAGATCTTTTAAGGTTACGGTTCTAGAAACAAGAATTCCAAATTCCACAAATAATTTTTTACTTCCTTTTATAACCCTTTTCAACAAATTCCAATTCAATACTAACCCGCTAGTATAACATCGAAAAGAAGTATATTAGGCCCAACTATAAAATAATACAATTATAATATAATATAATATAAACAACTTTACACAATAAAACTTACACTAGTCCACAAACCCTGGACCAACCATCTTCCAAAAGCTTCTTCTTTGCTTCCTTAAATTACACAGCTAAACAGCGCAAGTTAATCCTCACTGGAGGTTAAATTTGAAAACAGGCAAGTATGAGCGAAAGAAATGCCCAGCAAATTCATTATAGTATATATAGGGTCTTTTGATATAAAACCGACATCTGCATTAGAACAGAACATTTAAAATCATAATTTGCTGAACCAGAAAATGTAGTTAAGGAATCCCATAATTGATTCCTTCTCTGTATTCAAAATCCTTTTGATATTTTTCAGCAAAAATGCTTCAGCAATACTTTGAATCTTGACAAGGATAAAACTCGTAAAACAGTATTTACGGAAATATCGTAAACAACAATACCATGAAACAATGAGTATGGACTGAATCATAAAAACTTATTCAAAACCGAACTCTTGAAATTAATACACATTTTGTTGTCATATCAAATTAGATATCAATACGAACTTTGATGCTCAAAACATCCCATACTGAAGTCAACATCAATCATCTATACTAATACCACCTTTGATATTTAACAACAAAGTAAGTATCGGCATAAATCAGAAACAGAATCAAAACTGCATTTCACCATTAATCCAAAACAGAAACAGTTGATAACTCATTTATTCTATAAAAATCAAAAATGATATGATAATTTAGATTGAGATCATTCTCCGACGGATGTACTATCACATGATGATCAGCCCGTGTGATAGCACTAGTTCATGATTCGTAGAAACATGTCCCCAAAAACACGAGTACTCAAATAAAAAGGCAAGATACCTGCCTGTGGCAAAAATTGTGTCATAATATTTCATATGACACTTAGAAATAGCCCCCCGCTGGACCGTCCATCCCGGTCACTTACGTATTTATGATCCAATCTTAAAACCTTTTATTGAAACGAGGTCATAATAATCGACACCCGAAATAATTTTATTCCCCCATTTACTTGGGTAAGAATATTCGCAACCAAATCATCTTTCTCAAAAACCAAAACATTTATAAAACCAGTAATTTGATAAG
The DNA here is from genome assembly GCF_009905375.1 of Apium graveolens. Lineage (NCBI taxonomy): Eukaryota > Viridiplantae > Streptophyta > Magnoliopsida > Apiales > Apiaceae > Apium > Apium graveolens. Next base: position 248,624,076 of record NC_133650.1, on the reverse strand, counting down.
TAAAATCACTTAGCTATTCTGAACATAGAATAGCAGAAGAGTATTTGCATAATAAGCATTTAATTCAGCGATATGTAAAATAGTTATCTATTCTGAAAGTGAGTATATGAAAGCAATACTTGCATAATCATAAGCAGTTGGATATGAAAAACATGGAACTATTCTGGAATTAGAATAGCGTAGAAAACTTGCATAATAGGATTCAGAATAAATATCAATTGAACAATAAGTGATGATAGGGATACTTGCCTTTGAGATTTAGCAGTTAGTCACACTCGCAATGACGTATTTATTCTGACATTCTGTCTCAAAACATCACCGTCCTTCTTTTCAACACTTTACTGTTATGCTGCTCCTGCGATTGCTAGAAGCCAGATATCCAATACCATTCCATCGCACTCTTTACCCAACGCCTTGTCCTGATCAACTCGAATGATTCGCATCTATAATTAAAAGATACAACTTTAATCGTCTAAACGATAATCACTCGACGAACTGCGCGTCAAAATCCTATCGTCTACCCATACGATAGCCCACACATAAAGAAAATAGTCAAATATAAGCATGTATGCACGTAATTCACATAACATATAAACAATAATCCACATATCACATAATTCATATAACACATACCTCGGTTCGTCAAAAGGTTCGACTCGGTATGTTTAAAACTGAAATCGGGTCAAAAATACGATTTACCAAACAATAAACGACTCGCAAAACAAGCGACCTTTCAAAACAAAAGAACTTGGGTCTCGAAAGTATTTTTGATGAAAGCGGAATATTTTTCTGAGTCGATACGCGTTTGTTTCGTATTAAACGGATAAACGGTTTATTTATTATGAATAAAATAAGAATAAATCAAAACAAATTATAAATAATTGAATCAAATTATGATTTTCGAAAATAATAAAAGATAATAATTTGAAATCAAAATAAATATTTTCGAAATAACGTCTTTGTAAAACGGACTTTTTCCTGGGGTCATACCCCTCAAAATCAATCTCAAACAACACAATCCAACTTCACTCTAATAAAATCAATAAATTTAAAACACACAATAATTTATATTTGCACGTATAAATACCCCAGAAATGAAAAATACAGCCAAAAGCGACTTCTACAACAACTTCTGAAAATTATGAAATAAATATATAAACACTAACATGCTATAATATACGCAAGTACGAAAGCGGAATTTCGAAATCGTTACCCAAAATAAATTCTGATCACCCCGAGGAGAATATCTGATGTCCGGAAAATATCTCCAGAAAAATCCGAAATTAATAGCCATAGACGTACACACACTGAAATGTCATGGGGAGTAATCACCGCCTCTAAAATCTTTCTCTACGCCCTGAAAATAAATTAAAACGGAAAATATGCTCCTCAAATTTTCTTCTCAAAACCTTGCAATATATATACCTATGCGTAGGTATCGAAGCGCTGATCGTTTATATATATAACAATTGAAATTTGGATATACGGTTTGTAAGATATAAATTTTTTAAAATTAAAAATATAAAAATATATACGACAGAGAGAGACAGAGGGAAGAGGGTAGAAAGAGAACTGCGGGAAAGAAAAGAAAATAAGGGGGGAGGGTAGGCGCGCCAGGTGGGGGTGGGGGCTGAGTTTCTTTCTTTGTACGCTTTTTTTTCTATTTGTTTTTGTTTTTTTTTATAAACTAAAATCAAATACAACATTTAAACAATTAGTCCAAAATTAATAATTAGCGGGGAATAATATTTAATTAAATAAATATAAAATTTATATCAAAATGTCCTAAAAATTATGAATATTCCAAATATGAGAAAATATAAAATATTTGGAAGTCCCACGATTTTATAAAAATAAAAATCTGATTTTTGTGGGGTTTGACGTCCCGGTATGGCCGGTCCGATAATATTTTTTTTTGAAACCAAAATATTTCTAAAATTTTCGGAATATTTAAAAACTAATAAAATAAAATTTTCATAACTTTTAAAACATTTATAAATCGCGCGTCATATTCGCATTTTACGATTTAACGAAAAACGTGCGGGTAAATATAATCCAAAAATTTTACGAAATAATTTTAAAATTCTCAAAATATTGAAAACTTAAGAAAATATAAATTTCATGATTTTTGAAACATTCTGAAATTTACTGTTGAATTTATACTTATATATCGGATCCAAAAATATATTACTTAACCGCTATGTAGCTATAAAAATGATACAATTTAATACCAAATTTTGATAATTATTAAAACCGAACTTTTTATAAACACCCTATGAGAAAATAATGTAAAAGTATCCCGTCTCTCGAGAATACGGGTTTTATTGATATACCGAAATGATTATCGTATTGAAAATTTTGCGCCGGGACGCGCACGGGTCAAACCGTACTCCGGATCGAAAAAGTTAAAACACGGAAAATGTCCGGAATTACCAAATTAGATTAGAAAGTAGTTTTTGGAAGAGTTTCGGGTTGTAAAAACGCAAAAACAATTGAGGTTGGACGATTCCCGGCTTTATAAAATAGTTTTATAATTACTCAGAAAATAATTATTAAATCTATAAATTCTTATAAAATCATATAATAATCCAAAAAATTACCAGAAAAATATCATAATTATCTAAACTTTATTCTGGACATATTAAAATCAAAAATACTTACACTTTATCACATATACTCACCCAAATATAAATATCAATCATCAGATAATTCACCAAAATTCTCATAATAATCACATAATAATTATTTATTGATAAATAAATAATTGCACAATATTTCTTGAATATTTCAAAACATTTTAAATTTACCGATATCAATAAGATCGGCTTTAAATAACTTTTAAAAAATAATACATTTTAATAAATATTTTCAGAAATTAATAAGGATCGATATAACAATTAACAATTAGCACATTACCATTTAATAATACCAACTCGTCAAACAGGAATAAAATATCCACAATTTTATTCCTTCTAAATAAGAAAATCAATAATAATAATTCTGATAAATACGGAATATCACAAGCCAACTCTAAATTTTCTTCATGTCTTTGGCTGCAAATGTTATATCTTGAGAAATCAGACTGATCAACATAGGAAGTTTGATGCTAAAGCAGATGAAGGAATTTGTGTTGAATATACTGTGGGAAAAGCATATAGAGTCTACAATCTTAGAACCAACATTGTTATGGAATCAATACATGTTGTGTTTGATGATAAAAAGATTGAAGGACTGCAAGATGAAGATTCTCATGAAAGTCTCAAATTTGATAATGTGGAGATGGTTAGTGATGATAGTGATGATGAAAGTGATCAGGAAACAATGACAAAGGATATTGCAGAAAAATCTACTACTTATGAAGCACAAAATTCAATATCTGTCGAGTTACAAAATGCTTCATCCATCGCGAGACAATCTGCTTCATCCGTCGGGAGACAATCAGTTTCATCCGTCGGAACTCAAAATGCACCATCCGTCGGGTCATCAAAAGAAGCTGAAAGTCATAATATATCACTTACAGAAAGTTCCCCTTTCTCAAATCAAAGATCCATAAACTCAAGGGGAGTTTCTAATAATCAAAACTTAGTTACACATCAAGACAACAATGAGGCCTCTTCATCTAGAGCTAATCTACCTCAACAAAGAAAATGGACAAAAGATCACCCCTTTGAGCTCATCATTGGTGATATATCTTCTAGAGTTCAAATAAGGAGAGCAACTCAAGAAGAATGTCTATATAGCAACTTCATATTTAAGGAAGAACCAAAGAAGGTAGAAGAAGCTTTGTTGGATCCTGATTGGATTTTAGCTATGCAGGAGGAGCTAAAATAATTTGAAAGGAATAAAGTATGAAAGCTGGTACTCTAGCCTAAAGGAAAGAATCCAATTGACACCAAATGGGTATTTAGAAACAAGATGGATGAAAATGGCATAGTGGTCAGGAACAAAGCTAGATTGGTTGCTAAGGGATATTGTCAACAAGAAGGAATAGATTTTGATGAAACTTTTGCTCCTGTTGTAAGACTTGAAGCCATCAGAATTTTCTTAGCCTATGCAGCCCATGCCAATTTCAAGGTCTATCAAATAGATGTCAAGAGTGCTTTTCTAAATGGAGATTTGGAGGAGGAAGTCTATGTCAGTCAGCCTCTGGTTTTGAAGATCCAAATTTCCCAAATCATATCTACTATCTTTTGAAAGCACTCTATGGACTGAAGCAATCACCTAGAGCCTAGTATGACACTTTATCAAAGTTCCTTTTGGAAAATCACTACACAAGAGGTACTGTGGATAAAACTTTTTTCTTTAGAAATGTTAATGGCTCTAGTATACTAGTTCAAATTTATGTATATGATATTATATTTGGCTCTACAGATGAAAAACTTTGCAAAAAGTTTGCCAAATTGATGCAAAGTAAGTATGAAATGAGCATGAAGGGAGAACCAACTTACTTTCTTGGTTTACAAGTTAAGCAAGTTAGTGATGGAATATTTATTAGTCAAATTAAATACATTCATGATCTTTTAAAGAAGTTTGATCTAATGGATTGCACATCTGCAAAAACTCCCATGGCCACTACAACTAAGCTTGAATTAAACACTACTGAAAAACCTGTGGATATTTCAAGTTATAGGGGCATGGTTGGCTCACTTCTGTCCTTAACAGCTAGTAAGCCAGATATTATGTTTGCTACCTGTCTTTGTGCTAGATTTCAGGATGATCCTAGAGAATCTCACCTAGTGGCTATTAAGAGAATTTTTAGATATCTCAAGGGAACACCAAAACTTGGCATTTGGTATCCTAGAGATTCTGGTTTTGATCTGACTGGTTACTCAGATGTAGATTATGCAGGTTGTAAAATAGACAGGAAAAGTACAACTGGAACCTGTCAATTTCTTGGAAACAAGCTTGTGTCCTGGTTCAGTAAAAAGCAAAATTCAGTCTCTACTTCTACAGCTGAAGTTGAATATATTGTTGCTGGCAGTTGCTGTGCACAAATTTTGTGGATGAAAAACCAATTGTTGGACTATGTTCTACAAGTGGATAGGATTCCTATTTTATGTGATAACACAAGTGCAATTGCCATCACTAAAAATCCAGTACATCATTCAAGAATAAAGCACATAGACATCAAGTACCACTTCATAAGGGAACATGTGATAAATGGTACTGTGGAACTACATTTTGTTCCAAGTGAAAAGCAACTTGCAGATATATTTACCAAGCCACTTGATGAATCCACCTTTTCAAGGTTGGTAAGTGAGTTAGGTATGCTTAATTATTCTTGAATCATTTCAGATATTTTTGCAAGTGGTTATGTAGCCAGAAATTTAATTGATTTTTCTGTTTTGGATGAAATTTTGGTAAAGTCAAAATTTACATCCCGACGGATGATAATTATCCATCAAGTTTGATCATCCTTCGGAATACAATTTGTCAATAAAATCAATTATTTTTCTGGAATATTTTATAACTCGACGGATAACTGATTTATCCTCATCCGTCGAATTGTCTCAATTCTAGCCGTAAATTCCCTAAACATTATCCATCGAGTATACTTACAGCTTGTAAGCATGACACGACGGATAAGTGACGGAATTTTTATAGTTTATTTATTTTTAAACGACTATTTTTGGGCAATTTTTATTGGTTACTTTATTTTACTTTATTATTTTTGACAGTTAATTTATGAGATAGTATAAAAGCAAACTCACTTTTGTTCATTTCTTTTATCATTCTTAAGATTCAATTGCTCTAATTTCTTTCTTCTCAAAAGCAAACTCTCTATCTGCAAATTCCAAATTCTCTAACAATGGCACCTATAGTGAAAATCATGTCTCAAACCGGTTATATCTATGAGAAAAACAACTTCTCAGCTTTGGTGAACAAGGAGATTCAACAGTCTGGTGACTATCACAAAATGATGGATTTTGTGAAGAACTGCAAACTCAACTATGCCATGCTGGAATCACCCACCATTTACTGTGAGGTTGTTGAAGAGATATGGACAACTGCAGTGTACAACTCGATAGACAAGACCATCACATTCACCCTGAAAGGTAAGCAGTTTTGCATAAATAGTGATATTGTTAAAGCATGCTTCAAGATTCCTGATAATACTGTAACTGCTCCACACACAGACACTGACATTGTTAATATGCTTAATTCCATGGGCATTACTTCTAAATTAAGTGAAATTAGGAGGTTGGGTCTTAGGAAAGAATGGAGTTATCTGTGTGATGTAGTAACTAAGGTGTTTTCTGGTAAAATTAGTAACTTTGACTCTATAAACATTTATATGCTTAACATGCTTTACATGCTTTACATGCTAGGTACTGATAAGTACTTTAATTTCAGTGATTTGGTTTTGTTTGAGTTAGGATTTAAGTTAGGAGAGATCAATAAGAGAGGTAAAAGTGTCTATTATGCTAGATTCTTTATGATGCTTGCTAACCATCTTATTGAAGATATTGTGATTGAGAACCCAACCAACAAGTTAAATTGTTGGGTTCAAGAAAGAAGGATCATTGCAGATTTAAACAGAAAAAACCATCATAAGGAGGACCTGTTATACTATTTTCCAGTAATTGAGGGACCTCAAGTGAGTGAGGTCATTTCTTCTGTCCCCACTCTTCCAACCTCACAAATTTCTTTGTTTTCTAGTGTAGCTATGGCAACTGTGTCAATGACCCAACAGTTGCCTACCCAAGCTACCAAACCAACAAAAGTTCTTAAATCCAAAGCTAAGAAAGTCCCCTATGATTTCTTTCAAAAGAAATCATTTGTAAAATCCACCAAACCTAAAGAGAGGAGTGTGAAGGCGGGTAAGAAAGGTGAGGGACAGGGTGAAAATCAAAGAAGCCCTAAGGATAAGGCTGGTGATAAGAGTGTACCCAAACCTAGCCACACCACAGTTTCCCAACAAACTGTGGTTGTCAATAAGGATATTAGCTCATTACTAGTTTCATCCTCCCAAAAGGATGTTACTTTGAAACAAGCTCCCAACTAGGAGCACAGGCCAAGAAGGGTAGGGACACTAGCTCACCACAAACTTATGCTAGAAAGAAGAAACCAAAAACCCTTGGGGATGCACAGGGATCACACACTGTGCAAACTGGTGCTAAAGACCCAGTCACTGCACCTTCTCAAAGTCAAGTTGACGTGTCTCCAATAAATGTGGAGTCATAGCCAAAATCTCTCATAATTGAAGCACCTGAAACACCAAATTCTCCCACACACTCATTGGATGTTGATTGGATGTTGATATGATTCATACATCTCAACCAAATTTTCCATCTTTAACTCTGTTGGAGAAGCCAAAACTCCATGCAAGTGAGCATCATCTTCTAGATGATTTGTTAGCTCACTTGCCATTTCTTTCTGAGACTGTTGAGACACCTGTGCCAAAATTTTCATCAATCTGCATAGAGTCTACAATAGTCTCCACTCCACACTCATTCATTTCTACTCACTCGATTGATATTGTTCATCCATCGAGTAGTGATTGTATCCCGACGGATGTGCCTAACAGCAGTCATTCGTCGGATAGTCAAATTACTACCCCGGTGGATATTTCTCATCCGTCGGGAGTCTCTGCACAACTTCAAAGTTCAACTATAGTTACAAGTGCAGACGACTTAGTAATTGTACAATCACTTTAGGATTGAGGGAAGGTAGTGATTTGAGTGAGAGTCTTAGTTGCTCCCAGGAAAAAGGAGAGAAAAAGAGTGACCATATGCAGTCCATTTCTTCAGAACTGGCAAAAGTGAGTGAGAGGAGTCCCACCTTAGATGGTGAAGGTGCGGGTGTGAGGGTGGGGAGCCAAGGGGAGCCCTTGATGCAAAAAGAGAGATAAAATGAGTAAAATGCAGGTACATGAGGGATAAGGTTGGATATCATTGCTAGTGAGTCAATGAATGCCAATGATGCAGACATTGAGAGACTATCTCAGCATCCATAAGCTGTTATAGGTTCCATCTCTTGGGATGCTGAGGCATTTACTCATCCTGTTCCAGCATATCAAATTTTGGCTGGACAGGGCAATGAAGATGCAGAAAGCATACTGAACTTGGTGCACACCACCCAGTCAATGCAGAGAGCTAAGGATGCCATCACAGTTATGCCACCTAGATATGATGATGATGTTAACTATGGGACTGGGGAATTTGCTGATTTCTTTGGTGATGCAAGTGAAGAGGGGTCACTGGACATAGGGGGAGAAGTAGGCCCTAGTTCCAGATCTGGTATGCCATCTTGGGCATTTTCAAAGCAGTGTGATGAACACTATTTCAAGACTACCCTGATTCAACTTATAAATCAGACACACTCTGCTCTCCAATCCACAACAAATGCCAGCACCAAGAAGCTCCTACAAGCATACCTTGCTTCTCTTCAATTACAACAAATCCAAGATTTTCAACATACTCAGGATGTCACCTCTATCAAAGATGAAATTGATCAAATAAAAAGGGACATTTCTAAAAGGTTGGATTCTAAACTTCCAGAAGCTACAATGCTTGACATTAAGAGACAACTCAGGAAGAATTCTGATCTTGCCACAAAGATAGATTCCTTGGATACCATAATGACAACAATGGAAGCTTCTCTAACAGCTATACATCTACGTCAGGCACAACAAACAGACTTGCTTCAAAGTCTAGTGGCAGCACAAACCCCTTCTTCTACTTAACTTACTGAAATAAAAAGGGGGAGAAAGAAACCTCTTCAAAGGGGGAGAAAGCAAGCTCAATTGTCTTATTCAGTCAAGGGGAATCAAGAAGTGAGGGGGAGAAAAAAGTGCTAAATATACAAGTCAACAAAGTGATTGTGCCAACAATTGCTTTCACAAAGCCACCAGTGTTGGATACCATTGATCTAATCCAAAGAGCAGTTAAAAAGCTTGAATTGAAATCAAGTTCTAAGATGATTGATCTAATCCAAAGAGCAGTTAGAGAAGGAAATAAGAGAAAATGGAGAAAAATAGATGCAGATATTCAACAAAAGTTTGGGCCAATTCAGAAGCTAGAAAAAGTCTTCAATCATCACTCTGAAGTCATGAAAATTTATGTGAATGACATAAGTATGAATTATCTGGAAAGAGGTCAAACTTTTTGCATCAAATATCCAAAGAAAGATCTCATCATGAAGGCTAAAAGAAACTATCCAAAGTTTTCATACAAGAATCCCATGGACACTATGTATGAGACACCTAAGCCTGATGAGAAGAAGCTGTTGGCAAGGTCAATTGCATTTTACAAGGATCCAGCAGATTCAGCACTTAAAAAGAGAATTATAAAGATCTACAGAAATGGTAAAGAAATATGTTTGGTGGTTGGACACCCTCAGTTTGTAGAATCCAAAAGAGAAGAGAAAGAGAGGATAAGGCAAGAAAAGAAGCAAGCTGCCTTAGATGCTAAGAAGCTCAAAAAAAGAAGGAGCAAGCTGCTATCTTAGCCAGACTTCAAGCTGTGAAGACTACAACTGAGATCTTTGCACAACCATCTGTGATTGCTGAACCTTAAGATCAAAAAGTGCAAGATGAACCACAACAGAAAAGAAGATTCAGATACAAGCTACCCTCCAAGAGAAATTTAAACTTCAGTAATGAGGAAAAGGAATACTCTATTCCCAAGAAGCCTACATCTACAACTCAAACATCAAAACCCTCTGTGGTATTTGAAGAATTCAAAGTGGTGGATGCAACAAGGAATATTCATGGTGAGCCAATTATTCCTAAGGATGAGCCAGTAGACTGGGATAGTTTTCCAATTCCTGAGCTAAACTTACCCATTTTCAAGCCAAAGAAGACAAAGACAAGAGCAAGCAAGAAAGTGAAGCATGTGATTCTCAAATCCAAGACCTCAATCAAAGCTAAGCCTACAGTCAACATGGGAGACATGTTGTTCATCTGTGATATCAAGGAGTTTTCTGACATAAACTTTTACTTAGATGAACTGGAAGAAGTTAGAGGAATTGATGCTCACAGATATCTTCCTGAAAGGCTGGTATTCAAATACAAGGGAGGAAGAGAGTTCATATGGCCACTTCACAGGATTCTCCTAGAAAGCCAATATGTGCTAATAAAGATCTACTCTTCATTCAAAAAGAATTATGGTTACAATGTAACTGCAAGAAGACTAGTTCGAAAGAAGATTGAGGAGCTGAGGAGTATTAGAGCCAAAGATGCACTTCCAAAAATTTTATCTATTCCCTTCACAGGAAAGAGAGTGCATTTGAGGCCCTATTGGCTGATGGAATTCAAGGATGAAAAAGAAGTTAGAAGATTCTTCAGATTGGAGGACCAATTGAGTATCTCTAACAACGAGACTCTTTTGGAATTGCAGGAAATGCTAGATCTCTCAGAAGCTGATGAACTTGAATTCCACAAACAACTCCAGAATCAAATTTAAGAAAATAACATAAAGCTTGGGAAGAAATCTAGACAATCAAGAAAATATATTTATCTGCTCAGACTAGAGGAGCAACCTGATAACAATTGTGAGCAATTTCTTTGTGTACTTTGCATTGTTCAATTTTCAGTACTTTATAGCACTTATCAGTTTTATCTACTATTTTTCAATCTGTATCTTTAGGATGTTTTGTTATCGTCAAGTTTCTCTTAATTTATGGCTAAAATTCCAGTAGACATAAATTGGGGGAGATTGTTAGGAATATGTTGTGTACTTGATGATAAGCTAAACAAAACACCTTAGTAGACTTAACTTAGTGAATTTTGTAGCACCCGACGGATGATCAATTATAGTCCTAACGGACGATTGAATATAGTCCCGACGGATGACTAATTGATATCCACCGGGTGAGTAGCTTATGTAACAATAAGTACTTTAGCACATTTCTGCAAACAATTTTGTATAGCTTCTGTAGTAGCTTATGAATCATATAGACTACTAGTAGATATACCGAATAGGTTGATTAAATGTAAATATAAGACGTCTTGTAATTCTGCACAAATAAAATGGAGTCAAGTGATAAATGGCTACCCGATGGATGATCATCAAAGCTACCCGACGGATGATCAACAAGGCTACCCGACGGATAACAAGCATGTGCCCGACGGATGATCAATTCAAATATCTGTTGACAGTGACAACACAGTCACATGCGTTGGGTGTTTGCAAAAGTAATGTGGCAGCCTATTTAGCAGGGTTTTAAGAATAAAGAAGCATTACCATTTCCATGTTATTTTGAAGATATTCAAAGATGCTGGAATAGAGTAATTAAGCAGCATGGAGTTAGACTTGATAGGTTTTGTTTTATTATCCTGTCTTATTACCATGTAAACTTGGTGATATATAAACCAAGTGTAGCTAGTAGAAAAAATAACTAAGCAAACACATTTTTAGCAGAGAAACATTTGTAAGATGTATTCTGTAGAATTTCTCTGTAGTTTTGTTTGTTCACTTGTAAAGCAGTTGTGAGCTATTCAAGCCTCACAGGATTCTCTTGATATATATATATCTGATGGATACATTCAAATCCACCAGAAAGTTTTAAAGACCTGAGTTTTTATTACTTTATGTTTGATTAACTTAACTCTGTATTCCGCACTTTGCAAATCAAACAGTTAGATATAAATTGAGTTAGAACCATTTTTCATAAATCTCAAAAAGAAGCCAGAATTACATTCAACCCCCCTTCAGTAATTCTTGTTATATTGTTAGGGAATAACAACTATTATAATTACATCATATTTCCTTTATCAAAATTTCTATTCTTGAGAAATTTGAATATTATGTTTCTCCTTGAAAAAAAAATCTCGAGGGTTATCCTTAAATCCTTCATCCTATACTCCCTAGGTACAGGGCATATCAAGACACCATTTACTAATACCAGAACCATTGTCTATATAGTTCTAAAAATTTTCTCCATTAATTTTAAAGGTTATTATTACGTTAATCCTTCCGATTCATACTGTCAAAACTCATATTGTCCCTATAAAGGGCGAAATGCCAACCTTTATGCATTCCCCTATGGTTCATCTCAAGTTACTGAGGTTATATCCTCAATTACACCTTTAAAAAGGTACTTGCATCCTTCCATGGATAAATCAAGTCATATATCCCCAATAAGGGTATCTTATTCAATCATTCTCACTTTGATGGCCTATACCTAGTTTCACGATAGCATCCTTACTCAAACTAGGGTCAATCCATATGGCCTCCAAAAAATAGCAACGTTTATCCGCTTTTCTTGCTTGATTTGGTAATGATAGCAGGGATGTTCTGGAAGATATTGGTTGTGTTTAACGTAAATTTTTTAGTTCTAATTACTCATTTACCTCTGTTATTTACCTCAACAGTCATCTCAATGTCCGGATATCTTTTATACCTTACGTCTCCTTTTTTGGTATCAAGTCACAGGTGTTACATACACCTCACATTATTGAAGGTCACTTCCTTCATCCAATTTCCTAATTTCTTTCTTTCATGTCTCTTCAGTCCATCCGTGTTTCCTTATTAGTCTATCGATCTATCTTGAAGTGTCATCGAATACTCCCAACTTAAAGGGGATTAATTATAGGTATCGATAATGCCTTCAAACCTCAGTTTTATCTCATGATTAGTCACCATCACTCTGATGATGACACACTTCTCTATCTTCTCAAAATCTCTTATCAGCTCTCCTAAAGTCATTATCATCTTGACATTCTCTTTCCTACTAAGGGCATCAGCTACCATATTGGCCTTCCCTGAATGATAAAGAATCTCACAATCATAATCCTTGATTAGCTTTAACCATCTCCTCTGGCGCATGTTATGTAACGACTGGGAACTTTACGTTTATATTATATCATGATTATAATAAAATATGTGAATTAATGTGTCATTTATGTGTGATTATCTGATAAACCCTAACTGTTACGTGATACGTGTATTCCATGTCATTTCTGTATTTTAAGGTATTTTTCAGATATTTTATTATGCATTTATAGGTTTTATTTCAAACGTTTTATGACCCAAACGATGATTTTAAAGCCAGTATTTCAAATAAAATAATGGGCCTTATTTTTCATCAAATGGCTTTTATAATCGCCTTGTTCTGAACATCTAGATAATTTATAAATTTTCTCGTTTTGCGAAAAAATGATTTTTCCGGGCCCCATTGGGTGTCAAAAACCCCACAAAAATCACATTTTTATTTTTATAAAATTATAGGACTTTCATTTATATTATTTCTTTGCATTTTTGCATTTTTCACAATTTTTGGAAATTTTTGGCATATATATTGCATATATAAAATATTTATAAATTAAATTTTAATACTCAAAAATTATAAAAATTAGGGCCCAATATTTTTATTTAATGTATAATTAGCCCCTTAATTTTAATTAGGAGTATTATTTTTACTACTATAAATAGCCTAATTTTTATTTAATTAATTATAATTAATCATTAAAATCTGCAAAATTACCAAAAATTCTCTGAAATCGGGTCGGGAAGAACAGGTTCGGGTCGAAGAATCAAGTCGTGATTTCTCACTGATTACAGTATCAAATCGTGTGATTCAAGTACTCAAATCGAAGATTTTGATCCGTTCTTTCTGTTTCTTGCATCAATTTCACGTTTTATTGCATCGTTTTTGATTTTTGATTTCTAGGGTTTATGTTCGAATTAGGGCTTTTTGATTCTGGGGTTATTGTGATGTTTTGATGATTGATATAGCTTTGTTAGATGATTTACAGTCGATTCATGGTGTTTAATTGAACAAACGATGCTTGGATAATGATTCACGATTTCTAGGGTTTAGGTCGAATTTTCAAAACACAACTCGATGATTTCTGTGAATATTTGGTTCTTGTAATGTTAGGGCTTTGATTGTATATGTTCTTAGCTTCATTTTGTACTATATAACGTTTGATTTTATGTACGATTCTGCAAATTCGATTTTTGGCCGGAGTTTATGTCAATTTTGCCGGAGAAGTTGATTCAGGAGTTATTCTGTGATGTTTTGGCCGTGGTTGGATTGCTGTGTTGATTTGCAATGAAAAACACTCAAAAACAGCACCAAACGGTGTTGATTTGGGGCTGATCGGAGCTTGGCCGGACTCCGGGAACTCACCGGAATCTGGGAAAATTCCGGCGTGTTCTTAGTGACCCGGAATCCAACCCGTTTGACCCGTTCAGATTACCCGGTTGATCTGTTTTTGTCAGAAACCAATTTCTGACAACTGTTTCTGAAATTTTGATTTTTATTTTATTTTTATTAATTTTAAAAATCAGTTTTATTTATTTTGTAAATTGATTAATTAATTATTTAATTAATTAATTTATATTATAAATAATTATGAATTATTTTCTAAAAATCAGATTGAATTATTTTCTTAATTATTTATTATTTATTTATTACTTATTAATTACTTAAAAGTGATTAATTATTTTGATAATTAATCAAATAATTTTCAGTAAATCATAATAAATTCATTTTAATTTCAAAAATTATAGAAAAATTATTTTTAATTCTGATTTTCTTAAATAATGATTTAAAAATTATTTTTGGGTTTTAAAAATTAGTAATAATTATTTATAATGATTAATAAATGGAATTATCAGTATTTAATTAATAATAATTCAACCGTTAGTCCGTTTTGCGTGAAACGAAAGCCTGTTAACTCAGAAAAATGAATCCTTTTCATTAAAAATAATATCAAAGCTTAATTTATTTTAGAAGTTAGTTGATTTTGTGACTTGTTTGATTATCAGTCAAGTTACGTGCCGAGACGAGTCCGAAAAATTCCGGAAAAATGGGAAACGAGTCAGATAACGATCAGTTGAGCGATCAGCGAGTCGATTTTAGTTTTAAAAATTATTTTAACCATAAAAATGATTATGTGCTTATGTGTATTACGTGGTTAATCGAGTCTTACTTGCTTATATGTAATACATGAGTCAGTCATAAGCGCATGGGTAGATGTTAGGATCAGTTTGAAGTCGATTCAAGATGCAAATGAAGTACGACGTGACTTAACCAGTCTGTTTTGCCAACAGAAGCTAAGCCAGCCAGGCCAGTTGAGTCGGTAATAGTCCAAGGTGATAGACATAAGTGATTCAATTGCAGTAAGTCGCGCAGAAGGCAAGTTTTTCCTCTATTCTACTTTCGGAATAGTGATATTGATTCAAATATTTATCACATTTACATTCTCTTGATTATTGTTCTTGATCACTAATATACAATCCCTATTCCTTTGTTCATATTTCATTTCAATTCTTGATTTCTCCGTTTCTTTGGATTCTTGATTCATATTCTGTTGGTAACACATGGAGATTGATATATTCTAGTGTTTGGAATATATCAAAGCATACCGATTGTCCCGGTTGCTAAGCGATGGACTGGATAATGATATTTTGGGATTGAGTGTGTCTTAATCTTGAGGACCGGGATGACTGGTGCCTCGACGTGGGCCGTAGTGCCTGGGTACCCGACTGGATCTATATATTGAGATATGGATCTGCATTATATTCTGACTGATCAGCAGAATATAGATGCGAACTTGTGTCCAGTTTAGTTTATTTGTACTCGCCAGTAATGGCCTTCTTTCTATTCTCGTGAGGTTATATCTTGGCAGATATACCTGGGATGGCGGATTCATTTAAAATGCTTTAACACTATTTATATGTTTGTGGACTTGTTGAGCAACTTTTGGCTCACCCCTTTTATTGTTATTCACCTTATTGTTTTCAGTTAAGAAGGAATATGAAACCAATCAGGACTCGAGTGGTAAAGAAGCGAGTCAAGCCTCGGGATCCTCTTATACCCAAGGTGTTGATCCCAATCCAGGAAGAAAGCTTTGAGTTGCCCGAGCAGGTGGAGTGTTGATAGATAGTAGGTGTGTGTGTGTTTGAATAAAAGTTGAACTTAGCTTAAAATGAATTAAATAATGGTTTGTAATAAAGAGAGTTGGTGAGACTTTGAATGTTGGTTTATAATAAAAGTAGTTAGTGGTTCTTGTTTTCATACTTCAACCTAAAAAGATCCTGGTTAGTTTTAAAGGGGTTTAATTTCATTTCTTTATTAATTGTTAATCAGATTGTACAGGTTTGGTGATTAGCTAGTAACCCCCAGACTTATACCCCGGGTCTGGAGGGCGTTGCAGGTTTGGCATCAGAGCTGTAGGTTTGGTCCCTGAAAACAAGAACATTAGGATTAAGATAGGATAAGGAGATCACATAAGATAGGGATAGTCAAATTAGGATGAATAGTGTTAGGATTTATCCAAAGAATCTGTGCACAATAGCTTCCTGTAGCAATATACTCTGCTTCTGCAGTTGATGTGGAAATTGACTTTTATTTCTTGCTGTACCAAGAAACCAATCTGCCTTCAAGAAATTGACAGCTTCCACTTGTGCTTTTCCTGTCAATTTTGTAACCTGCAAAATCTGCATCTGAGTAACCTATTAGTTTAAAATCTGAGTCTCTAGGATACAATAATCCCAGAGCAGCTGTTCCTTTAAGATACTTAAAGATTCTTTTTACAGCTGTTAAGTGAGGTTCCCTTGGATCTGCTTGAAATCTTGCACAAAAACAGGTAGCATACATGATATCAGGTCTACTAGCAGTTAGATAGAGTAGAGAGCCAATCATACCTCTATAGTCAGTAATATCTACTGATTTACCGGTATTCTTATCCAGTTTTGTTGCAGTGGCCATTGGAGTGGATGCACTTGAACAATCTTGCATTCCAAATTTCTTCAGCAAGTTTCTGGTGTACTTGGTTTGACAAATAAAAGTGTCTTCCTCATTCTGCTTGACTTGAAGGCCCAGAAAATAGCTAAGTTCCCCCATCATACTCATCTGATATCTTGACTGCATTAGTTTGGCAAACTTCTTGAAAAGTTTGTCATTTATAGATCCAAAAATGATATCATCAACATAAATCTGGACCAGAAGTAAGTCCTTTCCATGGTTGAGGTAGAACAGTGTTTTGTCTATTGTCCCTCTATTGAATTCACTTTCTAGAAGAAACTGAGCTAAAGTCTCATACCATGCTCTAGGAGCTTGCTTAAGTCCATAAAGTGCTTTATCAAGCCTGTAGACATAATCTGGATGTTTGGTATCTACAAAACCTGGAGGTTGTTCAACATATACCTCCTCCAATTCTCCATTGAGAAAAGCACTTTTCACATCCATTTGAAAGACAGTAAACTTTTTGTGAGCAGCATAAGCCAAGAATATCCTTATGGCTTCTAACCTAGCAAGTGGTGCAAATGTTTCATCATAATCAATTCCCTCCTGTTGAGAATATCCTTTTGCAACCAGCCTTGCCTTATTCCTTGTAATTATGCCATCATTGTCAGTTTTGTTTCTGAATACCCACTTTGTACCAACAACAGATCTATTCTTTGGTCTTGGCACTAGGGTCCAGACTTTGTTTCTTTCAAATTCATTCAACTCTTCCTGCATTGCTTGCACCCAATCAGCATCTTGAAGAGCTTCTTCCACTTTCTTTAGCTCAGTCTAAGAGAGAAAAGAATTGTAAAGACATTCATTTGAAGTACCTGTTCTAGTTCTGACACCTGCATCAGGATTTCCAACTATCAAATCAGGTGTATGTGATTTTGTCCACTTCCTTGCAGATGGAAGGTTTTCTCTAGAACTGGATGCTCCCCCATGATCCATGCTATCTTCATTTTCATTTTCTGATGCTCCCCCTGAAACTATGCTCTCTGAGTTGGAGTCTTCAGTATTTAAATTTTCAGCACTATCAGAACTTGGCTTATCAGAACTTGACGAATCAGAATTTGAAGAGCCAGATGTATGTTCTGATGTTTCTTGAGCTGTGGTAGGATCTTGAGTATGCTCCCCCTACATCGGTGCATCTTCCCTTGGCGTAGCCACCACAGTTTCAATAACATCAGAGTTTATTCCATCAGAGTTTACAGTATCAGGACTTAGACTTTCAGGATTTTCAGTATCAGAATTTGAGTCTTCATTTTCAAATCTCAGCTTATCATGGTCAATGAAATCTTCAAGACCAGTAATCTTCTTGTCATCAAAAGAGACATTGATAGATTCCATGACTACTTTTGTTCTCAAATTATAGACTCTGAAGGCTTTTGTGGAAAATGGATATCCAACAAAGATTCCTTCATCAGCTTTTAGATCAAACTTTGATAGCTGTTCAGTATGAGTCTTGAGAATAAAACACTTGCATCCAAATACATGAAGGTATTTCAGATTTGGCTTCTTTTTCTTCACCATCTCATATGGTGTTTTTCCATGCTTGTTAATGAGTGTTGCATTTTGAGTAAAACAAGCAGTCTGCACAGCTTCAGCCCAGAAATAGGTTGGAAGCTTTGCTTCTTCAAGCATTGTACGTGCAGCTTCAATGAGAGTTCTTGTAATAACCCCAATTTTTGGAAATTTTTGAAACCCTTATGAATAGTGTTTTTGCTGAATGAGAAAACTTTTCATGCCACACTATGTAGGGGTTCTGATATGGATATTCTGAGATTTTATTAGTACTTTATATGGGATATAAGTGTATGTAAAGATCGTCAGAATCCAAATCCGAACACTTTGATTTTTCCCGGAAATCCACTAGATACGGAGAGAATTGAGTATAAGGTAACAGGATAAAAAGGATTTAAATTAAAGGATTATAGGAGAGGATCTTAAAAGGAATATAATATATTGAGAAAGGTTAAGGGAACCTAAGTAATAAGATCCCGGGTATGATCCCTCAAACGATAAACGAAAACGAAAGTTAAGCGAACCGTATAACAGATCAGCGGTCATTAGGCAAACAATTAGGAAGTTAAGCAAAGGGATTAGAGGAAGTGATGTCACCCAACCAATGAGAAGAGGACAAGGAAGGGAGGATGACATAGCAATGTGATGTAAGCATGACATAGGGAAGGAGGAGGTGTGGTTGGTTTATAACCACACAAATATAAGGTTATTAAGGTAATTAACCAAAAACAAAACAAAAAAACAACCAAGCTAAGCCAAACAAATCAAAAAACACAAAATCATTTCATTCTCATCATCTTGCTCTCGGCTTTTCATCTTTTTCAAGGGCAAGAATTTCAAAAATCAAGTTCCAAGCATTGTTAAATCACAAGGTAATTATCTAAGCTTCCTTGTACATAGATATGGATATGCTATAAGTTTAAGCTCCTAATTCCTTCACAATCTCTTCCAATAAATCAAGGAAGAAGATGGTGAATAGTAACCTTCAAGAAATAACTTTAGTTTTCTTGAAATTTTATGAAAGATTAAGGTTATACAAGCAAGGATCAAGGTTCTTTTAGGCATTCAAAGCTCTTGGGTTGTGTTAGGAAGCTTCAAGGAGGTATAAACAACTTTCACCTTTAACTTATAGTTTGAACTTTGAGTTTTGATGAGTTTATGGATGGATTAATGTATATATAGAAATATCCATGTATGTATAGCAAGATCCATGTATGTTAGATAGTTTGGTTGGATTTGTGGTGATTTTGGATATGAATCTTGGTTAATGGTTAATGAATCTTAAGTTATGGTTAGTAGATCATGTTTGCGGTTGAATAAGTTGGAAAACCTTGAGATTATGGACTGACTTTGCCTTGATATAAGTTGTGTTTGATGTATTGATGATGGTTGGGTGGTTTGTAGTGAATTGGTAAAGAATTGGAGTGGTATAAATATTGGTAATCGCGTAAACATAGCCGTCGTAACGTCCGATTTTCTTTGGACTGTTTTTGTGCATAGCATTAGGACCCGAGAACCCCCTGCTAGATTATGACCACTGCCATGTTTAGATAGCTCATGTTACGAGCTTCGTTTTGATATGTAGTTCGTTCGATTCCGATGCACGGTTTAGGAGAAACGACCGTTTCAAGTAACGGCGTTTCGCGAACGAAACTTTTCCCCTCGCCTTACTTTGAAACATAGGTTAAAGACCAAAAAGGGTTAATTAATGTATGAAACATTTATGGGAAGTGTGTTAGGCAGTTGGTAAGACCCTCGCGAAGGAATCGCTTTAAAACTCATAAAGGTTAAATTATTAAAAATGGTGGAGCCGAGGGTACCCGAGTGACTTAAGCGAATCAGTGAGCGCAAAACAAGCGTTAGAGTCTAAGTTAGTTAAAGTATAGATTTACAAGTGATTTTGGTTTAATCCCAACTTACTTGTTGTTATAGGTTACCAGACTCGTCCAGAGCCATTCGTAACCCCCAGTCGCTCAGGCAAGTTTTCTACCCGTTATACTGTTGTTGTGATGTAAATATATGTATATGCATTATCTTGTGATATTGCATGATTGTTATTAGCAAATTTTGCGATATATTGGAGCATGCTAATATGGTATATATGCATGTCTGTTTCGTAATCTGGTTATCTATCTGTTGATTTCAATGCTTATAGTTGCATAATACCTATGCTAGAAATAAGCAAGTAGTTGCGTATACCCTTAGTATAGGGGATAAAAGGTGAACATATTTCTAAACCGGGAGTCGATGTTCCCGAGTATATATATATATATATATATATATATTTATTTATATATATATATATATGGATATAGTTTTTAAAACTATTAATCGAATAAGGTTTATTCGATAACTTTAACTTTATTTTATTATTGAATATTATTTCAAATATTATTCGAAGGCGTATGACTCCTTTACATTATTTATTGAATATTATTTGAATATTCATTTGAGGATGTATGACTCCTTTATTTTATTTAATGAATATTATTTATAATATTCATTCGAGGGCTTATGACTCAGTTTATATTATTTATTGAATATTTATGAATATTCATTTGAGGATCTATGACTCCGATTATTTGCTAAGATATATTCTTTATTTTATTAAAGAATAAGGTGTAAATAATCAAACTTATTTTCGATTATTCAAATAAAGATATTACTTTCGTATAAGTATATCTTTGATTATTTGCTATTCATTTCAAGTATAAGTTTTAATACTTCTACTTCAATTATTTTATAAAGATTATCCTTTATGGGAATATTATTTAAATAATAATATTCAGACATTTTCTAAATATTCTGGGGACTGATTTACTTCATTAAATCAATTTTACTCCAAACACTCTTTAAAGTGTTTTCGAGTCTTTAAAATGATTTTCAAAAGTTAGAGCGGATACCAAAACTATTTTTATATTTAAGATCTTCCTTTTAAAAAGGGGATTTAAATACTCGCTCAAAACCTGGGGGATCCGGCTCGGTGGTGTGTTTTATATTCGCAACAAGGTTGCTGTCTTGGTAAAAGAGTTTTTGATTACTTACCCAATATTCGGGAAGTAAAATTCTTGGAACAAGTTAATCCATTAACAGGCATCGCCTGGGAAATATCGGTGAGTTTTCCTTTCCAACTAGGTACGACTTCTTGGTGGAGCCGTATCAACAAGTTTCTACTTGGGGAAAGGGGGAAACGAGCTTTACGTTTCAGAGTCATGGATTTCATCTGAACTAGGAGTGGCGTAAGTGGTCGAGTAGCGCCGGCCCAGCCTTATTATATTGGCCCAAATGGCCTGGAAGTTCCGCTAAGGCGGTCCATTCCTTAGGAGTTCAGTGTTCGGTTGACAAGTAAATCCGACAGGTTCTCCTCTACATGTAGAAAATGGTGGGGTTGTACTACTACGACTGATCATCGTAAGTGGTCTTCCTGGCGCGGCAAACTCCCTAATGAGTTCATCATCCAATTGGATAATTTCTGCAACACTACCCAGAGCACTTCGATAGAAAGGCTACGGTTGGGCGATTGTTGAGTGTTGGCAGGGTCAAGTTTTCAAAATGATGTTTACATCAAATGAAGTATCTCGTAACTTCATTTTATTTTGATAATATTTTAAAGATTTAATCTATTCAAATCTTGCCTTATAGTCTCATCTATGTGATGAACTTTTGAAGCTAATTATAACTTGAACGGTGGTAGTTCAAGTAGTATTTGGGAAAGATATAAGTATATTGGGGTATCTTGTAACTTCATCTTTTAAACTTATATCTAATTAATAATTGTCTTATGAATGACAAAGATTTTCAGAAAAACGTTGAGACAAGGTTAGATATATGAGATCACCTTGCAACGATATTTTTTTATACAGTTATACACTGGGACTTTGTGTATATTATGCATGGAAGAGGACTTCCAATATTTTGAAAAGTATATATGTATATATACTGAATATTTTGCGACTTCATCGCATTAAGATATCAAACTTGGTTCATTTCTTTTGACCAAGACTTTCATGAGTATTATGAGTAGGCTCATATATTGTTAATCATTATACATATTATTTTGGTGGGCTTGCTGCTCACCCTTGCTTTCTTCTTTCATCACACAACAACAGATAGAAAAGATGAACAGAACCAAACTCCCGATTCGCAAGCGATTAGGAGACGTTCCGCAGATTTCTAGAAGCATTGATGCCGCCGTAGCTGAGGTAGGAACTACCAATAGGCTAGGCTTTCAACTTTTGATGGACCAGATTTATTTATATTTATGAATTGTAATAATGGCAAAGAAATGTAAATTTATTCAGAAAAACCTTTTAAGGTGTATTGGCAGATAATTGTGGAATAAAATGACTTGTGGTTATTTTTGGATGTTCATCTCTGAGACTATAACGTGTGGTGTGTGTGTTTATAGTGGGGTCACAGTACAAAGTAGTTGAGTAATTATTAAGATTGGGTGTTATTAAGGGAAATGGAACTCGTGACGACCCGGATCCCCGACCCCGGATCTGGGGGTGGTACAGAAATGGTATCAGAGCTAAGCGTTATAAACCTCAGAGATGATGGGACGTTAAGATAATAAGATTCACTAAGATAATAAGAACTCTTGCCAAGTTCATAGTCGGGCTACCTAACGTAGTACTGACGGTTAAAACCCTTATGGGAACCCTTATAAATATCGTGATAGGAGCGTAGTTCGTTATCGTATATGGTAGCGGGACTCCGAACCCTGAAGTTGAGGAATATCAACGCGATGATGTTTTATTAGTTATTAGAGATCAGATTGTGGATCCGATAGAGTGTCCTAATGCAGGACCGGATGATGTTGATATTGAGGATGTTGTCCTAGTAGGGATAGTTGTTGAGAAGGACCCCATGGAGGATCCTGACAGGATTGGATAAAGGACCACTGATGAATTGATGACCATGGTTTGGTCGACTACCAGAGGTAGGATTGGCCGGTCACTACCGGAGGTTCGTTCAAGTTGTAAAGATAGTAGCCCCTTTAACGCGGCTTACTCGTAAGACTGAGAAGTTCGAATGGACAGAGAAATGCGAGAACAGCTTTCAAGAACTGAAGCAGAGGTTGGTGATGGCCCCTATGCTGGCATTGCCGGATGGAAAAAGGAGATTTTGTGATTTGTAAGTGACGCTTCGCATAAGGAATTAGGGTGCTTCTTAGCACAGCAAGATAATCGCGTCTGCGTCAAGACAATTAAGGTAATATGAAATTTGATATCACCGCCCATGAACTTAGGCTCGTGGCAATAGTTTTACCCTAAAGATTGGAGGCACTACTTGTATGGAGAGAAGTGCGAGAATTACCTAAGCCATAAGTGCTCTAGTACATTCTTACGTAGAAAGAGCTCAGCATACGCCAGAGGAGGCGGTTAGAGCTAATCAAGAATTATGATTGGCAGATTCTTTATCATTCGGGGTAAGCCAATATGGTGGCTGATGCCCTTAGTAAAAAGGAGAGACTCAAGATGATAATGTCTTTGGGAGAGTTTATAAGAGATTTTGGAAATAGTAGTGAAGGTAACCGGAGCCGGTACCGAAAAGCTATTTGAGATTGCAATAGAGACCGAATTATTGGAAAAGAGCATACGGCGCCAGAGAAAGGTGATGAATGAAGGCATAGAGCCAACAAATAAATATGAGATTAATACCGAGAAAGATGATAAGGGAATAATGAGGTATTCCTATAGAATTTGGATTCCAAATGTTCAAGAGCTTAAAGATGAGATCTTAGATGAAAGTCATAGTTCAAGGAATAAGATTAAGGGCAAACCCTGAATGTGATAGTCAGGGAGGACGCCATCAAGATAGAAGGAACCCATAACATAATGAAGTGGAAAATGAGGATTTTAACGTATAAGATAACCCCAAGTATGGGGAGTAGGAAGAAATATTTAGACTGAGAAAACAAAAGTCGAGCGAGATAAGGAGACCCGAGACGGTACTCCTATACGGAAATTCATGGACCTGCCTAAAAAGAACTTAGACTATTATCCCTAACCACCACCTTGAGGAAACAATGCGGTGAGAAATTCTTTCAAGACGTTTAAGTTTCTAAGCTCTCAGAGTTCCAGGGAACAAGCTGACCCAGTCGAGGCAAGAGCCTGGCTAAAGGAAATATAGGAATCATTTGAGATTCTAAATGATTGATGAACCACAAAAGACTGTTTTTGTCACTTACCCTCCTAAGAGAGAGACCACCCGCTGGTGAAAGGCCAAGGAAGGCACGGAGCAAGAGATTATAATAAACTGATTTAAGTTCAGTCAATTGTTTTCGGGAAAGTAATTCCCAAGGTTATGGAGATAGTGTAAAAGCTTTGGAGCTAGAACAAAAGCGGATGAGTATGATGAATTATGAATCTAAGTTGAAAAAGTTATCAAGATTCGTTCTGAGGACACGAATCCAGAATGACGGGATATTTGAAATCAATGCTTATGTTGTGTTGGTTCATGAAATAATGATAAGAGAAAGGAAAAAAAAAACTGAAGTGGAAAGAAATATAAAGGCAATAGAGTTTGAGGAATGATAAGGAAGTTGGGTATGAGGAAACCCTAAAGACTCGTAGCAATAGAAATAGAAAAGTATGTAATCTTCAGGATGAGGGTGATTCACCATGAGTTAAATTGATGGTTGAAGGCATAAGAGATAAATATATTTTATCCCCTATAAGTTGGGAGGATTCGAGGAAACCTTGAGATAATTCGAAGGATAAATATGAGACGCGGATAGACTGAGGAGACAAGGAAGTAAGAAATTAGGAAAATTGGATGAAGGAAGTGACCTTCAAGAATGTGAAGTGTAAGACCGGTGGCTTGATACCCAGAAAGGGAGACGCCAGGTATGAGAGATATCCCAACATTGAGATGACTGTTGAGATAAACAGCAAAAGTAAATAAGGAATTATTAAAAAGAAGTTCACGTTGAACATGACCAATATCTTCCAGAACATCCATGTTATCATTACCAAATCAGGAAAGAAAAGCAGATGACCATTGTTATCTTTTGGAGGCCTTATGGATTGACCTCAATTTGAATAAGGATGCTATTATGAAGTTAGGTATAGACTATCGAGGTGGGAATGATGAATAAGATAATCTATCAAGGATATATGACTTGATTTATCCATGGAAGGATGCAGGTACCTTTTAAAGGTGGAATTAAGGATATAACTTCGATAACTTGAGATGAACCATAGGGGGAATGCATGAAGGTTGGCATGTCACCCTTAATAGGGACAGTATGAGTTTTGACAGTATGATTGGGAAAGGGTTAAGGTAACAACAACCTTTAAGAATCAGTGGAGAAATTTTTCAGAAGAATATAGACAATGGTTCTAGTATTAGTAAATGGTATTGTGATATGCCCTGTATCTAGGGAATACAGGAGGAACGATTGAAGGATAACCTTAGAGGTTTTACAAGGAAAAAGGTAATATTCAGAATTCTCAAGAATAGAAATGTTGATAAAGGAAATATGACGTAATTATAATGTTGCCAAGTGAGGCACGTGCTAAACCACGAGAAAGTATGGATCGAACCAGTAATGGTCGAAATTGTTCAGGGCAATTAGGACTTAAGATAAAAGATGTTCTAATTATGATTGAGCGTCAGTCATGACAGTGATTAACCTCTAAAGACTGAGGCAATAACTTATGGAAAAATGGTGATTTTTTTTTTACTCATCAGATTTTAAGGAAAACATCTTCACATAAGTTGTGATTGAAATAAGGTAGAAAATATATTTGGAGGTGGTTAAAATGACATTGACTGTAAGGAAATTTTACTATCAGGAAAGGCCAAAGAGGTGGCCGACACTTTAAAGGTAAGAGGATAATTATAGGCACTTGTGCCAAAGGAATACAGTGATGATGGTTAAAACTGTGAAGGTTGTATTATGGTTTGGAAGATTGACATTCCTTCTGATGACTGTGCAATACCCAACCGTAATAGTAGTTAGTAAAGGTTTAATTCGTGTAATCGCCATGAGCGGGCTATCTATCTTAGAAGGTACTATCTTGAGAATGAGCCTGGACCATGTTTCCAAAAAGGACTAGACGAACCTTTGAGTTAAGTCTTCTATCTAAGGCATATGATTAAAAATGGTATTAACCTGCTATCGTTGCTTTGATTGAAACTCTTCTGCAATTTTATCTGCTTCATGTCATGAAAGTACGTCAGAGTTTGGAGTGTTCTTCATGAATTGTGATTGGTGGTTATGTTAACTCCTTAGGAGAATTAGATACGACCTGTATGGACTCCGTATGGTTAGCTATTAAGACTTCATGGAAAATGAATGACGACAGTAGGTCAGTGGTGGACCATAGTGAGGCAGCAATGATTCTGCGAGTATTGAGCTGATTACAACCGTGAGAGTTGTATTGGAATGGGTGTTGAGATTGAGTACCACTAATCGGGTCGTGGTAGTGTATAAGTCATCATTAATAGACTAATTAAGTAGAGTATCTACATAGTGAATTATTATTCTTTCTTATCAATAGAGAGTCGTATTATTATACGAGGAAGGTTGCGGTGCAAGCATAGAATTCTAGTAACGATGATGTCTAGAATGAGAACCCAGGTTCGATTTTCGATGTCGAGGGAGTTTCAAAGGTAATTGTGTATAAGCTCGAGGAAGAGCATGGGTCCATAGAATGATGGACGGGATAACGAAAATATTTAGGCACGTGAAATACGATGCTATAATACTTGATGTTGATATAAATACATATATGTTTTGTTCTCCTATGACAAACCTCTATAGTTCAGAGGTAGATTCCAAGCCAGATATTTTGTGGCAGTATATTTTTTTCATATATACAATTCTCTTCAGTTCGTTCTTTTCTCTTCTTTTCATTTCATGTAAGCTGAGAAGAACAACCCTTCCAGAAAGGGGAGGTATTGCCGAATGACTATCTATCTGTGTGATAGAAGCCTAGTAGGATACCAGCTATTGTTTAATTGCTTGTCAAGTACTAAGGGCTGGCCACCTTCTGTACTAACTATGCGATATAACAAGTGTTCATGATCTTAGTGATCTCTCAACAAATTCCTTTACTTCTATTTGATTGATCAAATTTTGGAAAATAGAAGCAACTGAAAAAGGAGTAATAAAGTAGTGGTAGTATGCGGAATGGGAACACATTCGTGATACTAAGGTTGACGTGGTTATTAAAAGGTTATAGAACGCTAACGAGCAAAAGTATAACCAGTATAATATTAGGAACGGAAGGTAGTAGCGATTACGAACTGGAAAAGAATGGGTATTGAGAAGCAGAAGCTCTAATGTTAAAAGCAATAATGAGAGTCTGTGCAATAGACTTGAAAGAATTTGGAATGATCACTTAATTCGGATTGAGTTATCTTACGACAATAGATCATATGTCATTATCGAGATGTCGCCTTATGAGATCATTGGGGGAAGACAATGTCGATCTCCCTTATGTTAGGATGAAGTTGTAGAGCGCAAGATGCTCGGACCCGCAGTAGTCCAAAGGACCAAGGATATGATAGATCTAATCAGAGGACGGCTGGTAGTAGCCCAAGATGGTCATGATAAGTATGTTGATTTGACACGAAAGAATAAAGAGTATGAAATAGGGGACCTAGTAATGTTATAGGTATCCCTTGGAAAGGATTGATGAGGTTCGGAAAGAAAGGAAAGCTAAGTCTACAATTTGTTGGACCCTTGGATATATTAAGACATTTGGGAAGTTAGCATATGAGCTAGCCCTAACCCCGAACATGTAGCAGGTCGTAACATGTTTCACGTATCAATGTTAAGGAAGTGTAATTCAGATGCCAGATAAATAGAGGCATATGAGCGCATAGATATGCAACCCGACGTAACCTATATGGAGCAACCAGGAAGGGTTATAGAGTGAAAAGGAACGAGTGCTTAGGAGAAGGGTTATCAAACTAGTAAGAGTTTGATGGTAGAACCACAATGTGGGAAAATTGACTTGAGAGTTAGAAAGTGCAATACTAAGAAAGTATCCCTATTTATTTCTATCCGATTCCGGGACGGAATCCTTTTAAGGAGGAGAGACTGTAATAACCCCAATTTTTGGAAATTTTTGAAACCCTTATGAATAGTGTTTTTGCTGAATGAGAAAACTTTTCATGCCACACTATGTAGGGGTTCTGATATGGATATTCTGAGATTTTATTAGTACTTTATATGGGATATAAGTGTATGTAAAGATCGTCAGAATCCAAATCCGAACACTTTGATTTTTCCCGGAAATCCACTAGATACGGAGAGAATTGAGTATAAGGTAACAGGATAAAAAGGATTTAAATTAAAGGATTATAGGAGAGGATCTTAAAAGGAATATAATATATTGAGAAAGGTTAAGGGAACCTAAGTAATAAGATCCCGGGTATGATCCCTCAAACGATAAACGAAAACGAAAGTTAAGCGAACCGTATAACAGATCAGCGGTCATTAGGCAAACAATTAGGAAGTTAAGCAAAGGGATTAGAGGAAGTGATGTCACCCAACCAATGAGAAGAGGACAAGGAAGGGAGGATGACATAGCAATGTGATGTAAGCATGACATAGGGAAGGAGGAGGTGTGGTTGGTTTATAACCACACAAATATAAGGTTATTAAGGTAATTAACCAAAAACAAAACAAAAAAACAACCAAGCTAAGCCAAACAAATCAAAAAACACAAAATCATTTCATTCTCATCATCTTGCTCTCGGCTTTTCATCTTTTTCAAGGGCAAGAATTTCAAAAATCAAGTTCCAAGCATTGTTAAATCACAAGGTAATTATCTAAGCTTCCTTGTACATAGATATGGATATGCTATAAGTTTAAGCTCCTAATTCCTTCACAATCTCTTCCAATAAATCAAGGAAGAAGATGGTGAATAGTAACCTTCAAGAAATAACTTTAGTTTTCTTGAAATTTTATGAAAGATTAAGGTTATACAAGCAAGGATCAAGGTTCTTTTAGGCATTCAAAGCTCTTGGGTTGTGTTAGGAAGCTTCAAGGAGGTATAAACAACTTTCACCTTTAACTTATAGTTTGAACTTTGAGTTTTGATGAGTTTATGGATGGATTAATGTATATATAGAAATATCCATGTATGTATAGCAAGATCCATGTATGTTAGATAGTTTGGTTGGATTTGTGGTGATTTTGGATATGAATCTTGGTTAATGGTTAATGAATCTTAAGTTATGGTTAGTAGATCATGTTTGCGGTTGAATAAGTTGGAAAACCTTGAGATTATGGACTGACTTTGCCTTGATATAAGTTGTGTTTGATGTATTGATGATGGTTGGGTGGTTTGTAGTGAATTGGTAAAGAATTGGAGTGGTATAAATATTGGTAATCGCGTAAATATAGCCGTCGTAACGTCCGATTTTCTTTGGACTGTTTTTGTGCATAGCATTAGGACCCGAGAACTCCCTGCTAGATTATGACCACTGCCATGTTTAGATAGCTCATGTTACGAGCTTCGTTTTGATATTTAGTTCGTTCGATTCCGATGCACGGTTTAGGAGAAACGACCGTTTCAAGTAACGGCGTTTCGCGAACGAAACTTTTCCCCTCGCCTTACTTTGAAACATAGGTTAAAGACCAAAAAGGGTTAATTAATGTATGAAACATTTATGGGAAGTGTGTTAGGCAGTTGGTAAGACCCTCGCGAAGGAATCGCTTTAAAACTCATAAAGGTTAAATTATTAAAAATGGTGGAGCCGAGGGTACCCGAGTGACTTAAGCGAATCAGTGAGCGCAAAACAAGCGTTAGAGTCTAAGTTAGTTAAAGTATAGATTTACAAGTGATTTTGGTTTAATCCCAACTTACTTGTTGTTATAGGTTACCAGACTCGTCCAGAGCCATTCGTAACCCCCAGTCGCTCAGGCAAGTTTTCTACCCGTTATACTGTTGTTGTGATGTAAATATATGTATATGCATTATCTTGTGATATTGCATGATTGTTATTAGCAAATTTTGCGATATATTGGAGCATGCTAATATGGTATATATGCATGTCTGTTTCGTAATCTGGTTATCTATCTGTTGATTTCAATGCTTATAGTTGCATAATACCTATGCTAGAAATAAGCAAGTAGTTGCGTATACCCTTAGTATAGGGGATAAAAGGTGAACATATTTCTAAACCGGGAGTCGATGTTCCCGAGTATATATATATATATATATATATTTATTTATATATATATATATGGATATAGTTTTTAAAACTATTAATCGAATAAGGTTTATTCGATAACTTTAACTTTATTTTATTATTGAATATTATTTCAAATATTATTCGAAGGCGTATGACTCCTTTACATTATTTATTGAATATTATTTGAATATTCATTTGAGGATGTATGACTCCTTTATTTTATTTAATGAATATTATTTATAATATTCATTCGAGGGCTTATGACTCAGTTTATATTATTTATTGAATATTTTTGAATATTCATTTGAGGATCTACGACTCCGATTATTTGCTAAGATATATTCTTTATTTTATTAAAGAATAAGGTATAAATAATCAAACTTATTTTCGATTATTCAAATAAAGATATTACTTTCGTATAAGTATATCTTTGATTATTTGCTATTCATTTCAAGTATAAGTTTTAATACTTCTACTTCAATTATTTTATAAAGATTATCTTTTATGGGAATATTATTTAAATAATAATATTCAGACATTTTCTAAATATTCTGGGGACTGATTTACTTCATTAAATCAGTTTTACTCCAAACACTCTTTAAAGTGTTTTCGAGTCTTTAAAATGATTTTCAAAAGTTAGAGCGGATCCCAAAACTATTTTTATATTTAAGATCTTCCTTTTAAAAAGGGGATTTAAATACTCGCTCAAAACCTGGGGGATCCGGCTCGGTGGTGTGTTTTATATTCGCAACAAGGTTGCTGTCTTGGTAAAAGAGTTTTTGATTACTTACCCAATATTCGGGAAGTAAAATTCTTGGAACAAGTTAATCCATTAACAGGCATCGCCTGGGAAATATCGGTGAGTTTTCCTTTCCAACTAGGTACGACTTCTTGGTGGAGCCGTATCAACAAGTTTCTACTTGGGGAAAGGGGGAAACGAGCTTTACGTTTCAGAGTCATGGATTTCATCTGAACTAGGAGTGGCGTAAGTGGTCGAGTAGCGCCGGCCCAGCCTTATTATATTGGCCCAAATGGCCTGGAAGTTCCGCTAAGGCGGTCCATTCCTTAGGAGTTCAGTGTTCGGTTGACAAGTAAATCCGACAGGTTCTCCTCTACATGTAGAAAATGGTGGGGTTGTACTACTACGACTGATCATCGTAAGTGGTCTTCCTGGCGCGGCAAACTCCCGTAATGAGTTCATCATCCAATTGGATAATTTCTGCAACACTACCCAGAGCACTTCGATAGAAAGGCTACGGTTGGGCGATTGTTGAGTGTTGGCAGGGTCAAGTTTTCAAAATGATGTTTACATCAAATGAAGTATCTCGTAACTTCATTTTATTTTGATAATATTTTAAAGATTTAATCTATTCAAATCTTGCCTTATAGTCTCATCTATGTGATGAACTTTTGAAGCTAATTATAACTTGAACGGTGGTAGTTCAAGTAGTATTTGGGAAAGATATAAGTATATTGGGGTATCTTGTAACTTCATCTTTTAAACTTATATCTAATTAATAATTGTCTTATGAATGACAAAGATTTTCAGAAAAACGTTGAGACAAGGTTAGATATATGAGATCACCTTGCAACGATATTTTTTTATACAGTTATACACTGGGACTTTGTGTATATTATGCATGGAAGAGGACTTCCAATATTTTGAAAAGTATATATGTATATATACTGAATATTTTGCGACTTCATCGCATTAAGATATCAAACTTGGTTCATTTCTTTTGACCAAGACTTTCATGAGTATTATGAGTAGGCTCATATATTGTTAATCATTATACATATTATTTTGGTGGGCTTGCTGCTCACCCTTGCTTTCTTCTTTCATCACACAACAACAGATAGAAAAGATGAACAGAACCAAACTCCCGATTCGCAAGCGATTAGGAGACGTTCCGCAGATTTCTAGAAGCATTGATGCCGCCGTAGCTGAGGTAGGAACTACCAATAGGCTAGGCTTTCAACTTTTGATGGACCAGATTTATTTATATTTATGAATTGTAATAATGGCAAAGAAATGTAAATTTATTCAGAAAAACCTTTTAAGGTGTATTGGCAGATAATTGTGGAATAAAATGACTTGTGGTTATTTTTGGATGTTCATCTCTGAGACTATAACGTGTGGTGTGTGTGTTTATAGTGGGGTCACAGTACAAAGTAGTTGAGTAATTATTAAGATTGGGTGTTATTAAGGGAAATGGAACTCGTGACGACCCGGATCCCCGACCCCGGATCTGGGGGTGTTACAGTTCTATTCTTCCTTTCAACAACTCCATTTTGCTGTGGAGTTCCAGGAGCAGAAAATTCCTGCTTTATTCCATGGCTTTTGCAGAACTCTTCCATTATCAAATTCTTGAACTCAGTGCCATTATCACTCCTTAAAACTTTCACAGAATCTTTGACCATTTTATCCAGATGTTTGACATGATCAATCAAGATTGATGCAGTTTCACTTTTTGTATGCAAGAAATACACCCATGTGTATCTGGTGAACTCATCCACTATGACCAACGCATACTTCTTCTTTGCAATAGACATGACATTTACTGGACCAAATAGATCAACATGTAGTAGATGATAAGGCTCAAGAATTGATGATTCAGTCTTGCTCTTGAATGAAGATTTTCTTTGTTTGGCTTTCTGACATGAATCACAAAGACCATCAGGAGCAAATACTGTGTTTGGCAATCCTCTCACAAGATCTTTCTTGACCAGTTCATTTATATTGTTCAAATTTAAATGAGAGAGTTTCTTATGCCAATTCCAGCTTTCTTCAATTGATGCTCTACTCATCAGACAGATTGCAGAACCATCAGTACTTGTTGAAAGCTTAGCTTCATAAATGTTACCACGTCTGTATCCTTTCAGAACAACTTTGCCTTTAGATTTACTCACAATTTCACAGTGTTCTTCAAAGAAATCAACATGATAACCTTTGTCACAGATTTGACTTATACTCAGTAGGTTGTGTTTAAGTCCTGAGACCAGAGCTACTTGTTTAATTATGACATTTCCAAGATTGATATTGCCATATCCCAATGTTTTTCCAATGTTGCCATCTCCATAAGAAACACTTGGGCCAGCTTTCTCCACAAAGTCTGATAGCAGGGCCTTATTTCCAGTCATATGTCCTGAACATCCACTGTCCAGAACTAGAATATTTTTCCTGTTGCCCTGCAATCACAAAGACCACTAATTATTAGTTTTAAGGACCCAGACTTGCTTGGATCCTTTGGCCTTATTAAGTTTGTTAACATTTGCAGCGGATTTAGCATCAGAGTTTATGTTAACATTTTTCTTATCAGAACTTACACTATCAGACTTTGAATCAGAATTTACACTAGAAGGAACAATAGAAACTTTCTTCAAAGAAGGTTTTATTTGATAATAATCATATTACAAGCTATGATATTCCTTACAAGTATAAATGGAATGCCATAAACTACCACAATGAAAATAAGGATTTTGTGGTTTGTATCTAACAGACTGACTCTTAACTCCTGACTTTGAAGGTAAGGAGTTAATATTCTTATTCTTCCTTCAAAAAGAAGCCAGATGGTTAGAACTTCCACAGTTATGACATGTTTTCCTAGAAGCATCAGGAACAGGTTTATAATTATTGCTTTTATTCACACCTTCCTTTCCATTCCTATTTTTCCTAGGTGATTTTACCTTGTTTGCATTCTTAACATCTTTCAGCTTATGCTTAAGCTGCTTCTTTGTCATTAAGCCTATGTTCACTTCAGCTGTCTTTTCCTGTTTTAGTTTGTCAGAAGTTAATTTCTTTGTAACTTCTGATTTTTCATTTTTAGACTTTACAGTTACAAACTTAACAGGTTTTAACTTTGGCTTTTGCTTATCAACAGACTTAATTTCTTCAGTTCCTTTATCATTCTTATCTTCTCCATAACCTAAGCCCTCTTTCCAGTTTCCATTACTTAGCAAATTTTGAGTTATTTTGCCAGAGTTAGTCCAAGTCCTGATAATCTCTCTTTCCTTTTCTAACTCAGTTTTTAGAGATTCATTTATTTTTAGCACTTCATTCCTAACATAAAAAGCATCATCTCTATCCTTCTGAGTTTGGTGGAACATGACTAACTCTTTTTCTAAGAAATCATTTCTTTTCTTAAATGCAAGATTTTCAGAAGTTAATCTTTCACATGTTAAAGTTTGATCTCTATAACTAACAAACATGGTTTTAAGATATCTTCTCAACTCATTAATATCATCAGTTTGAAAAGCATAAGTAGTCTGAGGTACCTTTGTTTCAGCAGCTTCAGAACTGCTCTCAGCACTTTCTTTATCAGCATTTGCCATCAATGCATAGTTTTCCTCACTTTCAGAGTCTGAGATGTCTGTCCAGCTTTTCTGCTTTGTGACAAAAGCCTTGCCTTTGTCACCCTTTACCTTCTTGCAATCAGGAGATATGTGGCCTTTCTCACCACAGTTATAGCATTTAACATTGGTGTAATCTCCTCTGTCAGACTTTCCTCCTCTGGTTTCAGATCTTCTGAAATTCTTCTTATCAGAACTTATGCCTTTCCTGGAAAACTTCTTTCCCTTCCTGAACTTCCTGTATGCAATCTTTGTGATTCCTTTCACCATAAGAGCACACAGCTTCATCATCTCCTCATCAGCATCAGTTTCAGGCAAGCTTTCAGAATCTGAGTCATCATCACTCTTAGAACTTGATGACTCAGTATCAGACTTTATGAAAAGAGCTTTACCCTTGTCTTTCTTTGAGGAAGCTGCTTTGGGGAATTCTTCTTCAGCCTTAAGAGCAACTGTCCTTGACTTTCCTCCTTTCCTCTTGCTTCTTTGTTCCATCTCCAGCTGATGAGTCTTGAGCATTCCATAGATTTCGTCAAGAGTTGTTTCATCAAGATTGTAGTTGTCTCTTATTGTCGTTGCCTTCAAATCCCAGCATTCAGGAAGAGCTAACAGGAACTTAAGGTTTGAATCTTCAAGATAATACTCTTTATCAACCAATGACAAATCATTCAAAAGTTTGACAAATCTATCATATAAATCATTCAATGACTCATTAGTCTTTGAGTCAAAGTGTTCATACTCTTGAGTGAGTATTGTCTTCCTGTTCTTCTTAATTGTGCAGTTCCCTGACACCTTGTTTCCAGAGCATCCCATATCTCCTTAGCAGTCTTGCAGTTGATTACCCTATTTGACATTACATTATCAATGGCACTATGCAGTAAGTGTCGTACCTTAGCATCCTTAGCAATTGATGCTATGTCTTCAACAGTATAATCACTCTTCTCCTTTGGTACGGTCTTTGCTGCTTCACCTGCAACTGCAACAGCGAGCTTGGTTGGTTTGTGAGGGCCTTCCTTGATTCTATCAAGGTATTCTGGATCTGTTGCTTCCAGGAACATGGTCATCCTTACCTTCCATATGGGATATTCAGATGGTCTCAGTATGGGAACTCTGATGGTCTCATACCGACTCTGAATTTGTGTCTTTGGTGGTTCCTCAGTTTTGGTAGGCTTAGTTGGAGTTTCTGTGTCCGACATGATTGTGTTTGGATCTTTAACTGTATGTATGTTAACAGATAGGCTCTGATACCAATTTTTAGGTCACACACACACTGTAGAGGGGGTGAATACAGTGTATAGTACACTCAAATCGAACTTTAAGAACTTAAGTAACAGAAAACAAACTTTATTGAAACAATAAACTCTGTTACAGTATGGAACTGTTACCTCTCAGTGATGAACAAATATCACGAGAGCTGCTAGGGTTACAATGAATAATCTTCTCTAATAATGATAACACATATAGTGTAAACCTTATGTCTGTGTTTATATACTACACAGTTACTAGATAATCGCTAATTGATATGGAATATAATTCAACTTCCTAAAATATATCAATCAGATATCTTTTCTTCCAAGTATTCCATTCTTTACAGAATTCCTTCTTCATGCATATCTCTTATTATGTTTATCTTGATCTTCTTTCCTTTAATCAGCTACTGTCCTTATCTGATCGTCCTTCAGCACTTAAGTTCTGATATCTATCTTCTAATGATTATCTCCTGATAACATAAGTACTGATATCCTTAAGTCCTGACTTCCAGTATAAGTACTGATCAACAGTTAAGTACTGATTTATCCTGTTCAAGTAAGATCTGAAAGCTAAACATAAAACATATTAGCCATGACATTATCAAATATATCTAACATCTCTTGATATATATATATATATGGTGGATACATTCAAATCCACCAAAAAGTTTTTAAAGACTTGTGTTTTTAATTACTTGTATTTTGATTTATATAACTCTTCATTCCGCATTTTGCAAATCAAACACTTATATATTATTAAGTTAGAACCATTACTTTTTAATCTTAAAAAGTAATCAGATTTACATTCAACCCCCTTCTGTAATTCTTGTTGTATTGTTAGGGACTAACACCGTCAAATGTTCTTGAAGTTCCGGCCGTTTACCCACCGCACAGGGCCGCCATTTGATTCACTGGAGGAGACAACCCAAGTGCCAAAAACGATTTTGAAAATTCTTTTTACTTTCAATTAAAAATCCTTTTTTCTATTTTCAAAAATCAATTTAGTTATTTCTAAAAATCATTTAATATTTATTTTAAATACTAAAAATTATTTCCTTAATTATTTTAAATTCCAAAATTTATTTTCTTTTATTATTGTCAAAATAAAATTTGATTTAATTATTTATAATTTATTTTAGTTAATTATTTAAGAATTTAATTAACTGATTAATTCATTTAATCAATTAATTTTATTTATAAATAGTTAAATAAATATAAATTATTTATAATTAATTCAAATAATTCCTAAAAATTATATTTAAGCTTTTAAAAATTATATTTTAGTATTTAAAAGTCAATTAATATTATTATTAATTGATTTAATTCTTATTTTATTTATAATAATTAAGCCGTTCATCCGTTTAATATGAAACGAACGCGTATAGACTCATAAAAACATTACGCTTCCAATAAAA
Source organism: Apium graveolens (assembly GCF_009905375.1). NCBI lineage: Eukaryota > Viridiplantae > Streptophyta > Magnoliopsida > Apiales > Apiaceae > Apium > Apium graveolens. The sequence goes on along the minus strand of NC_133650.1, from coordinate 248,586,701 downwards.
ATACTTTGGAAACCTAATTTCTTTTGTATTGCAATGTCATTTGATTTGTTAGTCCTTTTGAGTCGGTAACTGATCGGTAAACACTATTATTGACCTGATTTCAAGTCTGAACATACTGAGACATATCTTTTAACGATCTGACTTATGTGTTACATGAAATATGTGATTACGTGATATAGGAATAACATGATTACGTGTTACATGATATGCATGCTATCTGTTTACAGTTTTAAATGCTATGATTAGTTATAAATGATCGGGTAGATGTCAAGACATATAGTTACGTCGATTGAGTTTGGTTCTGTCAATTAAGATAGTCCTTTTGTTTATAGAATCGAGTAGTAAGGAGTGCGGTCAAGTGTTAGACGAAGATAGTTGTAACAGCCCCAAATTCGGGGTCGGGGATCCGGGTTGTCACGAGTTCCATTTCCCTTAATAACACTTAACCTTAATAAACAACCAACTACTGTGTACTGTGACCCCACAATATACACACACACACACACCACAAGTTATAGTCTCAGAGATGAATACCAAAAATAACACAAGTCATTTTATTCCACAATTATAAACTATTAAACCTTAAAAGGGTTTCTGAATAAATTTATATTTCTTTGCCATTATTACAATTCATATAGATACATAAGTCTGGTACATCAGAAGTTGAAAGCCTAGCCTATTGGTAATTTCTACCTCGGCTACAACGGCATCAACGCCTACAGGAAACTGCAGAACGTTTCCTATCTGCTCGCAAATTGGGAGTTTGGTCCTGTTCATCTTGTCTATCTGTTGTTGTGTGATGAAAGAAGAAAGCAAGGGTGAGCAACAAGCCCACCGAAATAATATGTATAATAATTAACAATATATGAGCATTCTCATAGCACTCATGAAAGTCTTGGTCAAGAAGAAATGAACCAAGTTTGACCTCTTAATGCGACCAAGTCGCAAAATATTTAATATATATGTTTATATACTTTTCAAAATCTTTGAAATCCTCTGCCATGCATAATATACACAGAGTTCCAGTTTATAACTGTATGAAAATATCTTTGCAAGGTGATCTCATATATCTAACCTTGTCTCAACATTTTTCTGAAAATCTTTGACATGCAAAAGATAATCATTTACTAGATATAAGTTTAAAAGATGAAGTTACAAGATACTCCAATATACTTATATCTTTTCCGAATACTACTTGAACTACCACCGCTCAAGTTATAATTAGTTTCAAAAGTTCATCACATAGATGAGACTACAAGAAAAGACTTGGATAGATTCAATCTTTGAAATATCATTATAAATAATGAAGTTACGAGATACTTCATTAAGTCCCGATATATATATACACCTATATATATATACATTTCATACACTCCTTGAAAACCTCTGTTATGAAAATTATGAACAGAGTTGCAATATCCAATGAATTTGGAAAGGAGACAACCTTGGCATAAACCTGATATCTTGCTGATCAGGCAAAGATACCAATAAGTAACCTTTTCTACTAGCATATGGACGAATTCCCCACTGGTCATCACCCTGGCCACAATAGGACCTTATGCTGGACTGCCACTCAGCCACTTACGCATTTGATGGACTCCCACTGAGCCACTTACACTTTCATGGACGCCCACTGAGCCCATGTTGCTTATGCCGACTCAATAGATGGACTTACTTCCCGAACGTTGGGTAAGTAATCAATTCATTTATCAAAACAGCAACCTTGTTGCGAATATAAATACACCACAGAGCCGGATCCCTCAGGTATTGAGCGAGTATTTAAATCCCCTTTGAAAGGAAGATCATAAATATAAAAATAAGTTTTGGGATCCGCTCTAACTTTTAAAAATCATTTTGAAAACTCGAAAACATTTTAAAAAATGTTTGGAGTAATGCTGATTTAATAAAATAAATCAGTCCCAATATATTAGAAAATATCTGAATATTATCATTTAAATAATATTCCCATAAGGATATTATTTATATAAATATTTTGAAGTAGAAGTTTTAAAACGCATACTTGAAATGAATATGAAATAACCAAAGATATACTTATACGAAAGTACTATCTTTATTTGAATAATCAAAAATAAGTTTGATTATCGAAACATTATTCTTTAATAAAATAAAGAATATTATTTAGTAAAGAATCGGAGTCATAAGTCCTCGAATGAATATTCAAGATAATATTCATTAAATAGAATAAATAGAGTCATAAGTCCTTGAATGAATATTCAAAGTAATATTCATTAAATAAAATAAACTGAGTCATAAGTCCTCGAATGAATATTCCAAGTAATATTCATTAAAAAAAATAAAGTTATCGAATAAACTTTATTCGATTAATAGTTTTGAAAACTATATCTATATATATATAAATATATATGATATACTCGGAAACATCGACTCCCGGTTTTAGAAAATGTTCACCTTTGGGTCCCCTATACTAAGGGTATACGCAAATATTGCTTATCTCTAGCATAGGTATTATGCAACTTATAAGCATTTGAATCAACAATTAGATATCAAGATTACGAAACAGACATGCATATATACCATATCATTATGCTTCAATATATCGCAAAATTTGCTAATAACAATCATGCACTTATCACAAGATAATGCATATACATATATTTACATCACAACAACAGTATAACGGGTAGAAAACTTGCCTGAGTGTTCCCGGATAGACTTAAGCTTAGAGTGGGCCCGATATGTAACACCCCCAAATCCGGGGTCGGGGATCCGGGTCGTCACGGTCTTTCTTTCCACAATATCACTTCACTTAATTAATAAAAATAACCTTATGCTGTGACCCCACACTAACACACACCACAACCCGTTATAGTCTCAGAGATGAAATAGAAATATGTACAAGTCTTTGAATCCACAATTTAAAAGTTATTACAACCCAAAATGATTACTTGATAAATTTACAGTTAATTGCCATTATCTGCCACAAGTTATAATTATACATAATTGATTCTCAAAAGTAGATGGTCTGATCTACAATAGATGTACCTCTGCAGCTATAGCAGCTACAACATCATCGGGAAGATGCGGGACGCTTCCCACGCGCTTGCGCTGGGTCTGCTGGAGTCTGGCCATCTTTCCTAACTGTTGTTGTGTGATGAAGAAATAAAGCAAGAGTGAGCCTGACAACTCGCAAGATAATATGTAGTGATAACAATAATATAAGTATCTAAATGGATACTTACTAAAATCTTTTACCAAGTGTAAGATAATTACTTACTAGATATAAGTAAAACAAGGGATGAAGTTACCAAATACTTCACTATACTTATATCATTTATAAAGCTACTTGAACTACCACTGTTCAAAGTATAAAGAGTTTTCAACAGTTCATCATATAGATGAGACTACAAGACAAGATTTGAATAGATTAAATCTTTGAAATTTTTATTAAAGGAAATGAAGTCATGATATACTTCATTAAGTTCTGATATATATACATATATATATATCCACATATACATCTTCTTTATACAATTTCCTGAAAAACCTCTGTCATGTAAAGTATGAACAGAATTGCAATATCCAATAAATTTGGAAAGGAAAGAATTTGGCATAAACCAGATATCTTGCTGATCAGGCAAAGATACCCATAAGTAACCTTTTCTACTAGTAGATGGACGAATTCCCCACTGGTCATCACCCTGGTCTCAATAGGACCTTATGTTGGACTGCCACTCAGCCACTTATGCATTTGATGGACTCCCACTGAGCCACTTACACTATTATGGATGCCCACTGAGCCCATGTTGCTTATGCCGACTCAATAGATGGACTTACTTCCCGAACGTTGGGTAAGTAATCAAGTCATTTACCAAAACTGCAACCGTGTTGCGAATATAAAATACACCACAGAGCCGGATCCCTCAGGTTTTGAGCGAGTATTTAAATCCCCTTAAAAAGGGAGATCTTAAATATAAAAATGAGTTTTGGGATCCGCTCTAACTTTTAAAGATCATTTTGAAGACTCGAAAACACTTTATAGAGTGTTTTGAGTAAAGCTGATTTAATGAAGTAAATCAGTCCCCAGAATATTTAGAAAATGACTGAATATTAGTATTTAAATAATATTCCCATAAAGAATAATCTTTATAAAAATAATCGAAGTAGAAGTATTAAAACTTATACTTGAAATGGATATTAAATAACCAAAGATATACTTATATGAAAGTACTATCTTTATTTGAATAATCGAAAATAAGTTTGATTATTTACACCTTATTCTTTAATAAAATAAAGAATATATCTCAGCAAATAATCGGAGTCATAGATCCTCAAATGAATATTCAAAAATATTCATTAAATAATATAAACTGAGTCATAAGCCCTCGAATGAATATTCAAATAATATTCAGATAATAAAATAAAAGGAGTCATAAGTCCTCGAATGAATATTCAAAATAATATTCATTTAATATAAAGGAGTCATACGCCTTCGAATAATATTCGAAAAAATATTCAATAATAAAATAAAGTTAAAGTTATCGAATAAACCTTATTCGATTAATAGTTTTGAAAACTATGACCATATATATATATATAAGTATATATATATATATATTTATATCCATATATACAAAATCTACTCGGGATCCTCGACTCCCGGTTTTAGAAAATATTTCCACCTTTTGGGTCCCTATACTAAGGGTATATGCAAGTTACCGCTATCCTCTAGCATAGGTATTATCAACTGAATCAACAGATATATATGGAAAGAATACGAAACAGGCATGCATATATATATACCATAGCAGCATGCTTCAATATATTGCAACATTTGCTAATTAACCAACATGCATCTATCGCAAGATAATGCAAATACATATATACATCACAACAACAGTTATAACGGGTAGAAAACTTGCCTGAGCGACTGGGGGTTACGAATGGCTCGGGACGAGTTTGGTAACCTATAAACAACAAGTAAGTTGGAATTAAACCAAAGTCACTTGTACATCTATACTTTAACTAACTTAGACTCTAACGCTTGTTTTGCGCTTACTGATTTTCTTAAGTCACTCGAGTACCCTCGACTCCACCATTTTTAGTAATTTAACCTTTACGATTTTTAAGGCGATTCCTTCGCGAGTGTCTTACCAACTGCCTAACACACTTACCATAAATGTTTCATACATTAATTAACCCTTTTTGGTCTTTAACCTATATTTCAAAGTAAGGCGAGGGAAAAAGTTTCGTTCGCGAAACGCCGTTACTTGAAACGGTCGTTTCTCCTAAACCGTGCATCGGAATCGAACGAACTACATATCAAAACGAAGCTCGTAACATGAGCTATCTAAACATGGCAGTGGTCATAATCTAGCAGATGGTTCTCGGGTCCTAATGCTATGCACAAAAACAGTCCAAAGAAAATCGGACGTTACGATGGCTATGTTTACGCGATTTCCAATATTTTAAACCATTCAAAACCCTCCCAATTCAACCTCAAATCCAACATACAACCAACATCCATCCTTATCACATCATAACAACCCCAACAAATTCAATTTTAACATTCATACTTATGCCTAAGCTTAACTTTAACCATACTTAAGTTCTTTTAATCAAAACCACAACATTTACCATTCCATTTCACTACCATTTCAAATCCCAAACTCTAAATCACAACAACAAGCTACAATAGCACCCTACTAATCAAAATCATCTTATAATATATAGGAATCTAGGGTTTGGAGATGGTATACCTTCCTTGAAGTGGTGGGAGGAGCTAGGAAGCCTTAAGAAGCTTTGAGAAGTCTTAGGAAAGCTTGGATCTTCAAGGAAAACAAGAAAAACTTCAAGTTAAAAACTTGAAAACACTATTCATAGTCTTCTTCTTTGATTAAATGAAGAAGATGGAGAAGGAATTGATGGCTTAAACTCATGATATAGCCCTAACTAGGCATGAAGATGATTAGGGAATTAACTCACCAATTTAGGAAGCTTGGATCTTTAATTTTGAATTTCTTGCTCTTTTGAATAGTAAAAAGCCGAGAGCTCTTCAAGAACAAGCCTTGGTTCTTTTTGATTTTGATGAAAAAATGATTTTGCTTGGCTTGGTTGATTTGTTTTTGTGTTTGATTTATTCAATTACCTTGTTGCCCTTGAATTTGTGTGGTTAAAAAGCCACCACACCTCCTTCCTTCCCATGTCATGCTTGTGTCATCCTCATGATGTCATCCTCCCCTCCTTGTCCTCTTTCTATTGGTTGGATGACATCATCCCCACTAATCCCTTTGATTAACTTCCTAATTGTTTGCCTAATGACCGCTGATCTGTTATACGGTTCGCTTAACTTTCGTTTATCGTTTGAAGGATCATACCCGGGATCTTATTACTTAGGTTCCCTTAACCTTTCTCAATACATTATATTCCTTTTTATGATCCTCTATTATAATCCTTTAATTTAAATCCTTTTTATCCTGTTACCTTATACTCAATTCTCTCCGTATCTAGTGGATTTCCGGGAAAAATCCAAGTGTTCGGAAATTGGATTCTGACGATCTTTACATACACTTATATACCACATAGAGTACTAATAATATCCCAGAAGATCAATAACAGAACCCCTATATAGTGTGGCATGAAAAGTTTTCTCATTCAGCAAAAACACTATTCACAAGGGTTACAAAAAGTTGAAAATTTTGGGGGTTATTACAGTCTCCCCTCCTTAAAAGGATTCCGTCCCGGAATCAAACAGAAAACAAATGGGGGTACTTTTCTAGCATTGTGCTCTCTAGTTCCCAAGTTGATTCTTCCACATTATGATTCTGCCATAGTACTCTGACTAGCTTGATCACTTTGTTCCGAAGCACCTGCTCCTTCTTATCTATAATCCTTACTGGTTTCTCCACGTAAGTTAGATCTGGCTGCATATCCACCTGCTCGTACTCCACTATGTGTCTGGCATCCCGATGATACTTCCTTAGCATTGACACATGGAACACATTATGAACTTGTTGCAAATTAGGGGGTAGGGCTAGCTCGTAAGCTAACTTTCCAATCCGTCTTAATATCTCAAAAGGTCCAATGTATCTTGGGCTTAGTTTTCCTTTCCTCCCGAACCTCATTAATCCCTTCCAAGGGGATACCTTTAGCAGTACTAAGTCCCCTACTTCATATTCCTTGTCCTTTCGGGCTAGGTCTGTATATTTCTTCTGTCTGTCTTGGGCTGCTACAAGTCGCCCTCTGATAAGATCCACTATATCCTTGGTCCTTTGGACCATTTCGGGTCCGAGCATCTTTCGCTCTCCTACTTCATCCCAGTATAAGGGAGATCGACACCTTCTTCCGTACAGGGCCTCATAAGGCGGCATTCCGATGCTAGCATGAAAGCTATTGTTATAAGAAAACTCGATCAACGGCAAGTGATCATCCCAACTCCCTTTAAAGTCTATTGCACAGACTCTCAACATATCCTCTAGTGTCTGGATGGTCCTTTCACTCTGCCCATCCGTCTGGGGATGATACGCGGTACTCATATTTAACTTGGTCCCCGCACATTCCTGAAAGCTCCTCCAAAATCTGGAGTTGAACCTGGGGTCTCGGTCTGAGACAATGGACGCTGGGACTCCATATCGCGTCACTATTTCCTTAAGGTAAATGTCCACCAGTCTATCGACTGTGTATCTCTCATTGATAGGATTGAAATGAGCTGACTTTGTCAGTCGGTCTATAATTACCCATATGGCGTCGTGATTGGCTTTCGTCCTTGGCAATCCTACAACAAAATCCATCGCTATCTGTTCCCATTTCCATTCGGGAATCTCCAGGGGTCGTAAGAGTCCACTGGGTCTCTGGTGCTCTGCCTTTACCCTTTGGCAAGTCAAACATTTGCTTACCCATTCTGCTACGTCCCTCTTCATGTTGGGCCACCAGTAATATTCCTTCAAATCCCTATACATCTTGGTACTTCCGGGGTGAATGGAATACCTTGAACTATGGCTTTCATCCAATATCTCATCTTTAAGCTCTTGAACATTCGGAACCCAAATCCGGTAGGAGTACCTCATTATCCCTTTATCATCTTTCTCAGTATGGATCTCCTCTCCAGTCATTGACTCTCTGCCTTCATTCATTATTTTCTCCTGGCACAATCTGATCTTTTCCAATAACTCTGGCTGCATTGAGATCTCAAAAAGCTTTTCAGTTCCGGTTCCGGTTACCTTTACTTCTATTTCCATTCTCTCAAAATCCCTTATCAATTCTTCTGAAGTCGTTATCATTCTGAGTCTTTCCATCCTACTAAGGGCATCAGCCACCACATTGGCTTTCCCTGGATGATAGAGAATCTCACAATCATAGTCCTTGATTAGTTCTAACCATCTCCTCTGGCGCATGTTGAGCTCTTTCTGCGTAAATATGTACTTGAGGCTCTTATGGTCTGTGAAAATCTCGCACTTCTCTCCATACAAGTAGTGCCTCCAAATTTTTAAGGCAAATACTATTGCCGTGAGCTCAAGGTCATGAGTAGGATATCTAACCTCGTATTCCTTCAGTTGTCTCGACGCATACGCAATCACTTCACCGTGCTGCATAAGCACACACCCTAGTCCTTTGTGCGACGCGTCACTATATATCACAAAATCTCCTTTTCCGTCCGGCAATGCCAACACCGGAGTCGTTATCAACCTTTTCTTTAATTCCTGAAAACTGTTCTCACATTTCTCCGTCCATTCAAACTTCTCTGTCTTACGAGTAAGTCGTGTCAAAGGGGCTGCGATCTTCGCAAAGTCCTGTACAAATCTACGATAGTAGCCGGCCAATCCTATGAAACTCCTTACCTCTGTGGGTGTGGTTGGCCTTTCCCAATTTGAGACCGCCTCTATCTTGGAGGGGTCGACCAATACTCCTTCTTTATTGATCACATGTCCTAAAAACTGTACTTCATTCCGCCAGAATTCACACTTCGAGAATTTGGCATATAACTGTTCCTCTCTGAGTATTCCTAGAGCTATCCTCAAATGCTCTGCATGTTCTGTCTCAGTCCTTGAGTAGATCAAAATATCATCGATAAAAACTATCACACATTTGTCCAAGTACTTCTTAAATACTCTATTCATTAAATCCATGAAAGTCGATGGGGCGTTGGTTAATCCAAAGGACATTACCAAGAACTCATAATGCCCATACCTGGTACGGAACGCTGTCTTGGAAATATCTTCGGGTTTAATCTTTAGTTGGTGATATCCAGTTCTCAGGTCGATCTTGGAAAAATAAACAGCATCGTTTAGCTGGTCGAACAGATCGTCTATTCTAGGTAATGGGTACCTGTTCTTTATGGTTAGCTTGTTCAACTCTCGATAGTCTATGCACAGCCTCATGCTCCCATCTTTCTTCTTAACAAATAAAACTGGTGCTCCCCATGGAGACACACTGGGTCTTATCATGCCCTTATCCAAGAGTTACTGCAATTGGATAGCTAATTCCTTCATTTCTAACGGGGCTAACCGGTAAGGTGCCTTTGAAACTGGCGCCGTCCCTGGGGCCAACTCAATAGCAAATTCAATCACTCTATCGGGTGGTAATCCCGGAAGGTCTTGTGGGAATACATCTTCAAATTCGTTGACTACTGGAATATCTTGTAAGTTAGGCACCTCCTTCTGCGTGTCCACCACATAGGCTAGGTAGGCCTCACTTCCTTTTCGTAGCATCCTTTTGGCCTGGGACATGGTCAAAAATTTCTGCGTCTGCCTCTTTCCTCTAAATATAACTTCTTTCTTCCCTGGGACATTTAGCTTAACTTTCTTCCCTTTACAGTCTACATGAGCATCATTGCTAGATAGCCAGTCCATTCCCAAAATTACATCAAACTCCCCTAATTTAAAAGGAATCAGATCAACACTAAAGGATTGCTCCCCTATGCCTATCTCACAGGCGGGGTGAATCTGGTTAACAGGAATAATTTCATGATTGGATATTTCTACTTGCAAGGGTTCTATCAAGGGTTCAACCTTAAGTCTTAACTTACGCGCAAAGTCCTTTGATATAAAAGATTTAGTTGCTCCCGAATCAAATAAAACATTTGCACTGACTGAATTTAGAGAAAGGGTACCTGTTATCACATCTGAATCTTTCATAGCATCCTGGACTGTCATGTTGAAAGTCCTCGCAGTAGGTGGCTTATTAGAAGCAGCCCTGCTTGCTCCCGAAGCTGCTGGTTTGTTCATTGGGCATTCCCTCTTCCAATGACCCGGGCGTCCACACTGATGACAAGTGGTGGTTGGAATGACGGCAGGGGTTGATGATGGGCACTTAGTTGAATAGTGGTCTTCCCGACCGCACTTAAAACAGGTTACTGGCTTTCCCTTACACTCCCCAGTGTGATTCCTTCCACATATGTTACAGGCTGGCAATGGGGGTCGAGACTGGTTGGAATAGGACATTCTTGACTTTTGGCCGCCCTGGCTCACGCTCACACTCATTGGCCGCTTAAACCCAGTGTTCCTTCCTGGTAGGGACACTGCTCCTCGATTAAATCTAGTTGGGAAGCTTCTTCCTGCGGAACCTCCACCCATGCTCATACTTTTCCTCTTTATTCCTTTCTTCTCTCTTTCCTTCTGCATCTGTTCACTTCCGACTTCTACAATCGTTGCCTTTTGCACCAGAGTGGCATAGTCCGTAAGCTCAAGGATTGCCACCCTATTCTGAATCCACGGTTTCAGTCCCTGCTGAAACCTCCTAGCTTTCTTTTCCTCGGTGCTCACAAACTCCGGCACAAACCTTGATAACTCAGTAAATTTCGCTTCGTACTCTGCTACAGACAAGTTATTCTGCTTTAGCTCCAAGAACTTGAGCTCCATCTGGTTTTCCATAAACCTCGGGAAATACTTTCCCAGAAACAACTGACTAAATCTCTCCCAGGTTATAATAGCATCTGTCTCCATGTTTTTCTTGGCCTCCCACCAGTAGTTAGCTTCTCCTTTCAGAAGGTAGGTAGCAAATACAGTATTCTGTGCCTCATCGGTACTCAAAATCTCAAAGGATTTTTCCATTTCCTTTAACCATGCTCTTGCCTCAACTGGGTCGGCTGATCCGTGGAACTCAGGGGGCTTAATGGACTTAAAAGCCCTGAAAGAGTTTGCCACAGTATTGTTATTTCCTTGAGGGGGTGGGTTGGGTTGACATTCCAAATTCTGCCTTAGGAGTTGCATGAACTGGCCCATGGGATCCATGCCTGGGTTTGGTACTGGTTGCTCAACCTCGGTTTCTCCTTCTTCAGCCTCTATCTCAAATCCCTCAACATCATATGTTTCCTCTTCCTCTTCATACAGGGAGTCATCCTGTTCCACATTATCCTCATCTTCCTCTTCACTGAGTTCCTGGTTCCTATCATCCTGGTTATGGCTTCCCTGGTCCTCAGATCCAGGGTTCGCCCTAGTTCCAATCTTTCTTGGCGGCATGATTCTGATAATAATAAAAAAAAATTATTGGGAAAATTCAACGTTAGGTCACAATCATATACAACATTGTGCCTTGCACAGCTCTTATAATGGGGAGAACGTATATCGCAATTCTATTATTTTAAGAAAGTTCTAATACGAAGTGCAGTAATAATAATGATAAAAACAGTGATCCCGTCACTAATGAACTGAACCAAAGGAAACAAATATATACATAATACGAGAAATACATAGTTTGATCTGGTCAAAAGTACAACAGTGCTACAGTCATCTGTCCCAAAAGTGATACACAAGAGTCTATCTGTCTAGTCTGAAAAAGGGATGCTATATACAAGTCAACTATCCCGGAAAACTGGCTCTTACTAAGGCCTCGGCTAACTAGACAACTAGACTATTCCATCATCAATCCTGAATCACACACCGGAGCGGGTCAGCTCCCATACCCTTTTCATCGCACGACGGAAGATATAGTCGGCCTGCCGCCTGGAGATCCTACCATGCCTGTCCCCCTGGAGCGATCTGAGCCTCGCTCGGGATGTGAGCTTTATCCCCGTAAGCTCCCTCCTCAAGGATCGGGGTATAGAAGCCCTAGTCTCATAAGCTCGGGTACGCCTACCCGCCCTCTCTGCATCCAACTCCCTCCTGGCCTCATCCAGTCGGGCCTCGGCAACAGCCACTCGGGTCCTCAGAACATCCTGAACATATCCATGAGCTAACGAAGACTGCCTGTGGGCAGGGTCAAGAGGTGGTGAATCTGGAGCCGCTGAGGGTGCCTCTTCGGTCTGCCTAGGCTCGGAAGTATGGGTCTCTGAGCTGTCATCATCGGGAATCCAGGATAGGGGTGGAGGGGTAGGGGCTCTGACCACTGGAAGTGTGGGTAATAGGGTACCAGCATACACTACCATAGGTCCAACACGCTCCTCAGCTACTGGGACCTCATCCGGGTCCTCCTCATCTGGAATAGCAATGACCTCCGACTCTGACTCCTCTGAGGGGTCCTCCTCATCTGAAATAGCAATGACCTCCGTCTTTGACTCCTCTGAGGGGTCCTCCTCATCCTCCTCCATCTCAGGCTCCTCCTGATCCTCAACATCTAGCAATGCCTCATCATGCTCACGCTAGAACATCTCAGGGTCCTCTATCTCAGGCGCCTACACATTAAACGAGCTAAGTTACTATCATGATACTTATAAGGGTTCCCGTAAGGGTTTTAACTGTCAGCACTACTTTAAGTAGTCTGACCATGAACTTGGCAAGAGTTCTTATTATCTTTGTGAGTTTGTTATTATATCGATGCATCATCTCTGAGGTTTATAACGCTTAGCTCTGATACCATTTCTGTAACACCCCCGAATCCGGGGTCGGGGATCCGGGTCGTCACGGTCTTTCTTTCCACAATATCACTTCACTTAATTAATAAAAATAACCTTATGCTGTGACCCCACACTAACACACACCACAACCCGTTATAGTCTCAGAGATGAAATAGAAATATGTACAAGTCTTTGAATCCACAATTTAAAAGTTATTACAACCCAAAACGATTACTTGATAAATTTACAGTTAATTGCCATTATCTGCCACAAGTTATAATTATACATAATTGATTCTCAAAAGTAGATGGTCTGATCTACAATAGATCTACCTCTGTAGCTATAAGAGCTACAACATCATCGGAAAGATGCGGGACGCTTCCCATGCGCTTGCGCTGGGTTTGCTGGAGTCTGGCCATCTTTCCTAACTGTTGTTGTGTGATGAAGAAATAAAGCAAGAGTGAGCCTGACAGCTCGCAAGATAATATGTAGTGATAACAATAATATAAGTATCTAAATGGATACTTACTAAAATCTTTTACCAAGTGTAAGATAATTACTTACTAGATATAAGTAAAACAAGGAATGAAGTTACCAAATACTTCACTATACTTATATCATTTATAAAGCTACTTGAACTACCACTGTTCAAAGTATAAAGAGTTTTCAACAATTCATCACATAGATGAGACTACAAGACAAGATTTGAATAGATTAAATCTTTGAAATTTTATTAAAGGAAATGAAGTCATGATATACTTCATTAAGTTCTGATATATATACATATATATATATATATATATCCACATATACATCTTCTTTATACAATTTCCTGAAAACCTCTGTCATGTAAAGTATGAACAGAATTGCAATATCCAATAAATTTGGAAAGGAAAAGAATTTGGCATAAACCAGATATCTTGCTGATCAGGCAAAGATACCCATAAGTAACCTTTTCTACTAGTAGATGGACGAATTCCCCACTGGTCATCACCCTGGTCTCAATAGGACCTTATGCTGGACTGCCACTCAGCCACTTATGCATTTGATGGACTCCCACTGAGCCACTTACACTATTATGGACGCCCACTGAGCCCATGTTGCTTATGCCGACTCAATAGATGGACTTACTTCCCGAACGTTGGGTAAGTAATCAAGTCATTTACCAAAACTGCAACCGTGTTGCGAATATAAAATACACCACAGAGCCGGATCCCTCAGGTTTTGAGCGAGTATTTAAATCCCCTTAAAAAGGGAGATCTTAAATATAAAAATGAGTTTTGGGATCCGCTCTAACTTTTAAAGATCATTTTGAAGACTCGAAAACACTTTATAGAGTGTTTGGAGTAAAGCTGATTTAATGAAGTAAATCAGTCCCCAGAATATTTAGAAAATGACTGAATATTATTATTTAAATAATATTCCCATAAAGAATAATCTTTATAAAAATAATCGAAGTAGAAGTATTAAAACTTATACTTGAAATGGATATTAAATAACCAAAGATATACTTATATGAAAGTACTATCTTTATTTGAATAATCGAAAATAAGTTTGATTATTTACACCTTATTCTTTAATAAAATAAAGAATATATCTCAGCAAATAATCGGAGTCATAGATCCTCAAATGAATATTCAAAAATATTCATTAAATAATATAAACTGAGTCATAAGCCCTCGAATGAATATTCAAATAATATTCAGATAATAAAATAAAAGGAGTCATAAGTCCTCGAATGAATATTCAAAATAATATTCATTTAATATAAAGGAGTCATACGCCTTCGAATAATATTCGAAATAATATTCAATAATAAAATAAAGTTAAAGTTATCGAATAAACCTTATTCGATTAATAGTTTTGAAAACTATGACCATATATATATATAAGTATATATATATATATTTATATCCATATATACAAAATCTACTCGGGATCCTCGACTCCCGGTTTTAGAAAATATTTCCACCTTTTGGGTCCCTATACTAAGGGTATATGCAAGTTACCGCTATCCTCTAGCATAGGTATTATCAACTGAATCAACAGATATATATGGAAAGAATACGAAACAGGCATGCATATATATATACCATAGCAGCATGCTTCAATATATTGCAACATTTGCTAATTAACCAACATGCATCTATCACAAGATAATGCAAATACATATATACATCACAACAACAGTTATAACGGGTAGAAAACTTGCCTGAGCGACTGGGGGTTACGAATGGCTCGGGACGAGTTTGGTAACCTATAAACAACAAGTAAGTTGGAATTAAACCAAAGTCACTTGTACATCTATACTTTAACTAACTTAGACTCTAACGCTTGTTTTGCGCTTACTGATTTTCTTAAGTCACTCGAGTACCCTCGACTCCACCATTTTTAGTAATTTAACCTTTACGAGTTTTAAGGCGATTCCTTCGCGAGTGTCTTACCAACTGCCTAACACACTTACCATAAATGTTTCATACATTAATTAACCCTTTTTGGTCTTTAACCTATGTTTCAAAGTAAGGCGAGGGAAAAAGTTTCGTTCGCGAAACGCCGTTACTTGAAACGGTCGTTTCTCCTAAACCGTGTATCGGAATCGAACGAACTACATATCAAAACGAAGCTCGAAACATGAGCTATCTAAACATGGCAGTGGTCATAATCTAGAAGGGGGTTCTCGGGTCCTAATTCTATGCACAAAAACAATCCAAAGAAAATCGGACGTTACGACGGCTATGTTTACGCGATTTCCAATATTTTAAACCATTCAAAACCCTCCCAATTCAACCTCAAATCCAACATACAACCAACATCCATCCTTATCACATCATAACAACCCCAACCAATTCAATTTTAACATTCATACTTATGCCTAAGCTTAACTTTAACCATACTTAAGTTCTTTTAATCAAAACCACAACATTTACCATTCCATTTCACTACCATTTCAATTCCCAAACTCTAATCACAACAACAAGCTACAATATCATCCTACTAATCAAAATCATCTTATAATACATAGGAATCTAGGGTTTGGAGATGGTATACCTTCCTTGAAGTGGTGGGAGGAGCTAGGAAGCCTTAAGAAGTTTTGAGAAGTCTTAGGAATGCTTGGATCTTCAAGGAAAACAAGAAAAATTTCAAGTTAAAAACTTGAAAACACTATTCATAGTCTTCTTCTTTGATTAAATGAAGAAGATGGAGAAGGAATTGACGGCTTAAACTCATGATATAGCCCTAACTAAGCATGAAGATGATTAGGGAATTAACTCACCAATTTAGGAAGCTTGGATCTTTAATTTTGAATTTCTTGCTCTTTTGAATAGTAAAAAGCCGAGAGCTCTTCAAGAACAAGCCTTGTTTCTTTTTGATTTTGATGAAAAAATGATTTTGCTTGGCTTGGTTGATTTGTTTTTGTGTTTGATTTATTCAATTACCTTGTTGCCCTTGAATTTGTGTGGTTAAAAAGCCACCACACCTCCTTCCTTCCCATGTCATGCTTGTGTCATCCTCATGATGTCATCCTCCCCTCCTTGTCCTCTTTCTATTGGTTGGATGACATCATCCCCACTAATCCCTTTGATTAACTTCCTAATTGTTTGCCTAATGACCGCTGATCTGTTATACGGTTCGCTTAACTTTCGTTTTCGTTTATCGTTTGAAGGATCATACCCGGGATCTTATTACTTAGGTTCCCTTAACCTTTCTCAATACATTATATTCCTTTTTATGATCCTCTATTATAATCCTTTAATTTAAATCCTTTTTATCCTGTTACCTTATACTCAATTCTCTCCGTATCTAGTGGATTTCCGGGAAAAATCCAAGTGTTCGGAAATTGGATTCTGACGATCTTTACATACACTTATATACCACATAGAGTACTAATAATATCCCAGAAGATCAATAACAGAACCCCTATATAATGTGGCATGAAAAGTTTTCTCATTCAGCAAAAACACTATTCACAAGGGTTACAAAAAGTTGAAAATTTTGGGGGTTATTACACGATAACC
This sequence comes from Apium graveolens, assembly GCF_009905375.1. Classification (NCBI taxonomy): domain Eukaryota; kingdom Viridiplantae; phylum Streptophyta; class Magnoliopsida; order Apiales; family Apiaceae; genus Apium; species Apium graveolens. The sequence continues at coordinate 248,569,937 of NC_133650.1, read as the reverse complement.
TATGAACAACAACATAAGTCGGAATTAAACCCCGGTCGCTTAAGAAACTAGACTTTAACCAATTAGACCCCTAACGTTCGCTTTCGCGCTTAACGATTCACTTAAGTCGCTCGAGTACCCTCGGCTCCGCCATTTTTAATAAATTAACCATTAAGAGTTTTAAGACGATTCTTTTGCGAGTACCTTACCAACTGCCTAATCCACTTAACATAATTGTTTCATACCCCAATTAGTCATTTAAGGTCCTTAACCAAGGTTTCAAAGTAAGGCGAGGGGTAATGGTTCGGTCGCAAAACGCCGTTACTTAAAACGGTCGTTTCTCCTAAACCGTACATCGGATTCAAGCGTACCACATATCAAAATGAAGCTCGTAACATGAGCTATCTAATCATGGCAATGGTCGAAACCTAAAAGTGAGTTCACGGGTCCTGATGTTAAGAACAAAAACAGTCTAAGGTATATCGGACATTACAACGGCTATGTTAAGCGATTACCAAATTTGTACAACTCCAAATCAATCCACAAATGCAACCAAACTCCATCCATAAAATACTAAAACAGCCCCAACAACTCAATATTTCCAATTTATACTACTTCTCAATTATGAACTAAGAGCTTACTTAAGTTCATTAACAAATCATCTAGATTTACAACTCCAAAAACATAACAAAACCAACCAATCTCTAAATACACAATAATCAAGCCTCTCATGAACTATACTACTCATATTAAGCTCTTAACATTCAATAACAAATCTAGGTTAAGAGATTATACCTTCCTTATGAGTAGGAGTAACTAATGAGCTTGAAACAACCTTGGAAAATCCTTACTAAAGCTTTATCTAAACAAAAACACAAGAACAAAATTTCAAGTTCTTGAAAAACACTATTCACTCTCTTCTTCCATGAATTTTAGGAAGAGATTGTGAAGGAATTTGGAGCTTAAACTCCTAGGATAATCATAAGGAACCATGGATAATTACCTTGCAATTTAACAATGCTTGGATCTTGGATTTTGAATTTTCTTCTTTGAAAAAAAAGGAAGAAGCCGGGAGCTTCTTGTTGGAAATAGAAGTGTTTTGTGTTTTTGAGTTTTTTGATTTGTTTGGCTTGGTTGATCCACTTTTGTTTTGATTTATTACCTTTTAACCATGGTGAATTTTGTGTGGTTTATAATCAACCAACCTTCCTTCCTTTTTGGTCATGCTTAGGTCATCATTTTTATGTCATCTTCCCATGCTTGTCCTCTTCTTATTGGTTTGATGACATCATCATCACTAACCTCTTTGATTAGCTCCTAATCACTTGGCTAATGACCGTTGATCTGTTGTACGGTTCGCTTAACTTTCGTTCTCGTTTATCGTTTGAGGGATCATACCCGGGATCTTATTACTTGGGTTCCCTTAACCTTTCTCAATACATTATATTCCTTTTATGATCCTCTCTTATAATCCTTGAATTTAAATCCTTTTTATCCTGTTACCTTATACTCAATTCTTTCGGTATCTGGTGGATTTTCGGGAAAAATCAAAGTGTTCGAATTTGGATTCTGACGATCTTTACATACACTTATATACCATACAGAGTACTAATAAGATCTCAGAATAAGAATAAAAGAACCCCTACATAGTGTGGCATGAAAAGTTTTCTTATTCAGCATAATCAACAAAAACATTATTCATAAGGGTTACAAAAGGTTCAAAATTTTGGAGGTTTTTACAATAGTAGCCAACAGCTATAAGCAGAGTTATAGTAAGAGGTTATCAAACATATCAGGCAAGTATCCTTACCTTCACTTATTGTTCAAGTGATGTTTATTATGAATCCTGTTATGCAAGTATCTATATCTTCACTTATCATTCAAGTGATATTGACTCTGAACTCTATTATTTCAATTTCTATACTATTCTAAGTTCAGAATAGTTAAATGTTTTACAGTTCGCTACATTACTCTATACAGTGAAATGTTGAATTGTGATTAGCGAATAAGTAATTGTTCTAGTTATTTCGCCATCGGTTGTTGAGATAGCTCTGGACAATTAGAAATGGGGAGTTATATTGTTAAGGATGTCGTTTGATTCGGCTCCTTTGATCAAAATATTTTATAGATTGGATGAATGCGTAAGTGACCGAGATGGACTTTCCAGCGGAGGGCTATTTCTAAGTGTTATATGAAATATTATGACATAATTTGTGGCACAGGCAGATATATTGCCTTTTTATTTGAGTACTCGTGTTTTGGGACATGTTTCTACGAACCATGATCCAGTACTTTCACATGGGCTGATCAGCATGTGATAGTACGTCCGTTGGAGTTAGATTCCAAATTAAAAATTATCTTTTATTGTTGATAGCTTGTTTAGCATTCATTACTGATCAAATATCACTGGTTTTATCTTGTTGTTCAGTTATTATCAAAATGTGATTTATCATTTCAAGCACACTTTATACTACTTGCTTAGCATTTTTCGCTCATACTTGTTTATTATTCTAATCTTTCAGCTAAGCCAGAGCAGGCATGAGTTCCAGGTTTGGTCAGAAGTCGAGTGCTTGTAGATAGTTTGATGTATTTTCCAGGTAGTCAGGTTGGGACGCTTGAATAGTCTAGAGTTTTGTAATAAAATTTGAATAAGTTGTAAAACTAATTAGACTTATGGTTTGTAATAACACTTGGTTTGTTTTAGTACCTATTTCATACTATAACCTGTGATCGATCCAGTTGCATGCAAGGGGTCATATTTAATACTTTATTCTGCTGTGACTATTATATTATGATTTAGTATATAATGACCCCCAAATCTAGACCCCGGGTTTGGAGGGCGTCACAGGTTGGTATCAGAGCTACAGGTTATGATCACTGAAACAGGCTTAAGATTGTCATAAGTGAGTCATAGGAAGATCACATAAGATAGGTGCGTGTAGTTTAGCTCTTATAGGGTTAAATTTAGGTTATTGGGCTGGGTTATAGTTAAGTTATTTAGGTTCCCTGTTTTGTGTTTAGCTCTGGGATTTTGTGCCATTGCTTTTCTATTTTGCTGGTTTCTGAGGATAATGAGAAGTGATAAAAAAGAGGTTGGAAGGTTGTGTTGCAACCCTATCCACCATTTGTTGGTTTATTTGAGATTTTGAGCAAGGATTTAAAAGGTTTGGATAATTCTTCGTTAATTTTTCTTTGTGTTATTATTTTCGAGATAACAAGCAGGATTATGTAATAATCATGTCGCATATATTAATATGGTAGAATGTTTGTGATATTTTGGGAAATAAATAATGTTTGAGAATTTTAATATGCTAAAGAATTGCTACATATTTGACACAATGCTATTATTATGTATGTTACTTGTTTCTTACCAGAATAATGGCACCAAAGAGGAGGAATAATTCAGGAGATGATCATATCGAGAATCATACAGATCTAGCGATTGTCCAGATGTTGGGACTGATGCAGCAACATGTGTTGCATCTTACGCAGCAGCAGCAACAGTAGCACCAAGCAGCAGCAGCAAGCAGCAACACCACCTACAGTGACTTTTAAGCAATTCCAAGCTGTGAAGTCACCTAAGTTCAAGGGAAGTGCTGACCCCGTGGAAGCCAATGCATGTCTTAAAGAGATTGAGAAGGCTTTTGAGCTAGTTGGAACATGAGCTGAATAGAAGACCAAGTTCGTAAGCTACTTTCTGAAGGGTGAGGCAAATTATTGGTGGGAATCCACGCGAGCGTTGGAAGGAGGTGAGGTTGTAACTTGGGAAAGGTTTACAGAGATGTTCCTGGAGAAGTATTTCCGGAGGTATATGAAGAATCAAATGGAGATCAAGTTCTTGAACCTGACACAGGGTGATCTTAATGTCGCTGAGTATGAAGCTAAGTTTACTGAGTTAGCAAGGTTTGTTCCAGATCAGGTTGATACAGATGAGAAGAAAACAAGAAGGTTTGAACAAAAATTAAAGTTTTGGATTCAGAATATAGTAGCCATGTTTGAGTTGACTTCATATGTGGAAGTGGTTCAGAAAGGGATGGTGATCGAAAGTAGAAGTGACATGTCTCAGAGAGAAAAGGATGGGAAGAAAAGGAAAATAGAAAACTCAAGACGAGGTCAGCAGCAGAGTAATTTCCAAGGCCATTTCAATAGAAGGCCAGAGTTTCAGGATAATAAGAATGGGGGATTCTGAAAACCACAATCAGGAAATGGAGGACAAGGCAGCCGTTTTCATAATTTAAATTAGCAGAGGTCCGATCGTCCACCAGTACCGAATTTCCAGTTTTGTGGTAGAAAGCACTTTGGGAATTGCAATACCAATGTGACATTTTCAAGTGTGGCAGGAAGGGACACTTTGCTAATGTGTGTCAGAATCCGACCCAAGGTCAGAATCTGGGAGCTGTTTGCTATAAGTATGGAAAGCGAGGGCATATCGCCAGAAATTGCCCAACACAGGGTACAACGAGTAACACACCAAGAATTACAGGTGCTCCATCTCAGAATGTGCCAAGGATTGAAGGACCACCAGCTCAACCCAAAGCCTGAATATTCAACATGACAATGAAGGATGTTGTTCAGAGTTCTAACGTGGTTGCAGGTACGCTTCCAGTCAACTTCGTAGATGCTAAAGTTTTAATTGATTATAGAGCTACAAGGTCATTTATTTCTCAACGTTTTGTCGATAAACTGCATTGCGAAGTCAAATTGTTAGAACAAGCGTTAATGATAGAATTAGCTAATAAGAACCAAGTTCCCGTCGACCGAGTGTGCCCGAGGTGTGACATTGAGATAGCGGGACATCATTTCTATGCCAACTTAATACCTTTTAAGTTGGGAGAATTTGATATTATTTTAGGAATGGATTGGTTGTTAGAGAATAACGCTCAGATTGTTTGTAAGAATAGTAAAGTGAGACTTCAGACATTGGATAACAAGAAGAAGATAATATTTCGAGAGAGTAAGCAAGAAAAGAAGTTTTTAACGATAACTCAAGTGAAGAAGTTATTACATCAGAACTGTGAGGCATATTTGGCCCATGTGATAGATACCAGCCAAGAATTTCCCGTGTTCGAAGTGATTCCAGTTGTCAATGAATTTCCAGATATCTTTCCAGACGATCTTCCAGAACTACCTCCCGATAGAGAAATCAAGTTTGGGATTGATCTAGCACCCGGAACAGAACCAGTCTCTAAAGCTCCGTATCGAATGGCACCAGTGGAGATGAAAGAATTGGCAACTTATTTACAAGATCTTTTGGAGAAAGGAGTTATAAGATCCAGTGTATCCCCGTGGGGCGCACCAGTGCTGTTTGTCAATAAGAAAGACGGGAGTACGTGACTGTGTATTGATTATCGAGAATTGAATAAGCTAACCATTAAGAAAAAGTATCTGTTGCCAAGGATTGATGATGTGTTTGATCAACTGGAAAGAGCTATATGGTTTTCTAAGATTGATTTAAGATCCGGATATCATCAACTGAAGATTAAGCCAAAAGACATTCCAAAGACCGCATTCATTTCAGATATGGGCATTATGAGTTTTTCGTAATGGCATTTGGATTAACCAACGCACCAGCAGCTTTCATGGATCTAATGAATCGAGTATTCAAGAAGTATTTGGATAAATTTGTAATTGTGTTCATAGATGACATTCTGATCTATTCGAAGATAGAAGAAGAGCATGCAGAGCATTTGAGAATAGTTCTGAAGATACTGCGACATGAGAAATTGTACGCAAAGTTTTCCAAGTGTGAATTTTGGTTAAAGGAAGTACGATTTCTTGGGCCCGTGATTAGAAATAAAGGAGTGGAAGTGGATCCGTCAAATATTGAAGCTATAATCAACTGGGAGAGGCCAAAAACACCAATAGAAGTAAGAAGTTTTATGGGATTGGCAGGTTACTACAGAAGATTCATGCAAAATTTTACGAAGATATCTACACCATTGACAAAGCTCACACCATTGACAAAGCTCACCAGGAAGAACCAGAAATTTGAATGGGATGAGAAATGCGAAGAGAGTTTCCAGAAATTAAAGAACAGATTAGTATCTTCTCCAGTGCTAGTTTTACCAGATGATCAAGGAAATTTTGTGATCTACAGTGACACATCGTATAAAGAATTGGGATGTGTTTTGATGCAGCATGACAAAGTGATAGCCTACGCTTCAAGACAACTGAAACCACATGAAGAGAAGTATCCAACTCATGATCTGGAATTAGCAGCTATAGTGTTTGCATTGAAGATTTGGAGGCATTATCTTTATGGAAAAAAGTGTGAGGTCTAAACGGACCATAAGAGTTTGAAGTATATTTTCACTCAGAAGGAATTGAACATGAGGCAAAGAAGATGGCTAGAATTGATCAAGGACTACGACTGTACCATCAACTATCATCCAGGAAAAGCAAATATGGTGGCAGACGCTCTAAGCAGAAAAGAAAGATTAAATATGATCACTTTATTTAAGGAATTGATCAAGGAATTTGAAAAGCTTGAAATAGAGATCAATACCCCAAGTATGTCTACAGATGTGTTGTGTGCAATGTCTTTTCAACCAGAACTATTGGAGAAGATAAGAAGATGTCAGGAAGAAGTAATGAGTCATGAACGAGTCAGTTTGACAGGAGAAGAGATAGGGAGTCAAAAGGATGATAAAGGAATCTTAAGATTTTCTTCCAGAATATGGATACCCAATGTAGCCGAGCTGAATGATGAAATTCTTCAAGACGCTCACAACTTCAGATATTCCATTCATCCCGGAAGTATGAAGATGTACCGAGACTTAAGAGAAAACTTTTGGTGGCCATGAATAAAGAAGGAAATTACGGAATGGGTGAGTAAGTGTTACACTTGCCAGCGAGTCAAAGCAGAACATCAAAGGCCCAGTGGACTGTTACAACCATTGGACATTCTAGAATGGAAGTGGGAACATATTGTGATGGATTTTGTAGTTGGATTACCAAGGACCAAGACAAATCATGATGCTATTTGGGTTATTATTGACAGATTGACAAAGTCAGCGCATTTTCTTCCAATCAAGGAGAGAAACTCATTGGATAAATTGGTTCAGTTATATTTGAAGGAAATTGTAGTTCGACATGGAGTTCCAGTATCTATAGTTTCAGACAGAGATCCTCGATTTAATTCAAGATTTTGGAGAAGTTTTCAAGATTGTCTCGGAAAGAAGCTGAATATGAGTACCGCGTATCACCCGCAGACAGATGGTTAAAGTAAGAGGACATTTCAGACTATAGAAGACATGCTAAGGGTATGTGCTCTAGATTTTGAAGGAAATTGGGATGAACATTTGCCATTAATTGAATTCTCCTACAACAACAGTTATCATGTCAGTATTGGAATGCCGCCTTATGAAGCTTTGTACGGGAGAAGATGCAGATCCCCAATCTGTTGGGATGAGGTTGGTGAGAGAAAGATTTTGGGTCCAGAATTGATCCAGCAGATGAAAGGGAAAATATAACTTATTCGGAAATGATTAGTGGCAGCTCAAGATCGTCAACGTAAATATGCTGATCCTGCCAGAAAGGATATGGAATTTGAACTTGGAGAAGCGGTGTTATTGAAGGTTTCACCTTGGAAAGGTTAATCAAGATTTGGGAAGAAAGGAAAGTTGAGTCCGCATTATGTTGGCCCTTTTGAGATTTTGAGGCGCGTGGGAAAAGTCGCTTACGAGCTAGCCTTACCACCACACATGTAGCATATCCACAACGTGTTCCATGTGTCGATGTTGAAGCGTTATTTGCATGAGTCGAATCATGTGATAGAATATGAGCCAATCGAGATTCAGCCAGATTTATCTTTTGTCGAGCAACCAGTGCAGATTTTAGATAAGAAAGAAAGAGTGCTTAGGAATAAGTCTATGTCTTTAGTGCGAGGAGAATCCCAAGGTTGAAGAATCAACTTGGGAGTTGGAAAGTGAAATACGATCCAAGTATACTCATTTATTTTCCTAGGCTGATTCTGAGGAAAATTATGTGAATATTTTTGTGTAAAATGAATAAATATTATGTGTTTTATAAGTTTAAAGTGATTATTACCATGATATTAAATGTTATAGCTGTTATTTGTGTGTTCCCGTGCGGACCAGAAATTTTTTCGAGTCAGTAATATGTGTTTAAATTGCAATTATATGAATTGATCTTTAATTGGGACTCGTATTTATTTGTGTTTTTATTGAGGTACTCGTTTTATCTCATTTTATATGCGATTGAATGCATTTTATGTGTTTTCGGGGTTTTCTGTTAATTTAGGGATCGTTTCTGTTTTTCAATACCAACAGACCGGGACCCCACCGGGACGTCAAAGCCAACAAAATTCGTGTTTTTATTTTTATAGAATTATTCGTATTTCAAATACCCATTATTTTCGTATTTTTGAATTATTCACAATTTTTGGGAAATTTTGATATAAATTTTGTATTTTATTGCTTTTAAAATTATTCCCCCGTAATTATTATTTTGGTCCTAATTATTATAAATAGGGGATAAAAACACCCTTAATTAATTTGGGGATATAATTCTCTGATTAACATAAATAGCTGCAGGTTTTAGTTATTTATTTATTTTTATAATTTTTTCTTCAGAATATTAAAAAGAAAATCAAGAACAAGTGGGGGTGTTCATGAGGGTAGGAATTAAACTGAAAGGATGAGGATAATTCTGATGTCCGTTTGTGACGCTCAAATAGTCGATTTGAAGCTCTCTTCAAGCTCTATCTATTGATACAAACATCATTAGCAAAGGTCGATTATTCTGGTAATCCTTTTTTTCCTTCATTTTTTGCTATTTAAATTCGCTTTTGAAGATTAAAGGATGGTTTGATGTTTTGGATGATTGCCTGTCGTTCCTGAAGTTCCAAGGATTGTTTTCATATATAGGTTCGTTTTTTATTAAGATAAAGCTATAATCGAGTTTTGGTTTTGATACAGTTTTTGAATCAATTTTTCTAATTGTTCTTGAATCTGAGATAATGTTTGATGATATGGTTAGTTTACAAATGATCCTAGCTTTATTTTGATGCTTGTAGTTCTGTTTTTGGGTGTGATTTGACCGAATTCGGAGTTTTCCTATTTGGTTCGCCGGAGAAGGTTCGATTTTGATCGGAATTGTTATTCGAATTGATGTTGGAGGTTGATATGGTTAGAACTGAGTTTCTGGGGAAGATTATAATTGATTGGTATAAAAACCCATCGATTTAGGTCGTGTTTCCGGACTGTTGTGTGGTTGCCGGACGATGCCGGATTTCCGGGAGCTTCGCCGGATTCTGGAACCGTTTCCAGTTTCCGTCGAATGTTCTTGAAGTTCCGGCCGTTTACCCACTGCACAGGGCCGCCATTTGATTCACTGGAGGAGACAACCCAAGTGCCAAAAACGTTTCTGAAAATTCTTTTTACTTCTAATTAAAAATCCTTTTTCCTATTTTCAAAAATCAATTTAGTTATTTCTAAAAATCATTTAATATTTATTTTAAATACTAAAATTATTTACTTAAATATTTTAAATTCCAAAATTTATTTTCTTTTATTATTGTCAAAATACAATTTGATTTAATTGTTTATAACTTATTTTAATTAATTATTTATGAATTTAATAAACTGATTAATTCAGTTAATCAATTAATTTTATTTATAAATAGTTAAATAAATGTAAATTATTTATAATTAATTCAAATAATTCCTAAAAATATTTTTAAGCTTTTAAAAATTATATTTTAGTATTTAAAAATCAATCAATATTATTATTAATTGATTTAATTCTATTTTATTCGTAATAGTTAAGCCGTTCGTCCGTTTAATACGAAACGAACGCGTATAGACTCAGAAAAACATTACGCTTCCAATAAAAATACTTTAGAAACCTATTTTTTTTTGTATTGCAATGTCATTTGATTTGTTAGTCCTTTTGAGTCGGTATCTGATCGGTAAACACTATTATTGACCTGATTTCAAGTCTGAACATACTGAGACATATCTTTTAACGATCTGACTTATGTGTTACATGAAATATGTGATTACGTGATATATGAATAACATGATTACGTGTTACGTGATATGCATGCTATCTGTTTACAGTTTTAAATGCAATGATTAGTTATAAATGATCGGGTAGATGTCGAGACGTATAGTTACGTCGATTGAGTTTGGTTCTGTCAATTAAGATAGTCCTTTTGTTTATAGAATCGAGTAGCAAGGAGTGCGATCAAGTGTTAGACAGAGATGATAGCTAGCATCTATAAGCAGAGTTATAGTAAGAGGTTATCAAACATATCAGGCAAGTATCATTACCTTCACTTATGGTTCAAGTGATGTTTATTATAAATCCTGTTATGCAAGTATCTATATCTTAACTTATCATTCAAGTGATATTGACTCTGAACTCTATTATTTCAATTTCTATACTATTCTAAGTTCAGAATAGTTAAATGTTTTACAGTTCGCTACATTACTCTATACAGTGAAATGTTGAATTGTGATTAGCGAATAAGTAATTGTTCTAGTTATTTCGCCATCGGTTGTTGAGATAGCTCTGGACAATTAGAAATGGGGAGTTATATTGTTAAGGATGTCGTTTGATTCGGCTCCTTTGATCAAAATATTTTATAGATTGGATGAATGCGTAAGTGACCGAGATGGACTTTCCAGCGGAGGGCTATTTCTAAGTGTTATATAAAATATTATGACATAATTTATGGCACAGGCAGATATATTGCCTTTTTATTTGAGTACTCGTGTTTTGGGACATGTTTCTACGAACCATGATCCAGTGTTGTCATACAGGCTGATCAGCATGTGATAGTACGTCCGTTGGAGTTAGATTCCAATCTAAAAATTATCTTTTATTGCTGATAGCTTATTTAGCATTCATTATTGATCAAATATCACTGGTTTTATCCTGTTATTCAGTTATTATCAAAATGTGATTTATCATTTCAAGCACACTTTATACTGCTTACTGAGCATTTTTCGCTCATACTTGTTTATTATTCTAATCTTTCAGCTAAGCCAGAGCAGGCTTGAGTTCCAGGTTTTGTCAGAAGTCGAGTGCTTGTAGATAGTTTGGTGTGTTTTCCAAGTAGTCAGTTTGGGACGCTTGAATAGTCTAGAGGTTTGTAATAAAATTTGAATAAGTTATAAAACTAATTAGACTTATGGTTTGTAATAACACTTGGTTTGTTTTAGTACATGTTTCATACTATAACCTGTGATCGATCCAGTTACATGCAAGAGGTCATATTTAATACTTTATTGTGTTGTGACTATTATATTATGATTTAGTGTATAGTGACCCCCAAATCTAGACCCCAGGTTTAGAGGGTGTCACAATTTTGGCGACAATTTCATGATCATTTGGCTTCGAAATTGAAGATGAGTACATCATATCATTCGTAGATAGACGGACAAAGCGAAAGGACTATTCAAACAATTTAGGATATGTTGAGAACATGTGCGTTGGATTTCAAAGGAAATTGGGATGACCATTTGCCATTGATAGAGTTTTCATACAACAACAGTTATCATGCAAGTATTGGCATGCTGCCTTATGAAGCATTGTATGGAAGAAAATGTGAATCTCCTACATATTAGGATGAAGTTGGCGAGCGCAAGCTGTTGGGCCCAGAATTAGTTCAGCAAACGAAGGAGAAAGTGGAAGTGATTCGCAAAAGGCTGCTAGCTGCTCAAGATCGACAAATGAAATATGCAGATCAAAATCGAAAGGATATGATATTCAAACACGGAGACAAAGTGTTAGGAGCAATTGATGATATCAAACAAAAACTGTTAGAAGTTAATATCAGAACTTACATCAACGGATGATGATGACATCGACGGATGTTGATAATCAACGGATTAAGATATCGACGGATGATGATGTCAACGGATGATGAAATTAGTATTTATCACATCAGTTGATCTTCGATAAGGAAAAGGAAACATGAACTTAAGGCGGTGAAGGACTTTATCTCAGAAGTAATTGTATAGGTTTCCTTGTTGTTGATAGAATATGATTCCTTATACATTGTGTAGTTGTGCTCTATATAAAGCACATATTAGGTTCATGCTATAAATATTGCGATATTGTTATATCTTTCGCATAACCTAACAGCTCTTAAGGATATTTGTTCATCCTTTCGGGAGAGTACGTTTGTAATAAGTTTTTATCAGTTAATATAAATTTATTGATTCTGTTGAAGCTTTGTCGAATTGATTATATTAACTGTATTCACCCACCTCTACAATTGATTAAGGGCCTAACAATTAGTATCAGAGCTTGATGTTAATATACAAACAATGTAAGATCTGAAAATCAATCAACCATGTCAGACAAAGAAGAAGAAACACATAATCCAAAGCCACAACCCCCAGCCATATCACAGATAAGAAGCAACATGAGTAGGTATGAATCAATCAAGGTACCTATTCTGAAGATGCATGAATATTCAATCTGGAAAGTCAGGATGGCCATGTGCTTGGAAGCCACAGATCCTGAATATCTGAACAGGATCTATGATGGTCCTCATAGACCAATGAAGGTAGCTATTTCACTTACAGGAGAACCAGAGAAGATGATAGACAAAGACATGAAGGACTACACTCCTGAAAATATCTCACCTATCATGAAGGATGCTAAGGTCAGATACATCTTGTACATGAGTCTTGACAGTGTTATGTCCAATATAGTCATTGGATGTAAGACAACAAACGAGATATAAGATTCTTTAAAAGTAAAGTGTCAAGGTACAACCGCTATCAAGAAGAACAGGAGGACAGTACTTACTCAAGAATATGAGCACTTTGACTCAAGGGACAATGAGTCCTTAACTGAGATCTATGATAGATTTCAGAAGTTGCTGAATGACTTATCCCTTGTCAATAAAGAATATGATTTGGAGGACTCAAACCTGAATTTCCTACTTGCTCGCCCTGAAAAGTGGGACTTTAAAGTCTTATCAATAAGGGATAACTATAAACTTGACAACACACATCTAGATGAGATCTATGGAGTTCTGAAAACTCATGAACTAGAGATGGAGCAAATAAGCAAGAGGAAAGGATCAAGATAATCGATGGATGTTGATAATCAACGGATAAAGATATCAACGGATGATGAAATCAGTATTTGTCACATCAGTTGATCTTCGATAAGGAAAAAGAAATAGGAACTCAAGGCGGTGAAGGACTTTATCTCAGAAGCAATTGTATAGGTTTCCTTGTTGTTGATAGAATAAGATTTCTTATACATTGTGTAGTTGTGCTCTGTAAAAAAAACAAATTAGGTTCATGCTATAATCATTACGACATTGTTATATCTTTCGCATAACCTAGCAGCTCTCAAGGATATTTGTTCATCCTTTCGAGAGAGTATGTTTGTAATATATTTTTATCGGTTTATATAAAACTGTTGATTCTGTTGAAACTTTGTCGAATTGATTGTATTAAATGTATTCACCCCCTCTACAGTTGATTAAGAGCCTACATAAAGCGTTGATAAAGATATCTCCATGGAAAGGCTTATCCAGATTTGGAAAGAAAGAAAAGCTGAGTCCTAGATATATTGGACCGTTCAAAGTATTAAAGCAAGTTGAAAAAGTGGCATACGAGTTAGCGTTACCTTCGCAAATGTAACATCTCCATAACGTGTTCCACGTATCTATTTTAAAGAAGTATAATGCAGATGCTAGCCACATAATCGAATTGGAACCCGTGGAAATTCAGCAAGATCTATCCTATGTGGAACAACCCGTTCAAATTTTAGATCAGAAAGAGAAAGTGCTTCAAAATAAGATTGTACCTTTAGTTGGAGTTTTCTGGAGAAATCCTAAGGTCGAGGAATTAACTTGGGAATTAGAAAGTGAAATGCGTGAGAAATATCCCCATTTTGAGAAATGCGTGAGAAAGTCGTTAGAAAGTTAAAGTGAAAGTTCAGCTATTTGCATTTTGTGTGGAGATAAATTATATTTATTTTCTTATATTTTTGCATAAATAAAAGTAAAAAAAGAAAAGAGAAAAAATCAGTTTTTTTGTATAAAATTACCCTGGTGCCCTTGCACCAAGTATATACCCTTTCCCCCATTTATATTTCTTTCCCCACCTCTCTCTCTTTTTCTCTCACTCTCTCTCGAGCCTCTCGTCCCTCTCTCGTCGGTATCTCTCTCTCTCTCTCTCATCTCTCGGCTTCTCTGATTCTTGGTCAAATCTTAATTCAAAATTGGATTTATGCTTCTTTTTGCTTCATATTCGTGAATATATGAATGCATGTATATATGGTTGTGTGTATCGGAGGTTTGAGGTGAAACCCCTTTCGGTTTCTTTGGACAAATCGAGTTTTATACTCAAATTTTTGAGTAAATAGTTTGGTTTATACTTGCATGTTACTTGTTGGTAAATTCTTGAGAAATCGGTGAGGTTTCTTCAAAGAAAACCCCGAATAGGGCATCTCCGAGACCTTACCATCGTCGATGATGAACTCCGGTGAACCGGCAGTGGATTGTGATGCATGCTTGAGTTCTATAATCTGTATTAAAGCTAAAATAGTTAGAGCATGTCGAAATGTTTTTGTAAATTTAGATTTTTGAATAAGGTTTTATAAATTTTGATTCGAGTAATCATGAAATTGATATATATATTTAGTCGATTATGTTTAAGACATGATTTTCAGATTTTAAGAATCGAATTACTACTTTTACTCCGTGGTAAATTCGGGTTTTAAGTAATTCGGGTCGAATTATATGATTTTTGTGATGTACGAGTTGAGTTATATGTTAAGATGAATGTATATGTGAGTTTAATTATAGAATTGGACATATGATTCAGTTTAAAAGTGAAAAAGGAATTGAGTTCATGTATTTGATCCTTGTGTTATAATGGTTCGATTTAGTGATAACGTTATGTTGATAGTTGTATAAGTCGAGTTGCATGTCATCGTCATGATTTGGTGTGTTAAGTTGTTAAATCTGTTAATCTTATAAGAATAAAGATTGCATGTTATTCGTTTCTAAGTATAAATGATTAGAGATTTTGGTTAAGTGTTGTTAATTGTGATTGTGATATAAGGGAAGGCGTAATTACGAATACTTCATGCCCGATTTTTAAAAGAAACTATAGAGTTATATAAGGAATATAGTCGATATGATTGGTCATAATTGTAGTGTGTCGAATTATGTGACTATGTGATTGCTTGCTATATGTAAGGTGTCGAATTATTCAGTGTTATAAAGTGTAAAAAAGTTTTAATCAATTATATGTTACGTGTGATACATGTATATATAAGATAAGCGAGTATCGCGACTGGGGTAGAAGAGTTGACATTCTAAGAAATGTCAGGAATATGGTAAGGTTTCTAATTAAGGTCATTTTGTGTTGCAGATTTGGAAAGCGGAGGCATTCCGGATAGAAAAGGAAAAAAAGTCTTAGGTGGCAGTAGCTCAAATCCCGTGAAACAGGAAAGCTTTCTGAGGCAAGTAACTTTGCCTTCTATTGTGAATTGATTATAGAGAAATTATTGATATTATGCGCTGATAGAGTAAAGAATCTTAGTAATATTGTTGCGAACCTTGTGATAACCCTGATAGTAACCCCTTGTTTCAAGCATATATACCCTGTTTTTATATATTTGCTTTCATTATGATCCTTGACCCTAAGAGATGAAAGTAATCTTTCATATTTCATACCTTGTTAACCTAGATTGCTATGATAATAAAATTCTACCTTGTTTAAGTGTCATTCATTGGAACTATCCTGATAACAGCCTTGTCATACTCTGCGTAATGTTTAATCATTTCCTTAACTTACGATCCCTTTTTATTTCCAACTTGTTTATTCTCCTTGAATTCTTGAATTGAACCTAAGAATGACTTTCGACTTGAATGAGTCCAAACGATTTCATGTACTGGTAATGTTTAAATGAATCTAGTTAAAACTTTTTTGCCCTCCAATATAAAGGTTTTCCAAATGAATTTCTAAAGATTGGATAGAGACAAATGTTAGGCACATAGCATGCGCTAAATAAATCACGCAAGTATACACGTTCGCAAGTAATATAGAATGATTTCTAGTTCATTCCGACAGAGACTCTGATTAATTGTATTTAATTAACACTTACTCACCAATGTATGATTATTCTTTAATGCCAAGACAATAACAATTAAGATTGGTAAACTAATAATTACTACGAGAATTAAACACTTAAATTAACAATATTAAACACACATGAGATCCTAACTTCATTACTACTTCATTCAATAGTTATTGTTATTAACCTTAGCATGTAATGGTGATGATATTAATCAAACAACACGAAACTGATAAACGCCAACTTTCATTGTACGAAGACTATTCTACCAAGCATCGACAATTAAGATAGAAGTTGAATAGGCATCAATTATGTTGAGACCCTATATGTCTACAGAATTTGACAACATAACGATTTAAGCACAAGTTATTCATGATGATTATACATGGCAAATAAAACGGTTAGAGTTACCCACTAATCATGCATACAATACATGCACCTATGCTAGCATGGCAAGTTCTAAATCTCAAGATTCACTGTCGCTTCACAAGAGATTAACAGGCTATCTTACATATTCGTGACGCATATAAGACGAATAAGCATAACCTATACTAGATATCATACAATCACCACATACCAAGGTATTAAACAATTAACTAAAGAATTCCATAGTAAATTTGCTAGGATCCCATGATCATGATTAGCCCATAATAGAACTCATCGTCACCATAGGTTCATATGAAAGCATGATAATAACACAACGATATAAGGCTAATAAATATACTTAATAAATAATGAAGTATGTCACAAGAGTATTAAGGTTCAAAGTATAAAGAAAACTAGCATCCACTGTTACAACAAATTAAAAGAATCACAAGATAAACGTATGCTTCCTCTTCTTCGTTGTTGCGTGCTAAAACGGTCTTCTCAATCTTCGTGCCCTTGCTCTTGATTAAGAAAACGTCTTCCCATAAGGTTTATAGAATAGCCCAAGAGAACCAGCGCCAACAGAAGCCCAATTGTACTAGAATTAATAAAATCGAGATTCTGAAATTCCACACGCACGCGGTCGCCTGCTGCCTCCACGCGGCCGCTTGCTAGCACGCGGTCGCCTGCTCCTAGCGCGCGGTCGCCTGTTACCCTTCTGGAAAATACTTTATTTTGCTTCTGTTTTTTCTGATTTCTTCGCTCATCACCCCTATACTGATTCCAAGCACTTCCTTAAGCTTTATTTGATAAACACCACCTATCTAAACAAGTTATACCCTGAAATACAAAAACACTAGAAAACGCGTCAAATACTTAAAATACTTGAGTTCAAGACACCAATTCAAGCCGTTATGAGACACTCTAAGTGGTATAAAATGCCACTTATCACACCCCCAAACTTGAATCGATGCTTGTCCTCAAGTATCAAATACTCAAACTTAGAATAAAACATGCATGAATGTAACTTATATGAATGCAGCGAAATGATAAGGCAATCGATCCCCTAAGAATAACCATAACCAAATAAATAAGCCAATGCCTCTAAGAATGCAATGACTTAAAAAAGAGTTCGAATAAATCCCACAAACCAACTCACAAACCAGAAACGTGCGTGTGTGGAATGCTTAACAGATATCACTCGATACTAGATTAATAACCATAACTTATCTATCATCGAAAAAATCAAAAGTTTATAAACAGAATAGACAATAAACGCATTATGACTCATAACACCTCCTTTCTACTAGAGTTATACAAGGATTCACACTATTATTGAACACATAACAAAGATGCTTATTTGACCGTGCAATGAATGAGGTCCCAAAAGACTTATGCAATAATAATCATGTAGCGAGCGTTAGGTTAGCGGATCTCAGACTATAAAAGCCTTAGGTCACTAGGCACAAAGTCCCCTAGAACTTAATAACTCGAGTATTAAAGAGCTCACTCTTGATCAATTATGCATAAACACATACTTTTTTTCTTTTTTTTTCAATAATTTTTGAATGAGTGCGTTTCGCTCCATCTCATTCAACCCTAGACTACTCATAAAATATGAGTCGGCTACTAGCCATTTGACGCCTAGCCTTACAACAACTAGCAATGAAATCCAAGTTTTTCTCCAGATAAAAAAAATCAGTGTTTTTACGTGACTACGAGAATATCACAAATTCTAAATATAACCAAGTGATTAAATCCCAACAACAAACAAGTATGATCATGATCTAGATCCAAAGCAACCCTATAAGACTTTGTGAAAATATTTGTTTCTGGCATGCAAATCAATTCATTAGGACTTAAATATCCCTCTATTCATCATCACCACACTCAAATCAACATCAACTTATCAAATATCATAGTTTATCTTAAGGGATTATGCTAAATATGCATGCAAATGCAACTATATAAAATCATATAAAAACAAACAAATGTGTCCTAAATGAACAATCATACAAAAATATGAATGAACTACAACTAAACATGCAATATGAATCTATATGGACACACACACTACTAATCCTTACATTATCACCCCCAAACTTAAAATTTTCAATGTCCTCATTGAAGGTAATAATAAGGATTTCAGGCATACCTAGTCGTCGGAAAGATCACCCTCCTTGGGTGGAGGATCAGGTTGCCAATCAACCTCGACACCAGTGGCTCGGAAAATAGTGCCCAAAGCCTGTGTTAAATCTCTAGCAAAATGATGGTGAATATCGTGCATGGCCTCCATACGCCTAATTACTCGCCTGTACTGCTCATCACCAACACCAGTCCTATCAACTACCTGCTGCACATGAGAAGAACCCTCTGTAGGCATTAGAGGGTTTGTTCGGCTACCCTCTACATCATCAAAGATATATCCCAAGCCCTTATCATATGGTGCACCTAAGAATGCATGACTCAAGTGATCTGGTAGTGGGTGAAGCTCAAGTGTGGAAACATCTTCAATAGACGGCTCGAGACGCTCCTGAGAAATTTTCAGCTCTGCTAACCCAAGAGAATCGAATGGCATATCCAACTTCCTCTTCCACGGAAGTGCATTCAAAACATGCAGTTGCTCTGCTCCTTCCTTGTCATCAATAACTGATTTCCCCATTAAGGATCTCTCTAAGATCTCTGACTTTGGCAATTACTCAAGTTCCGAATTCACGACAGAGTCTACCCACTCTACTTTAAAGCACTCCTCTTTAGATGTGGGTAACTTTATTGCCTTGAACACATTAAAAGTGACCTTCTGATCATGAACCTTCATCATAAGCTCTCCTTTTTGTACATAAATCATAGTTCAACCAGTAGCTAAGAATGATCTCCCCAAGATAATGGGAATCTTCTTATCCTCCAAAAAATCAAGAATTACAAAGTCAGCAGGGAAGATGAGTTTATCCACCTTGACCAAGACATCCTCCACTATACCTCGTGGATAAGCGATGGAACGATCAGCTAGTTGCAATGACATGTATGTTGGTTTCGGATCAGGCAGACCAAGCTTCTTGAAGATAGACAAGAGCATCAGATTAATGCTAGCTCCCAAATCACATAAACATTTGTCGAACGACAAGTTTCCGATAGTGCAAGGAATAGTGAAGCTTCCAAGATCTTTAAGCTTCGGAGGCAACTTATGTTGCAGTACAGCGTTGCATTCCTCCGTTAGAGCAACGGTCTCTAAGTCATCGAGCTTCACTTTTTGAGAGAGAATACCTTTCATAAACATCGCATAGCTAGGCATCTGTTCAAGAGCTTCAGCGAAAGGTATGTTGATATGAAGTTTCTTGAACACCTCCAGAAACTTCTCAAACTACTTATCTAGCTTTTTCTTCAGCAGCCTCTTAGGAAAAGGAGGTGGAGGATAGATCTGTTTTTTCCCTGTATTACCCTTAGGAGGAGTGTGCTCAACAGTAGTCTTCCTTGGTTCCACTTCTGCTTCCTTATGCACTTCTTCTTCAGCCAAAACTTCAGATTCTGGAACTTGAGATTTTTCAGGGCTTACAACCTTCCCATACCTCAATGTAATTTCCTTAACCTGCTCTTCTGCTTCTCTCTTTCCTGGAACTTCTGTATCACTAGAAAGCGTTCCTGGTAGTCGATTCAATAAGGTGTTAGAAATTTGTCCTATCTGGTTCTCCAGATTCTGGTTAGAAACAGCCCAGCTTTAGCATATAAGAGCCTGGTTTTTGCACATAAGCCTCAACTCCTCCAATTCAGATTTTTCATTCAAAGATAGACCTGCATCATGAGTTTGTTGTTAAAGTTGAAGTTATTGTCTTGGTGCAAATTTTTGCTGAAAACCAGGAGGGTTGAATTATTTTTCTCCAAACTGCTGGAACGGCTGTTGCATCGCATTCTGATTGTTGCTCCATCAGAAGTTAGGATGATTCCAGTTGTCAGGATGATAAGTGTCTGGAACTGGTTGCTGCAATCTCTGAAAGTTGCTCACAAACTGAGCTGATTCACTAGATATAGCGCATTGCTCCGTCGCATGCGAACTTGCACATAGCTCACAAACACTAGTTATCTTATTAACACCCAAGTTAGCCAGAGAATCGATCTTCATAGACAACTCCTTTAGTTGAGCAGTGATAGCCATAGCTGTATCCACCTCAAAAACTCCTGCTACCTTGCTCTGTGGCAATCTATGGGCTGGATACTGATATTCATTAGCATCCATCAGTTCAATTAGATCATTAACTTCCTCATAGCTCTTCGCCCATAAGGCTCCACCTGATGTTGCATCGAGCATGGGTCTGGACTGTGCTCCCAAACCATTATAAAAATAGTTTATGATCATCCAATCAGGCATTCCATGATGAGGACACTTCATAAGCATCTCCTTGTAGTGCTCTCAAGCTTCACATAGAGATTCTTCTGATTGCTGCGTAAATTGAGTAATAGCGTTTCTGATTGCAGCTGTCTTTGCCATAGGGTAGAATTTAATGAGAAACTTTTGAGCAAGATCTTCCCAAGTAATAATCGAACCAGCTGGTAGAGAGTGTAACCAGCTCTTAGCCTTGTCCCTCAGAGAGAATGGGAACAGTCTCAGCTTCACAGCATCTTCAGAAACACCGTTGAACTTGAAGGTGTCGCATATCTCAATGAAATCCCTAATGTGCATATTGGGATCTTCCGTTGGAGAACCCCCAAACTGGATTGAATTCTACACCCATTGAATTATGCCAGGCTTGATCTCAAAGGTATTAGCTGTGATAGCTGGCCTGACAATGCTAGAATGAATGTCAATGATCTTGGGTTGAGAAAAATCCATCAAGGCTTTCGTTCGTGCTGCTGGGTCTCCCATTGTAGTGAGTACCTGAAACACAACAAGTATACCGTGAAAGTAAAAGAGTTTGAGTCAGTGAACTTTAACGACCACTGATGACAAGCACATAAACTACAAAATTAACACCGAGTCCCCGGCAGCGGCATTAAAAACTTGTTAGGCACAGAGCATGCGCTAAATAAATCACGCAAGTATATGCGTTCGCAAGTAATATAGAATGATTTCTAGTTTGTTTCCACAGAGACTCTGATTAATTATATTTAATTAACACTTACTCACCAATGTATGATTATTCTTCAATGCCAAGACAATGATAATTAAGATTGGTAAACTAATAATTACTACGAGAATTAAACACTTGAATTAAAAATATTAAACACACATGAGATCCTAGCTTCATTACTACTTCATTCAATAGTTATTGTTATTAACCTTAGCATGTAATGGTGATGATATTAATTGAACAACACGAAACTGATAAACGCCAACTTTCGTTGTACGAATACCATTCTACCAAGCATCCACAATTAAGATAGAAGTTGAATAGGCATCAATTATGTTAAGACCCTATATGTCTATAGAATTTGAAAACATAAAGATTTAAGCACAAGTTTTGATGATGATTACACAGGGAAAATAAAACGGTTAGATTTACCCACTAATCATGCTTACAATACATGAACCTATGCTAGCATGGCAAGTTCTAAATCTTAAGATTCACTGTCATTTCACAAGAGATTAACAGACTATCTTATATGTTCGCGACGCATATAAGACGAATAAGCACAACATATACTAGATATCATACAATCACCACATATCAAGGTATTAAACAATTAACTAAAGAATTCCATAGTAAATTCACTAGGATCCCATGATCACGATTAGCGCATAATAGAACTCATCGTCACCATGGGTTCATATGAAAGCATGATAATAACACAACGATATAAGGCTAATAAAAATACTTAATAAATAATGAAGTACGCCACAAGAGTATTAAGGTTCAAAGCATAAAAAAAACTAGCATCCACTGTTACAATAAATTAAAAGAATCATAAGATAAATGTATGCTTCCTCTTCTTCGTTGTTGCGTGCTAAAACTGTCTTCTCAATCTTCTTGCCCTTGCTCTTGATTAAGAAAACGTCTTCCCATAAGGTTTATATAATAGCCCAAGAGAACCAACTCCAACAGAAGCCCAATTGTACTAGAATTAATAAAATCCAGATTCTGAAATTCCGTACGCACGTGGTCGCCTGGTGCCTCCACGCGGCCGCTTGCTAGCACGCGATCGCCTGCTCCTGGCGCACGGTCGCCTGCTACCTTTCTGGAAAATACTTTATTTTGCTTCTATTTTTGCTGATTTCTTCGCTCATCACCCCTAGACTGATTCCAAGCACTTCCTTAATCTTTATTTGATGAAAATCACCTATCTAAACAAGTTATACCCTGAAATGCAAAAACAATAGAAAACACGTCAAATACACAAAATACTTGAGTTCAAGACACCAATTCAAGCCGTTATGAGACGCTCTAAGTGGTATAAAATGCCACTTATCACATAAGAGGCTAGTAGGACTAGTCCAGTCACGTGACAGACTAGCGGGGCTAGTCCAATATAAAGGCTAAAATAATGTCATTGGTACCTTAATAACCGGATGGAGGTCAGTACGGCCTGATCACCTGTATTATATTTAAAAGATGGATATTCCAATCAAGGGTTCTTTATTGTTAAATAACAAAAGTAAAAGTTTTATAAATGTTACAACAAGCGTAATGCTCATCTTTTGATTTGAAAATTGAATAGTTTGAACTGAATCTTCTTTGGAGTTCTGAGAAATTTATTCGAGAACCCTGTCACTTTACTTCTATATTTATGCTCAAATCTTGGATTGATTTTCTTTTAAAGTGTGAACTCTCTGAGAACCCTATCGATTGATCCTGAGAAATGTTGATTATACAAACTCAAATCTTGAAAGCTTTGAAACCCTTTCCTAGAAATTGACAGAATGCTACCACCTAGCTATTTGGGAATATAATGCCTTAGGTATTGTTGTGATATTGATATTTAGAATTTTTTATACAGTTACTTGCTGAGCCTCTTTGCTCATTTATTTGTGTTGGTCTAACCATGGCAGTTTAGCAAGAAGATGGCCAGACTTAGGTGCACCGCTGGCAAGAGGGTTCCTAGCGGTCCCTATCGTACCCTGGGATTTTAGTTGCCATATCAGGTAGATGCTGTGTGAGCAAGCGACAAGAGTTGGTGGAAAGTGTATTAGCTGAATCAGATACTTTTGGGTTATCTGTTGATTCCAAGTTGGAATCGAATAATTTGGTTTTATTTATTAAAAGGGTTGTAATAATAATATTCTGGTTGGTAATTATAATCTTATCTCATACTTTATCAAGTTTAGATCCTATTAGTTTCGGGGTTTATTATTATATTTCGGTTGCCATTATGTTAGTTTATTAGTGTTGTGGGTCCTCATTCCTAACCTCGAGATTGAGGGTGTCAAATCGTGTACACGATTTGGAAACAGGAGCACGACACGACTTAGAAACGGGTAGACACGACACGAACTGTTGCACATAATTTTTTCGTGTACTTATTTATGTATTTTTCATGTACATGAAAACGAAACGACAAGCAATGGTTAACAAAACATGAATAACATAAAAATACACAAAACAAACACGATCTGGTATACGAATCAGTACATAAAATTTTAAAATTATACAAATTGTGTTCATATTCTGGTTAAAACTGCAAAGGAATTAGGTACATAAATATGGGAGAAAATTCATGTGAATATTTTCTTCATCTATAGCTCAACAACAACAAACTCAGCTTCATTCAGCAGCAACAAGATTCGAACTAATCATCGAACTAAGAATCAAAATCTAGCCACAATCTAACAAATTAAATTAAAATTAGATGACCAGTAATAAGAAATATTGCCGAATCACTTGAACTTGGATGTTCATAGTCTCTTCAATTCCCCTCGGCAGAGTTTGTGGCGCCTTTTTTTCGTTTCAACTCTAACCCTAAAATTTCTATATGCATCAATTGTTATGACATCCGACTGTTTGTTTGCCTTCTGTTTGTATCTCTACCCCTCTTTTACTTTTACTCTATTGGACCCTCACAAATAAGGCCCAACTCACATTTTTTGTTGGATTGTACTCACAAACAAGGCCCAATTCACAATACATGTTTTAGGAATTTTAAAGTATATTATAAAATGTATATATTATTTATTTATTTCATGTATCTCGTATCGTGTCGTGTATCCGAGGGGCCAACACAAAACCGAAACCAAATACCGGTCATGTATTTCCGTGTTCGTGTACTCAATATTCAAAATCCAACACGAAATTTTTGTGTCATTTCGTGTTGTGTCAAAAATTGTCGGGTCTACTTGTGTGTGAAGAGTCCCTCATATGAATCGTCCCTTAAGTGTTTCTATATTTTACGCACTTATATCTAACGCATATATAGCGTGACGAGCATCAACTTACTTTAATTCGTAATAGCGTCTTAATATACAACTCTCTAATATTTGTGTTATCGTAGCGTGTATATTATTCTTTGCAGTGAGGCGAAGTGAATTGAGGTAATCCCTGTTCTAAAACCCGAGTTTTAGGCGTACTAATGGGGAGTTAGTAGCATTTGCACCGTGAGGAAAAGGAAAGACCCGAGATCCGAAAAAAGTAGAAGTACATAGTCTATAAAAGTGTGTGCAAGCGCTTGAAGAGGTGACTAGGTTGTTAAGCTCCAAGATAGTCTTGTACTTTGTATTTAACTATTATATTTTGAGGAGGTTACATATGTGAAACATTGCGAGATAAATAGATAGTGGATTGTACATGTTTCTCCGCCTACTATAAAGGAAGATCTTTATAGTAGAGAAAATCACAAGTCCGGGGAGGAGCTCGGGGACTGGACTAGGGGTGAGTGTACTCCAATTTTGCAGCCAGCCACCGCGGAACAGGATAAAATCGAACGTGTCCTACATTATTCTTTTTATATATTTACTTCTTGCACTTGAATTAATTATTTCAAGTCGCCTAAGTAAACGAGGAGAAAAGAAAGATAAAAAAAGCTACGCTCAAATTTTTAAAAAGGTGATAAGTTATTCAACCCCCTCCTTCGAACTTATCTTACCCACTCACGGGACCTATCACACCCTATTAATATCTTCTTTACAATTTTATATTATTTTTGGTTAAATAATGAATTTCGGAATAATATTATAATAAATGAATTAATATTGTGTGGCATTTGGGCAAAACGCTACATAGTATAATATATTGACCAATATTATTATATTTTTAGTTTTTGAAGATTAAAACTGTTGGGTAGCGTTGAGTTTAATGGAAAAAAGTTAGATGAAGTAGTGTTTTTGAAGATCAAAACTGTTGGGTAGCGTTGAAACCTAAAATAATAAAACACTTTCAATTAGAAATTACAATTTAGGATGCCTAAAACCTAAACCCCAAATGGTGTTTTTATTCAATTTTTTAATTTTTCTTAAATACAAATGGAGTATTTTGAACTCCAAAATAATAAAATTGTTCAATATATTTTTTATTATTTTCTTAAAAATATTTCTAAACCAAATAAAATCGTTCAAATCTAAAATATTAAAAATATGTAATTTTGAGTTATATTGTATTATTAAAAATTTAGTATCAAGTATTACTTATGGTATCAAAATGTGACAAAAGTAGAGTTTAAATTAAAAAAGAAGGTAAACTATCAACCACAGCATACATGATGTAGTGTTGTGACATTTTTTAAGGATGGGCCATTTTAGATATTTTATCTTAAAGTTGTGTTATATAAGACCTTTTCTCATAATTCATTTATTACATTATAATTTTAAGCATGACTTGTTTTAAAATTTACTAAGAGCATCTCCAAGGTCAATAATTAAAACTATTACCTAAAATATGTTTAGGTAAAATTGTGTTGAACATGTAAGTAATTATACTCCACTGGTATTAGCTAAAACCATTAGTTATATTCAAAATCTCATTTTTATTAATTTTAAATATATGTATATATATATATTAGAGAAAATAAAATAATAATATTTAATAAAAAGAAATTTAATAATAATATTAAATTATTTTTATATTTATATCAATATTTTAAACTTAACATTATAAAAATAAAAAAAAAATAATTTTTTGATTAACTGAAAGTATGATAACATATTTAAAAATAAATGAAATAAATAGATTAACTAACATTACTTACATATTAAATAAAATATATAACTAAAAACAGTGAATTATCATTATCATTAAAAATCATTTGCTCTCTGCAAACCCTTCTTTTTTCATCTTCATATTTTATAAACTCTCTCCAGAAACAAACTACCCATAGAAAAAAACTCTCAACTTCTTCATCTTCTTTCTTTAATATCACAAATTCTAGGCAACAATTTTAAACATTACATATATTATTGTGATCCTCTCGTCGAGTTGTATAACATACCAAAAAATCTTTGTATTTGGTGACAATTTTTTCAAAATAATTGTTCACTTTTTTGGCACTTCATTTATATAATATAATTATTGGGTAATTTGGAGGCATAAGTGGGGATGTGTAGTGGTTGAGACACCACATCATTGCAATTTTTTGAGATATAGGGGTCAGTTTGGGTGTTCAATTGCTATTGGGTACTTTCTTAAGAAGACGTATACATCTTGTTGGGTGGATCTCTAAGAAAAATGAGTGACTTGCAACAGTCACCATCGATATTGTATCTTATAGTTTATTCATTGTTCTTAATTTTATGTGTCATTTATTGTGTTTATTCAATATTTCTTGTTCTTGTAAGTGGTGTAATTTCATTGATGACAACCTCTAGTAGCGGTGTTTGGGAGAGTAGAGGGAGAAATAGGGAAATAGTTGATTCTATCTTTAGGGTAGGTTCTTTGAATGCAGACACTCTTACTGGAAAGTTTTTGGAACTTGTAGATAGGTTAAAGAAAAAACATGTTGATGCAGTTCATGTGCAAGAGACTAAGTGGAAGGGTGCTAAGACAAAGGAAACCAATGGATTTAAATTATGATATTCAGGTGTTGTAACCAATTTGGTTTCATTCCTGGTATGTCGACAACGGAGGTGATTCATCTTCTTAGGCGTTTAATGGAAAAATATAGGGAACGTAGTAGGGACATGTACATGGTGTTTACAGATTTGGAAAAAGCTTATGATAGTGTTCCGCGCAGCTTGATCTGGACAAGTTTGGAGAGTAAAGGTGTGTCCTGGATATATGTGAGGGCAATTCAAGCAATATATTCTCAAGTGATGACTTGTGTCAGGACTCCTGTTGGTGATACTCAATATTTTCCGGTCAAGATAGGTCTTCATCAAGGGTAATAATTAAGTCAATTTTTATTTGCAATAATTATAGATGTGCTCACTAGAGAAATTCAGGATGTTGTACCGTGGTGTATGCTTTTTGCGGATGACATAGTTATTATTAATGAGATAAAATCAGTGATTAATGAGAAGTTAGAATAATGGAGAGTTACATTGGAGACTTCGGGCTTGCGTGTTAGTCATTCAAAAACTGAATATATGTGGTGTAATTTTAGTAACGAACCAGATGAAGAGGGGGTTGATGTTAGAATTGGAGAGCATTTATTAGTTCTAAAAGAAAGTTTTAAGTATTTGAGATCTATGATTCATAAAGATGGTAAGATAGATACCAATATTACTCATCGTATTTGTTATGCCCAAAATTTGTTACGAGCAATACCCGGATCAAATTCGGGCCAACATAACTCAATTTGGGCGAACGCTAAGAAAATGGATTTTCACGGACGACCAAGGATGGACGTCCAAGGAAGGACGACCAAACCTTGACAAAGTTAGGGCGCGCCCAAACCTTGGAAAAGTTAGAGCGCGCCCAAACCTTGGAAAAGTTAGGGCAAGCCCAAATCTTGGAAAAATTAGGGCGATCCCAAACCTTGGACAGCTTGGCACGAGCCCCTTGGACATCTAGGCACGTGCCAAAACCCTTGAACAGGCCAGGGCAAGCCCTTACCTTTGGACAAGTTAAGACGCACCCTAAATATTTGATTGATAGATTCTTTGGACGGATTCCTCGGACATGATTACTTTGACAAATTCACACATTGGATTTCTAATAAGGTGGTTAAGGTGATCCCTAACCGTTGAATAAGTTAGGGCGCACCCTATAATTTAGAATGACAAAAAAATATATTAAATGCTGATGACACAGGGTGGCACCAACATACAGAAATATTTGGGCGCGCCCTTAGATTCTACTTGGCACATATTATAACTTTGACATGCTACTTGGACGACCTCTTTGGATACTTTAGGAGGACAATGGAAGATTATTACTAACATATTTTTTGCAGGTACTCTATTCAAGATCTCCTTCCTGTAATGCAACCACGAGAAGGCGGTGTCCGTGGTCAGAGACCTCCAAGGGTATGCCTGGATGGAAGGCCTCCTCCTGTAGTCAACGAGTGTCATCGTTGGGGATGTGGGGTAAAATTTGGTGTCTACTTTGGGAGCTCTGTCTCTGTAGTCAACGAGTGTCCTCGTTGGGAGACTTTGGAGTATCCTGCACTTTGCATCCAAAAGCCTGGGATCACTTGTCCTGCAATCTAGTAGGGGCTCCTTACCCGGGCGAGAAGGATGCGTCCAATATTTAGGGTGAACCACGGCTATACTTGCATCCACGGATTAGAGAAACAGCTGGTAGCGGAGGGTTATCCTTGGCCATGGAGATGCCTTATCCGTGAAGTCTCGAAGCCGCGGATGAACCTTGGGCCTTTGTGGTTGGGCCTCATTGGAGGACAATCTAAAAGCTAGTAGAAGCCGGTTTTCAGTAGGTTTCCTACTGGGCCTCGTGACAAGAGATCTAAGCCCATTAGGTTTCTTGTTCCCCAAGAACTATGTTGGCTTGATTCCACATAAATAGGGATACGTAGGCAAATTAAAAAAGATCGGAAACAAGAGTCTTAAGGAGCCACCACCAAACCTAAGCAATCTCAGCCACCAATAATCACAAATACCAAACACTGTTCACAAAATCCGATGATTACTGTTCACATTTTCCAACGAACAACCACCGTCACAGATCTTGTTTCCGGCTACAAACCTCAAAATTTGTTGCTACCAAATTATTCCGTCAACAAATTGGCGCTAGAAGGAGGGGCTAATCAAGATTTGCATCTAGGAGGAAAGATGTATCACAATCATGATGGAAGTTCTTACAAGGAAGAGAGTTCTGAAGAAAAGTCTGGACATGACTTTGGTTGTCATAAACCCTATGTTTCTATGGAGATTGTCTAACCAACTCCAGACAATGGGGCCAACCTCTAGTTCTCATCAACAATGCTGATTTGATGGAACAAATTTATCGGGATGGGCGATGCTTTGAATGACTTTGATTCGAGATTGAGTAATACTCGATCTGATCATGCACCCGGGAAAGGTCCGATGGTTGAAAGAGGTGCTTCAGATGGTCGCGGACAAGCCAACAACATGTGTATGCCAATTACTCTACGGCGGCTATATTACTCTGAGGATGCTTCTCCAATTGTTGAATTTATGGATGAAGACATTGATGGGAGAGAGATGCTGCGAGCAAACAATCAGATAACTCCACATCCGCATAGATTTGGACAGACTTTGGATGAACGTTGTCAGGCGGAAGTGTTGGGAATATGTTGTGAACTTGATGATTTCATTAACAAAACACCTTAGTAGAATTAACTTAGTGAAAAATGTAGCACTCGATGGATGATCAAATATAATCCCGACGGATGACTCAAAATAGTCCCGACGGATGATGATTTGACATCCATCGAGTGAGTAGCTTATGTAACAATAAGTCATGTAGCACATTTCTACAAACACCTTTGTATAGATTCTGTAGTAGCATATAAGTCATGTTGACTTTAATTAGATATGCATAATAGGTTGATTAATTGTAAATATAAGATATCTTGTAATTCTGCATAAATGAAATGAAGTCAAGTGCCAAATAGCTACCCTACAGATGATCAACAAAGCTACTCGACGGATGATCAACAAAGCTACTCGACGGATGATAATTATGTACCCAACGAATGATCAATTCAAACATCCGTTGACAGTGACAACACAGTCACATGCGTCGAGTGTATGCAAAAGGAATGTGGCAGCCAATTCAACTGGGTTTTTGAGAACAAAGAAGCATTGCCATTTCCATGCTATTATGAAGATATTCAAAGATGCTGGAATAGAGTAATGAAGCAGCATAGTATTAGACTTGATAGGTTTTGTTTTATTATCTTGTCTTATTACTATGTAATCTTGGTGATATATAAACCAAGAGTAGCAAGTAGAACAACAACAAGACTAAGCAAGTATTTTCTCAGAGAAACAATTGTAAGTTGTATCCTGTAGCATTTCTCTGTAAGTTTAGTTGTTCATACTTGTAAGCAGCTGTGAGCTATTCAAGCTTCACAGTGTTTTCTCAATATATATATATATATATCTGGTGGATACATTCAAATCCACCAGAAAGTTTTAAAGAATTGTGTTTTTATTACTTTATGTTTTGATTCATTTTAACTTGTTATTCCGCACTTTGCAAATTAAAACACTCACATATATATTTTGAGTTAGAACATTTTATAATTCAGAAAAAGTTTCAAGAATTCCATTCAACCCCCCTTCTGTAATTCTTGTTGCATTTTTAGGGAATAACAATTGGTATCAGAGTGAGCTCTTGAAGAACAAAGAGTTTAAAGATCACAACAAACAGCAAGATGAACAAGAAGGATGTTGGAGTCAAGATTCCTTTTCTGGACAAAGATAATTACCATCACTGGAAGGAAAAAATGCATCTTCATTTACTTTCTCAAGATGAGGCCTATGTGGATTGCATAGAGAGAGGCCCTCATGTACCAATGAGAGCTGCAACTGGAAATGAGCCATCAGTTCCCAAGCCAAGGCATGAATGGTCAGATCCTGATATTGAACAAGTCAGGAAAGACAAGAAGGCTATGAATATTCTGTTCAATGGAATTGATGGTGACATGTTTGACAACATCATCAATTACAAAACTGCCAAGGAAGTTTCAGATACAATTTAGATTATCTGTGATGACACTGAACAAGTTAGAGAAAACAAGATGCAGTTACTAATTCAGCAATATGAGCATTTCCACTTTGAAGAAGATGAAACTCTCACTGATATCTTTAGTAGATTTCAAAAGCTACTAAATGCTCTAAAGCTGCATGGAAGAGTCTCCCAAACCAAAGATTCTAACCTCAAATTTCTGAGATCCCTACCAAAAGAATGGAAACCAATGACAGTATCCTTGAGAAATTCACAAGAATACAAGGAGTTTACACTAGAGAGACTGTATGGCATTCTAAAGACTTATGAGCTTGAAATAGAGAAAGATGAAAGAATAAAGAAAGGGAGAAAGAAAGGAGGGTCCATTGCACTGGTTGCTGAGTTAGAGAAAGAGATGGAGATGAAGATAGAAGCTGTTGAGTCTACTTCAAAGGTCTGTGAAAACAAGGGCAAGGGGCTGGTAGCAGAAAATGAAGATTCATTGAGCCAAGATGATATGGATGACATTGATGAACATCTAGCATTTCTTTCCAGAAGATTTGCCAAGCTCAAGTTCAAAAAGAACTTTGGAGCAGCTAAGCCAAATAGAAACATGGTGGATAAATCAAAATTCAAATGTTTCAAATGTGGCTTGGCAGGGCACTTTGCTAGTGAGGGTATGTAATAACCCCAAAATTTTGGACTTTTTGTAACCCTTATGAATAGTGATTTTGCTGATTATGCTGAATAAGAAAACTTTTCATACCACACTTTGTAGGGGTTCTTTTATTGTTATTCTGAGATCTTGTTAGTACTCTATATGCTATATAAGTGTATGTAAAGATCGTCAGAATCCAAATTCGAACACTTTGATTTTTCTCGAAAATCCACCAGATACCGAAAGAATTGAGTATAAGGTAACAGGATAAAAATGATTTAAATTCAAGGATTATAAGAGAGGATCATAAAAGGAATATAATGTATTGAGAAAGGTTAAGGGAACCCAAGTAATAAGATCCCGGGTATGATCCCTCAAACGATAAACGAAAATGAAAGTTAAGCGAACCGTATAACAGATCAGCGATCATTAGCCAAGTAATTAGGAGTTAATCAAAGAGGTTAGTGTTGATGATGTCATCACACCAACAAGAAGAAGACAAGTGTGGGAAGATGACATAAGAGGATGACATAAGCATGACACAATGGGAAGGAATTGTTGGTTGATTATAAGCCACACAAATTTTACCATGGTAAAAGGTTAATTAACAACAAAAACAAAGCAACCAAGCAAACACATTCATTTCTCTTCCTCACATCTCCTTGCTCACGGTTTTTTGAAGAAAAACAAGAAAAAAAATTTCCAAACCCAAGCTCCACTCAATCATAATTCAAGAGATTTGTTTCTTTGGATCCTATATTTCATAACTAAGAAGAGCAAGTAGTTTGAGTGCTTGAAGCAAAGGTTTTCTATCTCAAACAAATCATTTTAGTTTAGGGTGAATAGTAACTTTCAAGAACAAATTTTTGATTCTTGATTTTATTTGTAAGGTCAAGGTAGCTTAAGCATAGATAAAGGCTTCCATGGGCATTCCAAGGATCTTTCATGGATTAAAAGCTTTAAGGAAGGTATAAAACTTCAAAACCTAGTTTTACTTTGAATATTTAGGAGTGGTTTTGATTAATATAGTTCATGAGAATCATGATGCTTGTGTGTTTAAAGTTTGGTTGGGTTTGTAGCGATTTGGATGATGGAATCTTGTTTATAGTTAATGAAACTTAAGTATAAGCTTTTAGTTCATGATTGAGAGTAGTATAAATTGGAAATCTTGAGATGTTGGGTCTGTTGTAGTAGAGTATGGATAGAGTTTGGTTGTAGTAATGATTGTGGGATTGATTGTGGATTGATTTGGAGTTGTACAAATTTGGTAAACGCGTAAACATAGCCGTCGTAATGCCCGATTTACCTTAGACTGCTTTTGTTCTTAACATCAGGACCCGTGAACTCACTGTTAGGTTTTGAACATTGCCATGATTAGATATTTCATGTTACGAGCTTCGTTTTGATATGTGGTTCGCTTAAATCCGATGTACGGTTTAGGAGAAACGACCGTTTTAAGTAACGGCGTTTCGCGAACGAACCATTACACCTCGCCTTACTTTGAAACATTGGTTAAGGCCCTTAAATGACTAATTGGATTATGAAACAATTATGTAAAGTGGGTTAGACAGTTGGTAGGGTACTTGCGAAAGAATCGCCTTAAAACTCTTAATGGTTAATTTATTAAAAATGGTGGAGCCGAGGGTACTCGAATGACTTATGTGATTCGTTAAGCGTAGAAGTGACCATAAGCGAACGTTAGGGTTCAATTAGTTAAAGTCTAGTTTCTTAAGCGACCGGGGTTTAATTCCGACTTATGTTATTGTTCATAGGTTATCGGACCCACTCTAAGCTTAAGTCTATCCGGGAGCACTCAGGCAAGTTTTCTACCCGTTATACTGTTGTTGTGATGTAAATATATGTATATGCATTATCTTGTGATAAGTGCATGATTATTATTAGCAAAGTCTTGCGATATATTGGAGCATGTGATATGATATTTATATGCATGCCTGTTTCGTAATCTTGATATCTAATTATTGATTCAAATGTTTATAAGTTGCATAATACCTATGCTAGAGATAAGCAGTAGTTGCGTATACCCTTAGTATAGGGGACCCAAATGTGAACATTTTTCTAAACCGGGAGTCAATGTTCCCGAGTATAATATTTATATATATTTATATATATATATATGAATAGTTTTCAAAACCATTAATCGAATAAGGTTTATTCGATAACTTTATTTTAATTAATGAATATTAGTTTGAATATTCATTCGAGGACTTATGACTCCGTTTATTTTATTTAATGAATATTATTTGGAATATTCATTCGAGGACTTATGACTTCGCTTCTTTTATTAAATAATATTCTTTATTTTATTAAAGAATAATGTTTCGATAATCAAACTTATTTTCGATTATTCAAATAAAGATCGTACTTTCGTATAAGTATATCTTTGGTTATTTATTATTCATTTCAAGTATGAGTTTTAAAACTTCTACTTCAAATTATTTATATAGAGATTATCCTTATGAGAATATTATTTAAATAATAATATTCAGATATTTTCTAATATATCGGGACTGATTTATTTCATTAAATCAGCATTACTCCAAACATTCTCAAAAATGTTTTCGAGTCTTCAAAATGATTTTAAAAGTTAGAGCGGATCCCAAAACTCATTTTTATATTTAAGATCTTTCTTTCGAAGGGGATTTAAATACTCGCTCAAAACCCGAGGGATCCGGCTCTGTGGTGTATTTTATATTCGCAACGAGGTTGCTGTTTTGATAAATGAATTGATTACTTACCCAACGTTCGGGAAGTAAGTCCATCTATTGAGTCGGCATAAGCAACATGGGCTCAGTGGGCGTCCATGAAAGTGTAAGTGGCTCAGTGGGAGTCCGTCAAATGCGTAAGTGGCTGAGTGGCAGTCCAGCATAAGGTCCTATTGCGGCCAGGGTGATGACCAGTGGGGAATCCGTCCATCTACTAGTAGAAAAGGTACTTATTGGTATCTTTGCCTGATCAGCAAGATATCAGGTTTATGCCAAGGTTTTCTCCTTTCCAAATTTATTAGATATTGTAACTCTGTTTATAATTTTCATAATAGAGGTTTTCAAGGAGTGTATGAAATGTATATATATATAGTTGTATATATATATCGGGACTTAATGAAGTATCTCGTAACTTCATTTTTTTCAAATGATATTTCAAAGATTGAATCTATTCAAGTCTTATCTTGTAGTTTCATCAGTGTGATGAACTTTTGAAACTAATTATAACTTGAACGGTGGTAGTTCAAGTAGTATTCAGAAAAGATATAAGTATATTGGAGTATCTTGTAACTTCATCTTTTAAACTTATATCTAGTAAATGATTATTTTATGCATATCAAAGATTTTCAGAAAAACGTTGAGACAAGGTTAGATATATGAGATCACCTTGCAACGATATTTTTATACAGTTATAAACTGGAACTCGGTGTATATTATACATGTCAGAGGATTTCTAAGATTGTGAAAAGTATATATGTATATATATACTGAATATTTTGCGACTTGTCGCGTTAAGATATCAACTTGGTTCATTTCTTCTTGACTCAGACTTTCATGAGTACTATGAGAATGCTCATATATTGTTAATTATTATACATATTATTTCGGTGGGCTTGTTGCTCACCCTTGCTTTCTTCTTTCATCACACAACAACAGATAGACAAGATGAACAAGATCAAGCTCCCAATTCGCGAGCGGATAGGAAACGTTCCGCAGTTTCCTGTAGGCGTTGATGCCGCCGTAGCTGAGGTAGGAACTACCAATAGGCTAGGTTTTCAACTATTGATGTACCATACTTTTGTATATTATGAATTGTAATAATGGCAAAGAATATATAAATTTATTCAGAAACCCTTTTGAGGTGTAATGACTTATAATTGGGGAATAAAATGACTTGTGTTATTTTTGGTATTCATCTTTGAGACTATAACTTGTGGTGTGTGTGTATATTGTGGGGTCACAGTACGCAGTAGTTGGTTGACTGTTAAGATTAAGTATTGATAAGGGAAATGGAACTCGTGACAACCCGAATCCCCGACCCCGGATTTGGGGGTGTTACAGGGTAGAAAGTCAGATTCCAGAAAGAAAAAGTTTGAGCCTGTGGATTATAAACAGAAGTATTTTGAGTTGCTCAAACAAAAGGAAAGGGATTTTATTACACAAGAAAATGACTGGGCAACAGATGGTCTGGATGAGGTTGAGGATGTCATCTATGTCAATCTAGCCCTAATGGCCAAGTCTGATAAAACAAAGACAAGTTCTTCAAGTAATCAATTAATCACCACTAACCTAGAACATTTATCTAAAGCTGAGTGTAATCATGCTATCAATGACATGTCTATACAATTATATCATTTGCGTGTTACACTTAAGTCTCTCACTAAGGAAAATGCTAAAATTAAAGAAAAGAATTTGTTTTTAAGTGAGAGGAATAATGTGCTAGAGTCTCAGTTTATTGAATTTGAAAAATTGAGAATTGCGTGTAAGATTGCTAAGGATGAATTAACTGAGTCCTTGAAGAAAGAAGAGATTTTGAAGAAGCAGCTTGAACAAGAACAGGAGGTGATTAAGGCATGAAAAACATCTAGAGATGTTCATGCTCAAATCACCAAAGTTCAAGGTATTGAGCCCTTTTGTGATGTAGCCTGGAAGAAGAATAAGGAGAAGCTGGAATCCAATTTGGTTGAAGGATTGCTAACAGATGTAGACTCAACGGATGATGAGAGTCATCCGTCGGATAACCAAAAGGATTATCCATCGAGTGACATAAATTCTCATCCGTCGGTTGTGAGAAAACCTGTGAGTAAAGCCAAACTTGCCAAGTTAAATGAAAAATATGGATCAGTTTCCAAAAACTTCATTTCAGGAGAATCTAGTCAAGTGAAGAAGGAGAAGAAAGTGAAAGTTGGTCATCTATCTATCAAGCAATTGAATGACATACTAGAAAAGATTGAGGTTAAAATAGAGGCTAAAAGGAAAAACAATAGAAATGGGAAAGTAGGGATTAACAAACATAGCAATTACACACCCGATAAATATGCTCCTAGAAAAATCTGTGTTAAGTGTGGTAGTGTTAATCATTTGTCTGTTAATTGCAAACTTTCCATGCCTACTCCTATGTCTGTATCCTCTCCTTTTCCCAACATGAATGCCATGCCTTATATGCCTATGAATGCTATGTCTACACAGAATATGAATGCACAATTTGCTAATATGCCATTTGCACATAATCCTTAGTATGTTGTATTTAGTATGACTCAAATGCCATTTAGCATGCCCTACTGGAATAACATGTTTGCTAATAGCATGTCATTTCCTGTTAATTAAAATGTGCATGATAATTCTGTTTTAATGAATGGTTTCAAAGGTCCAACTCAGATGACTAAGGATGAATCTGATATCCCCAAGTCAAATGATATCAAACCTAAGAAACAGAAGAAGAAAGCTTACAAGGCGGGACCCAAGGAAACTTGGGTACCAAAATCAACTTGATTTGATTTTAATATGTGCAGGGAAACAGAAAAAATTTGTGGTACTTGGATAGTGGTTGTTCAAGACACATGACTGGTGATTCTACCCTGCTCACAGAGTTCAAGGAGAGAGATGTCCCAAGTATTACTTTTGGAGATGACATTAAGGGTTATACAGTGGGATATGGCTTGATTTTAAAAGACAATGTCATCATTGAGGAGGTTTCCTTAGTGGATGGTCTCAATCACAATTTGTTGAGTATCAGCCAGCTTTGTGATAAAGGAAATTCAGTAACCTACAACTCAGAAGCCTGTGTTGTGACAAACAAGAGGAGGAACAAAGTGGTTCTCACTGGAGTGAGAAAAGGTACTGTGTACCTAGCTGACTTCAACTCATCAAATGCAGAATCTATTACTTGTCTTCTCAGTAAAGCAAGTCAAGATGAAAGTTGGCTATGGCACAAGAAGCTATCCCATCTAAACTTCAAGACCATGAATGAGCTTGTAAAGAAAGAATTGGTTAGAGGTATTCCTCAAGTGGAGTTTTCTAAGGATGGACTGTGTGATGCTTGCCAAAAGGGTAAATAAATCAAAGCATTATTCAGAAAGATGCTTGATTCAACAATTAAAGAACCTTTGCAACTGCTGCACATGGATTTGTTTGGACCCGTCAATGTGTTGTTCATCTCTAGAAAAAGATTTTGCCTAGTAATTGTAGATGATTTCTCAAAGTTCTCTTGGACATATTTCCTTAAGTCTAAAGATAGGGCTAGTGAAATCATCATCAATCACATAAGGCAAGTCAACAATCATCCTGATTTCAAAGTTAGAAGAATCAGGAGTGACAATGGAACTGAGTTCAAGAATTCTGTCATGGGAGCATTTTGTGAAGAAAATGGGATTTTGCATAAGTTTTCAGTAGCAAGAACTCTACAATAAAATGGAGTAGTAGAAAGAAAGAACATATCACTTATTGAAGCTGCAAGGACAATGCTTGAAGAATCTAAGTTACCAACATATTTCTGGGCTGAAGTTGTAAATACTGCATGCTATACTCATAATATTTCTCTGGTTAATCAAGCAAAATGCATGACTCCCTACCAATTGTTCAAGAACAAGAAGCCAACTCTAAATTTTCTTCATGTCTTTGGCTGCAAATATTATATCTTGAGAAATCAAACTGATCAGAATGGGAAGTTTGATGCTAAAGCAGATGAAGGAATTTTTATTGGATATGCTGTTGGTAAAGCATACAGAGTCTACAATCTGAGAACTAACATTATTGTGGAATCAATACATGTTGTGTTTGATGATAAAAAGATTGAAGGACTACAAGATGGAGATTACCATAAGAGCCTCAAATTTGACAATGTGGAGATGGTTAATGATGACAGTGATGATGAAAGTGGTCAAGAAACAGTATCAAAGGATAATGCAGAAAAATCTACTGCCAATAAAGAACAAAATTCAACATCTGTCAAGTTGCAAAATGCTTCATCCATCGGGAGACAATTTGCTTTATCCGTCGGAAGACAACTAGCTTCATCCGTCGGTACTCAAAATTCACCATCCGTCGGGTCATCAAAAGGAGCTGAAAGTCAGAATAGATCACTTACTGGAAAATTTCCCTTTCTCAAATCATAGATTCACAAACTCAGGGGGGGAGTTTCTAGTAATCAAAACTCAATCACACATCAAGACAACAATGAGGCCTCTTCATCTAGAGCTAATCTACCTCAACAAAGGAAATGGACAAAGGATCACCCCTTTGAGCTCATCATTGGTGATGTTTCTTCTAGAGTTCAAACAAGGAGAGCAACTCAAGAAGAATGTCTATATAGCAGTTTCCTATATAAGGAAGAACCAAAGAAGGTAGAAAAAGCTTTGTTGGATCCTGATTGGATTTTAGCTATGCAGAAATAGCTAAACAAATTTGAAAGGAACAAAGTTTGGAAGCTGGTACCTAAGCCTAAAGGAAAGAATCCAATAGACACCAAATGGGTATTCAGAAACATGATGGATGAAAATGGCATAGTAGTCAGGAACAAAGCTAGATTGGTTGCTAAGGGCTATTGTCAACAAGAAGGAATATATTTTGATGAAACCTTTGCTCCTGTGCAAGACTTGAAGCCATCAGAATCTTCTTAGCCTATGCAGCCCATGCCAATTTCAAGGTCTATCAAATGGATGTCAGAAGTGCCATTCTGAATGGAGATTTGGAGGAGGAAGTCTATGTCAGTCAGCCTCCTAGTTTTGAAGATCCAAATTTTCCAGAATATGTCTACTATCTTTTGAAAGCACTGTATGGACTGAAGCAAGCACCTAGATCCTGGTATGACACTTTGTCAAAATTTCTTTTAGAGAATCACTTCACTAGAGGTAATGTTGACAAAACTTTATTCTTTGGAAATGTTAATGGCTCTAGCATACTTGTTCAAATTTATGTAGATGACATTATTTTTGGCTCTATAGATGAAAAACTTTGCAAAAAGTTTTCCAAATTGATGCAAAGTAAGTATGAAATGAGCATGATGGGAGAACTAACTTACTTTATTGGTTTACAAGTTAAGAAAGTTAGTGATGGAATATTCATTAGTCAAACTAAATACATTTATGATCTTTTAAAGAAGTTTGATCTAATGGATTGTACATCTGCAAAAACTCCCATGACCACTGCAACTAAGCTTGAATTAAACACTACTGAAAAGTCTGTGGATATTTCAAGTTATAGGGGCATGGTTGGCTCACTTCTGTCCTTAACAGCTAGTAGGCCAGATATAATGTTTTCTACATGTCTTTGTGCTAGATTTCAGGCTGATCCTAGAGAATCTCACTTAGTAGCTATTAAGAGAATTTTCAGATATATCAAGGGAACACCAAAACTTGGCATTTGGTACCCTAAAGATTCTTGTTTTGATCTAACTAGTTATTCAGATGCAGATTATGCAGGTTACAGAATTGATAGAAAAAGTATAACAGGAACCTGTCAATTTCTAGGAAACAAGCTTGTGTCCTGGTTCAGTAAAAAGAAAAATTTAGTTTCTACTTTTACAGCTGAAGCTAAATATATTGTTGCTGGCAGTTGTTGTGCACAGATTTTATGGATGAAAAACCAGTTGCTAGACTATGGTCTGCAAGTGGAAAGGATTCCTATTTTCTGTGATAATACAAGTGCAATTGCCATCACTGAAAATCTAGTACAGCACTCAAGAACTAAGCACATAGACATCAAGTACCACTTCATAAGGGAACATGTGATGAATGGTACTGTGGAACTACATTTTGTTCCAAGTGAAAAGCAGTTTGCAGATATATTTACCAAGCCACTGGATGAATCCACCTTTTCAAGGTTGGTAAGTGAGTAAGGTATGCTTAATTACTCTTGAATCTTTTCAGATACTTTGCAAGTTGTAATGCAGCCAGAAATTTAATTGGTTTTTCAGTGTTGGATGAAATTTTGGCTAAGTCAAAATTTAAATCCCGACGGATGATCAATATCCATCGAGTTTGATCATCCGTCGGAATACAATTTATTAATAAAGTTAATTATTTTTCTGGAATATTTTATGTCTCGACGAATAACTGATTTATCCTCATCCGTCGAATTGTCTTATTTTTAACCGTTGATTCTCTGAACATTATCCATCGAGTATACTTACAGTTTGTAAGCATAACACGACGGATAAGTGATGGAATTTTTACAGTTTATTTTTTTAACGGCTATTTTGGGCAATTCTTATTGGTCACTTTATTTTACTTTATTATTTTTGCCAGTCATTTTTGAGATAGTATAAAAGCATAATTCATTTTCATTTCATTTCTTTTATCATTCTCAATTCATCTGCTCTAACTTCTCTCTTTCTCAAAAGCAATTATCATCTCTCTCTCTGCAACTTTCACTCTCTAACAATGGCACCAGTCGTTAAAATCATGTCACAAACTGGATTTATCTATGAGAAGAACAACTTCACGGCTCTTGTGAACAAGGGGATTCAACAATCTGGAGACTACCAAAAAATGATGAATTTTGTGAAGAACTGCAAACTCAACTATGCCATGCTGGAATCACTCACCATCTACTGTGAGGTTGTTGAAGAAATGTGGATGACTACAGTGTACAACTCAACTGATAAGACTATCACTTTCACAATTAAAGGTAAGGAATTCTGTGTTAATAGTGATATTGTTAAAGCATGCTTCAAGTTTCCTGATAATATTGTCACTGCTCCACACACAGACACTGATATTGTTAATATGCTTAATTCTATGGGCTATGCAGTCTCTACTTCTAAATTAAGTGAAATTAGGAGATTGGGTCTTAGGAAGGAATGGAGTTATCTGTGTGATGTAGTCACTAAAGTATTTTCAGGTAAAATTAGCAATTTTGATTCAGTTAATATCTCTATGCTCAACATGCTTTACATGCTAGTAACTGATAAAATTTTCAACTTTAGTGATCTAGTCATATTTGAGTTGGGATTTAAGTTAGGGGAGCTGAATAAAAAAGGTAAAAATATTTACTATGCTAGATTTTTAATGATGCTTGCTAACCACCTCTCTGAGGATATTGTGCTTGAGAACCCAAGCAACAAGTTAGATTGTTGGGTTCAAGAAAGGAGAATCATTACATATTTGAACAGGGAAAACCATCACAAAGAGGTGCCACTCTTCTAATTCCCAGTAATGGAAGCACCTCAGGTAAGTGAGGTAATTTCCACTCTCTCCACTCTTCTAACCTCACAAACTTCTTTGCATTCTAGTGTAGCTATGGCAACTGTGTCATTGACCCAATAGTTGCCTACCCAAGCTACCAAATCCAAAATTTCAAAAATAAAGACAAAGAAAGCCCCCTCTGGTGTCTCTCAAAAGATGCCAGTTATGAAATCCACCAAACCTAAAGAGGGGAGTGTGAAGGTGGGTAAGAAAGGTGAGGGACAGGGTGAACATCAAAAAAACCCTAAGGATAAGGTTGGAGAGGTGAGTGTTTCCCAGCCTAGCCACACTGCAGTTTCCTAACAAACTACAGTGCTTAATAAGGATAATAGCTCATTACTGGTTTCATCCTCCCAAAAGGATGTTACCATTGAAACAAGCTCTCAGCCAAAAGCACAGGCCAAAAGGGTAAGGGACACAAGCTCACCCCAAACTTATACTAGAAAGAAGAAATCAAAGACCCTTGGGGATGCACAGGGTTCACACACTGTGCAAACTGGTGCTAAAGACACAGTCACTGCACCTTCTCAAAGTCAGGTTGATGTGGCTCCAATAAATGTGGAGTCACAGCCAAAATATCTAATAATAGAAGCACCTGAAACACCAAATTCTCCCACACACTCTTTGGATGTTGATATAATAAACACATCACTTCCGAATTCTCCATCTTTAACTCTCATGGAGAAGCCAAAAATCCAAGCAAGTGAGCATCATCTTCTAGATGATTTGTTTGCTCACTTGCCATTTCTTTCTGAGACTGTTGAGACATCTGTGCCAAAATTTTCATCAATTTGCATAGAGTCCATAATAGTCTCCACTCCAAACTCATTTATTTCTACTCTCTCGATGGATATTGTTCATCTGTCGAGTAGTGATTGTATCCCGATGGATGTGCCTCACAACAGTCATCCGTCGGTTAGCCAAATTACTACCCCGATGGATATCTCTTATCCGTCGACTGTCTCTGCACAACTTTAAATCTCTTCAATTCTTACAAGTACAGAAGACTTAGTAGTAGTGCAATCAGTCCTAGGACTGAGGGAATGGAGTGAAATGAATGAGAGTCTGGGTTGCTCCCAGGAAAAAGGAGAGGAAAAGAGTGAACCAATGCAGTCCATTTCTTCAGGACTGGAAAAAGTGAGTGTGAGGAGTCCCACCTTAGATGGTGAAGGTGAGGGTGTGAGGGTGGGGAGCCAAGGTGATACCTTGATGTAACAAAAGAGAGATCATGAGAGAAATGCAGGTATAAGAGTGATAAGGATGGAAACCATTGCAAGTGAGTCAATGAATGTCAGTGATGCCGAAAGGAAAAGGCTATTTCAACAAGAATATCAAGCTGTTATAGATTCTATTTCCCTAGATGCTGAGACATTTACTCACCCTATTACAGCTTACCAAACTCTAGCTGTACAGGGCAATGTGGAGGCTGAAAGATTGCTGAACTTGGTGCATACTATATAATCTTTACAAAGAGCAAAGGATGCAATCACTGCTATGCCTTCCAACTTTGGCAGTGATTTTGAACTGGATGAAACTTCTTTTGGGGATGATGGTAGGGATGATGAGGAAGATACATAAGCATAGGTGGAGATGCTGATATTCCTGCCTGGATGCTAACAAAAGAATGTTCCTACTCACATCTCCAATCAACACTATTCAAGCTAATTCATGACACCCAAATAGCCATTCAGGCATCTTCTAATGCCAGCACAAAGAAACTACTTACAACACATCTTGAAGCACTCCAGCTGCATAAAATTCAAGCCCTCCAACACAGTTAGAGTGTGAATATAATCAAACAAGAAATTTCTGAAGTAAAGCAAGATGTCATAGAAAGGTTAGATGCTAGACTTCCTGCGACCACCATGACTGAAATTGTTCAAAAGCTAAGGAGAGAGGCTGATCTCAATAGGAAAGTTGAGGCCATGAACTCAAGATTATCTGCTGTAGAGAGGTCAATGGCCAAGATACTTAACAATTAAGAAACTCAGACTGCACTACTCCAACAGTTGGTGGCTGCTCAACCCCCTCCCACACAAATTGATGATAACAAAAAGGGGGAGAAAGCCTCAAGTGAGGGGGAGAAACAACTCAACATTTAAGTTAGCAAAGTAATTATGCCTACAATTGCTTTCACTAAGCCACCAACTAAAGACAATATTGATCTGATTAATGAAGCATCAGCCATATTGAGAGCAGCTGAAAAGAAGCAGTGGAGTCCAATCAACTGGGAGAAGATTGATGAGGATATTCAAAAGAGGTTTGGTCTAGCAAAGAAGCAAGAAAAATCAGCCATTCATCACTCTCAAGTCAGGAAAATCTCTGTGAATGATATGAGCATGAATAATCTGGAAAGAGGCCAGCCATCCTGCATCAAATCTCCAAAGGCTTAACTAATTTTGAAGCCAAAGGTGAACTATCCAAAATCTTCACTAAAGAACCCTTTGGACACAGTGTATGAGACACCAAAGCCTGATGAGAAGAAATTGCTGGCCA
The DNA here is from genome assembly GCF_009905375.1 of Apium graveolens. Taxonomy (NCBI): domain Eukaryota; kingdom Viridiplantae; phylum Streptophyta; class Magnoliopsida; order Apiales; family Apiaceae; genus Apium; species Apium graveolens. The sequence goes on along the minus strand of NC_133650.1, from coordinate 248,525,227 downwards.
GGTCTATAGCATTCTACAAGGATCCTGCAGATTCAGTTCTAAAAATGACAATTGCAAATATTTTCAGATTTGGTAAGGAAATTTGTGTGGTGGCTGGACACCCTCATTTTGCTGAAGCAAAAAGGGAAGAAAAGGAAAGATTGAAGCAAGAAAAGAAGCAAGCTGCTCTAGATGCTCAAAAAAGATCAAACAAAAGAAGGAGCAAGCTGCTATCTTGGCCAAGTTACAAGCTATGAAACCCACACAACAAATTTCTGCACAACCATCTGCAATTGCTGAATCTCAAGATCAAGTAATGCAAAATGAACCTCCACAAACAAAGAAGCCAAGGTACAAGCAAAGAATCAAGAGAAAATTGGATTTCAGTGATGAGGAGATGAAAGGATACTTTCCCAAAGAGTCTACTTCTACAACAACTCAAACATTCATGCCCTCTGTGGCACATGAAGAATTCAGGATAGACCCATCCAAGAATTTTCATGGTGAACCTATCATTCCAAAGGATGAGCCAATAGACTGGGATAGTCTACCAATTCCTAAACTCAATTTACCTCATTTCATGAAGCCAAAGAAGACAAAGAAAAGACCAGTCAAGACAGTGAAGCCCTCAACTCTCAGATCTAAGTCCCTAATCAAAGCTCAGACCAAAGTCAACAAGGGAGATATTATGTACATCTGTGGCATCAAGGAATTCTCTGATCTAAACCTCTATCTAGATGAACTGGAAGAAGTTAGAGGAATTGATGCTTACAGGAATCTACCTGAAAGGTTGGTATTCAAGTACAAGGGAGGAAAAAAGATGCAATGGCCACTTCACAGGATCCTTTAAGAGAGCCAATCTGTGCTGATAAAGATTTATTCATCCTTCAAGAAGAACTTTGGATTCAATGTGACAGCTAGAAGACTAGTTCTAAAGAAGATTAAAGAACTGAGGAGTATTAGAGCCAAGGATGCACTCTCAAAGACTCTAACTATTCCTTACACTAAAAGTAGAGTGCATCTAAGGCCTTACTGGTTGATGGAATTCATGGATGATAAGGGAGTTAGAAGATTCTTCAGATTAGAGGACTAGTTGAGCATCTCTAGCAATGAGACTCTTCTGGAAATGCAAGAAATGCTAAATCTCTAAGAATCTGATGAACTTGAGTTCCACAGACAGCTCTAAAATTAGATAGAAGAAAATAACAGGAAGCTTGGGAAGAGATCCAGATCATCAAGGAAATAGAACAATCTGCTCAGACTAGAGGAGCACCTTAAAAAAGACTGTGAGCAAATCTTTGTACACTTTGCCTTGTAAATTTTTCAAGTGATTATTGCAGCACTTTTTAGTTCTATCTACTATCTTTAAAATTTGTATTTTTAGGGTGTTTTGTTATCATCAAGTTTCTCCTAATTTATGACTACAATTCTAGTAGGCATAAATTGGGGGAGAATGTTGGGAATATGTTGTGAACTTGATGATTTCATTAACAAAACACCTTAGTAGATTTAACTTAGTGAAAAATGTAGCACTCGACGGATGATCAAATATAGTCCCGACGGATGACTCAATATAGTCCCGACGGATGATGATTTGACATCCATCGAGTGAGTAGCTTATGTAACAATACGTCATGTAGCACATTTCTACAAACACCTTTATATAGATTCTGTAGTAGCATATAAGTCATGTTGACTTTAATTAGATATGCAGAATAGGTTGATTAATTGTAAATATAAGATATCTTGTAATTCTGCATAAATGAAATGAAGTCAAGTGCCAAATAGCTACCCGACGGATGATCAACAAAGCTACTCGACGGATGATCAACAAAGCTACTCGACGGATGATAATCATGTACCCAACGGATGATCAATTCAAATATCCGTTGACAGTGACAACACAGTCACATGCGTCGAGTGTATGCAAAAGGAATGTGGCAGCCTATTCAACTGGTTTTTTGAGAACAAAGAAGCATTGCCATTTCCATGCTATTATGAAGATATTCAAAGATGCTGGAATAGAGTAATGAAGCAGCATAATATTAGACTTGATAGGTTTTGTTTTATTATCTTATCTTATTACTGTGTAATCTTGGTGATATATAAACCAAGAGTAGCAAGTAGAACAAAACAAGACTAAGTATTTTCTCAGAGAAACAATTGTAAGTTGTATCCTGTAGCATTTCTCTGTAAATTTAGTTCATACTTGTAAGCAGCTGTGAGCTATTCAAGCTTCACAAGATTTTCTCGATATATATATATATATATATATAGTGGATACATTCAAATCCACCAGAAAGTTTTAAAGACTTGTGTTTTTATTACTTTATGTTTTGATTCATTTTAACTTGTTATTCCGCACTTTGCAAATCAAAACACTCACATATATATTTTGAGTTAGAACATTTTATAATTCAGAAAAAGTTTCAAGAATTCCATTCAACCCCCCTTCTGTAATTCTTGTTGCATTGTTAGGGAATAATAGGAAGCTTTTCCAGATGATAAACTACAAGGCTTTGTTGCCTTCAAAAATCGATTGGGCCTTCGTCTAGGAATCAATGAGCTGAGGATATTGCTTTTGGAATGGAAAAAGAGTCCGAGTAGGGAAATACGACGCCCCATGGCTTGACATGTATGCCCCTGAATTACTTAAGGGATCGGGAGCGGCACCACGGCCATGAGAGGGATCCTCCTCGTAATATGGCTGGAAGATATGACCGAGGTTATGGGTGTGATCGGTAGAGAATATTTGGTTGGCGCGATCGGTAGACTCCAAACTATCGCACCAGCTCAGTTGAAAAGAGGTATGTGAGATACCTGGAGAATAACATGGATGTTTATGCTTGACACGACAGGGATGAACAGACTCATAATGATGCTCAAACTTAGAGAGATACCCTAGCACAGACTCATGCTTTGGCCAACTTGGAGGGTAATAGCCGAGAAAGAACTCAAGATCATGGTTTGGTCACACAACCACAATGTAGAAATCAGGTAGATGTTTGGACGATGGACAACAATCTTTGCCTTCGGGGGTAATCCAGTGGTGCCACTGCCATCACAACCTCAGGATTCACAACTGAACGTGCAAAACATACCTAGAATTGGAACTTTCAATGTGGATGATCTGAAGATATTGTTCAACCATCCCGAAGGAAGAATGATTACTGTTATAACAAAGGTTCCTTCGCCATTCTCGGCGGCTGTAAGGAAATCCCAAGTACCAGCGGGATATTGAAATACAACCAACGACTTACGGTTTCATGGAAGTTCTGATCCATTTAATTTCTTGGGAAGATTCAATATAGAGATGGATGTTTGTCAAGTTCCAGACTTGGCAAAGTGCCGACTCTTGGAAGCTACCTTCGGAGAAAGTGCTCAGCGATGGTTTTAGAAGCTTGGACCTCGAGTAATCACATCTTGGGATCAGATGAAATTTATATTCTTGACCAAGTTTCAAGCTGTTGTAAGATATGCTCCTCCGACCACTACCTTAGCCAATGTCAAGCAGTGGAGAATGAAACTTTTTCTTCTTACTTGAAAAAATTCAATGTTAAGTCCACCAATATAAGAGGTGCTTTGGATGGGGCACTTAAAAGCTCTTTAATAGCTGGGCTGAGAGCAGGTTCGGATTTCAGGAAGCTTCTACAAGGGAAAGATCCGGCTACTATGGCGGATGTCTTGGCGCAAGCTGAATCCTTCAAAGCCATAGAGAAATCATTGGCGTAAATACGTCCTATCTCATAAGGAAGTTAGAAGGGGAATCCAAAGAAAAGAGATAGATCTCTAAACCCGAGATATCGCAGAGATAGCCGTAGTCCAAACTGGGTGAACGCAATCATTATTTGAAGAGAACGGAGTTCATCCTTGAGCTACGAGAATCAGCCAAGTAATTTTACTTCTTGGGCCACCTCTATTGTACATATCTTCGAAGTAAACAAGAACAAAGGTCTTTTCAGAAAACTGTATGCTCTATCCTCGTGGCAGAGCAAAGATAAGAAGAAGAATGGCTAGTACCATGAATTGTCCGAAAATAACACTCATGAATGTCGCCAACAGAAAGATGAAATCAAGACTCTGATCAGATAAGGGTATCTTGGCGAATGAGTGGTTAAAGAAGTGAAAAGGCATAGGAATGGCTCTGACGAAGTAAAAGAAGAAAGTGATCGTACCCCGCGGGGGTCTAACAATGAAGTTCCAGAAGAAAGTAAGTTTGTCAGAGATGGAAGCATCCGAGCAATATTTGGAGGAGACCCCAGTGTGGAGAGCAACAATTGAGAACTTGGTAGATATGCTAGGAAAGCAAGGTAAAGACCTCTTACCAACACCCACAGTCTGAAAATAAGGTCACCAAATATATTCAAAGGAGAATCCATGGACATCACTTTCAGATAAGAAGATGCAAAAATAGGTACACCACCCACATAATGATGCCTTAGTCATATCAATTCAGATCGGAACGGAGAATGTCTACAGAGTCTTCGTGGACAATAGAAGCTCGACCAACAACCTTTATTATAGCTCTTATAAGAAGATGAGATTCCTCTGGAAGGTGATATATTTAAAAAGAAAATCAATGAGAAAAGGCTTGAAGGAAAAGTTGAGACGCTGCAAAGGTTAGAGCAAGCCCCTGATGAAGTAGAAGCCCCTCCTCAAGAGGGCGCGCCTTTACAGGAAGAAGCCTTAGCGGAAGACCTTCACAGAGTTGATCTCGATTTGGATCCAACCATCTCTTTGTATGTATAGAAAATGAGTTCGGCTGAAGACACAATATCTATCTAGTGGATGACAATGATTCAAGTAAATATTGGAAGATTATTGGACGTTGAAGCTAGGTATACACGCATGAAAAAGTCGGTTTATACCTTGATCCTGGCCTCTAGGAAGCTTAGGCTATATTTTTAATCTCACAAGATCGAGGTTCATACCGCTTATCCATTAAGGTAAATTTTACGTAAACCGTAGTCATCAGGAAGGCTATTAAAATGGGCAATAGAGTTGGGATAATTTGATTTGGATTATTCTTTATATACAAAGGACGCGCCCTCCAAGGATGATTCTTGTCCAAGAAGACACTCCTTATACAAAGGACGTACCCTCCAAGGATGTTACCTTGTTAAGGTAGACGCGCCTCATATAGAGGACGCGCCCTCCAGGGACAAATAATCTTGTCGAGGTAGATGCTCCTCTTACAGAGGACACACCCTCCAATAATTAATACCCTTGTCGAGGTAGATACTCCTCTTACAGAGAAAGTTCCCTCCAAGGATGATTCCTGTAACACCCCCAAATCCGGGGTCGGGGATTCGGGTTGTCACGAGTTCCATTTCCCTTAATAACACCCAATCTTAATAAAAAATCAACTATTCTGTACTGTGACCCCACAATAAACACACACACCACAAGTTATAGTCTCAGAGATGAATATCCAAAAAATAACACGAGTCATTTTATTCCAAAATTATATGCCAATACACCTTAAAAGGGTTTCTGAATAAATTTACATTTCTTTGCCATTATTATAATTGATAAAGATACATAAGTCTGGTACATCAAAAGTTGAAAGCCTAGCCTATTGGTAGTTCCTACCTCAGCTACAGCGACATCAACGCCTATAGGAAACTGCGGAACGTTTCCTATCCGCTCGCGAATTGGGAGCTTGGTCATGTTCTTCTTGTCTATCTGATGTTGTGTGATGAAAGAAGAAAGCAAGGGTGAGCAACAAGCCCACCGAAATAATATGTATAATAATTAACAATATATGAGCATTCTCATAGTACTCATGAAAGTCTTGGTCAAGAAGAAATGAACCAAGCTGATATCTTAACGCGACCAAGTCGCAAAATATTCCGTATATATACATATACTTTTCACAATCTTTGAAATCCTCTGACATGTATAATATACACAGAGTTCCAGTTTATAACTGTATAAAAATATCGTTGCAAGGTGATCTCATATATCTAACCTTGTCTCAACATTTTTCTGAAAATCTTTGACATGCACAAGATAATCATTTACTAGATATAAGTTTAAAAGATGAAGTTACAGGATACTCCAATATACTTATATCTTTTCCGAATACTACTTGAACTACCACCGTTCAATGTATAAATAGTTCCTTCCATAGATTAAGCTACAAGACAAAACTTGTATAGAATCAATCTTTAAAATATCATCAAAATAAAATGAAGTTACGAGATACTTCATTTGATGCAAACATCATTTTGAAAACTCGACCCTGCCAACACTCAACAATCGCCCAATCGTAGCCTTTCTATCGAAGTGCTCTGGGTAGTGTTGCAGAAATATCCAATTGGATGATGAACTCATTATGGGAGTTTGCCGCGCCAGGAAGACCACTTACAATGATCAGTCGTAGTAGTGCAACCCCACTATTTTCTACATGTAGAGGAGAAACTGTCGGATTTACTTGTCAACCGAACACTGGACTCCTAAGGAATGTACCGTCTTAGCGGAACTTCCAGGCCATTTGGGCCAATATAATAGGGCTGGGCCGGCGCCACTCGACCACTTACGCCACTCCTAGTTCAGATGAAATCCATGACTCTGAAACGTAAAGCTCGTCCCCCCTTTCCCCAAGTAGAAACTTGTTGATACGGTTCCACCAAGAAGTCGTATCTAGTTGGAAAGGAAAACTCAACAATATTTCCCAGGCGATGCCTTTTAATGGATTAACTTGTTCCAAGAATTTTACTTCCCGAGTGTTGGGTAAGTAATCAAAAACTCTTTTATCAAAACAGCAACCTTGTTGCGAATATAAAACACCCCACAGAGCCGGATCCCTCAGGTTTTGAGCGAGTATTTAAATCCCCTTCGAAAGGAGGATCTTATATATAAAAATGAGTTTTGGGATCCGCCCTAACCTTTAAAATCATTTCGAAGACTCGAAAACATTTTTAAGAATGTTTGGAGTGATGCTGATTTAGTAAAATAAATCAGTCACAATATATTAGAAAATATCTGAATATTATTATTTAAATAATATTCCCGTAAAGAATAATATTTATAAAAATAATTGAAGTAGAAGTTTTAAAACTTATACTTGCAATGAATATTAAATAACTAAAGATATACTTATACGAAAGTATTATCTTTATTTGAATAATCAAAAGTGAGTTTGATTATCGACACATTATTCCTTAATAAAATAAAGAATAATAATTAGTGTTTAATCGGAGTCATAAGTCCTCGAATGAATATTCAAAATAATATTCATTAATAAAATAAACGGAGTCATAAGACCTTGAATGAATATTCAAAATAATATTCATTAAATAAAATAAACGGAGTCATAAGCCCTCGAATAAATATTCAAAATAATATTCATTAATAAAAATAAAGTTATCGAATAAACCTTATTCGAATAATAGCCTTGAAAACTATTCATATATATATAAATATATATATATATACTAGGGAACATCGACTCCCGGTTTTAGAAAAATGTTCACCTTTGGGTCCCCTATACTTAGGGTATACGCAAATACCGCTTATCTCTAGCATAGGTATTATCAACTGAATCAACAGATATATGTATCAAGATTACGAAACAGGCATGCATATATACCATATCACATGCTACAATATATCACAAGAATTTGCTAATTAACCATCATGCATTTATCACAAGACAATGCATATACATATATACATCACAACAACAGTATAGCGGGTAGAAAACTTGCCTGAGTGCTCCCGGATAGACTTAAGCTTAGAGTGGGTCCGATAACCTATGAACAACAATATAAGTTGGAATTAGACCCCAGTCGCTTAAGAAACTAGACTTTAACCAATTGAACCCTAACGTTTGCTTATGGTCACTCCTACGCTTAACGAATCACCTAAGTCGTTCGAGTACCCTCGGCTCCACCATTTTTAATAAATTAACCATTAAGAGTTTTAAGGAGATTCTTTCGCGAGTACCTTACCAACTGCCTAATTCACTTAACATAATTGTTTCATACCCCAATTAGTCATTTAAAGTCCTTAACCAAGGTTTCAAAGTAAGGCAAGGGGTAATGGTTCGGTCGCGAAACACCGTTACTTAAAACGGTTGTTTCTCCTAAACCGTACATCGGATTCAAACGAACCACATATCAAAACGAAGCTCGTAACATGAACTATCTAAACATGACAATGGTCAAAACCTAACAGTGAGTTCAAGGGTTCTGATGTTAAGAACAAAAACAGTCTACGGTAAATCGGGCATTACGACGGCTATGTTTACGCGATTACCAAAATTTATACCACTCCAAATCAACCCACAATCAACCCACAATCAACATCACAACCCAACTCCAACCATACTTCACCATAACAGCCCCAACAACTCAATATTATCAACTTATACTACTTCCCAATCATGAACTTAAAGCTTACTTAAGTTCTTTAACTAATTATCAAGATCTACAACTCCAAAAATACCACAAAACCAACTAATCTCTACATACACAACAATCAAGCCTCTCATGAACTATAATACTTATATTATGCTCTTAACATTCAATAACAAAGCTAGGTTAAGAGATTATACCTTCCTTGTGAGTGGGAGTAACTAATTAGCTTGGAATCACCCTTGAAAGTCCTTATCCAAGCTTAATCTAAACAAAAATTCAAGAACAAAAATTTAAGTTCTTGAAAAACACTATTCACCCTCTTCTTCCATGATTTTTAGGAAGAGATTGTGAAGGAAATTGAAGCTTAGATTCATGGGATAGCTATATCTATGTATAAGGAACCTTGGATAATTACCTCATGATTTAACAATGCTTGGATCTTGGATTTTAATTTTCTTATCCTTGAAAATGAAGGAAAGCCGAGAGCTTGATGAAGAAAATGGAGTGTTTTGTGTTTTTTTATTTGTTTGCTTGGTTGCTAGCTTTTGTTTTTGATTAATTACCTTTTTACCCATGAAAAATTGTGTGGTTATTAATCAACCACACCTCCTTCCCTTATGTCATGCTTATGTCACCTTTCCTATGTCATCTTGTTACACTTGTCTTCCTCTTGTTGGTGTGATGACATCATCATCCACTAACCCCTTGATTAACTCCTAATTACTTGGCTAATGACTGCTGATCTGTTATGCCGTTCGCTTAACTTTCGTTTTCGTTTATCGTTTGAGGGATCATACCCGGGATCTTATTACTTAGGTTTCCTTAATCTTTCTCAATACATTATATTCCTTTTATGATCCTCTCTTATAATCCTTGAATTTAAATCCTTTTTATTCTATTACCTTATACTCAGTTCTTTCTGTATCTGGTAGATTTCTGGGAAAAGTCAAAGTGTTCGGATTTGGATTCTGACGATCTTTACATACACTTATATACCACATAGAGTACTAATAATATCCCAGAAGATCAATAAAAGAACCCCTGCATAGTGTGGCATGAAAAGTTTTCTTATTCAGCATAATCAGCAAAACACTATTCATAAGGGTTTCAAAAATTCCAAAAATTGGGGTTATTACAGTCTCCCCTCCTTAAAAGGATTTCGTCCCGGAATCAGATAGAAAATGAGTAGGGATACTTTCATAGCATTGCACTTTCTAACTCTTACGTAATTTTCCCACATTGTGGTTCTACCACCAAACTCTGACTAGTTTGATAACTCTTCTCCTAAGCATTTGTTCCTTTTCACTCTATAACCCTTGCTGGTTGCTCCATATAGGTTACGTCGGGTTGTATGTCTATGCGCTCATATGCCCCTATTTATCTGGCATCCGAATTACACTTCCTTAACATTGATACGTGGAACACGTTATGAACTTGCTACATGTTCAGGGGTAGGGCTAGCTCATATGCTAACTTCCCAATATGTCTTAATACCTCAAAGGGTCCAATAATTCATGGGCTTAGCTTTCCTTTCTTTCCGAACCTCATCCATCCTTTCCAAGGGATACCTTTATCATTACTAGGTCCCCTCTTTCCTATTCCTTGTCCTTTCGTGTCAAATCAACATACTTTTTATGTCCACCTTGGGCTATTACCAGCCGTCCTCTGATTAGATCTATTATATCCTTGGTCCTTTGGACCACTACTGGTCTGAGCATCTTGCGCTCTGCAACTTCATCCTAACATAAGGGAGATCGACATTGTCTTCCCTCAAGGATCTCCTAAGGCGATATCTCAATACTGACATATGATCTATTGTCGTAAGAAAACTCAATCCGTGTTAAGTGATCATTCCAAATTCTTTCAAGTCTATTGCACAGACTCTCATTATAGCTTTTAGCATTAGAGCTTTTGCTTCTCAATACCCATTCTTTTCCAGTTCGTAATCGCTACTACCTTCCGTTCCTAATATTATACTGGTTATACTTTTGCTCGTTAGCGTTCTATAACCTTTTAATAACCACGTCAACCTTAGTATCACGAATGTGTTTCCATTCCGTATACCACCATAACTTTACCACTCCTTTTTCAGCTGTTTCTATTTTCCAAAGTTTGATCAGTCATATAGAAGTAAAAGAATTTATTGAGAGATCACTATGATCATGAACACTTGTTATATCGCATAGTTAGTACAGAAGGTGGCCAACCTTTAGTACTTGACAAGCAATTAAACAATAGATGGTATCCTACTAGGCTTCTATCACACAGATAGATAGTCATTCGGCAATACCTCCCCTTCTTGAAGGGTTGTTCTTCTCAGCTTATATGAAATGAAAAGAAGAGAAAAGAACGAATTAAAGAGAATTGTATATATGAAAAAAAATATACTGCCACAAAATATCTGGCTTGGAACCTACCTCTGAACTATAGAGGTTTGTCATAGGAGAACAAAACATATGTATATATATATCAACATCAAGTATTATCGCATCGCATTTTGCATGCTTAAATATTTTTGCTATTCCGTCCATCATTTTATGGACCCATGCTCTTCCTCGAGCTTATACTCAATCACCTTTGAAACTCCCTCGACATCGAAAATCGAATCTGGAATCTCATTTTATACATCATCGTTACTAGAATTCTATGCTTGCACCGCAACCTTCCTCGTATAGTAATATGACTCTCTATTGATAAGAAGGAATAAGTATTCAATAGGTAGATAATCTACTTAATTAGTCTATCAATGATAACTTATACACCACCACGACTCGATTAGTGGTACTCAATCTCAACATCCATTCCAATACAACTCTCATGGTTGTAATCGACTCATTACTCGCAGAATCATTGCTGCACTACTAGGGTCCACCGTTGACCTACTGTAATCATTCATTTTCCATGAAGTCTTAATAGCTAACTATACGGAGTCCATGCATCTCGTATCAAATTCTTCTAAGGAGGTAACATGATCACCGTTCATGATTCATGAAGAACACTCCTGAACTTGACGTACATATGACATTAAGCAGATAAAATTGCAGAAGAGTTTCAATGAAGGCAACGATAGCAGGTTAATACCATTCTTAATCGTATGTCTTTATTGGGAGACATGCATCTCAAAGGTTCATTTAGTCATTTTGTAACATTTCTGTAACATGGTCCTGACTTATCTCAAGATAGTACCTTCTAAGATAGATAGCCCGCTCATGGCGATTATACGAATTAAACCTTTACCAAACTACTATTACAGTTGGGTATTGCACAATCATCAGAAGGAATGTCAATCTTCCAACCCATAATACAACCTTTACGGCTTCAACCATTATCACTGTATTCCTCTGGCACGAGCGCCTATAATTGCTCTCTTACACTTAAAGTGTCGGCCACCTCTTTGGCCTTTCCTGATAGTAAAATTTCCTTACAATTAATGTCGTTTGAACGATCTCCAACTAAATTTTCTACCTCATTTCTAATCACTGCTTGTGTGAAGATGTTTTCCTTAAAATCTGATGAGTAAAAAAAAATACCACCATTTTTTTTTCATAAGTTATTGCCTCAGTCTTTAGAGGTTAATCATTGTCACGACTGACTCTCGATCATACTTAGGACGTCTCTTATCTTGGGTCCTTCTTGTTTTCACCATTCTTGACCTTTGTTGGGTTCAATCTATACTTTCTCATGGTTTAACATGTGCCCCACTTGGCATTATTATAATTACTTCATATTTCCTTTATCAACATTTCCATTCTTGAGAATTTTGAATATTACCTTTCTCCTTGTAAAACCTCTAAGGTTATCCTTGAATTGTTCCTCCTGTATTCCCTAGATACAGGGCATATCAAGATACCATTTATTAATACTAGAACCATTGTCTATATACTTCTGAAAAATTTCTCCACTGATTCTTAAAGGTTGTTGTTACCTTAATCCTTTCCAATTCATACTGCCAAAACTTATGATGTCCCTATTAAGGGCGAAATGCCAACCTTTATGCATTCCCCTAGGATTCATCTCAAGTTATCGAGGTTCTATCCTTAATTCAACCTTTAAAAAAGTACATGCATCCTTCCATGGATAAATCAAGTCATATATCCCTGATGAGGGTGTCTTATTCAATCATTCCCACCTCGATAGTATATGCCTAATTTCATAATAACATCTGTATTCAAAATGAGGTCAATCAATATGGCCTCCAAAAGATAACAACGGTTATCCGCTTTTCTTGCCTAATTTGGTAACGATAACAAGGATGTTCTGGAAGATATTGGTCGTGTTCGACGTGAACTTCTTCTTAATAATTCCTTATTTACTTTTGTTGTTTATCTCAACAGTCATCTCAATGTTGGGATATCTTTCATACATGGCGTCTCCCTTTCTGGGTATCAAGCCACCGGTCTTACACTTCACATTCTTGAAGGTCACTTCCTTCATCCAATTTTCCTAATTTCTTACTTCCTTGTCTCCTAAGTCTATCCGCGTCTCATTATTTATCCTTCGAACTATCTCAAGGTTTCCTTGAATCCTCCCAACTTATAGGGGATAAAATATATGTATCTCTTATTCCTTCAATCATCAACTTTAACTCATAGTGAATCACCCTCATCCTGACGATTACATACTTTTCTATTTCTATTGCTACGAGTCTTTAAGGTTTCCTCATACCCAACTCCCTTATCATTCCTCAAACTCTATTGCCTTTATATTCCTTTCCACTTCAGTTTCTTTTTATTTTCCTTTCTCTTATCATTTTTTCATGAACTCACTAATCATTGACTTCAAACATCACATCGTTCTGGGATTCTTGTCATCAGAACGAATCTTGACAACTTTTACAACTTAGCTTCATATTTCATCATACTCGTCCGCCTTTGTTCTGGCTCTAAAGCTTTTACACTCTCTCCATAACCTTGGGAATTATTTTCCCGAAAACAATTGACTAAACTTTAATCAGTTTATTATAATCTCTTGCTCCGTGCCTTCCTTGGCCTTTCACCAGTGGGTGGCCTCTCTCTTAGGAGGGTAAGTGACAAAAACAGTCTTTTGTGATTCGTCAATCATTTAGAATCTCAAATGATTCCTATATTTCCTTTAGCCAGGCTCTTGCCTCGACTGGGTCAACCTGTTCCTTGGAACTCTGAGAGCTTAGCGACTTAAAGGTCATGAAAGAATTTCCTACCGCATTGTTTCCTCAAGGTGGTGGTTGGGGATAATAGTCTAAGTTCTTTTTAGACAGGTCCATGAATTGCCGTATAGGAGTACCGTCTCGGGTCTCCTTTCCTTACTCGACTTTCTGTTTCCTTAGTATGAAATGTTTCATCCTTCTCCCATACTTGGGGTTATCTTATACGTTAAAATCCTCATTTTCCACTCCATTATGTTATGGGTTCCTTCTATCTTGATGGCGACCTCCCTGACTATCACGTTCAGGGTTTGCTCTAAATCTTATTTCTCAAACTAGCTTTCATCTAAGATTTCATCTTTAAGTTCTTGAACATTTGGAACCCAAATTCTGTAGGAATACCTCATTATTCACTTATCATCTTTCTTGGTATTAATCTTTTATCTAATTGTTGGCTCTCTGCCTTCATTCATCACTTTTTTTGGCACAATATGTTCTTTTTCGATAATTCGGACTGTATTGCAATCTCAAACATCTTTTCGGTACCGGCTCCGGTTACCTTCACTTCTATTTCTATTTTCTCAAAATCTCTTATAAACTCTCCCAAGGACATTATCATCTTGAGTCTCTCCTCTTTTTTATTTTTTTACTAAGGGCATCAACCACCACATTGGCTTTCCCCGAATGATAAAGAATCTCCCAATCATAATTCTTGATTAGCTCTAACAGCCTCCTTTGGCGTATGTTGAGCTCTTTCTACGGGAAAATGTACTAGAGCACTTATGGCTTAGGTAAATCTCGCACTTCTCTCCATACAAGTAGTGCCTCTAATCTTTAGGGCAAAACTATTGCCACGAGCCCAAGCTCATGGGTAAGGATATCGAATTTCTATATTCCCTTAATTGTCTTGACGCGTACGCGATTACCTTGTTGTGTTGTATAAGAAGCACCCTAATTCCTTATGCGAAGCGTCACTACACATCACAAAATCTCCTTTTCCATCCGGCAATGCCATCATAGGGGCCGCCACCAATCTTTGCTTCAGTCCTTAAAAGATGTTCTCGCATTTCTCTGTCCATTAGAACTTCTCAGTCTTACGAGTAAGCCGCGTTAAAGGGGCTACTATCTTTACAAACTTGAACGAACCTCTGGTAGTGACCGGCCAATCCTACCTCTGGTAGTTGCCCTAACCATGGTCATCAATTCCTCAGTGGTCCTTTATTCATTCTTGTGAGGATCCTTCACAGGATCCTTCTCAGCGATAATCCCTTCTAGGACAACATCCTCAACCGCTACATCCTCAATATGAACATCATCCGGTCCCGTGTTAGGACGCTCTATCGGATCCACAATCTGATCTCCAATAACTAATAAAACATCATCGCGTTGTTGCTCCTCAACCTCAGGGTTCGGAGTCCCGCTACCATATACGATAACGAACTATACTTCTATCACGATATTTATAAGGGTTCCCATAAGGGTTTTAACTGTCAGTACTACGTTAGGTAGTCCGACTATGAACTTGGCAAGAGTCCTTATTATCTTAGTGAACTTATTATCTTAACGTCACATCATCTCTGAGGTTTATAACGCTTCGCTCTGATACCATTTCTGTAACACCCCCAAATCCGGGGTCGGGGATTCGTGTTGTCACGAGTTCCATTTCCCTTAATAACACCCAATCTTAATAAACAATCAACTAATCTGTACTGTGACCCCACAATAAACACACACACCACAAGTTATAGTCTCAGAGATGAATATCCAAAAAATAACACGAGTCATTTTATTCCAAAATTATATGCCAATACACCTTAAAAGGGTTTCTGAATAAATTTACATTTCTTTGCCATTATTATAATTGATAAAGATACATAAGTCTGGTACATCAAAAGTTGAAAGCCTAGCCTATTAGTAGTTCCTACCTCAGCTACAGCGACATCAACGCCTATAGGAAACTGCGGAACGTTTCCTATCCGCTCGCGAATTGGGAGCTTGGTCATGTTCTTCTTGTCTATCTGATGTTGTGTGATGAAAGAAGAAAGCAAGGGTGAGCAACAAGCCCACCGAAATAATATGTATAATAATTAACAATATATGAGCATTGTCATAGTACTCATGGAAGTCTTGGTCAAGAAGAAATGAACCAAGCTGATATCTTAACGCGACCAAGTCGCAAAATATTCCGTATATATACATATACTTTTCACAATCTTTGAAATCCTCTGTCATGTATAATATACACAGAGTTCCAGTTTATAACTATATAAAAATATCGTTGCAAGGTGATCTCATATATCTAACCTTGTCTCAACGTTTTTCTGAAAATCTTTGACATGCACAAGATAATCATTTACTAGATATAAGTTTAAAAGATGAAGTTACAAGATACTCCAATATACTTATATCTTTTCCGAATACTACTTGAACTACCACCGTTCAATGTATAAATAGTTCCTCCCATAGATTAAGCTACAAGACAAAACTTGTATAGAATCAATCTTTAAAATATCATCAAAATAAAATGAAGTTACGAGATACTTCATTTGATGCAAACATCATTTTGAAAACTCGACCTGCCAACACTCAACAATCGCCCAACCGTAGCCTTTCTATCGAAGTGCTCTGGGTAGTGTTGCAGAAATATCCAATTGGATGATGAACTCATTACGGGAGTTTATCGCGGCAGGAAGACCACTTACGATGATCAGTCGTAGTAGTGCAACCCCACCATTTTCTACATGTAGAGGAGAACCTGTCGGATTTACTTGTCAACCGAACACTGGACTCCTAAGTAATGTACCGTCTTAGCGGAACTTCCAGGCCATTTGGGCCAATATAATAGGGCTGGGCCGGCGCCACTCGACCACTTACGCCACTCCTAGTTCAGATGAAATCCATGACTCTGAAACGTAAAGTTCGTCCCCCTTTCCCCAAGTAGAAACTTGTTGATACGGCTCCACCAAGAAGTCATATCTAGTTGGAAAGGAAAACTCACCAATATTTCCCAGGCGATGCCTGTTAATGGATTAACTTGTTCCAAGAATTTTACTTCCCGAGTGTTGGGTAAGTAATCAAAAACTCTTTTATCAAAACAGCAACCTTGTTGCGAATATAAAACACCCCACAGAGCCGGATCCCTCAGGTTTTGAGCGAGTATTTTAATCCCCTTCGAAAGGAGGATCTTAAATATAAAAATGAGTTTTGGGATCCGCCCTAACCTTTAAAATCATTTCGAAGACTCGAAAACATTTTTAAGAATGTTTGGAGTGATGCTGATTTAGTAAAATAAATCAGACCCAATATATTAGAAAATATCTGAATATTATTATTTAAATAATATTCCCGTAAAGAATAATCTTTATAAAAATAATTGAAGTAGAAGTTTTAAAACTTATACTTGCAATGAATATTAAATAACCAAAGATATACTTATACGAAAGTACTATCTTTATTTGAATAATCAAAAGTGAGTTTGATTATCGACACATTATTCCTTAATAAAATAAAGAATAATAATTAGTAATTAATCGGAGTCATAAGTCCTCGAATGAATATTCAAAATAATATTCATTAATAAAATAAACGGAGTCATAAGCCCTCGAATGAATATTCAAAATAATATTCATTAAATAAAATAAACGGAGTCATAAGCCCTCGAATGAATATTCAAAATAATATTCATTAATAAAAATAAAGTTATCGAATAAACCTTATTCGAATAATAGCCTTGAAAACTATTCATATATATATAAATATATATATATATACTCGGGAACATCGACTCCCGGTTTTAGAAAAATGTTCACATTTGGGTCCCTATACTAAGGGTATACGCAAATACCGCTTATCTCTGGCATAGGTATTATCAACTGAATCAACAGATATATGTATCAAGATTATGAAACAGGCATGCATATATACCATATCACATGCTACAATATATCGCAAGAATTTTCTAATTAACCATCATGCATTTATCACAAGACAATGCATATACATATATACATCACAACAACAGTATAGCGGGTAGAAAACTTGCCTGAGTGCTCTCGGATAGACTTAAGATTACAGTGGGTCCGATAACCTATGAACAACAACATAAGTTGGAATTAGACCAGAGTCGCTTAAGAAACTAGACTTTAACCAATTGAACCCTAACGTTTGCTTATGGTCACTCCTACACTTAACGAATCACCTAAGTCATTCGAGTACCCTCGGCTCCACCATTTTTAATAAATTAACCATTAAGATTTTTAAGGCGATTCTTTCGCGAGTACCTTACCAACTTCCTAATCCACTTAACATAATTGTTTCATACCCCAATTAGTCATTTAAAGTCCTTAACCAAGGTTTCAAAGTAAGGCGAGGGGTAATGGTTCGGTCGTGAAATGCCGTTACTTAAAACGGTTGTTTCTCCTAAACCGTACATCGGATTCAAACGAACCACATATCAAAACGAAGCTCGTAACATGAACTATCTAAACATGGCAATGGTCAAAACCGAACAGTGAGTTCAAGGGTTCTGATTTTAAGAACAAAAACAGTCTATGGTAAATCGGGCATTACGACGGCTATGTTTACGCGATTACCCAAATTTATACCACTCCAAATCAACCCACAATCAACCCATAATCAACATCACAACCCAACTCCATCCATACTTCACCATAACAGCCCCAACAACTCAATATTATCAACTTATACTACTTCCCAATCATGAACTAAAAGCTTACTTAAGTTCTTTAACTAATTATCAAGATCTACAACTCCAAAAACACCACAAAACCAACTAATCTCTACATACACAACAATCAAGCCTCTCATGAACTATAATACTTATATTATGCTCTTAACATTCAATAACAAAGCTAGGTTAAGAGATTATACCTTCTTGTGAGTGGGAGTAACTAATTAGCTTGGAATCACCCTTGAAAGTCCTTATCCAAGCTTAATCTAAACAAAAATTTAAGAACAAAAATTTAAGTTCTTGAAAAACACTATTCACCCTCTTCTTCCATGATTTTTAGGAAGAGATTGTGAAGGAAATTGAAGCTTAGATTCATGGGATAGCTATATCTATGTATAAGGAACCTTGGATAATTACCTCATGATTTAACAATGCTTGGATCTTGGATTTTGATTTTCTTATCCTTGAAAATGAAGGAAAGCCGAGAGCTTGATGGAGAAAATGGAGTGTTTTGTGTTTTTTGATTTGTTTGCTTGGTTGCTAGCTTTTGTTTTTGATTAATTACCCTTTTACCCATGAAAAATTGTGTGGTTATTAATCAACCACACCTCCTTCCCTTATGTCATGATTATGTCACCTTTCCTATGTCATCTTGTTACACTTGTCTTCCTCTTGTTGGTGTGATGACATCATCATCCACTAACCCCTTAATTAACTCCTAATTACTTGGCTAATGACCGCTGATCTGTTATGCGGTTCGCTTAACTTTCGTTTTCGTTTATCGTTTGAGGGATCATACCCGGGATCTTATTACTTAGGTTTCCTTAACCTTTCTCAATACATTATATTACTTTTATGATCCTCTCTTATAATCCTTGAATTTAAATCCTTTTTATTCTGTTACCTTATACTCAGTTCTTTCTGTATCTGGTAGATTTCTGGGAAAAATCAAAGTGTTCGGATTTGGATTCTGACGATCTTTACATACACTTATATACCACATAGAGTACTAATAATATCCCAGAAGATCAATAAAAGAACCCCTACATTATAGTGTGGCATGAAAAGTTTTCTTATTCAGCATAATCAGCAAAACACTATTCATAAGGGTTTCAAAAATTCCAAAATTTGGGGTTATTACAATTCCCCTTGTGGAGGTAGACGCGCCTCTTACAGAGGAAGCTCCCTCCAAGGATGTTACATTGTCGAGGTAGATGCTCCTTATACAAAGGACGCGCCGTCCAAGGATGATTCCCCTTGTGGAGGTAGACGCGCCTCTTATAGAGGAAGATCCCTCCAAGGATGTTACCTTATTGAGGTAGACGCGCCTTATACAAAGGACGCGCCCTCCAAGGATGTTACCTTGTCGAGGTAGACGCGCCTCAAATAGAGGACGTGCCCTCCAAGGACAAATACCCTTGTTGAGGTAGATGCTCCTCTAACAGAGG
This sequence comes from Apium graveolens, assembly GCF_009905375.1. Classification (NCBI taxonomy): domain Eukaryota; kingdom Viridiplantae; phylum Streptophyta; class Magnoliopsida; order Apiales; family Apiaceae; genus Apium; species Apium graveolens. The sequence goes on along the minus strand of NC_133650.1, from coordinate 248,505,625 downwards.
ACGCACCCTCCAAGGATGTTACACACCTTATACAAAGGACGTGCCCTCCAAGGATGTTACCTTATCGAAGTGAACACGCTTTTTATAGAGAAAACTCCCTCCAAGGATGAATACCTTTGTTGAGGAAGATGCGCCTCATACAATTGACGCGCCCTCCAAGAAGGAATATCTTTTCGAGCAAGACACTCCTCGTAAAGAGTACGTTCCCTCGAAGGATGAAAACCTTGTCGAGGTAAACACTCCTCTTACAAAGGACGTGCTCTCCAAAAAAGTTACTTTTGTTGAGGAAGAAGCTCCTCTTAAAGAGGACGCGCCCTCTAATGATATTAATTATTTGAGGAAGACGCCGCCACTATAAAGGGTGTGCCCTTTAAAAATAGATGATTGTAGAAGATCGTAAAAGTTTTGACTTTGATTTGAATAAATGAATCACACTATTTGTGGAAAAGATGAGATCAGCGGTTTGGAGTCATGATTTAAAGAAAAAAGAAATCAAATATAGGATGGTATTGTGTCTTCGGTGGAAGGATCACTCTCACTAACAAGGCACGTCCTCCTTGCATCAAAGATTATTTATTAATTGAATATCAGAGAGCTAGTCTTTTATTCTGGTCGCGCCTTCCCTTAGAGCGCGCCCTCGTATGATGACCCTTTTAAGACACGCCCGTATGAAACCAATACTGGGATGAAAAAGTTAGGGAAAACTCTCAAACATTTGTTAATAGATTATTCTTTTCTGAAGTATGCGAGGTGCACACTTTTATACGATTTATCTTATTTCTTACGCCGAGTTAGCTTATGTATGCTTAGAGATGTGGTGCATAAGTGGTAAACCTCTCTAGATGAACCAAGGGTAAATCCATCAAGAAGAGAAGCGGTAGAGAGTGACAAATGTTACGTTGGGGGGTGTAAAGTTGTTATACAGATTCATGAGATGCGCATTCATCTAGGACGCGCCCTATGGTGTTTAGAGAAGAAATAGAGGAGGATGAAGAAAGGGTAATAAATAAGTTTGTAAGGGCACACCCTCAAATTGGTAAACGCTCATACAAATTTCTCAAGTTTGACAGGGAGTTTAAAATTACAATCCCATTTCCAATAGCATATGGAATTTGGGGGTAGTTGTTATACCCAAAATTTGGTACGAGCAATATCCGGATCAAATTCGGGTCTACATAACTCAATTTGGGCGGACGCCAAGAAAATGGATTTTCATGGACGACCAAGAATGGCGTCCAAGGAAGGACGACCAAAGAAATGGGTTTTCCCTTGAAGAGTTTAGGGCGATCCTAAACCTTGGAAAAGTTAGGCGCGCCCAAACCTTGTAAAAGTTAGGCCGAGCCCAAACCTTGGAAAACTTAGGGCACGCCTAAACCTTCGAAAAGTTAGGGCAAGCCCAAATCTTGGAAAAGTTAGGACGAGCCCAAATCTTAGAAAGCTTAGCACAAGCCCCTTGGACAGCTTGGCACGCGCCAAAACCCTTGGATAGGCCAGGGCAAGCCCTTACCTTTGGACAAGTTAGGTCGCGCCCTAAATGTTTGATTGATAGATTCCTTGGACGGATTTCTCGGACATGATTACTTTGACAGATTCACATATTGGATTTCTAAGGAGGTGGTTAAGGTGAGCCCTAACCGTTGAATAAGTTAGGGCGCTCCGTATAATTTAGAATGACAAAAGAAAATATCAAAGGCTGATGACACAGGGTGGCGCCAACATACAGAAATGTTTGGGCGCACCCTTAGATTCTACTTGGCACATAATGCAACTTTGACATACTACCCGGACGGACTCTTTGGATACTTTAGAAGGACAATGGAAAATTATTACTAACAAATTTTTTACAGGTACTCTATCGAAGAACTCCTTCCTGTAATGCAACCACGGGAAGACGGTGTCCGTGGTCAGAGACCTCCAGGGGTATGCCTAGACGGAAAGCCTCCTCTTGTAGTCAATGAGTGTCCTCATTGGGGATATGGGGTAAAGTTTGGTGTATGCTTTGGGAGCTCTGTCTCTGTAGTCAATGGGTGTCCTCGTTGGGAGACTTTGGAGTATCCTTCACTTTGCACCCAAAAGTTTGGGATCACTTGTCCTGCAATCTGGTAGGGGCTCCTTACCCCGGGGACAAGGATGCGTCCAACATTTGGGGTGAACCACGACTATACCTGCATCTACGGATTAGGGAAACAGCTAGTAGCGGAGGGTTATCCTTGGACATGGAGATGCCTTATCCGTGAAGTCTCGAAGCCGTGAACGAGCATTGGGCCCTTATGGTTGGGCCTCATCGGCGGACATTCCTAAAGCTAGTAGAAGACGGTTTCCAGTAGGTTTCTTACCGGGCCTCGGGACAAGAGATCTAAGCCCATTAAGTTTCTTGTTCCCCAAGAACTACGTTGGCTTGATTCCCTATAAATAGGGATACGTAGGCAAATTGAAAGGGGTCGGAAGTTAGAGCCGTAAGGAGCCACCACCAACCCTAAGCAATCTCAGCCACCAATAATCATAAACACCAAACACTGTTCATAAAATCCGATGATTACTGTTTACGTTTTCCGACGAAGAACCACCGTCACAGATCTTGTTTCCGGCTACAAACCTCAAACTTTGTTACTACCAAATTCCTCCGTCAACAGTATCCAATCCGGATGGTTAAAGTGGAGGGTTGCTTCAGGAGTACTATGTGATAAAATATTTCCTTTAAAATTAAAAGGAAGATTTTATTGAATGATGATTAGACCAGCTTTGTTGTATGGGTCGTAACGATGGGTCATAACGAAGGCACAAGAACAACAAATAGAGGTAGCGGAAATGAGAATTTTGCATTGGATTTGTGGTCGCGCCCTATTAGATAGATTGCCGATTGGTTTTTTTAGAAGGCAATTACGAGTTGCATCTATAATAAAAAAAAAAGTAAGGGACGGTAGACTACGATGGTTTGGACATGTACGGAGGAGACGTATATCGGCCCAGTGCGGAGATTCGAAGGTTTAGTGTTACCAGGTGCGAGAAGGAAAGGAAGACCGAGAAGAACTTGGGATAACCTACTTTCATTAGATTTGCATATTTAAACCTTCGGGGGATATGGTATTAGATAGAAGGTCTTGGAGGCGTCGAATTAGAGTGGTTGATTAAGTTATGGGATAGATGGATCTTGTATTTTGAGGTGTTAGTAACTTATAGTGTTAGTAACATATAGTGTCAGTTTATTCATTCTGTTAATGTGCTTAATTCTATTATTATTGTATTCTGGGTTTCATACATTATTGGCACTAATCATTTTTTAGTAGATCGAATATCTTGTTTTTTTTAAACATGAAGTTATTTAATTTACAAAATAGAAGTTCTACAAGTGTTCTTAAGCAAGATTGATTTGAAGATATCAAAAGTGTTTTTATGTAGAATAAAAGTGACTACAAATAATCAATGTTCGGTATTGCATATTATATCTTTTTATAGTATATTCCATATTTACACATGTTCACACACAAGTTGAGGTCTTTCGGGAAACAACTTCATTCTTTTGAATGAGGGGAAGGCTGCGTACATCATATCCTCCCCAGACCTTGCTTTGCAGGATATACTGGGTATGTTTGGTTTGGTTTGGTTTATATAACTAAAAACATATCTTATATTAGAATTTTTATAAATTTAGTTAACAATAAAATAATATTTTTACACTTACCATTATATTAAATATTTTAAGTTAAATATTGAAAAAAATTATTTAATGTAATATGCTCATGTTATAATTAAATAACATAATTATATTTTTTGTTATCTAAATTTATACCTAAGAAAAGTGATACATATTTTATTGATCAACTATAATAAACTTACAAGTAAATATTATAACCAATGATGGTTAGCTTTAGAGATACTCTTTTAACACCCTTAATATATTCGTAAAATGTTGGTATAAGTCATGTGATCAGCAACTAGTACTTGTATTAAATGTTACAGAAGCTGTATACATCTCAATTTCATTGGCATCCTCTTGTTTTATGTGAGCCAAAATATCCTTTAAAGCGACCCAGTCAATTGTATTAAATAGATCTAGTTATAAGTATGGATTATTGTTCAAAATTGCACATAAAAGTCTAGAGAAACCATCACCACACATATCTCCAGGGACCATGGCTTCTTTCTTTGAAATTTCAAAGTCTTCCCCTCGTAGACTCTCTCTAGTCTTTACATGAAAAACACTCTTTCACTTCTTTCACCTTTTTTTTACTAAATAATTACACCCTTCTTTCACTTTATTAGAGGGAGCAATAATCAAGCTCCCAAAAAAGGAGTTATATAGAAATTTGTTATATAATAAATTTACAAAATTAGTATCTACCTTAGTAATTATTACTACTATTTTTTGATAAACCATTGAGTTAAATATTAAAATTCGAATAAAAATACGAAAATGTTATTATCAAAACAAAAAAATAATCCTTTTTTTTTAAATTATGCTGCTCCGTCCGTTAGTATTTTGTGAAGGTTTTTTGTCCCACTTAGTAGTCCTAGTAATCTGAATTCTGAAATAATAATTAAATATGTGGTTTTAAAAATAAAAGGTCAAACGGCCAAAGGCGGAGTAGCTTGTGCGTTAACGGAGAAATGCAGTACAACGTCCGAAAATTACTACTCCAATGCAAGTACAAGTAATTTCTGTCTTTGTCAGTTTAAGGTGCAGTACAATAATTACGTTTTACCTAATGTCCATATAAATTTCAAACCCTACATTTCTGCAATGCTCATCTTTACATTTTGATGTCTTCATCTAACCTGTTATACATAAGTCTCCTCCTCTGTCTCCTCTTGGTCTCCGCCTCCGCTCACGGCGGAGGCCATGACGAAGATGATCATGATTCAGAACCAGTTGATTTGCAAAACAAGTCATTGATTCTGGTGAAGATATGGTGTTTGATACTTGTGTTTATTGGGACATTTATAGGTGGAATATCACCTTATTTTATGAAATGGAATGAGTCTTTTTTGGTACTCGGAACTCAGTTTGCTGCTGGTGTGTTTTTGAGCACGGCTATAATGCATTTCTTGAGTGATGCTAATGAGACTTTTGAGGATTTGAGTGACAAGGCTTATCCGTTTGCGTTTATGTTGGCGTGTGCGGGGTACTTGTTTACTATGCTTGCTGATTCTGTTATTTCTTATGTTTATGGCAAGCAGAAGACAACTAGTGTTTCTGCTAATGATGTTGAGCTTCAAGGTCTTTTCTTCTTCTCCTGTATATGCTTTTTTTTTCTATATATAGACTCGTTTTAGCTATAATCAATTTTACAACAAAGATTTCACTAATACTAAAATTAGTGATAATTTATTATATTTTGGATCCGGATCTTATAGAATTGTGGTTCTTACGGTTTATAAGTTCTCAGTCTCGTTTAAGCTCAATCATATAGAGTATTTGTGCGGATATAAACCACAAGACCTGTTATAGTCTTATACTCCTACATGTATCTGTGTTGGATCAAAACCAAACTACAAATTTGAGATTTGTATTAATAAAACAGGTGATTTGTTGACTGTGGTAGTAGACTTTGTAGGTAAAAACTAAAAATGATTTACCAAAATGTATTTCCTTTATCTTCAAATCTGTTTTCGACTTGTGTTTCTCAAGTAGTTTATTGGCTATATACCTAAACTTGTTCCGATCACAGACTTGACTAGTTTTTGCTGTTTACACAATTTAAAGTGCCTCATAAATCAGATAATTTGTGTATTCTGATTTACCTGCCACTACTAACATCTATTCATTTCAAAGAGCATTCATTTTCCAGCCTTCAGATTCCTTGAATAATATAATTAGGTTAAAATTAAGATCATACTTCCTGATTACTAGGAGATTGTACCATTGTCATTGTGCTAGTAAAAGAGAAACCTGTCAGATATTTTTTGGACTCTTATGTCAGATACTATTATCTTTTTATTTAGTTATATGTTGGTAATTGTGCAGGTGATCAGGGTGAAAACCGCGATGACACCAAGATAGCTGTGCCCCATCAGGTAAGAATAAGAAAGGCCATTGCACCTGATTTTCTATTTGACTTTTTGATCTGAAATGATTTCTTGCTTGTAGTCAAGATTTAATACACAATTTTTGCAGTTTGTTCGCGCAATTATATAAATACCCTATTGTCTACTTTTCCAGGGTCATCGTGGTTCAGACAACCACTTTGTGAATGCCCCAGCAGCAAGTGCTTCTTCTGTTGGAGATAGTATCTTATTGATTTTTGCGTTATGCTTCCACTCTGTTTTTGAGGGAATTGCCATTGGAGTTGCAGAGACTAAAGCTGATGCGTGGAAAGCCCTCTGGACAATATCATTGCACAAGATATTTGCAGCCATTGCGATGGGAATAGCGCTTCTTAGGATGATTCCTGACCGCCCCCTATTATCATGTGCTGCATATGCTTTTGCTTTTGCCATTTCAACTCCAGTTGGTGTTGGCATTGGAATAGTAATAGATGCCACCACTCAGGGTGCTGTGGCAGATTGGATCTTTGCCATATCAATGAGTTTAGCTTGTGGGGTGTTCATCTATGTATCTATAAATCATCTGCTGACGAAAGGTTACACCCCCCTGAAGTCTGTGAAGGTTGACACTCCACATTACAGATTCTTGGCAGTAACATTGGGTGTTGGGGTGATTGCTGTAGTGATGATATGGGACACCTAATTTGTGGTTGTAGATTGTTGGATATATGTATTTTTTTTTTTACTGAATCAGTTTGATTGCAGCTTAGCTAATGTCTAAAGATATCAATGTAAAATTGTTTACTTTCCTAGGTGATGTTATGAAAGATATGATTATTGTAAATTGAGTCTCTGTGTTATATTTGAGTCCCAAATGCTGCAGTTCCCCCTCGACTTGTAGGAACAATAAATATATCAAAGACCTAGCCTAAAAGACTCGTCCGTAAGAGGACGTATCAACATATGCTGCAAAATAAAAGGTTTCCAAGCACAGTGACAAGGAATATGTTTATAAATCCGTCCTTTTTGTCTGTAAGAGAAAAAATTTCCATATGATGTCGCGATCCCAAAAAATTTTATTAGCTTCATGCATCCAGTTGCAGAATATGTTTGTGTCAATTCATTGGCCAGCACGCCACTGGAGAACAATGTCACCAATTCCAGCTCCAGCACAAGCAAAAATCAGCAATGCACTTTCACTACTTTATCTATTGTGTTGATCTCCTTGTTGCTGCTAAAAATTGTGTTGCAACTCCAATAAAATGACCACACGAAGATTGAGGCTAAATTTCCCAAAAACTGGTAAAATTTGTTAATGGCATGAAATATCAAAAACATTTTAAAGTTTTTCGACCACTCCGCTGAAATTCTTCCCCTTATAATGATCTCATGACTTGACCATGCTGCACCAGGTTAACCGATCCTTCATTGTTGTGAATTTCTTATTCATTTTGGAATAAAAATGTTCCGCACAAATAAAAAGAAGCATGCGTCAATATTTAACTTTTTAGATTTAGAAGAATAATAAAAATTAAATTAAGAAATCAAAGCGTCGTACGGGCAAAAGGTAGAGTAGCTTATGTTATGCGTCAATGTAGTACAATGTCCGAAAATGCAGTACAATCTGTTATTACATCATTATCGTACTAACTAATCATAATTACAGCACCAATATAAATTTCCTAGGATTTCACAATGTTTCACCTGTACATTCAATCCCCATGTCTCCATCTCACCTATTCTACACAACCCTTCTCCTCTCTCTCCTCGTCATCTCCGCCACCGCACACGGCGGCGCCGATGAAGATCACGACGAGTCAACACCCCCAGTTGATTTACGAAACAAATCATTGATTCTGGTGAAAATATGGTGTTTGATACTTGTATTTATCGGGACATTTATAGGTGGCATATCGCCTTATTTTATGAAATGGAATGAGTCTTTTTTGGTTTTGGGGACTCAGTTTGCTGGTGGGGTGTTTTTAGGGACGGCTCTTATGCATTTCTTGAGTGATGCTAATGAGACTTTTGAGGATTTGAGTGACAAGGCTTATCCGTTTGCGTTTATGTTGGCTTGTGCTGGCTACTTGTTTACTATGCTTGCTGATTCTGTTATTTCTTATGTTTATGGCAAGCAGAACAAGACTACTAATGATGTTGAGCTTCAAGGTTTTTTCTACAATCTTTATATTCTGTTTATTGGTGTTCGTTTGAATACTAAACTAATGTAATCTATCAATTCTTTTAGTTTGTTTTACGATTTGTATTGATGTGAACGGTGATATGTACAAGTTGCAGGTCGATGTAGGTTGCGGTGCCTCAAGTTTTGGTTAAATGCCTCAATTTAAGTTGTAGAATTTGTTTATATACAATTTGATGTGCAGCTTAAGTCAGATAAATTGTGGAATTTGATTTAACCTGTTACAGTTTTCATTCTGAAATATGACCTGATGAGGAGCATTTGATCTGAAAGGTTAAAAGTGTTTCAACAGTATGCTTAGGTTCAGTTGTATACCTGTACTATTTATTTAGAGAGGTTGGGACTTTATGTTGGTGCTAGTGAAAAAAAAATTGTTGACTTTTTCTTTTAAAATGTTCAAATTATTTGTCTGGCAATTCTGTAGGTGATCAGATTGCAAAACTAGATGGCGCTGAAAATGTGTCACCATCGCAAGTTCGGGTAAGAATTGGAAACACTTTTGTAGCTCGAGCTTACAGTTAACTTTTTTGATCTGTGATTGTTTTTGCTTGTAGTTGAGAACTAAGTAGTATATTTTTCTCTGGTTTCCCAGGGTCATTGTTCAACCAACCACTTTGTGAATGCCCCATCGACAACTGCTTCTTCTGTTGGAGATAGCATCTTATTGATTTTTGCCTTATGCTTCCACTCTGTTTTTGAGGGAATTGCAATTGGAGTTGCAGAGACTAAAGCTGATGCGTGGAAAGCCCTCTGGACAATATCATTGCACAAGATATTTGCAGCCATTGCGATGGGAATAGCGCTTCTTAGGATGATTCCTGACCGCCCCCTATTATCATGTGCTGCATATGCTTTTGCTTTTGCCATTTCAACTCCAGTTGGTGTTGGCATTGGAATAGTAATAGATGCCACCACTCAGGGTGCTGTGGCAGATTGGATCTTTGCAATATCAATGAGTTTAGCTTGTGGGGTGTTCATCTATGTATCTATAAATCATCTGCTGACGAAAGGTTACACCCCCCTGAAGTCAGTAAAGGTCAATACTCCACATCACAAATTCTTGGCAGTTACGTTCGGTGTTGGAGTGATTGCTGTAGTGATGATATGGGATACCTAGATTCTTGGTGTTTTGTATGCTTTTGGATGTTTTGTTGTGAAACACTTTGATAGCAGGCTAGCTAAAGATATCAATGGTACAATTGTTTATTTTTGGTTTTGTTGGTATGTTCTGATTTATACTTGTTAGGATCTTATGATAAAAGTCAGACTCATTTAAGTTATGAATTTCTGGTGGGCGTTCCAAATGGCACTTTTTACTACATGGCCAGACTGATACACAATTTGGGTGACACAATTGAGAAGTAAAAGTGAACATGAAATATTCTCAACCTTTGAGAATTGTTTTGACTTTGATGTTAGGAATCCGTCAATGGCATTCCTCATAAAGCCTTGGCGGAGCTGATTTCGGAAACTACGACCAAACCATGACAAAAACAATCAGCGGTTAAGCCACTGATCTATGTCATAGCGAACTCTTTCAAAGTTCTACTTCTCTTAGCGCCGGGCCTCGAGTCGAATTGATCGTGTCATGTGCAACGTCCATCAATGATGGTTCAACTTTGAGGCAAGTAAATCTGTCAATAGCATTCCTCTTCCAGACTTGTACAGTGCCGACTCCCAAAGTGAAGCTAAACTTCGATAAAGACCATCGGATATAAAAGCAGCAAGTAACTCATATCAATAGCACAAACGTTAGGGAGAGATGGAATACCAATAGAAAAATTTTACGTCAAATTTGTGCAATTCTTAGTAGGAGTGTCCTCAAGGAAGGGATCATCATCATTTTTAGTGTTTAGATGAGATACCAGAAGAAGAAATCAGAACTGTACAAGGTCTTATTGGAACCAACCAACAGAGGTTTCAACTCTTTCAAGTATTCTTTTTCGTTCTACATCTCAAAGTATTATGCTGAATATATACCTTCTGACGCACAAGCTTCAAACTAGACTCCACTTTTTATATGCTAACAAAATTTCAACAGCATTCATAACGAGTCCTTCAATTCTATACCATATTCTACAAAATCTATACCATTCATACCATGCTAAATGCCTTTCTTTTTTGTTCTTTTTTATTGTAAAAAAAAAAAACTTTAGTCTGTATTTGTACTTAAATGGCTAATTTTATATCAGAGTTTGTATTTCTAAATTTTAAATTTTGTTATTTATTTACTCTGTTTTTCATTTCAAGATATTTTAAGATTGTGTTATATTAAATAATTTTTTAGTTAAATTTATTTTTTTTTTGAAAAATATTAAACGGATCGGAAATAAATAAATATCCATTTTGATTGATCCAAACACGATCATGGAGACAAACCTTACTATGTATTGAAAGAAAAATAATAATAAAAAAAGAGGGGGTGATAGAAAAAGCAGGGACAGAACGCGGGTAAATGCATGTATTATCTCCTCTGCTTTGGTTGTAAGCTACTCACCGTTTATATAAACCCCATCATTTGGTCATCCCCGCATGCATACATACATGCCCTACAACTACAATATCCCTTAACCTCTTTCTCTCTCTCTAGTCTCTCCTGTCTCGCTGATTCCCCAATGTTTTCTTCTGCTCGTAAGTATCGATACCCCTCTCTCCCTCTCTCCCTCTCTCTTATACTCAACCTAGGAAGCAGTGATTCTTTCAAAACTTAAATTAATTAAATTTCCGAATAATATAACAAAATCGTCAATATTCTTCAATAATACAAATTAGAAATTCCACACTCTAAAGTTTAATGTAGAAGTTTGGCTCTGCAATTAAATGAGTTAACTATTAAATATGTGATTTTGTACCATATGTCTCATTATTTTTGAAGAAACACAAATAGGATGATCACCGCACAACAATTGGTCTTACAGAAACAAGATGATCACTAAACAAGCACTCCTAGTACGTTAAATGGAATCAAACTTAATAAATAGAATCATGAAATATAAGTATTATATATATATATAATATTACGATGCGGTGCGGTGCGGTTTGAAGCACATTTCAGAAATTTAAAACCACAACCCGCACCGCACCGCGCGGTTTATTAAAAATTCAAACCGCAACCGCATCACGAAAATTAAAAATCGCGTTTTGCGGTGCGGATTGGTGCGGTGCGGGCGGTTTTTGCAGTTTGTGCGGTTTTCTGCTCACCCCTAATCTGTCCTATAGTTTTGCGCTTATATTTTTAGTGTTTATAGAGCAGCCTCAATAAGGTTTTGTAATTTGGTTTTTGTCACAAATTACTCAATAATTACGATGTTGGTTGTTGTTGTGTGTAGTGTGGTAATCATATATATTGTGTTTAATACTACTCTGACTTTTTTAAGTTTGATGCAATGATCAAGTGTCTGCAATTCCAATAAATATCTTAAATTCGGAATTTTTTAAAAATCATCCTACATAAACTTTTACGATTGTGTTTTTTCAATTATATTTTGTTCTGCGATTGTTGTCAGTCTCTTCTGAGTTGCTCGTCACTATCTACCTCAGGGACTGATCTTTAGAGTCTACTTTGTACTCTTGTTTCCGGATCGGCTCTATGAAGTTTCTAATATATACAAAATCTTCTTGCATGTTTTATCATTGTGTTTTTCACTTTTTTGAATAAAATTTTTGCAAGATATACTTGATGATTGATAGAGAAACATTCACCGTCCGACCCAATATTTGTACTTGTCTTTTTAAAACTGATCCTCCTAGCCGAGAAATAGAAGGGTTGGTCAAGAATTTAGTTTTATGCCCTTTACAGGGTTCCAACGACAATGGATCAGCTCCATTAATTAATATTTAGGTACTGGCACTTCTTTTTAGTGCCTGCATCAAACAGTCGATGGCTGCAGTAGCACCTATGAATCTTGGTGTTCCTAACTTCCAGCAATATTTTTTTTAAATCTGGTTTATGCATCCATTCCGTATTGTAATGTCCCTGTATTAAAATAACTAGACTTATTCAGTTATGCTGCATGGAACACATTATAGTGGATAAGAATTAGACTTATGCAGTTATCTAAACTGGTGACATACTAAGTGTTGATTAATAATGCTAGTGTATATTGGAGATGTTTGCTTTTTATTATCTGCTTGCGAATCTTTGTTATTTTTAGATTTTTCTGAACAATTGACAGTATATTAAGAAAATATTATACTTTTGTTTTCTTGACAGCTTCAATGAGTTCATTTACCAGTGGCTTTGGATCCCGAGTTGGATTTTGACAAAGCTTCGATCCAAATGTGTCATCTACTGGTTCTTCTGGACCCCAATACACATTTGGCCAAGCTAGCAATCTTTTTGGTTCTACTCCCAGCAGTGGTGGAGCTTCAACGGGCTTATTTGGAGAAAGCTCATTTGGCCAAAATAGCAATCTTTTTGGGCCTGCTCCCAATAACGGTGGAACGCCAACAAGCGTATTTGGGGAAGGTCATTTGGCCAAATCAATCTTTTTGGGTCTGCTCCTAATAATGGTGGAACTTCAACTGGTGTATATGGGGGAAGCTCGTTTGGCCAAAGTAGCAATCTTTTTGGGCCTACCCCCAGTAGTGGTGGAACTTCAATGGGTGTATTCTGGCAAACAGGGTCGAGCAGTTCATTTGGCTAAAGTGGCAGTATTTTTTGATCTGTTTCCAGTAATGGCGGAATATCAACAGGCGTATTAGACCAAACACCGTCTAGCATTCCTTTTGGCCAATGTAGAAATATTTTTGGGTCTGTTTCCAATGATGGTGGGAAATCAATAGGCATTTTTGGGAAAACAGCATCTAGCAGCTCATTTGGCCAAAATAGCAATATTTTTGGGTCTGTTCCTAGTAATGGTGGAACATCAGCGGGTGTATTTGGGCAAACAACATCTAGCAGTTCGTTTGGCCAAAGAAACAATATTTTTTGGTCTATTTCTAACAGTGGTGGCACATCAATGGGCTTATTAGGGACAACCGCGTCTAGTACCCCATTTGGATTCCAAGTTAGTTATGTCCCCGCTAGTGGTGGAACTTCAATGGGTGTATTCAGAGTAACTGTATCTCCTATTACTCATGAACCAATAGCAACTTCATCGTCTCCTGTTTTATGGAGGGGGGCCACTAGATTTTATTGTGATGACCATTTTTTTATGTTTAAGTTGCATTATGAATTACTTAATTGGACATGACACTTTGTGTTCTATGTTACTATAGTTTTTACTTTTCCGAAATAAGTTGTGACCAACATATACTCGGAGACTGAAGGATGATAACATTTTTCTCTTCTAAGAACTGATTCATTTGCACCCATGTAGCGATCAGGTCAAACATGATATGTAAGAGGAAAAACTAGTGACTTTTGTATTGCATGCATGTATGACCCCTACTTAATGCAGAAGGAAACAAGGAAACGATTAATACAACTGGCATTCTTAACAACTCATTAAATGTACTAAAAAAGATTGCGCTCTTAGTTCAGTTTGGCAGAACGTTGGCTTTTAGAATGCCATGGCGTAGTTTCAAATCCTACAGAGCGTGATTTTGTTCTTGTATGTATACTCGTGTTGTCTACAGTTCCATGAGTCTTTATACATCTGCTTTTATGTATATAGATTTGGCTGGTTTTGATCTTTAAAATGTTAATCAGATTTTATAATATATTTCTAAGCATGTCTATTCTTTAACACCTGTTTCTACCAATTTCTGTAGTTATACCAGTTACTTTCTAGTTCTTCAGCTGCTAATCAGATTGAATATTTTTATTTCCCGGATATGGTAACATCTACCGCATTTTCTCAGGTTCCTGCCTCGATTGCGTCAAGTTCGTCAGGGTTTGGTTCTGGTTGCATGACATCTTTAGGCCAAGCAACTGTGCCATGGGATAAAAGCAGTTTCTCTGGACCAAATACATTTTTGTTTGGAACCCAGATGTTTGGTGAGAAACGAGGAAGTAAAGTAACATCTTATACTAAAACTACTGGATTGGATGATGGTGAACGAAAAATGTTTGTGTCCATCTCTGCCATGCCTGCTTATAAAGATAAAAGCCATGGAGAATTAAGGTGGGAAGACCATTATCAGTTCAAATCTGGAGGTTTGTGTAATATGGCTTTCCTATATATTTGTTATTATTCTTTGGCACTGAGATACTATAAATGAATTTATCTTATTAACTTACTTTTTCAGGTGCTGGAGTTGTTCCTGCCTCTGTACAGTCAAATTATCTCAAAAATCCTTTTGCTAGAACTGATAGCACATTTCCAAGTCCTATAACTCCGTTTGTCTCGTCCAATATATTTCCAATAACAGTGACACCCCCTTCAATCGGACATCACTCATTTCCAAATCCATTTTCTACAACAGTGACAACCCCTTCTCCTGTACCTCCTTCAGCCCCATCCAATCCAATTTACACAACAGTGACAACCCCTACTCCTGATGCTACACGATATTTTATAGCTCCCTTTAGCTCACTGATCAGTCCTAATCCATTTTTAAACAAGTCAGTTAATGCACCTTACACTTCAGAAACTCAACCTGTCTCTATATTTGAACCCAATAAATCCCTATTTATATGTGGTCTACCCACCCCAACTACACCTCAATATCCCTCAATTAACAGTTCATCTACAGGAGCAGCTTCAGTAGTTGGACCCAACTATACAAATTCTTTTGCCTTATCTTCATATCCGTGCAGTATTGTTGCAGCACCACTCAGTGTATCTGTATCTTGTACGAATTCTTTGAATACAGCTTCTTTGCCTGCATCTTTTAGGCCATCGCAAACTAGGATGACGGGAGGTATATTTTCTACTAGTTCAACAGAGAACACCTTTATGGTCATACTATTTTATTTTAATTGTACACCGTTCGATATTTTCTCTTATGTCTATCTCATTCTGAAGGTTTATGCTGCAACATTGATGCTTTGAAATGAGTTGCTGGACAGTCTACCTTAATTCAGCAGTATGCCTCAATCAAATTTCTTATTCTTCTTTTGTTGAATTGTGTTATGTCATTTTATTTTCTTATCCACTTGCTAAATTGCACTATGTTTTAGCCAAGAGGATTCATTCTGTAGACTTTGCTATTATAACCTTCTAATATATGTTGCATGTTTCATCTCATGTTTGTTATTCTCGGGCTTCATTTATGTGTCTGCTACATAACTGCTTTAGTTAATCATATATCTGCTTATACTTAATAACATTGATATTAATATAGTAAGTGCGTCACGTTTCAGCACCCCAAATACACTAAGTTTTTCATAGTTGGCGAGTCATGATTCACTGTAAAAAAATGCCCAGGTGTTTATATTATGAAGATTCCATGTTGTAAAACTTAAAATTATCAATCTAAGATCTCTGTGTGATTTCAGGAAACAAAAACTTGTTCCGTATTATAGTTGATTTACATACTTAATTATAACAGTTATAAAGTTTTCCATTACCATTTTTCTTTTCAGGTTGCCGTCTCAGAATATGGAGGTCAAGCAATCACCTATCCCTAGCCCTTTCGAAACACCATCTGTAGTTCCCCAGATGTTGACGGCACCACCAGTAAGATGTAGAATTTCTAGTATACCAGTAAGTTCTTATACATCTGAACACTTTGCCAACATTATTTAATATAAAGCACTTTATGTTCAATAGTGATGGATATGGAATAAAATTACAGGCTAATGTGTAAGAGATGTAAGATGTAGAAAGCTGGAGATAATGATTTTATTGATAACTAAGGCCTTACTTATACTGCATAGCAGCAACATTATTGCAGCAAATTGTGCTAACAGTTCCAATGAAATATGGTAATAACTTGATGCCTACTAATTAGCATAAAGAGATATTCATGTTCCTTAATTATATCAGGAAGAAATCAGCTCCTGATTATCAGCTTCAAGAGTCATTTCAGCTAACACTCATCCTTGGCTCTGGAGTTGTAAACGCCAAGCTTGTGTCTCAATAACTCATATCTATTCTTTGGAAGTGCTTTTGTTAGGATGTCGGCTCTTTAAACTTCTGAACTGCAATGAATTAGTTTCACTTCACCTTCCTTCTGGACTTCTCTAAGAAAATAAAACTTGATCTTGAAATGCTTGGTTTTATCATGAAACACTGGTTTGTCGGCAATTGCAATTGCAGCTTGGTTGTCCACAAATATTGGTGTGCCTTCTTGTTGTTCCATGTGCAGATCCATCATAATCTTCCTCAACCATAAGGCTTGATTTACTGCAGCAATAGCGGCTACGAATTCTGCCTCAGCCGTGGATTGAGCAGTTATTTCTTGTTTTTTTGAACTCCAAGAGAACATTCCCGAACCAAAGCTAAAACAATAACCTGTGGTGCTTTTCATATCATCTTCACATCCACCCAAATCGCTATCAGCATAACCATGGAGTTTAAAATTCTCAACTTTACTGAACTTTACTCCATAATCAGTTGTACCTTTAACATATCGCAAAATTCTTTTTCCTGCTTGAAAATGAATTTGACTAGCACAATGCATATACCTTGAAAGGATACTTACCGCATTCATGATATCCGGCCTAGTTGTGGTTAGATACATCAAGCATCCAATTAAACTTCTGTAGAGTTCTTCATCAACTTTAGGAGCACCATCTTTTTCGCAAAACTTCTCTTTGTTATTCATTGGGGTTGAAGTAACCTTGCACTCTTCCATGTGAAACTTCATGAGAATTTCTTTGGCATATTTCTTCTGACAAATGAATATCTCATTATTATTTTGCTGCACCTCCATGCCAAGAAAGAAAGTCATTTGTCCAAGATCAGTCATCTCGAACACATTTTTCATTTCATCTTTAAACTTCTCAATCTGGTTCAAGCTGCTACCTGTTACAAGTAAATCATCAACGTATAATGACACAATGAGAATTTCACCATCAGCCTTTTTGACATAAAGTGTGGCTTCACTTAGACTTTTTGTAAAGCCTAAGTTTAACATATGAGTATCAATCCTGTTGTACCAGGTCCTTGGCGCTTGTCTACAGCCATACAAAGCTTTTATTAGCCGGTATACCTTATCCTCTTGTCCTTGACAAACAAAACCTTCAGGCTGTTCGACAAAGATTTCCTCCTCCAGAAAACCATTCAAAAATGCTGATTTGACGTCCATTTGATGTAATATCCAGCCATTTTGCGCAACAAGAGCCATCAACATTCTTATAGTTTCCATCCTCGCAACTGGTACAAAAGTTTCAGAAAAATCTACCCCATATATCTGAGCATACCCTTTGACAACAAGTCTTGCCTTATACTTGTTTACTGTACCATCAGGATTCAACTTGGTTCTATAAATCCACTTGACTCCTATAGCTTTCTTGTGTTTAGGCTTGTCCACCAACTCCCATGTCTGATTTTTTTCGATCATTTTGAGCTCCTCCTGCATTGCAACTATCCACTTCTGATCCTTTGCAGCTTCTTCATACCCAGCTGGTTCCAATAAAGCCACATTGCATTTTTCATAAATCTTGGAGAGTGGTCTGGTTCCTCTAACAGGTTCGTCATCCACATCATCATTTTTCTCTTGACTCATATCCTGCTCGTCTTTTTCCCAATTCCATTTTTCAGCCTCAAGGAAATGAACATCTCTGCTAATTATGATTTATAGTCTAAAACAATAATTAGGAACTTAAAAGAATATATATCTTAGACTCGCTCCTCGAATTGAGTTGCTGATTCACACATTTATATGAACCTTTCTACACCCTTTTCATTCTACTCCTAACCTAAATTCGGGACTCAAACCTGTAGCTTTGATACCAACTGTGACGGCCTCAACCCCGGGGTCAGGTGTTGACGTCATCAATATAAAACATAATATAATCCACTTGAATGATAAAACATAAACACGACCCCTTTTACCAAGATCTTCTCCAGGTTTAAGTATGACTTAGGTTATATTTATTACAAATAATCCTGACAATACTGTCTTAATACAGCAACTCAACAAGCCATCTTTGGTCTGGCATAATTACCTCAGAGGAGCCTGAAACGGGAGGAACTGGAACTCTGCCATGATTATGACGGAAAAGGTCTCCCATACATCTGCAATGAATATATACAAAACATTTTTCAAGGGTGAGCAATCGACTGCTCACCAGTACCACAATATGAAGAATAAGTAAAACAGTTTATGATAAAACAGTTATCAGAACAAAAATTATAACTTGTTACAAAACAAGTAAAACCATGTATAAATTGGATATCCAAAACTAGCATGCTCTTAAAAAAATTATATCAGTCGTATGCTATGTATAAATACCAGATTCCAATTTTAGCATGCTATTCACATTTCCAAATTCACTATATAATTCACTTGTTCCGTTACGGGAACCATAAAACCAAATCAGATACGTAATGGATATGTGAAGACAGCTGATCAGGCTATCAACACCAGACAGCTCCAACTGACATCCCATAAACCTGTTCCGGAACTCAGAGACTAGCTAGTTCTCTAACCTGCTAGACTAATCGGTTATGTAATGTGCGCAACTGAGTTAGCCTCTTACGCAACCTCACTAGGCCACTCTGGCCCCTATGTATCCTATATCTGATTATTTTATCCAGTTTTCAAAATTACTTTTACATATCTCTTGTTAAAACAGTCTTGTCACAGCATATTATTCAAAACTTCTTTTCCATTTCAATCACATTTTAGAGATAGGTACATTCAGAAATTACTTCTTCCTAAAACATATTTTAAACAACATTTTCAAATACATTGGATACGTAACTTAAAACGTTTATGTTCCTATTCAAAAATAAAACATCAGTTCATTCATATATACTAAACCATAAAAGAATGGTCAGGGGTACTTGCCTTGCAGAGCTTTACAACTATCTCTGATTGACCTTGAACCGATTTGGACACTCGGCTTTATCTTCTAATTATTAGACTATCCTGGATCCGACTTCAACACGCAGGTCCTTTGATTGGAACCTTGTTGAACTTGTCGACTGATCACTAGACTATCTTTAGTCTGACGTCAATTCTCGATTTTCCGACTAAACCTACAGGAGTCGAAATACTCTACGTTAGACGTCCAGTTATGCTTGACATATCCTCGCTATCAATTCTACCTGAACGATAACACATCCCGACTCATAATTATATGTACTATTATAATACACATAACAGTTAGGGTTCATGCATTCACAACCCGGTTCGATAATCTTTTCGGAAATACTTATACTCGTCGCTCCGTCAAAATAGGGTTGTCAAGTAATTTGCAAAATGTTTTACCACGATCCGCAAATAGGTTTCATAAAATACTTATTATGATTATACAAGTATACACGTTCGACCGATATTTCCGACAATTACAAGATATGCTCCCAAATTTTTGAATTTAATTTTCCGAAAATCGGGCAGCGTCTCCTCTGTTTATCGGCCTACCCGTCGAAACATAATCGACGTCAATTCACCATAACAATCCACAATTTTACATTCCCAGCCACCAATACAACTTAACAATCATAACCAATTTAATCGAGCAACCCTTCCAAAAGTCACAATTTACAATCCAAATTATGTGCCCGACTTCGGTTTAAGTTATTCCCAAACAATCTAAGCAAGAATTACAGAAGGGTGTTGAATGTAATTCTGGATTCTTTTCCACTTTTAAGAACAGTTCTTCTATTAATATATATAACTGTGTTTGATTTAGCAATGGTGCGGAATGAAAGTGATATTGAAATTAAAACACAAAGTAAATAAATACAAGTATTTTAAACTTTCTGGTGGATTGAACTTTTCCACCAGAGTTATATATTAAGTTGAGAACTCGGTGTAACAAAATTGTTCACGGCTGCTTACAAGTTGAGAATACAAGAATACAGAAATTCTTTACAGATTTTGCCTTACCTATTTCTCTGGAAAAATGCTTACTAACTTGGATATTATTTAACTTGCGACACTTGGTTTATATATCACCAAGTTACATGATAAAAAGACAAGATAATAAGACAAACTATATCTAGTCTAACTTCATGTTGCTACACTTCTCTTTCCAGCATCTTTGAATATCATCTGTTTAGCATAAAAATGGAAATGCTTCTTTGTTCTCTAAATCCTTCAGACAGGCTTCCACATTCCATTTGTATACATTCAACACATGTAACTGTCAAGTCACTATCAACTGTTCTTTTGAATTTGAACATCCGTTGAAACTTAGATTGATCATCCATTGGAACTCAGGTTGATCATCCTTCGAGACTTATGTTGATCATCCGTTGAAGCATTGTAAATCATCCGTTGAGACTGTCTTCTTGATAGTTAACTCTATTTCATTTACACAAGATTACAAGGCATCTAATATTTACAATTAACCATCCTATCTTGCATATCAATCTAGTAGTTAACATGACTTATACAATCTACAACATCTAGTTCACTAAGCCATTCAAGTATGCAGAAATGTGCTACTAGACTTATTGTTATATAAGCTACTCTTTCAACGAATATTGAAATGATCATCCGTTGAAAGCTACAAATTCACTTAAATAAAATCTACTTAGTGTTTTGCTCAAGTTATCATCAAGTACACAACATATTCCTAAGAATCTCCGCCAATTTATGTCTACTGGAATTGTAGCCATAAATTAAGAAAAACTTGATAATAACAAAACACTCTATGAATATAGAATGAGACATAGTAGATTAAAATTTACAAGTGCTGCAATTTATTGAAAATTCTCACAAAGAGAAATTTGAAGAGAGGCTTATAGATTATTTTTAAGGTGCTCCTCTAGACTGAGCAAATTAATATCATTTCCTTGATTTCCTTGACTTCTTTCCCTGCTTCACATCATTCTCTTCAACCTGGTATTGGAGTTTTCTGAAAAATTTTAATTCTTAATTATTTGTTAGATCCATCTTTTCTTGCATTTCTTTTAAAGTTTCATTACTTGCAATCTTTAGATGATCTTCTAGTCAGAAGAATCTTCTAATGTTCTTTTCATCCTTGAACTCCATAATCCAGTATGGCCTCAAATGCACCCTATCTCCAGTGAAGGGAATAGTTAATACTCTTGGGAGTATATTTTGTCCTCTCCAGCTATTCCTTATCTCCTCAATCTTATTTAGTACCATTTTCTTGGAAACTATGTTGAATCCAAAGTTTTTCTTGATTGAGGAGAAGACAGTCACCAAAGTTGTATAGCCTTCATTGAGAATTTTGTGAAGTGGCCAAGTAATTTCTTTACCACCCTTGTACCTGAAGACTAGTCTCTCTGTAAGGTGCTTGTAGACATCAATAGATCTGATTTCTTCAAGCTCATCCAGATAGAGATTTATGTCTGAAAATTCTTTGATATCACATATGAAGAGTTGATCTCCTTTGTTGACAGTAGGTTTAGGTTTGGCCACTTGCTTGGATTTGAGCTTGGTAGGCTTGACCGTTTTGACTACTCTTTCTTTTGTCTTCCTTTGTTTAGCAAAGATGGGAAGGTTTAGATCAGGAAGAGGAAAGCTGTCCCAATCTATAGGCTCATCCTTTGGAACAA
The DNA here is from genome assembly GCF_009905375.1 of Apium graveolens. Classification (NCBI taxonomy): domain Eukaryota; kingdom Viridiplantae; phylum Streptophyta; class Magnoliopsida; order Apiales; family Apiaceae; genus Apium; species Apium graveolens. The sequence goes on along the minus strand of NC_133650.1, from coordinate 248,483,911 downwards.
CAGGATCACCATGAAAGGTGACGTTGGGATCAACCTTGAACTCGGCCTCCTTTATAGTAGGTATGACTGATTGGCTTGTGATTGTAGATTGGGCTGGCATGTAATCTTCCTTGTCTTCATCAAAATCAATCTTCCTCTTTGCATGTATCTTGTATCTAAACTTTCTCTTTATCTTCTTTGGTTCTTCTTTCTTTCCTTCATCCAGATTCTTAGATATCTCAGTTGGCAATGCAGCTTCTGTGATTGCAGGCTTCTTAGCTTGGTTCTTGGCATCTAAAGCAGGTTGATTTTTTTGTTGTTTGAGCCTCACCTTTTCTTCTTTATTAGCCTCTATGAATTGTGGATGACCAGCCACTACAAAGATCATTTTACCATTTCTGTAGATTTTAGCAATTCTTTTCTTTAGCACTGAGCCTCTGGGATCTTTGAATAAATCTATGGACCTTCCAAGCAACTTCTTTTTATCTGGCCTAGGGGTTTCATATGATAGGTCCAGTGGATTTTTGTCTGTGGTTTTTGGATAATTTCTTTTTGGCTTAAAAATCACACTGACCTTTGGAGACTTGATTGTTGAGGGTTGGCCCCATTCTAAGTTCCCTAGGCTCATCTCATTGATTAAAATTTGTCTCAACTGAGAGAAGTGAGAAAAGACCTTGTCTTTCTTCTCAATTGGACCAAACTTCTTTTGAATTTCTTCATCAATCTTCTTCCATTTGTCATCCAGTTCTTTCCCAACTGCTGCAACATCAAGCTTTTTAGATTTCTCATTTGATTCCAACTTAGCAACTGCTATCCTGATCAGATCAATGATGTCCAACGTTGGTGGCTTTGGTAAAGTAACTGCTGGAACAATTACTTTGCTTACTTGAATTTTGAGCACTTGCTCCCCCTTACTTGTTGACTCCCCTTGGCTAGCTGGAATAATATCTTTCTCCCCCTTTTTGTTAGCATCAAGTTGAGTGGAGGAAGAAGTTTGTGCAGCCACCAGTTTTTGAAGTAGTTGAGTTTGTTGGGCTTGATGTAGATGGATTGCAGCTATTGAATCTTCCAGGGTTTTGAGACTTGTGTCTAAGGAGTCCACTTTCCTTTCCAGATGAGAGCTTTTCCTAAGTTGTCTATTGATATCAAGCATGGTTGTGTCAGGAAACTTGGCCTCCAATCTTTCAGCAACTTCCTTTTTGACCTGGCCAATTTCTGTTTTCAGTGTAGTTACATCTAGATTGTGTTGAAGAGATTGGATTTGGTATAGTTGAAGAAAGTCTAGATGTGCTTGAAGAAGTCTCTTGGTGTTGGCATTTGTAGTGGCTTGAAGAGATGTCTGAGTTTGTTGAATTATGTGAAAGAGAGTAGATATGAAATGGTGCTCATCACATTCTTTGGAAAACACCCAAGATGGAAAGTTTGACCTTGAGCTGGAGCCTGCTTCTCCCCTATGTCCATGAACTCTCCTTCATCATCATCTTCATCCCCAAAAATATCCTCAGAACCACCAGTTCCATAGTCAACATCATCACTAGCTGTGGGTGGCATGACTGTGATGGCATCTTTAGCTCTTTGCATAGAGGCAGTAGTGTGCACCAAATTGAGCATTCTTTCAGCAGCCACATTATCTTGTTCAGCCAAAACTTGATAAGTTGAAACATGGTGAGTAAATGCCTCAGCTTCATAAGAAACAGAATCTAAGACAGCTTGATATTCTTGCTGAATTAGTTATTTCTTTTTAGCCTCATTGACATCCATTAACTCACTTACAATGGGCTCTTTCCATTCTTCTGTATCTGTTTTTCTCTTATTTTCTCTTTTTTCTTGCATCAAGGGCTCCCCTTGGCTTCCCACCCTCATATCCTTACCTTCACCTACTAAGGCGGGACTCTACTCACTCACTTTTTCCAAGCTGGAAGATATAGCTTGCAGTTTTTCACTCTTTTCCTCTCCTTTTTTCCTGAGAGCAACTCAGCCTCTCACTCAATTCACTCCCTTCCCTCAGACCTAAGAGTGATTGTACAACTACTAGATCATATGCACTTATAATATTTGTTGAAGTTTGAAGTGGTGCAGTGATATTCAACGAAAGAGGAACATCCGTCGAAATAGTCGTTGAGAGTTTTAATGGATGACTGCTGTTAAGTACATCCGTTGAGATACAATCACTTGTCTAAAGATGAACAATATCCGTTGAAATAGTGGAAATGAAAGATTTTGAAGTAGAGACTATTGTAGAATCTGTGGTGATTAATTTGAGATTTTGCACAGATGTTTTAGTAGACTCAGAAAGAAATGGCAAGTGAGCCAACAAATCATCTAAAATATGATGCTCACTTGCTTGGATTTTTGGCTCCTCCATGAGAGTTAGAGATGGAGAATCAGGAATTGATGTATGAATTATATCAACATCTAGTGAATATGTGGGTGAGTTTGGTGTGTTAGGTGCTTCAATTATTAAAGATTTTGGCTGTGACTCCATATTTATTGAAGCCACATCAACCTGACTTTGAGAAGGTGCATGTACTGAGTCTTTGACTGCAGTAGGCACAGTGTGTGCACCCTGTGTATCCTCAATGGTTTTGGATTTCTTCTTTCTAGCATAAGTTTGGGGTGAGCTTGTGTCCCTTACCCTTTTGGCATGTGCTCTTGGCTGAGAGCTTTGTTCAATAGTTACATCCTTTTGGGGGGATGCAACTAGCAATGAGCTAATGTCCTTATTAAGCACTGCAGTTTGTTGGGAAACTGCAGTGTGGCTATGTTGGGATTCACTCACCTCTCCATCCTTACTCTTAGGGATTCTTTGATATTCACCCTGTCCCTCACCAATCTCACTTCCCTTCACACTCCCCTCTTGTTTTTAGTGGATTTTACAAATAGCTTCTGTTGAGAGAAACTAGAGGGGGCTTTCTTTGACCTTGATTTTAAAACTTTTGGTTTTGTGGATTGGGTAGGCATCTGTTTGGTCACATTCACAGATGCCATTGCCACAGTTGATGGCAAAGAAGCAGGTGGTTGAGAAATAGTGGTAGAGACAGAAATCTTTACCTCATTTACCTGAGGCAACTCCATAATTGGCATGTACACAAGTGTAATATCCTAGTGATGATTTGCCCTGTTCAAGTCAGCAATAATTCACCTCTCTTAGACCCAACAAGCTAACTTGTTTATTGGGTTCTCAATGGTGAGATTCTCAGAAACAAAATTAGCTAGCATCATGAAAAATCTAGCATAATAGATATTCTTAGACCTCTTTTTAATATCCCCTAATTTACTCCTTATCTCATAAATGACAGAAGTGCTAAAATTGAAATATTTATCACTAAGAAGCATGTAAAGCATATGAACAAGTGAGTAAGATACAACATCAAAATTACTTATTTTGCCAGAAAACACCTTGATAAATGAATCAAACATAAAACTCCATTCTTTTCTAAGACCTAGTCTCCTAACATCACCTAATTTAGTGGCATTAAGAGCATAACCCATAGAAACTAGCATGTTACTCACATCAGTGTCTGTGTGTGGAGCAAGTATGTTATTTTCAGGAAATTCAAAACACTTTTCAATTGCATTACAGTTAACACAGTGTTCATTACCTTTGAGAGTGAAGGTAATAGTCTTGTCCTTTGAGTTGAACACAGCTGTAGTCCAAATTTCTTCGATAACCTTACAGTAATTGGTTGGGGACTCAAGCATGGCATAGATCAATTTGCAGTTTAGTATGAAGTCCATCATCTTGTGATAGTCTTCAGATGCCGGAATTTTCTTGTTCATTAAAGCCATAAAGTTGTTCTTTTCATAAACAAACCCAGTTGAGGACATGATTTTGACTACGGGTGCCATTGTTGTGATTGAGATTAGTTGCAGAGAGAGTTTTTGCTTTTAGGAAGAAGAAGTTAAAGAAATTACTTTGAGAAAGATTAAAACAAAGAATAGAAATGTAATTAGCTTTTATACTTTCTCAGAAATAAACTGTCAAAAAGTAAAAAGTAAAATAAAGTGACCAATCAAATTAACCCAAAATAGCCGTTAAAAATTACGAAAAAAACTGTCAAAATTCTAAGATTATCTGTTGAAATATACATACAGGTTGTAAGTAAAATTGACGGATGATGCTCAAATTAATGGCTAAGATTGAGTACAATTCGACGGATGATGACAAAATTACCCAGAGTAATAATTGATACTTCTACGGATAATAAAGTTCAACGGATGTTCATTTTCAACGGATAATGAAAATCCGTCGAGATATAAATTTTTACTTAGCCAAAATTTACATTACTGATAAGAAATATCAAATATTATTCTGGCTGCAGTTCAGTTTGCTTAGACATCAAAGTAGATTATGAGTAATTAAGCATACCTAACTCACTTACCAACCTAGCGAAGGTGGATTCATCAAGTGGTTTGGTAAAGATGTCTGCAAGTTGTTTTTCACTTGGAACAAAATGAAGTTCCACAGTACCATTTATAACATGCTCTCTAATGAAGTGGTACTTGATGTCAATGTGCTAAGTCCTTGAATGTTATACTGGATTCTCAGTGATGGCAATAGCACTTGAGTTATCACAGAAAATAGGAATCTTATTTACTTGTAGACCATAGTCTAACAGTTGATTTTTCATCCACAAAATTTGTGCACAACAACTACCAGCAGCAATATATTCAGCTTCAACTGTAGAATTAGAAACTGAATTTTGCTTTTTACTGAACCAGGATACTAGCTTGTTTCTTAGAAATAGACAGGTTGTTGTTGTACTTTTTCTATCAATTTTACAACCTGCATAATCTGCATCTGAATAACCAGATAGATCAAAGCCACTAGGGTACCAAATGCCAAGTTTTGGTGTTCCCTTGAGATATCCGAAAATTCTCTTAATAGCTATTAAATGAGATTCTCTAGGATCAACCTGAAATCTAGCACAGAGATAGGTAGTAAATATTATATCTGGCCTACTAGATGTTAAATATAAAAGTGAGGCAACCATGCCCTTATAACTTGAAATATCCACAGACTTTTTAGTTGTGTTTAATTCAAGTTTAGTTGCAGTGGCCATGGGAGTTTTTACAGATGTGCAATCCATTAGATCAAACTTCTTCAAAAGATCATAAATATATTTGGTTTGACTAATGAATATTCCATCACTAACTTGTTTAACTTTTAAACCAAGAAAGTAAGTTAGTTCTCACATCATGCTCATTTCATATTTACTTTGCATCAATTTGACAAACTTTTTGCAAAGTTTTTCATCTGTAGATCCAAATATAATATCATCTACATAAATTTAAACAATTATACTAGAGCCATTAACATTTCTAAAGAATAAGGTTTTATCAACAGTACCTCTATTGAAGTGATTTTCTAAGAGAAACTTTGACAAAGTATCATACCAGGCTCTAGGTGCTTGCTTCAATCCATAAAGTGCTTTCAAAAGATAGTAGACATATTCTGGAAAATTTGGATCTTCAAAACCAGGAGGCTGACTTATATAGACTTCCTCCTCCACATATCCATTTAGAAAAAGCACTTTTAACATCCATTTGATAGACCTTGAAATTGGCATGAGCTATATAGGCTAAGAAAATTCTGATGGCTTCAAGTCTTGCAACAGGAGCAAAAGTTTCATCAAAATCTATTCCTTCTTGTTGACAGTAGCCCTTTACAACCAATCTAGCTTTGTTCCTGACAACTATGTCATTCTCATTCATCTTGTTTCTGAATACCCACTTAGTGTCAATATGATTCTTTCCTTTAGGCTTGGGTACCAGCTTCCATACTTTATTCCTTTTAAATTGGTTTAGCTCTTCTTGCATAGCTAAAACCCAATCAGGATCCAACAGAGCTTCTTCTACCTTTTTAGGTTCTTCCTGAGATAGAAAGTTGCTATACAGACATTCTTCTTACTTTGAAATCGGGATGATTGTTGACTTGTCTTATGTGATTGATGATGATTTCACTAGCTTCATCTTCGGACTTGAGAAAATATGTCCAAGAGAACTTTGAGAAATCATTACAATTACTAGACAGTTACTTTTATTTGAGATTGACAATATGTTTACTGGTCCGAATAAGTCCATGTATAGTAATTGTAGGGGTTCTTCAATTGTTGAATCAAGCTTCTTTATGAATGATGCCTTGATTTGTTTTCCTTTCTGACATGCATCACACAGTCCATCCTTTGAGAATTCCACTTGAGGAATACATCTTACCAAATCTTTCCTGACCAGCTCATTCATAGTCTTGAAGTTAAGGTGGGACAACTTCTTGTGCCATAGCCAACTTTCATCTTGACTTGTTTTGCTAAATAGACAAGTGACAGATTCTGCATTTGATGAGTTGAAATCAGCTAGGTACACATTTCCTTTTCTCACTCCCAAGAGAACCACTTTGTTGCTTCTCTTGTTGGTCACAACACAGGCTTCAAAATTAAATGTTACTGAGTTGCCCTTATCACAAAGTTAGTTGATACTCAACAAATTATGCTTGTCCATCTGCTAGGGCAACCTCTTCAATGATGACATTATCCTTTGAAATCAATCCATATCCCATAGTATAACCCTTGTTGTCATCTCCAAAAGTGATACTTGGGCTAGCTCTTTCCTTGAACTCAGTGAGCAGGGTAGAATCTCCAGTCATGTGCCTTGAACACCTACTATCCAAATACCAAAGATTATTTTTGTTTCCCTGCACATAGAAAAATCAAATCAAGTTGTTTTTTGTACCCAAGTTTTTGTTAGCCTTTTTCTTAGGTTTCTTGGGTTTGTCTTCATTTGACTTAGATACTTGAAGTTCATCCTAAGTCAATTGAGTGGAACCCTTAAAACCATTCATCATTGCAGAATTATTATGCACAGCTTGATTAACATGGAAAGGCATATTTTGAGAAAATATGGCATTCTAGTATGGCATGCTAAATGGCTTTTGTGGCATACTAAATGCAGCATATTAAGGATTTTGTGCAAATGGCATATTAGCATATTGTGCATTTAAATTATGTGCAGGCATAACATTCACAGGCATTGTAGGCATACTGGGAAATGAAGGAGGTGTAGACATGGAAGTAGGCATAGCAAGTTTGCAATTAACAGACAAATGATTAACACTACCACACTTAACACAGATTTTTCTTGGTACATATTTATCAGGTGTGTAGTTGTTATGTTTGTTAATTCCTACTTTCTCATTTCTATTGTTTTTCTTTTTAGACTCTGTTCTCACTTCAATTTTCTCTAATCTTTCATTCATTGCTTAATGGACAGATGCCCTACATTGACTATCTTGTTTTGTTTCACTTGACTTGTTTCTCCTGGAACAAAGTTCTTAGAAACTGATCGATATTTTTCATTTAATTTAGCTAGCTTAGCTTTGCTAACTGGCTTACTTACACTCAACGGATGTGGCTTATTGTCTTTTGACGGATAATCCTTTTGTTTATTCGACGGATAATTTTCATCATCCGTCGAATCCACATCCGTTGAAAGTCCTTCAACTAGATTGGAATTAAGATTCTCCTTGTTCTTTTTCCAGGCTGCATCATAAAAAGATTCTATACCTTGAACTTTAGTAATTTGAGTATGGACATCTCTAGATGATTTCCATGCCTTAATTACTTCATGTTCTCGTTCAAGTTGCTTTCTTAAAATCTCCTTTTTCTTTAGAGATTCAGTCAATTCATCTTTGGCAGTCTTGTATTCTATTTTCAGTTTTTCAAACTCAACAAATTGAGTTTCTAACACAATATTTCTTTCACTTAAAAACAGATTGTTCTCTTTAAGATTAGTGTTTTCTTTAGTGAGAAACTTGAGTGTAACACGCAGATGATATAATTCAGTAGACATGTCATTTATGGCATCATTACACTCAGCTTTAGACAAATGTGATAGATTAGTGGTGATTACCTGATTACTTGATGAATTGTCTTCTGTTTTATCTAATTTGGCCATAAGTGCTAGATTGACAAAGCTTGTATCTTCATTCTCTTCTAATCAATCTGCAGCCCAGTCATTTTCCTGTGTGATGAAAGCCCTTTCCTTTTGTTTGAGTAACTCAAAATATTTCTATTTATAATCAACAGCCTCAAACTTCTTTTTACCAGAATCAGACTTTCTGCATTCACTAGCAAAATGACCAGCCAACCCACACTTGAAATATTTGAATTTAGACTTATCAACCATGTTTCTATTGGACTTGGTTGCTCCAAAATTCTTCTTGAATTTGAGCTTGGCAAACCTCCTGGATAGAAAAGCAAGATGCTCATTTATGTCATCCATGTCATCTTGACTAAGCTGGTCTTCATGTTCAGCTACTAGCCCTTTTCCTTTGCCTTCACAAACTCTAGGGTTTGGTACAGATTCAACAGCTTTAACCTTTGTCTCCTTCTCCTTTTCTTGCTTAGCAACCAATGTAATGGATCCTCCCTTCTTTCTTTCTTTCTCCATCTTCTCATCTTGCTCTATTTCAAGCTCATAAGTCTTTAGAATCCCATACAGTCTATCCAAAGTGAATTCCTTGTAATCTTGAGAATTTCTCAATGAGACTGTCATAGGCTTCCATTCCTTTGGAAGAGATCTAAGAAATTTGAGGTTTGAATCTTTTGTTTGATAGATCCTTCCATGCAATTTTAGAGCATTCAGTAATTTTAGAAATCTACTAAAAATGTCAGTGAGTGACTCACTTTATTCACTGTGGAAATGCTCATATTGTTGCATTTTGTTTTCCCTTACCTACTCAGTTCCATCACATATAACTTGAATTGTATCACAAACATCCTTAGCAGTTTTGCAGCTTATGATGTTGTCAAACATGTCACCATCAACTCCATTAAACAAAATATTCATGACCTTTTATCCTTATGAACTTGTTCAATACCAGGATCAGACCATTCTGCTCTAGACTTTGGGACAGATGGTTCATTACATGTAGCAGCTCTCATAGGGACATGTGGACCTTTCTCAATGCAGTCCACATATGCTTCATCTTGAGATAGGAGATGCATGTGCATCTTCACCTTCCAAAGGTGATAGTTGTCTTTGTCCAAAAATGGAATCTTTACTCTAACATCTTTTATGCTCATCTTATTAGTTTTTGTGATCTTTAAACTCTTAGTTCTTCAAGAGCTTGCTCTAATACCAATTGTTATTCCCAAACAATCTAAACAAGAATTACAGAAGGGGGGTTGAATGTAATTTTGGCTTCTTTTCCACTTTTAAGAATAGTTCTTCTATAAATATATATAATTGTGTTTGATTTAGCAATGGTGCAGAATGAAAGTGATATTGAAATCAAAAAACAAAGTAAATAAATACAAGTATTTTAAACTTTCCGATGGATTGAACTTTCCCACCAGAGTTATATATTAAGTTGAGAACTCTGTGTAACAAAATTGTTCACAGCTACTTACAAGTTGAGAATACAAGAACAGATAAATTCTTTACAGATTTTGCCTTATCTATTTCTCTGGAAAAATGCTTACTAACTTGGATACTATTCAACTTGCTACACTTGGTTTATATATCACCAAGTTACATGATAAAAAGATAAGATAATAAGACAAACTATATCTAGTCTAACTTCATGCTGCTACACTTCTTTTTCCAGCATCTTTAAATATTATATGTTTAGCATGGAAATGGGAATGCTTCTTTTTTCTCTAAATCCTTCAGATAGGCTGCCACATTCCATTTGCATACAACCAACGCATGTGACTGTCAAGTCACTATCAACTGCTCTTTTGAATTTGAACATCCGTTGAAACTTAGATTGATCATCCGTTGGAACTCAGGTTGATCATTCGTCGAGACTTATGTTGATCATCCGTTGAAGCTTTGTAAATCATTCATTGAGACTGTCTTCTTGATAGTTAACTCTACTTCATTTACACAAGATTACAAGGCATCTAATATTTACAATTAACCATCCTATCTTGCATCTAGTAGTTAACATGACTTGTACAATCTACAACATCTAGTTCACTAAGCCATCCAAGTATGCAGAAATGTCTACTAGACTTATTGTTATATAAGCTACTCTTTGAAATGATCATCCGTTAAAACCTACAAATTCACTTAAATAAAATCTGCTCAGTGTTTTGTTCAAGTTATCATCAAGTACACAACATATTCCTAACAGTTTAAAATAACTAATTTTTGTTTCGAAAGATAATATTTTTTTTATGAACTAATTATTATTTATATCAATTTAGGACTCAGAATGATTCATCACGGTCCACCGTCGGCGACAAAATTCGTCATTACCCGATAAATTTCGGGTTTCCACACGAAATTTCACTGATAAAATTTTAAATAATTAAAAGCAATAACTCGATTAATCACAGATGTTCATTTGAGAATTCAATTAATTAACCACTCGAAATATGCAAAGTAGCAACTTGAATTCTTTCAAAGAAAATTAAAGAATCAAACCGCAAAAACTCGCATATCAGAAGTAATCGAACCAACAAATAAGAGCAACAACAATCCAGAACAACTATCCCAACTGAGATATACACACACACATGCGTGTATATATATATTTAAAGTAACAGCTACGACTGGACCAAGCCAGGCGGCCGGAGCAGAAAAACCATCGAAAAAACGAGAAAGAAGTGCGGCGGTGAATTACAGGAGGCACGGCGGGCAGGGCGGTGGAAAACGCAGCACAACAGGGGAAAATAAGGAGAAAAGAAGAGGAGTAACAGGGCAAGATAGAGAGAGAGAGAGAGAGAGAGAGAGAGAGAGAGAGAGAGAGAGAGAGAGAGAGAGAGAGATCGAATCCCCAAAAGATTGATATCACCGAGAGATCGAGAGAATTGGAGAGGAATCTGGAGAGAGTGATGTTTAGAAACAAAAAAACAATTATTTATATCTTTTAAGCAAAACACGTGTCCAATAAAAGGACACGTATTTTTTTCCTGACTGAAAGACATAATTTTTACACTAAATCGTGAAATTAATAATACATATCGCGTTTAAAAATTAATCGAAATAATTTTGAAATAATTTTAAAAATTTTCTAAATATCCCAAAAATAATAAAACATAATTTTCATAATTTTTAAATCATTTTTGAAACGCAACTCATACCAACATTTAACGATTAAACGAATCAACACGCGGGTGAAATTAATCCCAAAAATTTCAGAAATAATTTAAAATTCTCGGAATAATCCAAACTTAATAAAATATGAGTTCCACAATTTTTTAGATATTTCTGAATTTAATACCGAATTTACACTTTAATATAATCAGAAATCATATAGGGCTAAATATTTGATTAAATATTGATTTCTAAATTTTACAAATTCCCAAAAAAATTATTAGAATTAGAAAACCATAAAAATAATTTTAGAGGAAACTCAAGTATTTATGAAAATAAATCTTCAATAAAATTACTTTTAAAAGTGAAAGCAAAACCATACAGCTCAACAATTAGCCGCATAAATTATTCTAACACGCAAATAAGTCACGCACAATCAATAATAAGGCGACACACAGCCGCTTGAACCAATATACATATTTTATTTATTTATTTATCCAATAATTACACTCGTAATTAATTAATACAAAATTATATGAGTCGTTATATGAAAGCCCAATGAAGAACAATTTTTCTTGCTCTAGCCTAAAATATTTCTTCACATCTTCTGTGCACTTCTCATACTTGCTCCATTCAAAATCCACTTTACTATCAGAAACCTCCCGGTGAACAAAAGGGATGGGTGAAGGCTCAGGAGAATTTGAAAACTGATAAGTATCTTCATCGAAAAAATTCATCTTGTCTCGCAAAACAGGGGAATCCTTTTCAGGCGCGCCCTCAGTATTTAGAGAAATGGATTTATAAGAAATGGATTGATAAGAAACCTTTGAAAGTCCAGCTCCTACATTTACCCCGATCTTGACCCCCTGTATCTATCCGAATTTAATTATTCGAGTCAGTCATCTAGATCTGTATCAACAAGGGCTGGTGATCTTTTCTTTGAAATCAATTCTTCTTTCCCTTTCTTTGAGCCAAAGGAGATTGTCTAAAGAAGAATCATTTGAGGATTACGCCATAAGTTTTCCTTCTTTAGAATCTCGAAAAAGACGCGATACTCGTTCTAATAAATCAGGGGTTCATTGATCGTCTGGAAAATCTAGCTTGAAAAAAGTAGTTGGAGGAGAATATCCCTAGTTTGGTGTAAGTATATGTCAAACCCTGGTTGTTACGTGTTACGTGCATTATGTGTCATTCCGGTATTTTTAAGATACTTTTCAGATATTTTATTTTGCATTTATCGCTTTCATTTCAAACGTTTTACGACCCGAACCATGATTTTAAAGCAAGTATTTCAAATAAAATAATGGGCCTTATTTTTCATCAAACGGCTTTTATCATCGCAATATTCTGAACATCTAGGCATTTTATAAACTTTCTCGTTTTGTGAAAAATGACTTTTTCGGGCCCCATTGGGTGTTAAAAACCCCACAAAAATCACATTTTTATTTTTATAAAATTATAGGACTTTCATTTATATTATTCCCTTGCATTTTTGAATTATTCACAATTTTTGGGAAAATTTGGCATATATATTTTATATATAAAATATTTATAAATTAAAATTTAATACTCAAAAATTATAAAATTAGGGGCCTATTAATTTTAAAAAGTGTAGAATTAGGGCCTTAATTTTATTTAGGAGTATTAATTTTACTACTATAAATAGCCTAATTTTTATTTAATTAATCATAATTATTAATTAAAAATCAGAAAAATATACAAAATTCGAGCAGTGATTCCGATCAGTTTCCGGCATCGTTTACAGTCATGTAAGTACTCAAAAGGAAGCTCTTGAGTAGTTCTTTCGGTCTGTATCATCAATTTCATGTTTAAATCAGTATATTTTTTATTTCGAATTTAGGGTTCATAACTGTGATTTGGGGATTTTAGTTTTAGGGGTTGTTGAATGATTTTGATGGTTGATATAGTTTCTCTGTGTTGTAAGCAATCGATTGTTGCTAATTAATTGAACAAACGATACTTGAATCGATGAATTCGATTTCTAGGGTTTATGTTCGATTTTTCAAATTACAACTTGATGATTTCTGTGAATATTTGGTTCCTGAGATGTTAGGGCTTTGATTGTATGTGTTCTTGGCTTTGATTTGCACTATAAATCATCAAGTTTTACGCACAAATGACTGATTTGGATTTTTGGCTGAAGTTCATGTTGATTTTGATCGGAAAAGTTGAACCAAAGATGATTACGGGATGTTTTGATCGTGGTTAGACTGCTGTGTTGATTTGCAATGAAAAGCACCCAAAAACCGTATCAAACGGTGCTGATTTGGGGTTGTAATCGACTCACCGAAATCCGGTGAAGTCGTCGGATTTTGGAAAAATCCGGTCATGTTCTTCATGACCCAGATTGTGACCTGGTTGACCCTTTTGCAACCCTGGTTTAATCTGTTTCTGTCAGGATTAGATTTCTGACAGATGTTTCTAGGAATTAATTTTATTTTTATTTTATTTTAATTATAAAATCAGTTTTATTTATTTTATAAATTATTTATTTATTTATTTAATTAATTGATTTATATTATAAATAATTTTGAATTATTTTCTAAAAATCAGATGAAATTATTTTCTCAATTATTTATTATTTATTTATTAGTTATTTATTATTTATTAATTATTTAAAAATGATTAATTATTTTGATAATAAATCAAATAATTTTTAATAAATCATAATAAATTCATTTTAATTCCAAAAATTATAGAAAAATCATTTCTAATTCTGATTTTTCTTAAATATTTATTTAAAAATTATTTTAGGGTTTTAAAAATTAGTAATAATTAATTATATTGAATAATAAATTGAATTATCAGTGTTTAATTGATAATAATTAGACCGTTAGTCTGATTCGAGCGAAAGGAAAGCCCTTTGACTCAGAAAAATGAATTCTTTCCATTAAAAATGATATTAAAGCCTAATTTCTTCTAGGAATTAGTTGACTTTGTTACTTGTTTGATTATCAGTCGAAATGCGTGTCGAAACGAGTCCGAAAAATTGCGGAAAAATGGTAAACGAGTCAGATAATGATCAGTTGAGCGATCAGTGAGTCGATTTTGATTTTAAAAATTATTTTAACTATAAAAATGACTATGTGCTTATGTGCTTATTTGTATTATGTGGTTAATCGAGTCTTACTTGTTAATAAATAATACATGAGTCAGTCATAAGCGCATGGGCAGACGTTAGGAACGGTGTGAAGTCGATTCAAGATGCAATTGAAGTACGAAATGACTAAATCAGTGTATTTCTCTAACAGAAGCTAAGCCCGCAAGGCAGGTTGAGTCGGTAATAGACGAAGGTGACGCATTTATAGTAAGTCACGCAGAAGGCAAGTTTTTCCCCTATTCTACTTTCAGAATAGTGACATTTCTTCAGATGCTTATCACGTTCGCACTCTTTTGATTCTTGTTCCTAATCATTGATACACACTTACTATTCCTTTGTTCATATTTCATTTCGATTCTTGATTTCTCCATTTCTTTAGATTCTTGATTCATATTCCATTGATTACACATTGATATTGATATATTCTGGTGATTAGAATATATCAAAGCATACTGATTGTTCCGGTTGCTAAGCGATGGACTGGATAATTATATTTTGGGTATTGAGTGTGTCTTAATCCCGAGGACCGGGATATGACTGGTGCCTCGATATGGGCCGTAGTGCATGGGTACCCGACTGGATCTATATATGGAGATATAGATCTGTATTATATTCTGACTGATCAGCAGAATATAGATGCGAACTTGTGTCCAGTTTAGTTCATTTGTACTCGCCAGTGATGGCCTTCTTTCTATTCTCGTGGGGTTATATCTTTGCAGATATACCCGGGATTGTGGTTTCGTTTAAATTTCTTTAACACTGTTTATATTTTGTGGACTTGTTGAGCAATTTTTGGCTCACCCTTTTTGTTGTTATTGACCTTATTATTTTCAGTTAAGAAGGAATATGAAACCTATCAGGACTCGAGTGGTAAAGAAGTGGGTCAAGCCTCAGGATCCTCTCATACCCAAGGTGTTGATCACAATCCAGGACGAAAGATTTGAGTTGCCCAAGCAGGTGGAGTGTAGATAGTTAGTGTGTGTGTGTTTGAATAAAAGATGAACGTAGTTTTAAAATTGAATAGACAATGGTTTGTAATAAAAAGAGTTTGTGAGATTTTGAATTTTGGTTTGTAATAAAGTAGTTAGAGGTTCTTGTTTTCATACTTCAACCTAAAAAGATCCTGGTTAGTGTTAAAGGGGTTTAGTTTCATTTCTTTAATAATTGTTAATAAGATTGTACAGGTTTGGTGATTAGCTAGTAACCCCCAGACTTATACCCCGGGTCTGGAGGGCGTTACACCTATGATTACAGATCTAAAACAATACATACAATATATACACACATATACATACAACAACATGAAGAACACACAAATAATGAACGAACAGTCATTTCAAGTAAATGGCAGATTTAATTAATGAAATCAGAAAAAGAAAGAAGATGGTTCGTACCTTTGAAGAAGATGAGTAGGATGAACAGATTAAAAGGATATGATGGTAGTGTAGACGCCGAATTCTGTTGATTGGAAGGTACAAGAACAACTGTGAATCTTTTTAGAAAGAGATTGTGAAAAGGGTAAAGTAAAAAAGGGATTAAAGTGAAAAAGTTGGTATTTATAGCTGAAAAAGATGTGTGACATCTGTCATATCACGTCAATCATGTTGCTTATCATTTTCGAGAAAAAAGTCTCCTTAACTTCCAAGGTCGCGCCTTATTGAAAGGGTGCGACCTGTGTTTTTTATAAAGCTTATACAAATTTTTATAGGTAACGAAGAAGGCTAAAAATTTCCAATCCCATTTTTAATAGCAAATGGAATTTGGGGGGTAGTTGTTATGCCCAAAATTTGATATAAGCATTATCCGGGTCTAGAACGGGTGCACCCTCTATGATGAATAAACTAAAGATGCCTTAACACCTCAAGGCGCGCCCTCAAGACAATGAAGTTAGAAGAGGTCCTGTCTTTTAGGAGTAAGGACGCGCCCATATTGCCCTAGAAGTAGGAAAAACCGTCACTTCCCTAGAAGAAAGGGTGCACCCTCAAATCATAAAGAATGAAGATTTTGACTGATGATGCAGGATGGCGCCAACACTTAAGAGTGTTAGGGCGCCCCCTAATGATTAAAATGATACATAATGGAATTTTAACGTATTCCTTGGAAGAATTCTTTGAATGTTTCAAGAAGAAAGGAGATTATTATTACTAACATATTTGTTACAGGTGCTCTATTAAATAACTCATTTCTGTAATACAACCACAAAAATGCAATGTCCGTGGTCAGAGACCTCCAGGAGTATTCCTGGACGGAAGGCCTCCTTCTATAGTCAATGAGTGTCCTCATTGGGGAAGTGGGGTGAATATTGATGTGTGCTTTGGGAACTCTGTCTCTGTAGTCAACGGGTGTCCTCGTTGGGAGACTTCAGAGTATCCTGCACTTTGCACCCCAAAGTTTGGGATCACTTGTCATGTAATCTAGTAGGGGCTCCTTATCCAAAGGACATGGATGCATCCATTATCTGGGGCGAACCATGGTTATACCTTCATCCACAAATTAAAGAAACAGCTAGTAGTGGAGGGTTATCCTTGGCCAGGGAGATGCCTTTTTCCGTGAAGTCTTGACGCTATGGACGAGCCTTGGGCCTTTGTGATTGGGCCTCATCGATGGACATTTCTAAATCTAGTAGAAGACGGTTTCCAGTAGATTTCCTGCTGGGCCTTAGGATGAGAAATCTTAGCCCATTAGGTTTCTTGTTCCCCAAGAACTATGTTGGCTTGATTCCCTATAAATAGGGATATATATGCAAATTGTAAGGGGTCAGAAGTTGAGAGCGCAAAGGAGCCACCCCTAATCCTAAGCAATCTCAACCACCATTAATCACAACCACCAAACACTATTCACGTTTTCCAACGAAGAACCACCGTCATAGATCTTTTTTCCGGCCACAAACCTCAAATTTTGTTGCTAAATTCCTCCATCAACAGATGAAGAATTGTCTTTTTTATGTGTTCAAATCATATGGATATGCTATTAATAGGCTTTTTTAATTTGAACTTAAGCTCCATGAATTTATAATAATATAATTCTTCTTATAATTTACCTATAAGTCATCCAAACATTGTTTGCAAGTGATTTACCTGTGAGGTCTGTTGTATAAGTATAAAAAATAAGCTTCAAGCTAAAGGTACCAAGGCAAGGTGATGTAGACGAAAAACTTAGCATTAGAGTAAACTTAAAATATACATGACCATAGTCCGTATCCCATATATGACTACATGCACCTCCCGTTTCTCAGTTTTCTTTCTTCGCTGGTCCGACACTAATGATTTCTGCTCTTTTCCGTGCTTTCCTCACTTTAGATGTCACCAACACTAGATCTACATTTCCTATGCTTGTAACAACTTCACTCGCAACACTTGCAAAAACATGATCCACTCCTGCATGAATAATTCAGTCAATTTTTAATTGAGTCACACACACATAAAGACTACTTAGCTTTGTTCTTATTCCGGAGAAATAAAGAATTGAGCAGAACCTGAGACATTGATAACTGCTTTTAAACTTCAGTCCTGCATTTGCGGCACTTCTTATTTATGCTTTGTTATTATCTAAAGAGAAATATAGAATTGAGCAGAATTCTTCTCTAGTGCATTTGTGGCACTTCATGTTTACTTTCAACTCTATTATCTTCTCATAATCAAATCATATTAATTTCGCAAACACAAAGTTAAGTAGTTAGTTCCATGTCTTGATAAAATGTGAAATATATTTAGCAAAAATAAAAAAAGAATGCAATACAGTTGAAAATAACAAAAAAGTGGAAGTAGAATTCAAACCTTCATTTTACAAACCTTTCCAGCTCAGCGTTGGAGATGGAATATATAAACACAATTACAGTTCGTATAGATTTAACTATAGTTGTTGTGATGGCGGCCAATTTAGTGAAGTCTGTAATGGTGATGACGGCTTCTTTACATAATGTACCGTTAATGGTGGAATCTAGTTAACTAAGATTTGATGTTCGCGGTCAGAATTAAGATCCGCACGGTGGTCTTTCGCCATGAAAGTCGTCGGAGTGTGGTGATTCTGATGAATCAAGGGCTGAGATCGCAAGGGTGTTTGGTGGTGGCATATAGAGCTCTCACTTCCAATTCTTACAATGTGCCTATGTACCTCATTTTATAGAGGATCAAGCCCTACGTAGTTCTTGGAGAACAAGAAACCTAGATGGACTTGGCTTCTCGTTTTGTGACTTAATAGGAGTTGTCGAACAACCTTCCTGTTATAACTTGAACATTGATTTGCTTTAGGAGTGCCCGGCAATGTGCCTAGTCACAAAGGCCCAAAGCTCGGTTACGACTTTGGAACTTCATGGACAATGAAATTCCCCATCCAGTGGATATCCCCATCCGCTACCGCTACTTTCGTCGATCGTAACCCCAACCATGACTTACCGTAAATGCCAAAACGCATCCTTGCCCCACGATGAGGATAACCCACCATACTATATAACAAGTGATCCCAAGCATAGAAGTGCAAAGTGTGAGATAACCCAGAGTCTCCCGTCAAGGGAAACCCACCGAATACGGAGACATGGATTTCAAAGCACATATTACATGTTTATGATCATTCCCCTATAAGGATAACCCGCAAGACTACATAATTTTTTCTTTATTACGTTTTTCCGGGACCTCGGGCTCCTGGAGGGCTCTTTTCCTTCTTCGAACGCACCCTAGGAAGGGTTAAAGTCCTCCAGAGTTGTCTTCCATGGCTAGGGCACGTCTCACGCATGGAGAGCTCCTCCGAGGCTCCTCTTATTCTCTTGTGTAATTCTTATGCTTTGTTTACTTCCCAGTTTAGTTATAGGAGCAACCTCCTTACTAATTCTTCCTTGTCATCACACTTTCATTGTGGAGCGGCCATCCCATGTGGCCATATATCATGGGGCGCCCCCTAGGAGGGTCCGAGGACATTTCCCCGGAGCCCGGATCATTCTTCGTTTCTTTATCGTTTCACTATTTCTCTCTTAGCTTAAAATCATCCTTTATAGACTCCTCAACAATACTTGTTCTTCTTCATCATCTTCTACTATAGTGTTCGTCGTTATAGTGGTCGTCGCGCACTTCCTTCAATATGGTTGTGGTAATATCTCATTGTGATGGTCATCGTAAACCTTCATATAAAACTTCACAAATCATCGTCATAACTTCTCGTCATCAATAGTCATCATAAGCGATTCCCATAAAGCATGAGCCCTATAGAGAGGCGCCCTAGGCTCCGGAGACGCATTCTACGGAGCTCGTTCGGCTTCTTTCTCGGCGGCAATCTGACACATTTGCTTAAAGATCCGATAAAACACCCGTGATGATTTTATGGTATAACAACTACCCCCCCCCCCCGATTTTCTAGTTTGTTAAAAATAAATTAGAAAATCTTCTTCTATTTCTTCGGTTTTCCGTGAATAATTTTACCTTTATCATTCGCAATGTCTTCACTTCATCTTTTGCTAATAATCTTCCCTCCATATGCGTAAATTCTTTCTTCCGTAGAAAAATGCTTTAGTTGATAATCTTCATCGTAAAATTTTCTTCCGAGTCTTCATGACAAGTGCTTTAATTTTTATTCCGTAAATATATTCCTCTCCATTTCTGGAACCATGCGGGGTGCTCCGTACCTCCACGGGGTTCGTTCTGGGGTTGAAACTTTAACGAATTTAAAATTTTGCTTTCAGGCACGGATCTCTCCTTCATCTTCATACGCTTTCCCATTGAATTGCATGTTAAATTTGCAAAACTTGTAGATCTTGTAGAATCTTCTCTTTGAACTCCAATTGTGTTAGGAGAGTAGCTTGGAATTGTGAAGTAGCATCAAATTTATATATCTTCTGCACCCAAAGATGCGTTTAAGGATCACCACAAAGTTCTTTGGTCATGACCTTCTTCCTTTCCCAAAACGGGGCTGCTTGGATGCTCTAAAGTTTCTATGAATGAAATTTCCATCTTTTACATCAATTTTTTGCAAATAAAGTTTTAATCTTCTTTCCGTAAAAATATTTTAAAAAAATTTCCTTCCCTACATTTAAAAATCACTTATTACGTATTTGGATCCATTACGGCGACATGTGCTGTCGCGGCTCCTGGTGATGTTCCGGCGCCTAGTGATATTGGCGGCGCCCAGTGTTGCTGCGGCACCAAGTGTTGTCGCGACAACATGTCTTATCTTTAAAAATATATTATTTTTATGGCGTATCCTTACTTCTTGGTTCCTCTTTCTTCGAGTGGATATCACAATGTCTCTTGGATTGGGGGCATCCAATTTTGACATTTT
Source organism: Apium graveolens (assembly GCF_009905375.1). Taxonomy (NCBI): domain Eukaryota; kingdom Viridiplantae; phylum Streptophyta; class Magnoliopsida; order Apiales; family Apiaceae; genus Apium; species Apium graveolens. The sequence goes on along the minus strand of NC_133650.1, from coordinate 248,463,504 downwards.
TTCTAAGTTGTCAGAAGATATTTGGTTGAAGCTACAAGTATAGTATACCTTCATAGTAATCCATTTGAACTGAAGGATTAGTCCGATGATGATGTTCAAGACTTGAGAGTGAGAGACAAGGTGAAGAGCAATATTATTTGCTTCCGGTGGAGGAGCTAGTTCCCTTCTCATGAGTTTTCTTGTCGAATGCTTAGAGATGAGCCAAAGTTCTTCCTTTCATCAAAAATTGATTTTGTTCTTACTTCTACTAAGTGTCCAAGACCTTCAGGCGTGCCATGATTGATTATCTTATGCATACAAATTTATCTAGTTTCCTTTATAAGATGTCACCTATTCAACTATGGTGAGAAGTTCAGGATTTCTCGGATGGTTATCTCCTTAAAATTGGTCGAGTTTGGCTTTAGCGCATATCTTCATCCTTTATTCGGATGCATTTTGTATTGGTTCAATGTGGTGGCTCTCCAGTTGTCTCTTAACATTTGGAAGTTAGCGTTATCTTTATTCATGCTGTATGATTTCCATAAGCTTGGTATTCCAACTATAAGGGCGATTGCTTATTTCTTCAGTCTTCATCCTTATCACAATATGTCAGTTTAACTTGGATGTTCGTACGTCTCCCTAACTTATCTTCCATTTGGCATCGTATCAATATTTATTTCTTTTGGTAACATCGTCTCTTTTTCTTTAAAATAGATGATAAGAGGGTGGAGAAGTTAAGTAGTGCGTTTGGGGAAAAAGCGAATGTTATACTTCCCCTTCCGACTTTAGTCTCGAAACTCCTTTTACGAAGTATAACCTTAGGGGGATTGGAGTTCTCCACCCCATTGTGGGTTTAAAGTGTAAGAAAAGAGTTTTGTCAAGAAAATGGATGTTTTAGCTTCCTCAAAGGATCTTCCCTCCTCGTCCGATATGTGTTAGGCACGCCTTAGGGAGTGCAGATCTTTGGGCGCGCCCTAGAAGGTGGACCTCCTAGGAATAAAATCCTTTGGTTTTTATTCTAGCATTCCTTGTTGTTTCACCTTTACTTTAGTTTTCATTTATGAATGCTTGTCATGTCCCATGCCTTCTTCACTTGCATCTTCATGCTATGCATATACTCTCATCCCATATTTTCTTTATCTGCATGGATACACATGCACCTCTATCTTGTTTGCTTTATTCCATGTTTGACATGTCATGTACTACTTGATCTTGCTCCTCGAAAAGAGATTTGATTTTAGCTTGAACATCACGATTGATGCAGGCATGATGGAGAAGTGTAAGCTTCAACCTTAAATCACCGAGGGGATTCTTTACGAACGATCCTGATTATGACTTAAGTTACGTAGATGTGGAAATATTCTTATACGTCAATGACCTCAAGATGGATAATGCCAAAGATATCGTTGCTAGGATGATCTCTTTAGGAATTGTCCACCAATACATTCAGACCTCAGACATGCTTGTTATAATAGAAAGCATGGTAGAAGTCATAGCCGAAGCATCTGGTGCCGTTGCGACTTAGGACATTTTTATTCATGCGGATGATGTTCCTTCCACCATGGGTTCTCCTCTCCTGGACTATCCTCTTTCAACCCCCCGAGCATAGGGGTGTGCTTTCCATACTTTCTATATATTATGTTCTTCATAATTATTTCCTTGTGACTTCAGTGATACTACGACTTTTATTTAAGGTGCAGGTATCTGTAAAATCCTTGCAGCTTTTACAAACCTATATACTTATCACACTTTGCATCTAGACTCCATATTTCATACCTTTTTGTTGTCGTTTCACTTTTGCCTTAAAATATTTTCATCTTGTAAAAGTTAAACAACCAAGGACCTTGTAACTAGAATAAAGTGACTCCAAAAAAATTTCCCCTTGGGGAGAATCCTTCTTCGGGCGCGCCCTAAGGAGTATATGGCTCCTTCGGGAGGCTTTTCTTCTTATAGCGTATTCGAGATCTATTCTTAACACTCTTAAAATTTAGAACAAGATTATAAATAAACTCATAGTTCTAATAACTTAAATAAAACAATTTCATTATCAGAGGAGGACCTCCTGGGGCGTGCCCTAGGGGTGGTGGAGCTTTCTCGGAAACTTTGTGTCTTCTTGTTTACTTGAATGATTTTCTTATTCTTTGCGTGTTCAGAAATTGTCTTCGACTTTCATGTGTCTTTTCATTTGCACTTCACTTCTTGAAATAAATATAATGACGAGAATTGAATTTCATGATTTGAAATAAAAAAATCCAAAATTTCATCAATGATGCGCAACACACTTTAGCTTAATAGCTTAATCCTCTAGCGTATGCACTACCCCCTAGGCTAGGAGTAATTTTATTGCTACTAGTCTACTATTCAGGCTGAGCCCTACTGGAATCAATTATAATATACGTAAGGGAGTAAGGGGTCAAAGCCGCGCCTTACATGAGGACTCCCCATTTCTCATCCATAGCTTCAATATTTTGTAAACCAAATGGTATGCACAAACTGGGATCGAGCTTTTCTTCCATCTTTTCACCTTCAAGCTCTTGCGTAGATTTCTCATCCTTTTGACAGAACTTCCATTGTTTTGCATTGATTTCTCGTCTTTTTAACGGAACTTCCATTGCATTGCGTTGATTTCTCCTTTTTTTTATGGAACTTCCATTGCTTTGCGTTGATTTCTCGTCTTTTTAACGGAAATTTCATTGCTTTGCGTTGATTCCTCATCTTTTTTTATGGAACTTCCATTTGGTGAGGTCCTCTTCTAACTTTAGAAACATCCAACTATGAGGTTCAACCACAAAGGCCCACGGCTCAACCGTAATCGCAGGACTTCACGGATAATGCACATTTTAGATAAGAATAACATTCCGCTACCAGATGTTTTCTTTGATTACAAATACAGGTATAACCACGGTTCACCTCAAGTATCAGACGCATCCTTAGCTAGAAAATGCACGGTACAAAATTACTCTAATGTTTTTCAAGATTATGCATACTTCTGAAATTACCGTTGGAGAGAGCTTCCTCTATTAGAGGAGCGTCATACTTCGACAATGGAAATCATCCTTGGAGGGTGTGTCCTATGTAAGAGACACATCTACCTCGATAAGGGTATTCATCCTTGAAGGGTGCGTTATGTATAAGAGACGCGTCTACCACAACAAGGTAAATCATCATTGAAGGGTGCAACCTGTGTAAGAGACGCGTCTACCTCAACAATGGTATTCATCCTTGGAGGGTATGTCATGTATAAGAGACGCATCTACCTCGGCAAGGGTGTTTACCGTTTAAAAAGTTTGTCCAAGTAATTCTTCAATGAGAAAATTCTTCTCGCTTCTTCCGGAGCTTCAAGTAGTTGAACTGATTTTTTTTAAAGCATGCCCGTACCTTTGATAGATTGGAGCATTTGATTGTTTTTGTAACACTAGATAGGATTTTTTGTATGCGAAAGTTTAATTAAAACAGAACCTTAAATGTTACATGGAGGAAACATCCTAGATATACGAACATGTCCAATCAGCAAACTCTTTTGAAAATTATTGGAAATGATCCGGGACTCGGATATCATTGTTAAGACAGTTTGCGGGATTTCCCTCATATAGAATCGCCTTTACGATCTTCTCATGTACAAGTTCATAAACAACTTACGGAAAGCACAACAGAACTAGTTGAGTGTCATCTTGAGGGATCATTTTAAAGATGACGAGTAGCTCCTAGTGATAATGTCTTCTTCTTGGAGTGTTCTCTTCTTGATCATTCTCGCTTTTGTCCCTGGTTAAGTCTTCTAGGTTTGATAGAATTCTCAAACATTTTACCCGAATAGAATTCTTCAATCTCTTCTCTTGCCCAATAAATCCGTTCATCCAACTTAGTTACTTTAAAGCCATGACCGCAATATTCAGATTTTGTTTGACCCCCTCGACGTAAATCGTCATATGTGACCTCCATCGTGGTTGTGATATTCTTATATCATGTAAGTAAGGATGCCTCCCAAACCACAGAGGTGAATACCGATATGTTTTGTGCGGATGTTATGACCTTCACACCTTCCAAGTATGACAATAGCTTCTTATATCGTCCACATTAACGTTTTATGCGGTAGTGGTGATGCAATAATTTGTGGCTGAGGAATGACCCCTTGCGGTTATATCGGTGCAATCTCTTGTGGCTACGGCAGCACAACACCTTGTGGCAGTGGTAGCACTACTGATTGTTTCCATGTAGAATTCTGATTATTGATCCATTATCGGCTTGCTGACTCTTGATATTCCTCTTGTGGCCTTTTTCCACCATTAACTATTTGGATATGTGTATCTCAACCCTTTCATCATTGTCAGTATGAGCCGCTCTGAGTATCGCCTCTACTTCCCCAGCTATGGCTCATGCGGCCGACGTCTTCAGGTTTTTTTCCTTTTTTATATATTCAAATCTTCTTTCCTTTTTTTTAGATGAGGGTATTCACTGTCGTGAAGCCTTTCTTCCCTTGTGAGGGGCGTATCTGCACACCTATGAAGCCCTGCTTCATGTTGGTCTCCATTCTTTTACAATTCTAGAATTAACATCTTTAGGCCTTCGTCGCTTAATTGGATGCCAAGACGCCCCTTCAAACGAGATAACCTTCTTCATTATTTCTCAATCTCTAGATCATCGTGAAAGACCTCACTATCAGTATGTCCTGAGCGATATGCATGTAGTACTATCCTTTGTTCTTGATTTGAATATGGTTGAAGCCTTTGTTCATAATATGAGATTTCTATAATCGAAATATCTTTAGTGTATTTCAAGCGATCGGGTGTTACCCCCTAAAAACATTTGTCGTGGAATACACGATCTTCCTTATTTTGTTCTTCATAATTTTCCTTAAATTTGTCATCAATTATCTTCTCTTTAGAATGGTACCTTCGAGGGTGATGCTGGCTTTTGCCGCCCTCGATTAGGCCTAAGCTTCTCCTGAAGTGCTTTAAAGAATCTTCCATCTAATGAAGTTGTTCCAATAAATCACCGTTGTTAAACTGTAATGACAGTTGTTTATCCTCATGCTTCTTGTAGTTTCTATCTTCTTGTCATTAAAAATGTCCATCTTCTTGCCGGTTGAAATGTCCATCTTCATGTCACTTGAAGCATACATCTTTTTTTGCTTAAAGCATTCATCTTCATGTTGCTTAAAGCGTACATCTTCCTGCCGCTTGAATCATCCATCTTCATGTTGCTTGTGGCATCCATCTATATCTTCACCCACAAGTTTAATAATCAGAGTATTATCCTAGGAATAAATCAATCATCGCGGAGTGATTGTTACATGTCTAACCTTAGCCTGTCCACAACCATCCGGAGCACCTCCCTCTATCATCGGAGATTTCCTACGTGTCTGACTAGATCAGGTTTTGCGGAGGCATCTTCTTGTCTTCCTCTACCGTATAGTACTCAATCTTGAATCAAAACTATTCAATGCCTCACCCATCTGATAAAGTCGTTCCGTTAGATCCGCCTTGCTGATGAGAACCGACGACGCTCTAACGGAGTTCCAGGTTCTTCATAGCGTCCATCTTTATTAGAGTTGTAGCCGTTGTCGTGCGAGTTTCCATGATTGTTTGACATCTTTTTCTCCTAAGATTCTATTTGATTCAAGCCCCTCCTTCGAGCACCAATTTGTTAACGGAGGAATTTGGTTAACAAAGATTTGAGGTTCGCGGCCGGAATCAAGATCTGCAGTTGTGGTCCTTCGCCGTAAAAGTCGTCAGAGTGTGGTAATCTTGATGAATTGGGGGCTGAGATCATAAGGGTGTTTGGTGGTGACGTATAGAGCTCTCTCTTCCAATCCTTACAATATGTCTAAGCACTTCCTTGTACAGAGGATCAGGACCTACGTAGTTCTTGGAGAAAAAGAAACCTAGATGGACTTGGCTTCTCATTTCGTGGCTGAATAGGAGTTGTCAAACCAACGTCATATTATAACTGGAACATTAATTTTCTTTAGGAGTGCTTGACTTACCATAAATTCCAAAGTTTATCCTTGCTCCCTGATGAGGATAACCCACCATACTATAGGACAAATAATCACAAGCATAGAAGTGCAAAGTGCGAGATAACCCAGAGTCTCCCATCGAGGACAACATGCCGAATACGGAGACAGGTTACCCAAAGCACACACTAGATGTTTCAGACCGTTCTCCTACGAGGATAACCCGCAAGACTATGGAACGATGCCTTTGTTACATTTTTCCGAGATCGGGCTCCCGGATGGCCCTTTTCCTTCTTCGGGCGTGCCCTAGGAAGGGTTGGAGTCCTCCGAAGTCCTCCGGAGTCCTCTTCCATGCCTAGGACGCTCCCTAAGCATGGAGAGCTACTCCGTGGCTCCTCTTCTTCTCTTGTGTAATTCTTATACTTTGTTTACTTTCCAGTTTATTTGTGGGAGCAACCTCCTTACTAATATTTCCTTATCATCTCACTTGCATTACTAAACGGCCACCCCCATGCAACTATATAGCACGGGGAGCCCCCTATGAGGGTCCGGGGATATTTTCCCGGATCCCAGATCATTCTTCATTTCTTGCTCATTTCACTCTTTCTCTGTTAGATATTGAATACAACACAGAGGGGGTGAATGTATTTTGGATATTTTAGCCTTTTTCAAACTATTTTGGATGATGAACAAAGTAGATTACTTTGTAGAGATATTATATTTAACAGAAATAATGAAGCATGCACAACAAACACATTATTTTCAAAACTCACTTAACTTTGTATAAAAATTAAGTATATCTTGCTACAAATTTCTGGGTTCTTTTGTAAGTAAAGAATTCAGCTTCTATCTTGAGAGAGTTACAAGAAAACTTAGATATGTTTATTACTCCTAAAACAAAGGACCAGTATGTACTTTATATATTAGTAAACATAGGTTTACACTGACAGAGATATGTCCTAAGTCCAATCATGTATGAGGATTTAGGAATAACTTTTATGTAATCTGTTTTGATTTCATTGATATTAATAAAAGACTTGTTTTGTTTTTATTGCGGGCTCTATCTATTTAAATGTTTAAATAAGATATACCACAGTTTAGAGTAAAGCTTTTTATGGATTGTGATGAGATCATAATAATGAGACCTAAAAGATGATAACTCTAAACTTAAAAAGTTCCTGGTCGTAGGATTACTAACTGGTAATTAATAATCCGCAAAGATCGGTACATACTATGCTTGCTTCATTATGAAGGATGTCTGTTCTCATAGACATTTGTGTGGTGACACTATAGCTAGTATGTAGGTGCTTATTATAGAATAAGTTCACTGAACATGACTCACACAGCTGAACAACTGATGGAGTTCACTCACGTGTCAGCAGTTGTTCACATAGTGATAGTTGTACAAGTATCCTTAGACTTGAGGTCATCATAGTCATCTTGTGTACACTGAACTATGTTTTGGTTTAGTTCTTAGTCTCCAGGGACAATTATAAGGGCTCTACTGGGTATACGAATTTGTACACGAAGATAGTGTATGATCAATAAAGGATCTACCCCTTCCAGTGTAGGAAGAGAATGTTAAATGCTGATCCACTTATGTTAGTTCAGGAATCTCTGGCCAGAGTGAATGAAATTAGAAAGGAGTTTCTAATTTACATTAAATAGAACTAAGCATAGTGACTGGGAAAGCAAGTGATTAAATAAGATAGGCTTGACACAAGTTCCATGCCTTGTATTTAATCGTGACATTGCAGGGTAGAAGGAATTAATTGTACGGTAACTACTCACTGAATAGGTTCTTGGTATTCTAAGCAGTGAATTCGTATTATCCGGATAGTCGCGATATGCTGAAAAGTATCCCTCACGATGTAGAATAAATATGATTAATTAATTAATCATATTTAATGAATTAGAGAATTTATATAAATAATGATAAAATAGTTTTATTATTTATTTCTACTACCGGCTTAATATTGAACCTACAGGGTCACACCATAAAAGAGAATGCTTTAATGGTGGAGGAATTAATTAATAATGGCTGATAATTATTTATTTATGAAATAAATAATTAATTGGCAAATTTAATAATTGATTAAATGAGATTTAATTGATTATAAATTAATTAAGAAAAGGTTCTTAATATTATTAATTAAGAATTTAATTTTTGGAAATTAAATCAAGAGAGAGAATTATTTCTAAAGTGTTTAGAAAAAGGATTAATAATTAAAAGGTGTTTTAATTATTAATGAGAATAATAAAGGGTTAATAATAATAATATTTTATGGGAAAATTTTCAGCTGAAAATTTTGCCTATAAATATACTATTATAGACCCTATTTTTGCCTCAATCAAAAAAAGATTTACAAAACCCTAATTCTCTCCATCTCCTCCTCCTTCATTACATCATTTTCTTGGTGGATACCGGTGGAGTGCTTCACACTTGAGGAGCAGCTGCTAAGGATCTCCGTTCATCGTTTTTGGATCGCCATTAAAGACCTCCATCTTTCCATTAACGTAAAGCTTCTTAAGGTAAACATACTGAATTACGAATTAAATATTATTTTTCGCATGGATCCTGCGGAGGGTTTCGGTTTTTTTTAAGATTTAAATTTACGTTTTCGCTGCGTTTATATGCTAAAACCCTTCAAAGACATCAGAGCTACTTGTGAAAAGTTTTTAATTCGTTTATGTTGTGACGGCCTCAACCCCGGGGTCAGGAGTTGACGTCACTAAACACCATTACCAAAAATATAAACAACAGAATTATTATTAGAATATACTAACTTGACCCTAAACCAAGATCCGATCCAGGTTCAAGTATAATTCAGGTTCTCATTATTACAAACTCTTTATTCACTATCTAAGACACACTAATTTATTCAGCAATTCTTCAGACCTCATGGTCTGATACAAACTACCTCAGAGGAGCCAGGTCCAGTAGGGGCGGGAACAGGGGTCGGTCTGACTGATCTTCTAGGCATCTGCGAAATGTACATAACAGTTTGCAAGGGTGAGCATAATCGCCCAGCAGTACCAAATATGAATAACAGATTAAAACAGTAATGTAACAATATTGGGAACAGAGCTGTAATCATGATATCAACATTTCATAATGATAATCAAAGTAACTGGATATCACTAATTAGCATGCTTTGTGAAAACAACATTATAGTGTGCTGCGTAATACCAGAGTCCAATTTTAGCATGCTAATCATTTTATAAAACCGCTGTATCAACCAATCATGCTTTCATATAATTCACAAATCCCAATCAGATACACATCGGATATGTGAAGACAGCTGATCAGGCTATCAACACCAGACGGCTCTAACTGCCATCCCATTTACCTATTCCGGAACTCAGAGACTAGTTAGGTCTCTAACCTGCTGGACTAATCGGTTTTATAATGCGCGCAACCGAATTAGCCTCTTACGCCACCTCAATAGGCCTACTCTGGCCCCAATGTATCCCATATCTGACCGTTTTATCCAGTTTTCAAAACACTTGTACCTATCTCCTTTCAAAATCATTTATTTAACCAGCACACATATAAAAATCCAGTTCGCAAATCATTTCATTCGAGATAGGTACCTTTCGAAGTTACTTTTCCCCAAAATAATTCGAAAACAGTGATTTATAACTACAGGGGATACGTAACTTAAAACGTTTCTGTTCCATTACAAGAATAAAACATTTAGCTATTCATATACACTGAACCATAAAAGAATGGTCATGGGTACTTGCCTTGCAACGCTTTACAAACCCTAATAGCTTTCACGCTGACTTTGATCCTGGAACAACTCGACTGGGATCTACAATTACAGAATACCCTAATTAGTTATACCGACATGCTTGATATCCTCAAATCCTAAAAACCCAAATCCGACAACCCGACTCGTATTATTATTATACACATAAACATGTAATCACATCTCTCGAGCATAAATAGGGATAACACGTAACACATAATTATGTACGATTATAAATATATTTTTAGAAAATTTTGGCAGCAACTTCTTTATTTATAAGACTACCCGTCGATTATAATCGACGTCAACAATTCTCAACAATTCACAACATTATTCCGTACAACCCAACACCAATAAAAATTTTACTATTTAAATCCAAACATATTTTACATAATTATTTTATTTTATTTATTTATAGAATTTAGGACTCAGAACATCGTCATCACCGTCCACCGTTGACTCACCGAAGTTCATCGTCAACGGCGGCACAATTTATTGGCGCCCGATATAATACGGGTTCCCAAATAAATCATACCGATTATTTGAAAATCATTTCCAACACGAATAATTAATATCACGAATATTAATCAATAATTCCCTGCAATAATGGAATTTAAACAAAATTAAAATGTGCAATAAACCAACCCAACAGAACATAAACAGCCCACCAAAATCCAAACCACAAGCCCAACAGTTAACATAACTGTAAGGCCCAACACAAAACCAAGGCCCGAATGAACAAGCCCAGCAAAATAACACAACTGAACAAACCACAAAAACGAACAGGAACCCAGCCGCACACACGTGCAGCGCGTGCAGCAGCACCAACACACAACTGCACCACTGCACAGGTAACACACGCGCCACCGCGCCACACACACACACACACATACACACAGGGCACACACATATATATATATATATGTATACCAACTATATAAATCAAAGCCAAGCCAACCGGAAAATAGGGGCGGCTCACCGGAGGAATCGCCGGAAAAACAAAGAAACGAAGAGAAGGAAGTCACACAGAGAAGAGAGATGAGAGATTAACTCGACTGCAAGAGAAAAGAACAGGGCTCGTTTTCGGAAATAACAGAGAAGGAAAAGAAAATGAGGCGTGGACACGTATCTGTTAATTGGATACGTGTCAATTTCTTTTTATAAGATTTTGACACGTATCCCAGATATACCCGGGAACTGCAATTTTGTCCCGAAACTGAATTTAACGAAATAAGTTGCGATTAAAACAATCTCCGAAAAATTACGAAAACAGCGCTAAAATATTATAAATATCCCGAAATAAATAAAAATATAAATTTCGAAATTTTTAAACAATTTTTAAGGTATGCTTTATACCCGCTTTTTAACCAATAACGAAATAACGCGCGGATAAAACGATTTCCGAAAATTTCCAAAATAATTTTAAAATTCTCAGAATAATACGAACTTAATAAATTATAAGTTTCATAATTTTTAAAGATTCCCATAATTAAATATGGATTTTAGCATTTAACACACTCAGAAAATCATTTAAAAATGAATAATTAACGAAATATTGATTTCTCAATTTTATAAAGTCCTAAAAATAATTATTGAAATTATAAAATTAGAAAACCAATTTTAAAGACAACCCAAATATTTATGGAATTAAAATTACCATAAAATCACTTTTGCAAACGAAATAAAATCATATAACTCGCCATTAAACCACATAATTCTAATTCAACATATTAACAAATCATAAATAATTAAATAACAATCAGTAACTGCTGCCAAAATCAATACACATCTTTTATTTATTTACTTAAACTTTTATTACACTTCCAAATATTAGAAATAAAATAAAAATACACGAGTCGTTATATATGTGTTTAACTATTTTCGATATATGAGCATGTACGTGATTCGCCATGATTTGATGTTGATATAATATGCTTATATATGTATGGTTTTGAATATCTGATATTCATGTGGGTTGTATAATCATAAGATGATTATGTAATATGTATATATATTGATATATACATGATTTATGTTTGTTCTAATTATGAGAATCATATTAGATACGGATTCTGAATTGGTTGCTGCAGATTTGCTGAAATCTGGGTCTGGTGTCCGATTTATGCAAACGAATACCCTATTCCATAGGTAAACGAGCGTCTGAACAAAATTGATAGTTATCAGCTGTTAGGTCCCAATGTGTTTGTAGAAGGGGGGGTTGAATACAAACAGTACCGAATAATCGAATTAAATGCGGAATAAAAAATGTGAAACAAAATTCAAGTTAAATAAAAATATTATTAAACTTGAAAGGTGTTACAACAACTGTATCGATTACAAGGAATTAATCTCAAATTAATTATCACAAATCTAGAATAAATTCGACATGAACTTTTTCTATTTTTGTAATAAAAAGATTCAAATGCTAAACGCAATTTGAGATTAAGTTCTAGGGATTTTGATCCGCTAGATTGTTACACAAGAACAAGATAAATAATTCTAGTGGTTTGGATTTAACATTAACAAACTAGAAATTGATCTTGAATTTCTGCAGAGAAGATGATTTTATATTTCAAGGCGGCTGCTCTTTTGTTCTTGACTTGTGTGTTGGATGATTAAAATGATATGCTGCTTCTCTGCTTCTTTTTAAATCAACAAACGAATAGAATTGACTTGGCATGACAATCCTATAGCTGGCAAGACTTTCGGTGAGACAGTTGAATGAACTAGCAAGACAATCTGAATGAACTAGCATGACAATCAGAATGAACTAGCAAGACAATCATCCTCCTAGAGTAACTTTCGGTGTGACAATTGAATATGGCCTAGCATGACAATCGGTATGACAATCCTGATTGTCATGCTAGTTCATTTTCAATTGTCTTGCTGATTTAATGCTTGAATTTAATCCAATTAAACTTCTGAAAATTCCTAGAATTAATTCAGATTTAATTAATCAATTAATTCAATTAATAAATAAATTATTCTTCGCAGATATAATTTATTTTCTTAATTAAATTAGATGACTTAATTAATTAATAGAGAATTAATTCTAGTCTTGAGCAGCAACCATTCTTCTGCAAATCTTCTGAAAATCACTGAAAATTATGAATCAATTCCACCACTTCAACATTGACACTCGATGTACTGTCTGGTTCATGAGTGACTAACTTCCGTGACGTTTCTTCATATCTTGACTTTGACACTTTGATTTTCTTCAGATTAAATCCTTGTAATTTATTGATACCCTGACGAGATCTCTGTCACTTGATTAAATCCACGATCTTGATTTATATCACTGAGGCATGATCAACTTCTTGAACTTCTTCCAGTGAATTAACTCCTCAAGTCTGTAGATGAACATTGTCTCTGAATCCTTTGACAGATATTACTTTGCGAGATCTCTCTGACGGTCGATCCACTATTTACTTATTACATTCTTATTTGAGTTGAGTTGAATCCTCGAATATACAAATAGGCTATGACATATGACTTACAATCTCCCCCTATTTGTTTGTTAGACAATAACACACAAATACCTAGAGGATAACTCAACTAACAAATAAGAAAAAGATATAAACATAAATGCAAAGTAAATAGTAGAAAAGTTCTGGATGACATTTAACATTTTCCAGATTCCAAGTAGATGTTCCTCTAGACTGAACATATCTTCAAGTAGTTCCATCTTCATTTGTACAACCACATTTCCTGTTGAGAAGCCCATATCTCTTGCTTCTCCCCCTATGAGAATCAACTGATTAAAGAAGATCACCTTCGTTTTACCACCTCTCCCGTACAATAGGATCCGCAGATAAAAACCAATGGTACTCCCCTAACAGCTTCTTCCCTTACTAGGAAATCACCTTGTGTTTACCACCTCTCCCGTACAATAGGATCCGTAGTTACAAACAACAATGGTGTGGTGTAGTGTACATATGATCTTTTTCTTCCTCCCTGCTATTTCTCCCCCTTAGTTGAGGAATCCTCCAAACTATTTCTTAAGCTTTTATCTCCCCCTTAAAGAAGGAATGTATGCCATCGTCTGAAGAAGTTCTCATATTTCACTTGGTTGGAAAAGAAATAACAAGTAGTTTCTCTTTCTTCCTCACTGTGAGTGTGTGATTCTGTTTAGTGTACCTCACATGTGTTTCACTCTTCTCTCCACTCGTGTTTACACTCATTCTCACAAGTGTATCACTCTTCTCTCATAGCTCCATAATCCAGCTGTACCTGCAAGGAAAATCACCTTAGCCATCCTTAAGGAGGTCACAGGTGGTGCAATGGGAGTTCACAAATCCCCATCCTTGTTAAACTCGTCAGATGAATCTGAGTCATAATCTACAAGTTGCTAGTTTCCCTTTTAGGGTTCCAGATTTGAATTCTGGGAAGGTAAACAATGATCCAACGAATTTAGCATAAAGATCAAAGTTCCCTTCTAATGTCTGTGAAGACATTTCCTTGTGACTTATCAGGTAATATCTGAATCATTGTCAACAAGTTGCCGATCTGCACCTATGTCAGATCCACTATCCGCAGATGCATCCAGGGGATTTAATCCTGGGGAGGTAGACACTGACCACTGACATATGGCTTTTGGATCAGTATCCTCTCCTAACACCTGTAAAGGCAATTGGTCCACTAACGAACCTTGAACAATCGAATCTGACCTTAAAATGGTCAAAACTCTTGTTTCCGTCAACTCATCCTTTGTGTGTGTAAGCTCTCCTTGTGCATCAAGAATTGTTTATGTTTGAAGTGGTGACACTACATCGGATACCTTGGCCGACAGGCAAAATTCAATAGACTCACCCTGTTGAGAGAATGAATCTAGTAACTGTTTTTGTGCCTTTTCAGCCATTACATCTTTTTGAGAAGATGTATGGGGGCTAGCAGTTGTCTCGATTTAAATACTACTCATCTATGTAGGAGACAGAGCTACTGGGTTGACTATAGAACCTTCCTTATGTAGTGCACTAGGCACTATCTCCCTCACGCTCATTCATACTACTTTTAGTGGTAAAAGAGTGTTGGTTGGTTCTGTTTTTGTGTTTGTCTTTACAGTCTGGGATAGACGTTGTGGGTTTTCAACCTCATGACTGTCAATGAAAGAAAGTCATTGGAGACTGAACCTGTATCATAGAACATATGGTAATAGAGAGAAAATGATTTACAATAGTGATTTCAAAAGATTTTACATGACATAAGAAATCACTAATGTAGAAAGAAGTTTGATTTTGTTTTTCAATATGAATGAGTTTTTGATAAAACATTGATCACTTAGGGTAAAGTCTAAGTAATTCTCATTCATGTCAAAAGCTTACAAATATCTGCAACATAATGTTAACAAGATATCATTGACCGATACTTGTCAAGTACTTTAGATACTAATTGTTATGTTGCATTATTATGACGACTCTACTAGTTCATATAAAATTATAACTTCTGTTAGAGTGCCATACCATGTCCTTGATGATTGCTTGAGCAGTATACTAGTTCATACCAACCTGAAGTGAGATTGTGAAGAAGAGATTGCATAGTCCAATAGATATGCAGCTGCAAAGTCCATGAACTATGGTGTACTGACTTCCTCTTTTAACTCACCAACCAGGAGTACACTTGTACACATCTTACTAGAGTCCAATTCCAAGTGTAATGTGCAGCAGGTGCCTGATATGTCGTAATATTCTCAAGTCTCGTCACTGGTGCTATATGTTAGATACTGCTTCCTGATAATAACCTAGCACAATATACAAAATTATAATGATAACATTCCCAGCTTGCAAACAGCCATATCCCTCAGATAAACCTTTGCTGTTATCTCCAAAGGTAACCAGGGGGCCAGCTTTCTCAATCCACATTTGATAGCAGGGCTCTATCTCCGGTCATATGTCTTGATGATCCACTGTCAAGAATCCACACTACCGGTTACACCTGTTTAATGCCCTGCACTTCAAATGGATTAGACCTTCTTCGGAACCCAAACTTGGTTGGGCCCGGCATACTTGTAGAACTGTCCTTTATCAGGCAAAACAACATTTTTAATTTTAATTGTCTCAACTTTCTCAATGACTGAACATTTGACCTTGTAAACAGCCTTAACAAATTTCTGTTTAAGCTTAGGCACAAATGTCTCCTTTCTAGCCTTAGAAGGACTAGCAGTCTTAGACCTATCATGCTTCATGTTATTCACATGCTGACGAGGAGTAGTCTTATCATTAGACACATGCTTACCATTAAAATAAGCATACATCATATTAAAAGCACAAGACATACAATTAGCAACACCACATGCTTTATGAGAGTGATTAACAGCAGGTAATTTATGCATGGTAGACATGGCATTATTGTTATCCAACTCATGTGTGTCTGAGTTAGACTCAGTTGCTTTCACAACTTTGACTGGAACTTTCGACTCACTTGACTTGGAAACAATCTTCTCATTAGCATGATCTTCAACACGTATTTCTTCATGAATAACAGAAGAGGTCGCATCAAATGGTTCAGCAATTGATGCTTTATAGAGGGGTTCATCAACACCCTTAAGCACATGTGGTACTTCCCTCCCTTTAGCACATACATGAGGAGGGGAGTTTATGCCTAATTTTCCAATAGCAGCATTGTAATCATAACCTATTCCAGATGTTTGATTAACAGCTTGCTTACTGTAGAACTCTTTAGCCTTCGAACAAGAATTGAAGTAGGCTCTAACCTTAGTCTCAAGACCGGTGATCTTGTCTTTGAGAATAGTTTCGAGTTTTCTATAACAGTCAACTCTATTCTCTAGAAAAGATACCTGTTCTTTTAATTTGTCTTGATTAATGTGCACAAGTCTTAATTCATTGACCTCTTTCTCAAGGTCTGTGATCTGTAAACTTAACAGTTCATTATCACGACGTGCACAATCTAAGTTACCTCTTAGATGATAAACCATTTCAGCATCAGAAAGTTTTACCTCTATTCTTGACGATGAAGCTTTTCCATCAATAGCCATAAGAGCAAGATTTCCTTCATCTTCATCTTCACTGTCAGTATCATCCCAGCTTCTTCCCTTTGCCAAATAAGCCCTTTCAGAGTTCTTTCTTACTTGCTTTGGCTTCCTACATTCTGTGGCAAAGTGTCCCAACTCATTGCAGTTATAGCATCTAATGGTGCTTCGATCAACCATCCCTGTTTTGTATCCACCACTGCTGGTGTTAGAGGATGAAGATCCACCTTTCTGGAATTTGTTGTAGTTGGACTTGTACTTAAGCTTGGGATTCCTCTTGAATCTGACATGGGAGAATCTCTTGACAATTTGGGCCATTGACTCGTCTTCCAATTGCTCCAGCTCTTCCAAGGAATAAAAATCATCACTTGATTGATTTGTAGTAGGAGGATCATATTCTGCTACTAACTCATTTTCCTCACCCTTGGAAAACTGTACCATTCTTTCTAACTGTTGAGATTGTTGTTGTTGTTGACCTTCAGCTACAAGTGCATTAGATGTGCTGACCATTCTATCCTTCCCGTAGACTTCCTTCTGTTGAATCTGCTCCAACTCATAAGTTTTTAACACTCCATAGAGCCTGTCCAAAGAAATCTCACTCAGATCTCTAGCTTCTCTAATGGCAGTGATTCTATGTTCAAGATGAGCTGGCAGTGTTAAAAGGAACTTTTTGTTGACCTCCCTGATTGAATAATATTTTCCATTGATGTTCAGGTTGTTGATCAACGCATTGTACCTCTCAAACACTTCAGTAATTCCTTCTCCTGGATTTGATTTGAAATGTTCATATTCAGAGGTTAGGATTTCCAACTTGTTCTCCCTAACTTCCTCTGTGCCTTCATTAATCACCTCAATAGTTTCCCACATGTGTTTGGAATTTTTACAGTTCATCACATGTCTGTTCATCAAGGGATCAAGGGAATCAATTAATATTAATTGAAGGCTGGCATCCAAGGAGGCTTCTTCCTTCTCAGCAGGAGTAAAATCTTCAGGCTCTTTTGGATAGGTTCTAGCTTCAGTAGTCACCACACCATCTATTATTACCTCCGGTTCAATAACCATCGGAGTTTTTATACCCTTCTTTAACAAGTTTGAATATTTGGGATTTGCAACTTGTAAGAATAATAGCATCTTCTTCTTCCACATGATATAATTCTCTTTATCAAATTGTGGAATTTTAACGGTTCCAACTTTATGTGAAGTCATTATGAATTTTTGAATAAATAAAAATTCAAGGAGTTGAAAAATCACAAAAGTCTAGGATCTTGATTTGTTCGTTAATCAGAAGGCTCTGATACCAATTGTTAGGTCCCAATGTGTTTGTAGAAGGGGGGGTTGAATACAAACAGTACCGAATAATCGAATTAAATGCGGAATAAAAAATGTGAAACAAAATTCAAGTTAAATAAAAATATTATTAAACTTGAAAGGTGTTACAACAACTGTATCGATTACAAGGAATTAATCTCAAATTAATTATCACAAATCTAGAATAAATTCGACATGAACTTTTTCTATTTTTGTAATAAAAAGATTCAAATGCTAAACGCAATTTGAGATTAAGTTCTAGGGATTTTGATCCGCTAGATTGTTACACAAGAACAAGATAAATAATTCTAGTGGTTTGGATTTAACATTAACAAACTAGAAATTGATCTTGAATTTCTGCAGAGAAGATGATTTTATATTTCAAGGCGGCTGCTCTTTTGTTCTTGACTTGTGTGTTGGATGATTAAAATGATATGCTGCTTCTCTGCTTCTTTTTAAATCAACAAACGAATAGAATTGACTTGGCATGACAATCCTATAGCTGGCAAGACTTTCGGTGAGACAATTGAATGAACTAGCAAGACAATCTGAATGAACTAGCATGACAATCAGAATGAACTAGCAAGACAATCATCCTCCTAGAGTAACTTTCGGTGTGACAATTGAATATGGCCTAGCATGACAATCGGTATGACAATCCTGATTGTCATGCTAGTTCATTTTCAATTGTCTTGCTGATTTAATGCTTGAATTTAATCCAATTAAACTTCTGAAAATTCCTAGAATTAATTCAGATTTAATTAATCAATTAATTCAATTAATAAATAAATTATTCTTCGCAGATATAATTTATTTTCTTAATTAAATTAGATGACTTAATTAATTAATAGAGAATTAATTCTAGTCTTGAGCAGCAACCATTCTTCTGCAAATCTTCTGAAAATCACTGAAAATTATGAATCAATTCCACCACTTCAACATTGACACTCGATGTACTGTCTGGTTCATGAGTGACTAACTTCCGTGACGTTTCTTCATATCTTGACTTTGACACTTTGATTTTCTTCAGATTAAATCCTTGTAATTTATTGATACCCTGACGAGATCTCTGTCACTTGATTAAATCCACGATCTTGATTTATATCACTGAGGCATGATCAACTTCTTGAACTTCTTCCAGTGAATTAACTCCTCAAGTCTGTAGATGAACATTGTCTCTGAATCCTTTGACAGATATTACTTTGCGAGATCTCTCTGACGGTCGATCCACTATTTACTTATTACATTCTTATTTGAGTTGAGTTGAATCCTCGAATATACAAATAGGCTATGACATATGACTTACATCAGCTACTCGTCTGTAAGGCGTTTGACGTCGTTTACTGCCTGTAAACAGTGATTCTTGTTTTTCTGATTTGATTCTGATTTTTCTGATTTTTGTCATATTTTCTTTTTATGATTAGATCATGGATAATATGATATGTTAAGATCAAATTATGTGTTTTAACATGCTTTTATGTGTTGTATGAGCATGGTGGATGGTTATGGTCTTTCGACCTTAGTGTAATGGTTTTGGTTTTGGTTTTAAATACGACTTGCATGTCGTCAATCTTTGTAATCATAAATCTCGAATTTAACTCGAGTTATTCTTGTAAGTTCATTAGATTAGTTTTACTTTCAATCATGTAATGTAATTGAAGACTCAAGAAGGCTATCCAATGGAGGTGATACAAAGAAGAAGACGAGGCATACAAGAAGACTTATGTAATAAGTAGTTGTATTTATTTCCATCACCATATTACATTGACATTGATCTTTATCATGAGCCTGATAAAGATCACATAGGATGGGGCCATAACCAAACACATTTACTTTATTACACTTTACATTTACTTGTTTATTTAATTTTATATATGAGATATATGCCTATGTTTACCATGCGATGATAGATTTAGGTGAACTTAAATCAATATAAGGCATGCTCTAGAAAATCTAGAATAGGAATCGTTTCTTGCCTTAACAATAAATATTATGAATACGATCATGAGATTCTTGTGTTTATGAAACAAGTAATTGAATATGAATTTTCAATATTGAGAGAAATGATGATTCTGTCAACAACAGATTTCTATCTGTAAGAAAGGGTTATTAAGTGACGCATCTTGACAATGCTCCACCCGATCTGGGAATCATCTGATTATCGATTATTGATTTGAAATATTTAATTTAAAAGGAAGAATCTCTTTATAATATGTAAATGATTGTAACGTAATATAATCTCTCTAAAATTAAATAATATCAAATAGTAATTGGCCAATGACATAACGGGCTTGTGTCGGTCATAGCCTTCCAACATGGTAGAAAGTGGTTCTTATTTTTAAATCATTGTCATTTCGTGCTACAGCCGAGGGCTTTGATTTCGAAATAAGAAATACTTGTCTATTACATAGAGATGTGTACATTGAATTAGAATCTAAAGGTCGGTACGTGCCACAGCCGTGGGCCGTTGGAGACTAATTCAATTGTACGAAATGTTGGGTTAGACTTGA
Source organism: Apium graveolens (assembly GCF_009905375.1). Lineage (NCBI taxonomy): Eukaryota > Viridiplantae > Streptophyta > Magnoliopsida > Apiales > Apiaceae > Apium > Apium graveolens. The sequence goes on along the minus strand of NC_133650.1, from coordinate 248,443,017 downwards.
CTTAGAATATTGAGTTTGTCATGCCACAGCCGTGACTCAATTATTCAAGAGGCTAAAGTTATATTAGGGAATAACATAAGATGTAATTGACAAGAGTTGTCTGCCTATTGAACATCACATGACGTTTCGTGCCACAGCCGAGGTTGTGTGATGGAATGTAGGATCCCTATTCCCACTAGCATTATGAATGCTTTATTTTCACTTAGGGGGTTGAATAAATTAGATAAACTAGTGGGAGACACTTATGAATAAAGACCCGATTCATATAGTATTTTGAAATGAAATTGAATATTTGCTAAGTGTTGTTATGTGTTTATCATTTACAGATTTACTATATTCGTCATGTCTTCTGCACTATCACTCCGAAGCATACTAGATACTCACAAGTTGACTGGTCCTAATTTAGCTGTTTGTTTTCACTGTAACAAGTTGGGGCACTGGAAGAGGAACTGCAAGGTTTACCTTGCAGAATTGAAGAAGAAGAAGGGTAGTAAGACTATCGCTTCTGATTCAGGCATGTTCATGATCGAAGTTAATATGTCACTAGGTCAAATTTCTACTTGGGTATTAGATACCGCCTGTGGTTCTCATATTTACAATTCGTTGCAAGGACTAAAGGGAAGTAGGACTCTTGGAAAAGATGAGGTGATTCTACGTATGGGCAATGGAGCAAGGGTTGCGGCCATATCTGTAGGATCATTTAGTTTACATATGCCTACGGGCAAGACTATTATTCTGAATAATTGTTATTACGTTCCCTCTATTGTGAGGAATATTGTTTCTATCCCTATGTTGGATTTGGATGGTTTTTCATTTATTATTAAGAATAATGAATGTTCTATCCTTAGAGATAATGTTCTTTATGGACGTGGTATTATAAATAATGGTTTGTATGTATGTGACGTAGAGCATGATTTACTTCAGATTGAACAAACTAATAAAAGAAAACGAGATGATGAAAATCTGACCTATTTATGGCACTGTAGGCTAGGTCATATTAGTGAAAATAGACTGCGGATATTGCATAAGGAAGGGTTACTTGACCCCTTTGATTTTGAATCATATCCTACATGCGAGTCTTGTCTATTGGATAAAATTCCCAAATCTCCATTTAGTGGACATGGAGAGAGGGCTGCAGATTTGCTAGGATTTGTACACACAGATGTATGTGGACCAATGTCTACGCAAGCCATGGGTGGATTTTCGTACTTCATTACTTTCATAGATGATAGATCTAGATTCGAATATGTGTATTTGATGAAACACAAGTCTGAAGCCTTTGAAAAGTTTAAAGAATATAAACATGAAGTGGAGAAACAAACCAAATACAGTATTATAACTCTTCGATCAGATCGAGGTGGTGAATACTTGAATGGAGAGTTTCTAGATTATCTCAAAGAAAATGGTATAGTCTCCTAGTGGACTCCTCCATATACTCCACAGTTAAATGAGGTATCTGAAAGGAGAAATCGAACTTTGTTAGACGTGGTTCGGTCCATGATGAGCTATGTGAATCTTCCAATATTCCTATGGGGTTATGCATTGGAAACCTCAGCATATTTACTGAATAAGGTGCCTTCCAAATCTGTTCCTCAAACACCATATGAGATATGGAAAGAAAGGAAACCGAGTCTTAAACACGTTAAGATTTGGGGATGTCCAGCTTATGTCAAGAAAGTTGACCCAGATAAGCTGGAATCTCGATCCGTAAAATGTAATTTTGTGGGATATCCTAAAGATAATTTGGGGTATTACTTTTACATCGATAATCGGGTGTTTGTCTCCAGACATGCTACCTTCTTGGAAAAGGAGTTTATCCTTGAAGGAAACAGTGGGAGCACAATTGAACTTGATGAATTTCAAGAAGCACAAACTACTACGGATCAAGTGGAAACACCTGTTCAGACTGAACAACCTTCTGTGGAACAGCCCATTCGTAGGACAGGAAGAGTGTCTCGCCAACCTGATAGGTATTATGGCCTTGTCATTAAGAATGACAATGAGTTTTCAATCATTGATGATGACGACCTTGTGACCTATAATGAGGCTATGAGTAGTGTTGACTCAGAGAAATGGCATAGTGCCATGAAATCCGAAATGGAATCTATGTATACCAACCAAGTATGGACTCTGGTTGAGGCGCCTGAAGGTGTTAAGCCTATTGGGTGCAAGTGGGTATACAAAAGAAAGATTGGAGCAGATGGCTAGGTGGAGACCTATAAGGCCAAGCTCATGGCAAAAGGATTTAAACAAAGGCAAGGGATTGACTTTGATGAAACTTTTTCGCCTGTAGCCCTGTTAAAATCAATTCGGATTTTGCTTGTAATCAGTCAAAGTATGGTTATCAAAGAACTTCACCATGAAGGACTTGGGAGAAGCATCCTACATTCTCGGCATGAAGATCTATAGAGATAGATCTAGAAGAATGATAAGTCTTACCCAGGGTACATACATCCAGAAAGTGCTTAAAAGGTTTAGCATGGAAAACTCTAAAAGAGGTCTCATACTGATGAGCCATGGAGTGTCCCTTTCTGAAAAAATGTCTCCTAAGACACCTGAGGAAAGAGAGCGTATGAGTAAGATTCCTTATGCTTCAGCAATATGATCTATCATGCACGCGATGTTGTGTACAAGGCCTGATGTTGCTTATTCAATTAGTGTGACGAGCAGATATTAGTCCAATCCAGGTAAGACCACTGGAAAGCAGTGAAAAACATCCTTAAGTACTTGCGAAGGACTCAGGACATTTTTCTTATTTTTGGTGGTGAATCTGAGTTGAAAATAGAGGGTTATACTGACTCTAGTTTTCAATCAGAAAGTGATAGCAAATCCATGTCAGGGTACGTGTTTACTCTGAATGGTGGTGCGATTAGTTGGAAGAGTTCCAAACAGTCTACAACGGCTGACTCCACAGCGGAAGTAGAATATATAGCTGCAAGTGAGGCTGCAAAAGAAGCCATTTGGATGAGGAAATTTGTTTCTGAGTTGGGAGTTATTCCTAGCGTTGAAGAGCCTATTGTGTTGTATTGTGATAACAATGCAGCAATAGCACAAGCCAAGGAACCTAGGTCTCATAAAAATTCCAAACCTGCGACGCTTTCATCTGATTAGGGAGATTATTGAAAGAGGAGATGTCAACGTCGAGAGAGTTGACACACATAACAACGTAGTAGACCCACTCATAAAGCCACTTTCTCAAAGTCACTTTGATCGTCATAAAGACAAGATGGGTATTAGATACCAGAGTGATTGGCTTTAGTACAAGTGAGAGATTGAAAGAGATATGTCCTAAGTCCAATCATGTATGAGGATTTAGGAATAACTTTTATGTAATCTGTTTTGATTTCATTGATATTAATAAAAGACTTGTTTTATTTTTATTGCGGGCTCTATCTATTTAAATGTTTAAATAAGATATACCACAGTTTAGAGTAAAGTTTTTTATGGGTTGTGATGAGATCATAATAATGAGACCTAAAAGATGATAACTCTAAACTTAAATAGTTCCTGGTCGTAGGATTACTAACTGGTAATTAATAATCCGCAAAGATCGGTACATACTATGCTTGCTTATTATGAAGGATGTCTATTCTCATAGACATTTGTGTGGTGACACTATAGCTAGTATGTAGGTGCTTATTATAGAATAAGTTCACTGAACATGACTCACACAGCTGAACAACTGATGGACTTCACTCACGTGTCAGCAGTTGTTCATATAGTGATAGTTGTATAAGTATCCTTAGACTTGAGGTCATCATAGTCATCTTGTGTACACTGAACTATGCTTTGGTTTAGTTCTTAGTCTCCAGGGACAATTATAAGGGCTCTACTGGGTATAGGAATTTGTACACGAAAATAGTGTATGATCAATAAAGGATCTACCCCTTCCAGTGTAGGAAGAGAATGTTCAATGTTGATCCACTTATGTTAGTTCAGGAATCTCTGGCCAGAGTGAATGAAATTAGAAAGGAGTTTCTAATTTACATTAAATAGAACTAAGCATAGTGAATGGGAAAGCAAGTGATTAAATAAGATAGGCTTGACACAAGTTCCATGCCTTGTATTTAATCGTGACATTTGAGGGTAGAAGGAATTAATTATACGGTAACTACTCAATGAATAGTTTCTTGGTATTCTAAGCAGTGAATTCGTATTATCCGGATAGTCGCGATATGCTGAGAAGTATCCCTCACGATATAGAATAAATATGATTAATTAATAAATCATATTTAATGAATTAGAGAATTTATATAAATAATGATAAAATAGTTTTATTATTATTTATTTCTACTACCGGCTTAATATTGAACCTACAGGGTCACACCATAAAAGAGAATGATTTAATGGTGGAGGAATTAATTAATAATGGCTGATAATTATTTATTTATGAAATAAATAATTAATTGGCAAATTTAATAATTGATTAAATGAGATTTAATTGATTATAAATTAATTAAGAAAAGGTTCTTAATATTATTAATTAAGAATTTAATTTTTGGAAATTAAATCAAGAGAGAGAATTGTTTCTAAAGTGTTTAGAAAAAGGATTAATAATTAAAAGGTGTTTTAATTATTAATGAGAATAATAAATGGTTAATAATAATAATATTTTATGGGAAAATTTTCAGCTAAATATTTTGCCTATAAATATAATATTATAGACCCTATTTTTGCCTCAACCAAAAAAGATTTACAAAAACCTAATTCTCTCCATCTCCTCCTCCTTCATTACATCGTTTTCTTGGTGGATACCGGTGGAGTGCTTCATACTTGAGGAGCAGCTGCTAAGGATCTCCATTCATCGTTTTTGGATCGCCATTAAAGACCTCCATCTTTCCATTAATGTAAAGCTTCTTAAGGTAAACATACTGAACTACAAATTAAATATTATTTTTCGCATGGATCCTGCGGAGGGTTTCGGTTTTTTTAAGATTAAATTTACGTTTTCGCTGTGTTTATGTGCTAAAAACCCTTCATACACAACATGCAATTAGATGTACTAAACCCTACTTGAAGTTATCTATAAAACTTTCCATTTCTGGCTTAGTGAATCTTTGTAAATTGTGTAGGTCTGTGACTTTCTTTTGTCAGTTAATCTTGGCCTTTGATCTTGCACTCTTCAAGCTGCTTTTGTAGACTTTTCAATCTAAGTGATTAGATCGTTTGTTGATTGATAATCTTGAATCTTTAACTGGTCTGTATTTTGTACTTGAGGTTCATATCGAGATCTCCTGTTTGTTCTATAGAGATCTGACATCTTGATAAGTATAATGGCTTATCAAGATCTCTGAGTTCTCTATAAGTGTCTTTGACTTGTCGAGGTCTCTGAGTTTTCTCTAAGTGAACTTGACTTATCGAGGTCTCCAAAACTCTGCATGTAGAAATAACTTGTCGATATCTCTGAGATCTCTATAAGCATTTTGACTTCTCGATATCTCTGAGATCTCTAATGAGAAATTGACTTGTCGATACCTCTAATCTTCAAATCTTCATTTTGATTTATCGTTATCTTTAAATTCTCTATATGCAAAATGACTTGTCGATATCTCAGGGATCTCTATATATATTTTGAATTGTAGATATCTTTGAGATCTCTAATGAAAAATTGACTTGTCGATATATCCAATCTTTATATCTTTATTTTGACTTGTCGTGACTTGTCGATATCTCTGGGACTTCTCTATAAGCCAATTTGGACTTCTCGATAAGTCATTCTGGAGTTCTCGAGTGACTTCTCTATATGACTTGATTTGTGACTTGTAGATATCTTGACTTAGAACATTTTTCCTAAAACAGATTTATTCAACTCCAAGCTTCTTCACCTTTTCTCTGAGGCATGATCTTGTTAATTTTCTTCCAGAGTTTATTCTTAGGCTTGAGACTGTTCATAGAAAAATACTCCAGTCTGATCTTTTATATTTTTACAGACTCAAGTAATACAATATAAAATACAGATTTAGACTATCATACAACTAAATCTTAGGGTTGACAATTATGACTTAGTCTTGTGATAGTACAGGCATGTCTTGCACAATAATCTCCCCCAATTTATGAGAAGATTGCTTATCATAAATTCATGCCTGGTAACAAGACTAATCCCAAGTTGTAAAAATAAAAAAAATGTACAAAAATTGACAGACTTGATAATTTTCAACATTTATACTATGAGCAATTACATTAGTTCAATAGAACAAAAACTAGGTGAAATTCTCATATCCTGGTTCCTTCTTTATCAGGTCTTTGAGATTTATAAGTACATTGAGTTCTTCAATAATTTATTTTGACTTCTGATAATATATTTTGAATTCTGTATAAGATAAATCCATACTTTTACTATTTCTTCAGCTAATTGTTGAAAGTAGTCATCATCTGTTGTGCACCAGTTTAATGGTAGAAAATCAGTCTGATCAAAGAAATTTCATATAGCCCTTTCTTCAACTTGCAACTTCTTTGTCTTTCTCCCAACTATCTTGTAGTGAGTTTTAATTGGTGGCTTAAATGAAGGTAGGTTTGATATTTTCTTCAGAGTGGTTTGGCTAGAGGTGATTGGTGTTTTGAGTAGGGTGTTTGCAGTTTGTTTATATAGAAGCTTAGGCTTAGAGGTCAAAGATAGTTGAATGTTTGAGATTGTAGGTTTAGAGGTTTGAGTTTGTTGGATTTGGATTGGTAGGACATTTTTTTTAGCCTTCGCCATCTTCCTTCTTCTTCCTTCTCTTGTCATCTCTTTTCTTGTCTTACTGCCAGTTGCCTTTGAAGGTTGACTTGGATTTGAGCCAGAAGGTTTTTGATCATCTTTCTTTTGCTCATCATCATCCAAGTCACCATTTATATTGATTTGAGTTTTGGGCAACTTGCTTTCAGCATCTTTCAGATATCTCCCCAATAACTTGATCATATCTTCATCTTCAACAGTCTTGTACTGCTTAGTCTTCAAGTCTGTCTCCAAGGTCATTATCAGCTTCTTGTTTGCCATGACACATTGCTTAGGAATATGGAAATATTTGCAATATTTGGTGGTTAGACAGATGTATACCACTCCCTTGCTTGGGTGTAAATATGCTTCTGGAAAAGCAGCTACTTGAGCCTTCTTTAATTTATTTAGCAAGAGAGTGTCTTCATGAATCACCCTGTTGAATTTGTTGATCAGAATGTCCAATTCAGATGCCCTTCTTGTTAGGAGATAATTAAGGGACACCTGTATACACCTGTCTACCCCAGAGTCATTTATGTTGACAACTATTCTCCTTTCTTGAAATCCATCCACTGTTACCATGATCATCCTTAGGAAATTTACTGTTTTGTCCAAGGCCTTTTCGTATGTGAAAAAGTTGTTGTTGAGAGAAGCCTTGAGAGCCTTTAGCAATTCATCAGATTCTCTACTCAGGCTAGGTCCCTCAACTGCTTTTGGTAGCCTATGTATTCCAACATCAACTTGCTGTTCACTTTCCTTAGTTTTGCCTTTTTGAGCTTGAGCTTGGACATATGATTTTAGCAACCTAGTCTCTATCTCCCCCTTAGTCTTGTTAGCAGGCACGATGAGAGGTGCAGGGATTTCAGGCCTAACAGCTTCTGAAAGTACAGGCAATGGAATTTGTAAAGCACCCATGATGGCTCCTAAAGCTACAGAATTTTGCATTTGAAGATGCTTATGAGAGTCCACCAGAGTTTGGATGTCAGCCTATTGACTTTATACCAGAGCTTTGGGTTAGGAGACTTGAGCTATTAATGAATCATTGGAAGACTGTAAGGTGGAGACTTGAGTTTGAGGAACTTGAATTTGTAAGTTTATAGATGTTGACACAGGTGGTTGGGAGCTGGAGGAGACAGAAGCTTCAAATGTAGCTTGTACAGATTCTTTGATGCCTTCCATTAACAGAGCTGAAGGTGTATACCTAGCCTAATGCAGTTGATCCAAATTGATCTTTGTCTCATTAGTACTAGTGATGTGATTATAGAAAACTTCATGGAGAGCAACAAATGACAGTTTGAGACTCTTAATGCTTTGCTCCATACTGGACATGTTAAACCTTGCCATTTGATCAGCAAATTTCTGAAACTTGTTCTTTCCAGTCTCTCCCTCACCATCCTTCTTATTTTGTCTTCATGGCTCTCTAGAGTCTATTGTAGAGCTTTACTCATGAGATGAAAAGCTTTAAATTGAGCTTTATAGACTTCTGTTACAGCATCATATACGACCTGTGGAGTGAGGGACTTGGCATTACTTCCCAAAATGATGACATGTTCTCCCCTAAATCTTGCCAAAACCTCATCCATGCTCAAGCTAAAGTCCTTACTTAGCCAAGCATCAACATTTCCATCCTGCTCAGCTTCATTCACAATATTTTGTTGCTGCTCTTTAACATCAGTTTTATAAGACAACAAGATTGCTTGATAGTCTTGATTGGACATGTCCGTCGTTAGATACTGTTGTGTGATGTTGGCAAGCCCAGAAAGTTGATCAACCAAAAGATCATTCATTGTAATGGGTTGAGCTCGGGCATCTTGAAGCCACTGACGTGTGATGGTGGTTGATAAGTGGATTTTATATCTACTTGGAACGCTTCATTTCAAGCTTAATTTGGTATTTTGGACTCAAGTTGTTGGTATTTTTGATGTGTTTTTTTGTTCGTGCATTTCAGGCATCAGTATAATGAAGAAAGAAGCTTTTTAAATAATTATGCTGAAAAGCCCAGGTCATTCTTAAGTTGTAGAGAATCTCTTTAGCTTCGCGTGGCCAGTTGAATCGCCTAATTCTGACGAGCAGAACTCAAGATACGGCCAAAAGAATAATTGTCAAAAAATTTCCAGAATGTCAGCACGGCCACGCCAGAACCAGCGCGCCCGCGCCGCTGAAAACACTATTACAGCGCGGCCACGCCCGAAAACAGCGCGCCCGCGCCCTGTTTCTGCCCAGAATCCTGATTTTAGTCGAAATTGAAGATTTTGAGAGTCCTGGTCATCCTGAAGCCTATATATACCAATAAAAAGATGTTTTTAACAACAAGGAGACCCGGGAGAGCAATAAGAAGACCTAGAGAGCACGAGACGACTACAAAGAAGAAGACTTTTGTTTTTTTTATTTAGGCGATACTTTGATGTTTGTTTTTGATTTGTCTTTGAACTTTAGTACTCTTATATTATTTATTATCATGCTTTCATTGGAACCAATGGTGATGATGAGTTTGATTATGAACTAATACTTATTGTGCGGTTCTAACGGGTTTATTTATGGATTTCTTTAGTTAAATTGTTTCGATACCTTAGTGTGTGGTGATTATATGATAACCTAGTATTGGTTGTGCTTATTCGTCTTATGTGCATAGCTAACATATAAGATAGCGTGTTAATCTCTATTGAAGCGATAATGAATATAGATGTTTAGAACTTGCCATGCTAGCATAGGTTCATGTGTTATTGTTATGCATGATTCGTAGGTAATTTTAACCATCTTACTTGTCCTATGTACTCACGATAGATAACTTGCGCATTAAACCCTTATATTTTCAATTCTTATAGACATATAAGGACTAAGCATAATTGGTGTATATTCAACTTCTATCTCTTTTATGGATGCTTGGTAGTAGGGTATTCGTACAACGAAAGTTGGCGTTTACTAGTTTCGTGTTATCTGATTAGTGTCATCACCATTACATGCTAAGGTTAAGAACAAAAAGGATATTAAATAAAGTATTTAATGAAGTTAGGATCCCATGTTTGTCATATATATTAATTCAACCATTCTTGTTCTCTTAGCTATAACTGTTAGTTTAATTCTTAGTCATAAATAATCTCAACTTGTTATTTGTCTTAGCATTGGATAATAACCATATCATTGTTGCATAGGTGCATATTCTTAAATTAACCAAAGAGTCTCTGTGGGAACGAATTTGATCTAAATCTTATACTACTTGCGAACGCGTATACTTGCGTGTATTATTAGCGCGTGTTAACGTCCTAACAGTGGTAGAGAGAGATTTGATGTAGAAGGAATGTCTGTAGGATTTGAGGTGGATGGTTGGGGTTCAATAACATTACCTGTAACAGATTTCACAGTTTGACTCACAGTTGGAACTGTGGTTATGACAGTGTGTTGTTCACCACTTGTGGGAACCTTCTGTTGAATTGGAGGGGATTTGACTAGGTTACTGTCATGTACCATGGCCTTAAACCCTTGCTCTTCTTGCAAAGAGCTAACACTTGAATGTGCCTAACTTGCCTCCCCTATAAAAGGCCCATTAACAATTGGACTCCTAGCTTCAATTGTAAAGGCAATTTCAGCTAGGGTTTTGAGGGGAGTTATTCCTACATGAGGAACCTCCAATTAAATTGGAAATGTTTTAGATAGCTCCCCCTTAGGAGTACTACCCTAAAACCTATCAATCTGTAAAGGTTGTTTAGCACGTGAAGGTGCTTAAGTAGATACCACAGGGTCTTCAGTAAAAACTTATGAAACCCCTGTGTTGGTGTTGGTGTCATCAAGATCTACCCTAGAGTGTATCCTCCACCAACTAAATGTGGTTCCTGGGTGGTGAGCATAGTTTCATGAACCATGTCACTTGATTTTGACAACACTTGAGAGTTAGATTCAAGTGTTTGATTATATGAAGAAGAAATTTTAGATATTAGATTTGTAATCTCAGGATTGAGTATTGGCAGCTCCCCCTGAATAGATGAGGGGGCTTCAAAAGATGTGCTCTGTGTGTGTGTGTTTCATCCTTATTCCTTCTTTCATATACTTGAATGTGTTCGAGTGTAGGTGCAGACTTTTTACAGGATGCATTAGGGAGAGTGCTCTTTTTAATAGATACATCATGTTGAGAGGATGCCCCTAGAGTCTGTTTTATGCCCTCTTTTGCAACTACATCCTTTTGGGAGGATGCAGAGGTAGCTTGAGTGGTCAATTCAGTTTGTTGTGCCTTCTTAGGTTTCTCAACCAAGGTTGACTCTGGTTCTGTTGATCCTCACCACTTTCATTTATCACAGTCAAAGGTGCCTACTTTCTCTTCTTTTTACTCACTTCACCATTTTGAGAGGATGAAGTGGTGGTATTTCTGGCTTTTAATAGTAAAGAAGAAAGGGTCTCAGCTTGGGAATGCCCCTGTTGGTGTTCCTATATTTGTTCTTCCACAGGTACAGGAACCATTAATGTAGTAGATGTGATTGTAGACCTCATGTCAGGCATTGGGTGCGGGTAAGTCCTGAATCTCTCCAACATAAATGGAGTGATTCTAAGACTTACAGGTACATTGTTCTTTGTAATGAGTGAGCCAAATAGAATTTTGGATACTTGTTTACAATTTCCTATTGTGAGCCTGGTGCTGAGCTCCTCCATTATCAGGTGTCCTACATTGAGGTGTCTGTTGTGAGCCATAGAGAACACCAGCTTCTGAACAACACTTGAAATCTTGTCATACCCTGTCTTCCTACAAGTGAATGCCCTCGCAATTGAATCAAAAAGGAAAGACCATTCCCTCTTCAGGTACTTCTTGTTCAGGCTAGCCAAGTTAATTCTTTCACTGCAGTTTATGAAGTCCATGAACTCAGCTAGCTCATCTTGTGTTGGAACCTCCACCAAATTATAACTAGGGATGCCCAAATCCATATTGACATCATTTTCAGAAAACTCCACCTATTGGCCTTGAATGGAGAGATTAACCAACATGGTCATAGTTTGATTCTCATGCACCACTGTCCTTATCACAACTGTGTTCCAGAAATCCCTAAGAACATCCAGGTATAGTAATGGATTTGCAGTTAGAGCACCTGCAAAGTAAGTTTCAGAAAGAAACTTCACAAAGCTCTTGAAACTGTCAGGAGCTTGATTTGCATCTGTAAAAGCAAGATAGTTGGTTCCCTCCTTTGGGATGAATGGTGTAACTGTGTTTGATGCCACTTGAAGAGTTTGAATTAAAGTGAGTAAGAAAAATTAGAGAGAAAGAGATCGAAATGAGAAAAAACGGTTTGTATTTGCAGAAAGTAGGTCACTTACAGATCTCGAAGGCGTAAAGAGGTGTATGTCAAGATGTCTGCGTTTTTATAGTAAAAGATAAATGACTTATCGAGATGTAGAAATAAACGGTTGAGATTTGCTTATCAAGAAGTCATATGTGAGAATAGATACATATCGATATATCACTTTCCTAATTCTTATCGAGAACTAGAAAATGACTTATCGAGATGTCAAATAAATACTCAGTTTGTCCTTAATGGACTGAATTTTTTTCAATATTTATTTGAATAAATCAAAATAAAATCAGAATGATTTTATCAAAAGTATTTTACCAAAATAATTTATTAAAATAAATTATTTCAGTTCTAAGTTGTTGATAAGTCTAAACTTTATAATTGTAGAGAACTCTGTGAGTTATCACTTATCAAGATATCTACAATGAATTATCGAGAATTCATAATAATGCTTGTCGAGAAGTCCTTCGAGAACTCAGAAAAATGACTTATCGAGAACTCACTTGAGAAGTCTCAAAATAACTTATCGAGAAGTCTGTTAGACTTATCGAGAACTCAGTTCTCTATATACTTTTGTTCTTTTTTATTTTGTCTTATGTTAATTTCACATATTAAAGATGTAACTTAACATTTAGACAGTTTCCTTAGAATAAAAAAAATCCAAGTTAATTTGAATTTAAAAAAATAAATATACAAAGATTTCTGAAATATTTATAACTCATATTCCAGTTAATTTCCAAATAAATCAAAATAATTTTGATTCAATAGAAATTAATATGCTGCAAAAAAATTAGTTGAGTTCTTGCCTTTAGGATGAAGAATTTAGTATTCCAATTTCACCTACAAGTCTAGTGAAAGTAGCTTCATCCAAAAGTTAGTAAAAATATCAGCTAATTGTTATTCTGTTGGAACAAAAATGAGCTCAATGGTACCATTTGCAGCATGTTATCTAATTAAATGGTACTTTATATCAATGTGTTTTGTTCTAGAATGATTAACTGGATTAGCCACAATAGATATAGCACTGGTATTGTCACACATAATTGGGATTTTGTGTAACACTAGGTTATAGTCTATTAGCTGATTTCTAATCCAAAGCACTTGAGCATAATAACTTCCAGCAGCTATGTATTCAGCCTCAGCTGTAGAAGTTGACACAGATTGTTGTTTCATGCTATACCAGGATACACGTCGTTGTCCAAGAAATTGACAGCTTCCACTAGTACTCTTTCTGTCAACCCTGCATCCAGCAAAATCTGCATCTGTGTATCCAACAGATTCAAATCCTGTTCCCTTTGGATACCATAATCCCAAGTTTGAAGTCCCCTTTAAGTATCTGAAAATTCTTTTCACAGCCATCAAATGTGATACTTTTGGATTTGCTTGAAATCTTGCATACAAACACATTGCAAACATAATGTCTGGTCTACTAGCAGTCAAATACAGCAAATATCCAATCATTCCTCTGTAACCTGAAATGTCTACACTTTTTCCTTTCTTATCTTCATCCAACTTTGTAGCTGTAGACATAGGTGTTGATGCAGGTGAAAAATCAACCATACCAAATTTCTTCAATAAATCTCTAACATACTTAATTTGGCTGATGAATAATCCATCACTTCTTTGACTAACTTGAAGTCCAATAAAGTAACTGAACTATTCCATTATACTCATTTCATATTCACTCTGCATGATTTTTGAGAATCTTTGACATAACTTTTCATTAGTAGAGCCAAAAATGATATCATCCACATAAATCTGAACTAGAATCATATCACCATCATGTTGCTTGTAGAAGAGAGTCTTATCAATAGTTCCTCTAGTGAATCTATGTTTAATCAAAAAATTCTGACAATGTATCATACCATGCTCTAGGTGCTTGCTTTAGTCCATAGAGAGCCTTTAGAAGTTGGTAGATAAAATCTGGAAATTCAGGATCTTCAAAGCCAGGTGGTTGTTGCACATAAACTTCTTCTTCCAATGCACTCTTTACATCCATTTGATACACCTTAAAGTTTGAATGTGCAGCAAATGCAAGAAAGATTTTTATTGCTTTAAGTCTTACAACTGGAGTAAAAGTTTCATCATAATCAATTCCTTCTTGCTGAGAGTAGCCTTTTGCAACCAACCTTGCTTTGTTTCTTGTCACAATCCCATTTTCATCCTTTTTGTTCATGAACACCCACTTTGTTCCAATTACACTTATATTCTTTGGTGCAGGAACCGTCTTCCAAACTTTGTTTCTTTCAAACTAATTTAGCTCCTCTTGCATAGAACATATCCAATCAGGATCAAGTAGAGCTTCCTCAGTTTTCTTAGGCTCAGCTTGTGACAGAAAGCGTGCATGTAAATATTCATTTGCAGTTGCACTTCTAGTCCCCACTCCAGCATTTGGATCACCAATAAGTGCTTCTCTTGTATGACTTCTATCCTATTTTTGGGTGTGAGTTTGTTGATTTAAATTTTCTGTATTTTTTCATTATTGGCATGATTTGCAGAACTATCTCCTCTTTCTCCCCTGAGTTTGTGCTATCAAATTCAGGTGTTTGAGATGAGCTTATATTCCGATGATTCACTTGTTCAGTTGACTCTTCATCAGTTATGTTGCTTGTGTTGACTTCAGCTTCATCTTCAGAATCACTATCAATGTTGAGATTTTCAAATTTAAGGGCCTCAACTTCATTTTCATCAAGGTATTCCAAGCCTGGACACTTATCATCATCAAAAGTCACACATGTGCTTTCCATAATTTTCTTTTATTCAAGCACATAGACTTTGTCACGTAGTTCTTTCTGATGAATATCCTATAAAAATTGCTTCAAAAACCTTGGAGTCAAAATTTCCACATATTCAGAATTGTCTTTTAAAACATAACACTTGCTTCCAAACACATGAAGATGCTTCACAATAGGCTTTCTTTTAGATAAGATTGAGTAGGGTAATTTTCCAAGATTCTTGTTAATGAGATAAATGTTTTGAGTATAGCATGCAGTGTTAATAGCTTCTCCCCAAAAACTTGTCGGCAGTTTGGCATCTTGTAGCATTGTTCTAGCAGCCTCTACTAGTGTTCAATTCTTTCTTGCAACTACCCCATTTTGTTGAGGTGTTCTAGCAGCTAAGAATTCTTGAACAATGCCCCTGTCTTTGCAGAATTTTAAAGTTGCATTTCTGAATTCTGTGCCATTGTCACTCCTCAATCTCTTCACATAATTCTGATCTCCAGCATGCTTCTCAATCTTCTTTATGTGTTTGATTATGGTGTGTAGAGTTTCATCCTTAAAATGCATAAATTCTACCCATGTGTACCTTGAGTAATCATCCACCATCACACGTGCATATTTTTTCCTTAAAATTGATAAGACATTTACTGGTCCAAATAAGTCCATGTGAATAAGTTGCAAATATGAACTTATGGAATTCAAAGCTTTACTCTTGTGACTTGACTTCTTCATTTTACCTTTTTGGCAAGCCTTACAAACTTCATTGCGAGCAAACTCCATATTTGGCATGTCTCTCACTAACTCCTTTTTCACCAGGGTGTTGATTTCCTTGTAATTCAGGTGAGAGAGCTTTTTGTGCCACGGATTGCTCTGCTCTACAGATGAATTGGTTTAGAAGCAACGAATTCCTTCCTTATTTATTGAGTGTAAATCTACAACAAACTGGTTTCCCTTTATTACTCCTTTCAGAGCAACTTCACTAGTCTTTTTGCTGATGATTAAGCATTCGCCTTTGTCAAATGTAACATTGAATCTTCTATCCATGAATTGACTGACACTTAGGAGATTCACTTCCAAAGTAGCAACCAGTGCTACATCTTCAATGACAATATTTCCAGAAATTAACTTGCCATATCCCATTGTAAAACCTTTGCCATTGTCTTCCAAAGTTACTAATGGGCCAGCCATCTCCGGAAACTTTGATAGCAGAGCCTTATCACCTGTCATATGTCTTGAGCATCCACTATCTATGATCCATATGACTTTTTTCATTTTACCCTGCACACAATAAGGATTAAGTGTGTTTAGCTACGTAAGCAGTGTTTGGTACTTTCTTCTTGTTAACAAAATTTACAGAATTAGAATGAGTTGACTCGGAAAGAATGGTGTTCATTGATTGATTTGCATGTTCCCTTTTAGCTGCAGACCTAATATTGACTTCTTTGAGCTCTACTCCCAACTTGTGGCAACTTGTCATCACGTTCACGTTGCAAGGGATGCAATCAAATTTATCACATAAGGAATAGGGATCTTCAGTCTTTGCTTCATTATATTTGCATGTTCCCAATCTTGACTCACTAACAGCCTTTTTATAAAGGTGAGTTAGATGATTTGTCGAGCCATATTTTTGAAACTGTTTCCTAGGAGCATCTGCAACAAATACAAAGTTATTGCTCTTGTTTATCCCAAACTTCCCATTTCTGTTTTTCTTCTTCTTTCCTGCATTCTCAGTTTTAACTTCCTTGATTGGCTTCTTGGGGGTTTGATCCATCATGGGCTTCTTCTCAGTTTTAGGAGTTGGAGTTGTTTATGTGCATTTCTTCTCATTATCCTCATCAGTAAGTTCTTGCTTTATCACCAACTCAACTTCACTAAAACTGGCTTCACATGCCTTGAACAGAGGTGCATCCACTTTCCTCAGTATAATTGGGACATCTTCATTTACAATTATTTTTCCTTTGTCACCTTCAACTTTTCTATTGATGTTCAATGCATCATAGTCCAAGCCAATAACTATGTTAGCACATTGTGGCGCCCTCCGAACCCGGGTCAGAAGTTTGGGGTCCACACACACATACCTTATTCATAAACTACTTATAACAATAATAAAGATAATGATAATATGCAGTGACCCGACTTACCAACTATCACGGACCGCAACAGGTTAAAGTATGCACACAAGCCACATACACACTTATATTACAAACCATCCAAATCCCAACTATTCAAACCCAGAACTGAGTATTAAGCATTATTACAAACTTTTACAAACTTAAATTATCTCAAAAGATGCCTACTAGCTTAACTCGATCAACCTGAACCCCTAGCTCTCGCGCTGGAATGGGGATCCTCGCTACCAACCGATTCCTTCTTAACTGGAAAAGAACATAAACAACATCACACAAATGAGCTAACTAGCTCAGCAAGTCACAATGACAAAACTGAGAATAATGATCATCAAGTGAAAAGGGTTATGATATCAGGTGAACAATGAATTATGATTTAGAATTGGATATTATATTTTCATTTTAAAAACTAAGGTTAGGCTGCTGATCAATCACACACTAACCCCGAGCAAAGCACACAACACTGCTCTAACTACTGGATCCAAGGCACACATTGGCCTAACTTGACCATTTATATGGTCTAACCACGAATCTGGTCCACAATTTTATAAAACAATCCAATTCTAACATAATAATAGAATAAACAATGTAAAGCAATAAACAGAATCATAAACAACATTGGATGTTCGATAATGAAATGGTTTCAACCTTCACAAAGGATCAATATGGCAATTTCAAAGCTTGGCTGGTAGGTAATGAAAGAATTGGATAACAAAGGAATCAATATTTCAGGGTTACCAGGAATTGGTCTTTCAAATCATAAGGTATAATGGTTTGAGTATGTAAGTAATTCGATTCAGTGTTTGATATTTAGTTTGTATGTATTTGTGGAGTAGTATCATATATTTGTGGTTCGTATCTCGTGTACAACAATCAATGGTTTAGAAAGAATAAGGTTTACGGCTCAAGATCAATAACTGGAATCAGGGTTTAGGGTTCAGTGCTTCAAAGCACTTGCAATATAAAACAGGACTATCAATGAACTACAATATATCTCGAGAAAGTTCAGAACACTTGCCTGGTACTAGCTTGCTATACTACACTAACTTCTAATCATAACCGTCTACTCCTCGACTATATGTTTCCCTTTCCTACGCCTTGCCTCTTCCGCTCACATATCATAAGCATCTATCAATTCTAAACTTATATAATTCTATTCGAAACATACTTCTATTTACCCTTCATTTCACCCAAATCTGATTAACGGATTGAAAGTTACGCTATAAAGAAGTAAACACCGAACATATAGACCGACAGTCAATCAACAAGTCACATATAGCACATAACACATCAAACAATCAATGATATATCATTTATAAAGGAGTCTCGGGTCATAAACAGGCTTTCGGGTATTTAAAATGATTTTTAAAATATTTTTCGGAATTAAAACGGGTCGTTGGATCAATTTCAGAGTAGTAAACAGGGTTCGGTTGGCCAAATCTGGCTTCAAAACAATTTTATATTAATTATCGAGGCTTGAAAACAATTTAAAATAATATTTAAAAGCTCGAAACTATTTTTCGGAATTTTTAAATCATTTTTAAATAATTAAATCTAATTAAATAATTAATTAAAATCAATTAATAATTAATTAAATCAATTAATCAATTAATTTTTGAATTAATTGACCAACTAATCAATTAAATATTAACTGAAATTAATTAACTAATTAATTCAGATTTATTTTTGAATTAAAAATAATTTTTGGAATTAAAATAATAACATTTGGAATTTTCCGAAATTAAAAATAGATTTTTATAATTAAAATAAATAGAAAATATGATTTTTAAATAATTTAGAAACATGAATCCAGTTTTTGAAACTTCTGGAAACCTTAGGGACTAATCTGTATCTTCTTCAAAAGTTCAGGGGCCTGTTTGCCATTTTTCAGCCCCTGCCGTCGACTCACCGGAGTGTGGCCGGAGAACACGATTCCGGCCACCTCAGGTCACCAAACTCTCCAGAATTGGAGTACAGATCACCAGGAACATATGCATACAATCAAAACACATAACCTATTACGGGATTCGCCGGAAAATGGTCGGGAAATGAAGAACACCGGCGAACTTTCAAAAGACAACTCCCTTCGATTCACACATCCTTTGTTAACGAGCTATATACCAATCGATTGCAAATTTCATAAGGAGCACAACCCACTATAATACAACAGCTAATAATCCCTAAATCAAAAAGCCCTAAATTTCAATTAAGAACATTCGTACGGGTTATAAATCCTAATTTTAAAATTCGAAGATTAAACTCAATTTTGAACATGTTATTGAACTCCAAATCAGTCATATGACATATGAAAATCATGAGGAAAACAAGTTCTACAACATGCAAGCATCAAATCATCCAAACAATCATCCGAACAAAAATTCATATTTTAATCAAAATAATTCGAAAATAAATAAATTTCCAGAAAATAAACCTTTAATTCTGCAGTGATATGGAACACAGATTCTGATAGTACACCTCAAGACCTTCATTTTGAGTACTCGAGCTTTCCAAACGGATTCCGGTAACACCTCCGATTGTTGGTTTGATTTTCAGAAAGGTTTATGAATATATAAATTTTCTCTGGAAAATTATGTAATTACTATCTGCAAATGATTTTTGGTACGAAATAAAATACGGTAAAGGCTATTTATAATTACGGAAAATTAGTATCCTGTTGGATCATTCCAGATACAAAATGGTACATTTATTTATAAAAACTGATCCAAACGGTACTGGTTTTCGGGATAATTATCCAAATCAATACAATTTGTACTGCGGTCTTGGTCTCAGCGCCTGGTTACACGTATTACGAGGTGATAATTGTGATAGTTTAATAAAAAGATCTTGTTTATCGAAAATACGAGTTTTATTGATTTATCGAAACGAATAATGTATCGAAAATGTTGCGCCGGGACCCGCACAGGACAAACCGTACGCCGGATCAAAAAGTCGAAACATGGAAAATGCTCGGAATATTGCAATTTGGTTAGGAAGGAGTTCTCGGAAGAGTTTCGGGTTATAAAAACGTAAAAACGGATGACGTAGGTTGGTTTCCGATTGTATAAAATAGTTTTTAAATACTTGGAAAAAGATTTTATAAAATCCATATATTTCCTATAAAATCATAAATCAACATAAAAATAATTAGGAAGATATGACAATTATCTATATTTTATTTTGGACATATAAAAATTAAAATACTCAATTAATATTATTTTTAAACGTCCAAACACATATAACACTTAACAAATAATTAACAGAATAGATACTGAACATACATAATAATTATCTATTAGCAAAAATAATTACACGATATATCCCGGATATTACATCCTTCCCCCTTTAAAATGATTCTGTCCTCAGAATCTCCTAAGAAAACAAATGAGGGTACTTTTCTTTCATATCACTTTCTAGCTCTCAGGTTGACTCTTCAACCTTTGGGTTTCTCCACAATACTCTTACTAACTTTATCACTTTATTTCTCAATACTTTCTCTCTTTCCTCTAGAATTCCTATTGGACTCTCTACATATGACAAATCTGCCTGAAGCTCTATTGGCTCATATTCTATTACATTCCTAGAGTCTGGATTATATTTCTTAAACATCGATACATGAAAAACATTGTGAATGTGCTCCATGTGCGGTGGTAATGCCAACTCGTAAGCTACTTTGCCAACTCGCTTTAGAATCTCAAAAGGTCCAACGTATCTTGGGCTCAGTTTTCCTTTCTTTCCGAATCTCGTTAATCCCTTCCATGGTGATACTTTCAGTAATACCAAATTTCCTTCTTCGAATTCCATATCTTTTCTTGATTGATCTGCATACTTCCTTTGACGGTCTTGTGCTGCTATCAATCTCTTCTGGATAACTTCAACAACTTCCTTTCTCTGCTGCACTAATTCAGGTCTAGGTATTTTGCGTTCTCCTACCTCGTCCCAATACACTGGAGATCTGCATTTGCGTCCATAAAGAGCTTCATAGGGGGGCATCCCAATACTGGCGTGATAACTGTTATTGTAAGCAAATTCTATGAGCTTCAATAGCACAGACACGTAACATGTCTTCAATTCTATGAGCTTTAATAGCACAGCCGTACTCATATTCAGTCTCGTTCCCAAACATTCTTGAAAACTCTTCCAAAATCTTGAATTAAATCTCGGATCAGATACAATAGACACAGGAAATCCATGACGAACTGCAATTTCCTTCAGGTACATATGGACCAACTTGTCGAGTGAAAATCTTTCATTTATAGGCAGAAAATGAGTTGACTTGGTAAGTCTATCCACTATAACCCAAATGGCATCATGATTAGCTTTTGTCCTTGGTAATCCAACTATGAAATCCATGGCAATATGCTCCCACTTCCACTCTGGAATCTCCAATGGCTGTAGCAATCCACTTGGTCTTTGATGCTCTGCTTTAACTCTCTGACATGTATAACATTTGCTAACCCATTCCGCAATTTCCCTCTTCATATCTGGCCACCAATAATTTTCCTTTTAATCTCTGTACATTTTGGTACTCCCTGGATGGATTGAATACCTTGAACTATGAGCTTCCTGTAACATTTCATTCTTCAACTCCGTTACTGGTGGAATCTAAATTCTAGAAGAAAACCTAAGAATACCTTGATCGTCCTTTTGCGTGCACAATTCTTCACCTACCAAACGATTTATGTCCTGATCCATTACTTCTTCTTGACACTTCTTTATCTTCTCTAACAACTGCGGCTGGAAAGTCATACTATACATTTTTGCTTCATCAGGCGTGCAAACTCTAATCTCCAATTCCAGTTTCTGAAATTCCTAATATATTTCTTCGGGTACTGATAACACATTTAACTTTTCCTTCCGACTCAACGCGTCTACTACGACGTTTGCTTTACCGGGTTGATAATTAATTGTACAGTCATAATCCTTGATCAATTCTAACCATCTCCTCTGTCTCATATTAAGCTCCTTTTGTGTGAATATGTATTTCAAACTTTTGTGATCCGTGTAAATCTCGCATTTTTCTCCATATAGATAATGTCTCCAAATTTTCAAAGCGAAAACTATGGCTGCTAGCTCCAAATTATGAGTAGGATATTTCTGTTCGTGTGGTTTCAGTTGCCTTGAAATACGCAATCACCTTATCCTGCTGTATCAGAACGCATCTGAGTCCTTTATGAGAAGCATCGCTATAGATTACGAAATTTCCTTGATCGTCGGGAAGTGACAAAATAGGTGTCGTGATTAATCTTTGCTTCAATTCCTGAAAACTGTCTTCGCGTTTATCATTCCATATAAACTTTTCATTCTTCCGTGTAAGCTTTGTCAATGGTGGTGCAATCCTTGAGAAATTTTGAACGAATCGACGATAATATCCCGCTAATCCCAAGAAACTTCTTACCTCTGTTGGTGTTCTCGGTCTTTCCCAATTTGTAATTGCTTCAATCTTTGATGGGTCCACTTTGATCTCTTCATTACTAACTATATGTCCTAAGAACTGACTTCCTGTAGCCAAAATTCGCACTTCAAGAATTTAGCATATAACTTCTTTTTCCTTAAAATCTCCAAAGCTGTTCTCAAATGTTCTGCATGATCCTCTTCTGTCTTTGAATAAATCAAAATATCTTCTATAAACACAATAACAAAATTGTCCAAATATTCCTTGAAAATTCTGTTCATCAGATCCATAAATGTTGTCGGGGCATTGCTCACTCCAAAAGACATCACTAAAAATTCATAATGTCCATACCTTGTTCTGAAAGCTGTCTTTGGTATATCTTCTGGCTTAATCTTTAGTTGATAATATCCCGATCTTAAATCAATCTTGGAGAAGTACTTGGCTCCCTTCAATTGGTCAAATAAATCATCAATTATGGGTAACAGGTACTTGTTCTTGATTGTAAGCTTGTTGAGCTCCCGATAGTCGATGCACAGTCTCATGCTTCCATCCTTCTTCTTGACAAACAATACCGATGCACCCCACGGGGATATACTGGGTCTGATTACTCCTTTCTCTAACAACTCTTGCAATTGCTTCGCTAGTTCTTTCATCTCAACGGGCGCCATTCTGTACAGGGCCTTGGATACTGGTTCCGTTCCAGGTGCTAAGTCGATTGCGAACTCAATTTCTCTATCTGGAGGAAGTCCTGGTAACTCATCGGGAAACACGTCTGGAAATTCATTAACTACTGGAATATCTTCAAGTTTTGCTGGCTCCTGACTTCTATCAATCACATATGCCACGAAATTCTCGCATCCTTGTCGTAGTAACTTCTTGGCTTGAATCATCGTTAAGAACTTCTTTGCTTGCTTCTGGCCCTTGAACGTTACTATCCTTTCATCTGGCGTCTTCACCATTACCTTCTTATTTCGACAATCTATTTGGGCATCGTGCTTAGATAACCAATCCATTCCTAAGATAACATCAAATTCTCCTAACTTGAATGGTATCGAATCTACACAAAACTTACTACCAGAAATCTCAATTTCACAATTTCCACAAACTTGATTAACAGATACACGTTCTTGATTTGCTAATTCCACAGTCATTATTTCATTTAAATGCTCAATTGGACAATTTAACTTACTAACAAAATCTTGAGAAATAAATGATCGAGTTGCTCCCGAATCTATTAACACTTTGGCACATAAAGAATTGACATTAAGCGTACTTTCCACGACATCAGTATCTTGGATAGCATCCTTCACAGACATATCAAAAACTCTAGCCCTTGGAGTCTCATTCACTGCTGGGGTAGATCCCATAATTCTCAATGCATTACTAACTGGGGCTGGTGTCTTGCAATCCCTGGCTATATGTCCTGGCTTTCCACATATGAAGCATGTAAATCCAATGGCTGGAACCTTCACTACTGGATTCCGGATAGGCTGATCCTTGCTTGCTGGCTCTCTTGCTGGCTGATTTCGGCACTCCCTCGAATAGTGCCCTTTCTGGTTACACTTGAAACAAACTACATTCAACTTGTTACAAACTCCTCCATGCTTCTTCCCACATACCTGACAATCTGGAAAAGTTAACCTCAACTGATTCGGCTGATTCACATTAACTGGACGGTTGCCCTGGCCTCCGTCACCTACATTTTGTCTCTTGAAATTAAAATTTCTTCCTGGCTGAAACTTTTCCTTCTTAAAATTTGGAAACTTCCCTGGTTGTGACTGATCTTCATTCCCTTCGGACTTTCTCTTCTTACTTTCCTTCTCCTTCTGTGACATCTCACTTTCTGTCTCTGCAATCATGGCTTTCTGTACCACTCCTGCATAAGTATCCAACTCAAAAATGGCTACCTTCCCTCTGATCCATGGCTTCAGACCTTGTTGGAATCTCTTAGCCTTCTTTCTATCAGTATCCACATATGACGGCACATACCTTGACAACTCTTCAAACTTACTCTCATAATCCGCCACCGACATATTTCCTTGCTTTAACTCTAAAAACTTTAGCTCCATCTGATCCTGAAAAAACTGGGGAAAATATTTTTCTAAAAACAATTCCTTAAACCTTTCCCAAGTAATAACATCTGTTCCTTCCAATGTCTTCACAGTTTCCCATCAATAGGTGGCTTCATTCTTCAAATAATAGCTTGCAAACTCAACCTTTTGTTCTTCCTTCACCTTCACTAAGGCAAATGACTTCTCTATTTCCTTTAACCAAACATTTGCTTCAATCGGTTCTAAGGAACCCTTGAATTCTGGTGAGTTTACCGCCTGAAAAGTTTTGAAAGTTACCTGGGGATTGGTCTGTCTTTGTTGTTGTTGTGCCAGGTGAACTGTTTGCTGGGCCAATATTTGGAGAATATGGGCTATTGTTAGGTCTATGGGTCCTGGGTTCACATTCTGGTTTGTATCATCTTGGTTATTATTGTTGTTGTTGTTGGTTTCTTCGTTCTGGGTGTTGGTGCGGGTATTTCTTCTGGGAGGCATTTTCTGTAAAGAATCAAACAACTTATTTAGTTTTTAAATCAAATCCTTTGCATAAAAGAAAAGTTTTGGTAAAATAGAAATATCTCTTTTTGAAAACAGTTGTAGCAGTTGAACTAAGTAAATTGCATGCTTCTTTACAGAACATAAACGGTTATAGGAAACAGGGTACATGGTATCACATGGTATAACTGGTGCAATAAATAAGGTAAAGTAAAACAGGTGCAGTAAAGTAAATGACAATGCTGGAAAGGAAAAGGTACTGATATATATAGATCAAAAAGTTTTAGGTAGTACAAGCGTAAAGACGCTTCGGAAGTAAAAGCAAAAGGGTACAACAACCTACTCACTAGTCAGCAGATCTAGTCTATAAATATAACTCAAAAGTCTACTGATACATAAAACACACTACTGTACATACAATATAACCATAACAACACTGATCAACATCTCCATCTCTGGATCTCTGGCTCAACTCCAAGGAAACTCTGATCCTCCCAGCCTCTCAAAGTCCTCCATCACCTCAGTAGCCCATCCCATAAGTGCATCAGGGCCTCATCCAGGTAGTGTAGCTCCATGTAGCCTAGCCTTAAGAATCCTGCTTGTCACATGGATCTCCTCTCGAAGCTCCCTCACACCACGATCAACATCTGTAGTCCTGATGATATGCTGCAGCTCTCGGATCTGGGCCAAAAAGGAATCACGTTCCAATAAAAGAGCCTCATACCGGTAATAAGGAACTGGATGTAATGTAGACTGGAATGGGGCACTCGCAACTGAATGCCCAGTGGAATCTGAATCAGCTGGTGGGGGTCCTCTGATAGGTGGCCTCATGCTTGGGGGTGGAATAGCCTGCAATGGTACGGGCTGTAACACAGGTGGAGGTAGAATAGCCAACACTGGTGGAACAACAGGACGTGGATCTGAACATGGTACTCCAACTGAGGGCTCTGAGTGGTCAGCTAATACGGGGATGAAAGAGTCGGTCATCGCTGCTATCTGAAATCATATCGCAATATAAGAATCTCGAACCACGACACGAATCATAGTAATACCTATTATACCGTAGCACTCAACCTCTCGACGTTCTATTTTTTTATTCCTTACTTCTAATCCTAACCCTCTACCCATTCCCGTCAACCTAGACTTGTGTTAGTGACTTATAATCTGTAGCTCTGATACCAAACCTGTGGCGCCCTCCAAACCCGGGTCAGAAGTTTGGGGTCCACACACACACACCTTATTTATAACCTGCTTATAACAATAATAAAGATAATGATAATATGCAGTGACCCTACTTACCAACTACCACGGACCGCAACATGTTAAAGTATGCACACAAGCCACACACACATTTATATTACAAACTGTCCAAATCTCAACTATTCAAACTCAGAACTGAGTATTAAGCATTATTACAAACTTAAATTATCTCAAAAGATTCCTACTAGCTTAACTCGATCAACCTGAACCCCTACCTCTCGCGCTGGACTGGGGATCCTCGCTACCAACTGGTTCCTTCTTAACTGGAAAAGAACATAAACAACATCGCACAAATGAGATAACTAGCTCAGCAAGTCACAATGACAAAACTGAGAATAATGATCATCAAGTGAAAAGGGTTATGATATCAAGTGAACAATGAATTATGATTTATAATTGGATATTATATTTTCATTTTAAAAACCAAGTTTAGGTTGTTGATCAGTCACGCACTAACCCCGAGCAAAGCAAACAGAACTGCTCTAACTACTGGATCCAAGGCACACATTGGCCTAACTTGACCATTTATATGGTCTGACCACGAATCTGGTCCATAATTTTATAAAACAATCCAATTCTAACATAATAACAGAATAAACAATGTAAAGCAATAAACAGAATCATAAACAACATTGGATGTTCAATAATGAAATGGTTTCAACCTTCACAAAGGAACAATATGGCAATTTCAAAGCTTGGTTGTTAAGTAATGAAAGAATTGGATAACAAAGGAATCAATGTTTCAGGGTTACCAGGAATTGGTCTTTCAAATCATAAGGTACAATGGTTTGAGTATGTAAGTAATTCAATTCAGTGTTTGGTATTTAGTTTGTATGTATTTGTGGAGTAGTATCGTATATTTGTAGTTCGTATCTGGGTGTACAACAATCAATGGTTTAGAAAGAATAAGGTTTACGGCTCAAGATCAATAACTGGAATCAGGGTTTAGGGTTCAGTGCTTCAAAGCACTTGCAATATAAAACATGACTATCAATCAACTACAATATATCTCGAGAAAGTTTAGAACACTTGCCTGGTACTAGCTTGCTATACTGCACTAACTTCCAATCACAACCGTCTACTCCTCGACTATCTGTTTCCCTTTCTTATGCATTGCCTCTTCTGCTCACATATCATAAGCATCTATCAATACTCAACTTATACGATTCTATTCGACACATACTTCTATCTACCCTTCGTTTCACCCAAATCCGATTAACGGATTGAAAGTTACGCTATAAACAAGTAAACACCGAATATATAGACTGACAGTCAATCAACAGGTCACATATAGCACATAACACATCAAAAAATCAATGATATATTATTTATAAAGGAGTCTCGAATAATAAACAGGCTTTCGGGTATTTAAAATGATTTTTAAAACATTTTTCGAAATTAAAACGGGTCGTTGGATCAATTTCAGAGTAATAAATAGGGTTCAGTTGGCCAAATCTGGCTTCAAAACAATTTTATAATAATTATCGAGCCTTGAAAACAATTTAAAATAATATTTTAAAACTCGAAACTATTTTTCAGAATTTTAAATCATTTTTAAATAATTAAATCTAATTAAATAATTAATTAAAATCAATTAATAATTAATTAAATCAATTAATTTTCGAATTAATTGACCAATTAATCAATTAAATATTAACTGAAATTAATTAACTAATTAATTCAGATTTATTTTTGAATTAAAAATAATTTTTGGAATTAAAATTATAATTTTTGGAATTTTCAGAAATTAAAAACGGATTTTTATAATTAAAATAAATAGAAAATATGATTTTTAAATAATTTAGAAACAGGAATCCAGTTTTTGACACTTCTGTAAACCTCAAGGACTAATCTGTATCTTCTTCAAAAGTTCAGGTTGTTTGCCATTTTGCAGCCCCCGCCGTCGACTCACCGGAGTGTGGCTGGAGAACACGATTCCGGCCACCTCAGGTCACCAAACTCTCCAGAATTGGAGTACAGATCACCAGGAACATATACATACAATCAAAACACATAACCTATTACGGGATTGGCCGGAAAATGACCGGGATATGAAGAACACCGGCGAACTTTCAAAAGACAACTCCCTTCGATTCACACATCCTCTGTTAACGAGCTATATACCAATCGATTGCAAATTTCATAAGGAACACAACCCACTATAATACAACAGCTAATAATCCCTAAATCAAAAAGTCCTAAATTTCAATTAAGAACATTCATACGGGTTATAAACCCTAATTTTAAAATTCGAAGATTAAACTCAATTTTGAACATGTTATTGAACTCCAAATCAGTCATACGACATATGAAAATCATCAGGAAAATAAGCTCTACAACATGCAAGCATCAAATCATCCAAACAATCATCCGAACAAAAATTCATATTAATCAAAATAATTCGAAAATAAATAAATTTCCAGAAAATAAACCTTTAATTCTGCAGTGATATGGAACACAGATTCTGATAGTACACCTCAAGACCTTCGTTTTGAGTACTCGAGCTTTCCAAACGGATTCCGGTAACACCTCCGATTGTTGGTTTGATTTTCAGAAAGGTTTATGAATATATAAATTTTCTCTGGAAAATTATGTAATTACTGTCAGCAAATGATTTTTGGTACGAAATAAAATACGGTAAAGGCTATTTATAATTACGGAAAATTAGTATCCTGTTGGATCATTCCAGATACAAAATGGTACGTTTATTTATAAAAACTGATCCAAATGAACCGGTTTTCGGGATAATTATCCAAATCAATACAATTTGTACTGCGGTCTTGGTCTCAGCGCCTGGTTACACGTATTACGAGGTGATAATTGTGATAGTTTAATAAAAAAGATCCCGTTTATCGAATATACGAGTTTTATTGATTTACCGAAACGAATAATGTATCGAAAATGTTGCGCCGGGACTCGCACATGACAAACCGTACGCCGGATCGAAAAAGTCGAAACATGGAAAATGCTCAGAATATTGCAATTAGGTTAGGAAGGAGTTCTCGGAAGAGTTTCGGGTTATAAAAACGTAAAAACGGATGACGTCTGTTGGTTTCGGATTGTATAAAATAGTTTTTAAATACTCGGAAAAAGATTTTATAAAATCCATATATTTCCTATAAAATCATAAATCAACATAAAAATAATTAGGAAGATATGACAATTTTTATATTTTATTTTGGACATATAAAAATTAAAATACTTAATTAATATTATTGTTAAACGTCCAAACACGTATAACACTTAACAAATAAATCACAGAATAGATACTGAACATACATAATAATTATCTATTAACAAAAATAATTATACGATATATCCCGAATATTACACACATGGCTTGTTCTTCTTATGGTACTGACCAACTAGCTGAGATGCATTTCTGAATGATTTCAGTTTCACCTCATTCTTCTCTAGCTTCTCCATCAACACCGCTTCTATCTCAGTAGCACACTTTAGCTTGTTCTTTAGATATTCATTTCCTTGCTTGACGGTTTCAAGCTCAACAAGCTGTAGTTCCATATCTTGTTTCTCAATCCCAAGCTTCTCTTTTATTTTTGACAGCCTACTCACTTCCTGAGTAGCTACCACCATGCTTGTGTGTATGTGTAATAACCCTAAAAATTTTGGACTTTTTGTAATCCTTATGAATAGTGAATTTGTTGATTATGCTGATTAAGGAAATTTTTCATTCCACACTATGTAGGGGTTCTTTTATTGATATTCTGAGATCTTATTAGTACTCCATAGAATATATGAGTGTATGTAAAGATCGTCAGAATCCAAATTCGAACACTTTAATTTTTCTCGAAAATCCACCACATACCGAAAGAATTGAGTATAAGGTAACATGATTAAAAGTATTTAAATTCAAGGACTATAAGAGATGATCATAAAAGGAATATAAAATATTGAGAAAGGTTTAGGGAAACCCAAGTAATAAGATCCCGGATATGATCCCTCAAACGACAAACGAGACCGAAAGTTAAGCAAAACCGTATAACAAATACGCGTTCATTAGCCAAGTAATTAAGCACTAATCAAAGAGATTAGGGGAGGATGACATTATCCAACCATAAGGATTGAACAAGTGTCATTGTGATGATGTAATCAAGGTGAGATCATCACTTTATTAAAGCAAAAGCAAAGATATTTTAAAAGGTTAATTTTCAACCAAGCATTTCATTTCAACTCATAATTCAACCAAGCAAGCATCAAAGAAGCTTTTTCTTCTTCTTCTTCTCCTT
This sequence comes from Apium graveolens, assembly GCF_009905375.1. Lineage (NCBI taxonomy): Eukaryota > Viridiplantae > Streptophyta > Magnoliopsida > Apiales > Apiaceae > Apium > Apium graveolens. The sequence continues at coordinate 248,412,762 of NC_133650.1, read as the reverse complement.
CATTTGCTTCGGCCTTTCTTCTTAAAACAAGGAGGGGTTTTTCAAAACTCAAGTTAAACACCTTAAAAAATTATAAGGTTTGTTACCTTAGCTTCCATAATTCATAACTTAGTTATGCTATAAGTTTGGATCCAAGATTCCAAGGTTTACCTAGTTAAATAATTCCTAAAAATTTAGGGTGAATAGTAACTTCAAGATCTAACTTTGTATTTCTTGATTTTGATTAAAAGATCAAGGTTGTTTAAAGGTGGATTGTAATACATGGGATATATCGTGTAATTATTTTTGCTAATGAATAAATATTATGCATGTTCAGTAATTATTCTGTGAATTATTTGTTAAGTGGTATATGTGTTTGGATGTTTAAAAATAATATAAATTGAGTATTTTAATTTTTTTATGTCCAAAAAAAATATAGATAATTGTCATATCTTCCCATTTATTTTTATGTTGATTTATGATTTTATAGGAAATTTATGGATTTTATAAAAAAAATTCCAAGTAATTATAAACTATTTTATATAATCGGGAACCATCCGATTTTACCTTTTTTTACGTTTTTATAACCCGAAACTCTTCCGAGAACTCCTTCCTAACCTAATTGCAATATTCCGAACATTTTCCATGTTTCGACTTTTTCGATCCGGCGTACAGTTTGTCCTGTGCGGGTCCCGGCGCAATATTTTCGATATAAAATTCATTTCGGTAAATTAATAAAACTCGTATTTTCGATAAACAGGATCTTTCCATTAAACTATTATAATTATCACCTCGTAATACGTGTAACCAGGCGCTGAGACCAAGACCGCGGTACAAATTGTAATTATCTCAAAAACTGGTACCGTTTGGATCTGTTTTAATAAATAAACGTATTATTTTATATCTGGATTGATCAAACGGGATACTAATTTTCCGTAATTATAAATAGCATTTACCGTATTTTATTTCGTACCGAAAATCATTTGCAAACAGTATTTACAGAATTTTCCAGAGAAAATACTTATATTCATATAAACTTTTTGAGAATCAAACCAACAAATCAAGGTGTTATCGATATCCATTTGGAAAGCCCTGGTAATCAAATCGAAGGGTTTGAGGAGTACTATCAGATTATCCAAGTTTCAGAACTGCAAAATCAAAGGTTGATTTTATATAATTTTATTTATTTTCGAATTATTTTAATTAAAATTATGAATTTTTGTTCGGATGATTGTTTGAATGATTTGATGATTTTATGTTGTAGAGCTTGTCTTCCTGATGATTTTGATATGTCATATGACTGATTTGGAGTTGAATAACATGTTCAAAATTGAGTTTAATTTTTGAATTTTAAAATTAGGGTTCATAATTCGTTTGAATGTTCTTAATTGAATTTGGGGGTTTCTTATTTAAGGATTTGTAGACGTTCTAGATGGGTGGGTTTTGTTCCTCTTGAAATTTGCAATCGATTCGTGTATAGTTTGTTAACAGACGATCCCTGGTTTGAACGGAGTTGTCTTTAAAAGTTTCGCCGGAACCAGCGAGTTTCTTGAGCATTTTCCGGTCGATTCTGGAAAGGGGTGGGTATTTTGATTGCACATATATGTTCCTGATGATTTGTACTCCAATTCTGGAGAGTTTGGTGGCCTGAGATGGCCGGAATCGTGTTCTCCGACCACACTCCGGCGAGTTGACGGCGGGAGTTTGCAAAATTATAAACAGGCCCCTAAACTTTTGAAGAAGAAACAGTTGAGTCCCTGTAGTTTCCAGAATTTGCAAATTTAGGATTCCTACTTATAAAATTTTTAAAAATCATATTTCCTTTTTATTTTGATTATAAAAATTCATTTTTAATTATTAAAAATTCCAAAAATTATTATTTTAATTCCAAAAATTATTATTTTAATTCCAAAAATTATTTTTTTAATTCAAAAATAAATCTGAATTAATTAGTTAATTAATTTTAGTTAATAATTAATTAGTTAATTGGTCAATTAATTCAAAAATTAATTGATTTAATTAATTTTAATTAATTTTAATTAATTATTTAATTAGATTTTATTATTTATTATTGATTTAAAAATTCTGAAAAATAGTTTTGAGCTTTAAAATATTATTTTAAATTGTTTTCAAGGCTCGATAATTATTATAAAATTATTTTGAAGCCAGATTTGGCCAACCGAACCCTATTTATTGCTTTAAAATTCATCCAACGACCCGTTTTGACTCCGAAAATTGTTTAAAAATCATATTAGCCATTCTTTGAAATTGCCATATTGTTCCTTTGTGAAGATTGAAATCATCTCATTATTGGACATCCAATGTTGCTTATGATTCTGTTTATTGCTTTACATTGTTTATTCTGTTATTATGATAGAATTGGATTATTTTATAAAATTGTGGACCAGATTCGTGGTCAGACCAGATTCGTGGTCAAGTTAGGCCAATGTGTGCCTCGGATCCAGTAATCAGAGCAGAGATGTGTGCCTTGCTCGGGGTTAATGCGTGACTGATCAGCAACCTAATCTTGGTTTTTAAAATGAAAATATAATATCCAATTCTAAATCATTAATCATTGTTCACTTGATACCTTAACTCTTTTCACTTGATGATCATTATTCTCAGTCTTGTCAATGTGACTTGCTGAGCTAGTTAGCTCATTTGTGCGATGTTGTTTATGTTCAATTCCAGTTAAGAAGGAACCTGTTGGTAGCGAGGATCCCCAATTCAGTGCGAGAGCTAGGGGTCCAGGTGATCGAGTTAAGCTAGCTGACAGCTTTTGGAATAGTTTAAGTTTATGAAATTTGTAATATTGTTTAATATTCGGTTGTAAGTTTTAATAGGTTGTAGTTGGGCATTTGTAATATAAGTGTGTGTGTGTGGCTTGTGTACATACTTTAACCTATTGCGGTCCATGGTAGTTGGTAAGTAGGGTCACTGCATATTATTATTATCTTTATCATTGTTATAAGTAGGTTATAAATAAGGTGTGTATGTGTGTGGACCCCAAACTTCTGACCCGGGTTTGGAGGGCACCACATGGATCTAGTCTCCCATAGACTTTCCAAGGATCTTTCATTGATTAAAAACTTCAAGGAAGGTATAACTCTTTATGATCTTAGTATTAAGTTGTTTGGTATAAATGTTTATGATGATGGAATGATAGATCAAGTTTAGTAGTTGTTTTGTCATGTTGAGATCTTAGTTGTTAAGTGTTTTTGATTGATTTTTGGAGTTAAGAGTAGCATTAGTTGTTCTTGATGATTCTTGGTATGATTTGGGCTTATTTTAATGGTTTAATGTTGGTTGATGAGTGACATTGTCATATGGTTGTATTGGGATTGATTGATGGTGGTTTGGTGTTGAATTGATTTGGTAAAATTTTGGGAAATCACGTAAACATAGTCGTCGTAATGTCCGATTTACCTTAGACTGTTTTGTTCTTAACTTTAGGACCCGTGAACTCACTGTAAGATTCTTAGCTTTTCCATGTTTAGATAGTTAATGTTACGAGCTTCGTTTTGATATGCCGTTCGCCCAAATCCGAGTTACGGGCGATGAGAAACGACCATTTTAAGTATCGGCGTTTCGCGAGCGAACACCGAAACCTCGAGTAACTTTGAGACCATAATTGAGACCCTTAAATGATTAAATGAAACACGAGAGAATTATGTCAAGTGATTAAGGCACTTAGTAAAATTCTCGCGACAGAGTCGCCTTAAAATTCGTAACGGTTAATTTATTAAAATTAGTGGAGCCGAGGATACGCGAGCGATAAACGCAAATCGTTAAGCGTATAAGCGACTGTTAGGGTATGAGTGAGTTTTGACTAGTTTCTTAAGTGACCATGGTCTAATTCCAGCTTATGTTTTTATTCATAGGTACCGGACCCACTCTAAGCTTAAGCCTACCCCGGAACACTCAGGATAGTTTTCTACCCATTATACTGTTGTTGTGATGTAAATATATATATATGCATTATCTTGTGATAAGTGCATGATTGTTGTTAGCAAATCTTGCGATATATTGGAGCATGTCAATATGATATATATATATATATATATGCATTCCTGTTTCATAATCTTGATATCTCATTGTTGATTCAATTGATTATAAACTGCATAATACCTATGTTAGAGATAAGCAATACTTGAGTATACCCTTAGTACAGAGGACCCAAAGTTGAACATTTTTCTAAACCGGGAGGCGTTTTTTCCGAGTATATTATATATATATATATCAATAGTTTTCAAAACTATTAATCGAATAATTTTTATTCGATAGTTTTATATTATAAGTGAATATTATTTTTTTAATATTCATTTAAGATTCCTATCGTGATCAAAGACTATTTTAACTATTTAAATAGAGTTTCTACTTATGAAACTTATTTTATTTTATTAAATGAATATTAGTTTGAATATTCATTCGGGGACTTATGACTCCACTTATTTTATTAAATAATATTCTTTATTTTATTAAAGAATAATGTTTCGATATTTGCCAAGTATTCGGAAAATAATTGATACTATCAAATCATCCTTATTCCAGATGTTTTCAAAAATATTTTTGAGGCTTCAAAATAATTTCAAAGGTTAGAGCGGATCCCAAAACTTGTTTTCAAATATAAGATCTTCCTTTCGAAGGGGATTTAAATACTCGCTCAAAAATCTGAGGGATCCGGCTCCGTGATGTATTTGTATATTCGCAACAAGGTTGTTATTTTAATAAAAGAGTTTTTGATTACTTACCCAACATTCGGGAAGTAAAATTCTTGGAATAAGTTAATCCATTAACAGGCATCTCCTGAGAAATATCGGTGAGTTTTTATTTCCAACTAGATGCGACTTCTTGGTAGAGTCGTATCAACAAGTTCCTACTTGGGGAAACGGGAGACGAGCTTTATGTTTCAGAGTCATGGATTTCATCAGAACTAGGAGTGGCATAAGTGGTCGAGTGGCGCCGTCCCAGCCTTATTTATTGGCTCAAATGTCCTGGAAGTTCTGCTAAGACGGTTCATTCCTTAGGAGTCCAGCGTTCGGTCGACAAGTAAATCTGACTGTTCTCCTCCACATGTAGAAAAATGTGGGGTTGCACTACTGCGACTGATCATCGTTAGTGGTCTTCCTGGCGCGGTAAACTTCCGTATTGAGTTCATCATCCAGGTGGATATTTCTGCAACACTACCCAGAGCACTTCGATAGAAAGGCTACGGTTGGGCGATTGTTGAGTGTTGGCAGGGTCGAGTTTTCAAAATGATGTTTTCCTCAAACGAAGTATCTCGTAACTTCATTTCATTTTTATGATATTTCAAAGATTGATTCTATACAAGTTTTGTCTTATAGCTTCATCTATGGGATGAACTATTTATACCTTGAACAGTGGTAGTTCAAGTAATATTCGAAAAATATATAAGTATATTGGAGTATCTCGTAACTTCATCTTTTCAACTTATATCTAGTTAATGATTATCTTATGCACGACAAAGATTTTCAGAAAAAGGTTGAGACAAGGTTAGATATATGAGATCACCTTGCAACGATATTTTTATACAGTTATAAACTGGAACTCTATGTATATTATACATGTCAGAGGATTTCAAAGATTTTGAGAAGTATATATGTATATATATACTGAATATTTTGCAACTTTGTCGCATTAAGATATCAAACTTGGTTCATTCCTTCTCGACCAAGACTTTCATGAGTACTATGAGAATGCTCATATATTGTTAATTATTATACATATTATTTTGGTGGGCTTGTTGCTCACCCTTGCTTTCTTCTTTCATCACACAACAACAGATAGACAAGATGAACAGGACCAAGCTCCCAATTCGCAAGCGGATAGGAAACGTATCGCAGTTTCCCGTAGGCGTTGATTTCGCTATAGCTAAGGTAGGAACTACCAATAGGCTAGGTTTTCAACTGTTGATGTACCAGACTTATGTATATTATGAATTGTAATAATGGCAAAGAATATGTAAATTTATTCAAAAACCCCTTTTGAGGTGTAATGACTTATAATTGTGGAATAAAATAACTTGTGTTATTTTGGTATTCATCTATGAGACTATAACTTGTGGTGTGTGTGTATATTGTGGGGTCACAATACGCAGTAATTGGTTATTTATTTAGATTAAGTGTTGTTAAGGGAAATGGAACTCGTGACAACCCAGATCCCCGACCCCGGATTTGGGGGTGTTACAGAAATGGTATCAGAGCCCAGAGTTATAAACCTCAGAGATGATGCGTCGTTAAAATGATAAGTTCACTAAGATAATAAGAACTCTTGCCAAGTTCATAGTCGGACTACCTAACGTAGTACTGACAGTTAAAACCCTTATGGGAACCCTTATAAATATCATGATAGTAACATAGTTCGTTATCGTATAGGGCAGCGGGGCACCGAACCCTGAGGTTCAGGAGCATCAGCATGAGGATGTTTTATTACATGTTGGAGATGAGATTGTGAATCCGATAGAGTACCCTTACGAGGGACTGGATGAGATTCATATTGAGAATGTTGCGGTTGAGGATGTTATCCCAGAAGGGATTGTTGTTGAGGAGGACCTCGTGAAGGATCCTGACAAGAATAAAGAGAGGACCGTTGAGGAATTGATGACCGTAGTCATGGCGACTACCAGAGCTAGGATGGTTGCGAGGGTGGCACTAGAGGATGAAGAGTTACCAAAGGCACAGAGAATACTGATGGCAGAAGGAGTGGGGCCTTCCACAATACCAATTATACCAGTATCAGACCCTCTCCCAGAGGCTCCTATAGACATCCATGAGGTTCCACCAATTTATGTTCCCTCCCCTGTACAGAGCCCAACACCTACTGAGGAAATGCCACATTTATCTCCTGCACCATTGTCACCCGATACCGTGCTTGGTTATCCATTTGGATCTCCTGGGTCTGCACCACCTGCACCCCATGGACTGTTAGGTGCTGCCATTCAGGCTTCTCTTATCGCTGATTATCATATGACTTTGGGTGGCCTGTCTGAGGCCCGTAATGTTAGAATTGATCTGTTGGATCGACTTACTGTACCAAGGATTGAGGGCGGGGTACTTCCGACAGGATTAGCTTATAGCATGGACAAGATTGAGGCTACGACCCGAATTACAGCTAGAGGCCATCTTGAGGGTCAGATTAATCCAGCTCTATTTGTGACTATCTTAGACCTCATCACCGCTTTAATGGAGCAGGTTAGGGATGTCGTGCGTGCCCGCATTTCTTGAATTATAGTAGTGTGCAGAGTCAGAGTGATCAGACAAGGATTGTCATACAGCACCGCTTTTGGAGAATTAGCCTAAGTTATGAATGATTAGTTTTTAATGACTAGATGAGTATCTGTGGTAGTACTTTTGGGATAGAAGCGATTAGATCAAATGATGTAATTCTCTTTCATGTGTATAGTTGTTGTACCCTCGAATAAATGGTTATGCATATATTCATTCTTTTCAGTTCAGATCAGTTTGGTTGTGAATAAGTTCATATTGTTAATTGCACTATTAACACTTAAGAGTGTCATAAAGTTTATAGAACTTGAGAATACATAATTTACGATCATGTAAGGACTGAACGAGGGAAAGACTTAAGCAAAGTAAGTAAGACAAATATAAAGAGATTCTCAAAACAAAATTCCAAGCATTATGCCCCCACGAGGAATAAGATTTGGGGCAAACCCTGAATGTGATAATCAGGGAGATCGCAATCAAGATATAAGGAACTCAGAACATAATGAAGTGGAAAATGAGGATTTTAAAATATAAGATGGCCCCGATTATGGGGAGTAGGAAGAAATATTTAGACTGAGAAAATAGAACTCGAGCAAGGAAGGGAGCACCAAGACGGTACTCCTATGAGGCAATTCATGGACCTGCCTAAACAAAACTAATACTTTTACCCCCCAAAAACCACCCTGAGGAAACAATGCGGTGGGAATTTTTTTCAGGACCTTTAAGTCAATAAGCTCTCAGAGTTCCAAGAAATAAGCTGACCCAGTCGAGGCAAGATCCTGGCTAAAGGAAATAGAGGAATCATTTGAGATCTAAATGATTGATAAAGCACAAAAGACTATTTATTTGCCACTTACATTCCAAAGAGAAAGGCCAACGCCTGGTGAGAGGCTTATAAATAATGAAGATAGTATTGAGGATTATGAGCCAAACCAAAGGCGGATTAGTATGATGAATCATGAATCTAGGTTGTAAAAGTCGTCAAGATTCGTCTGAAGGACACGAATCCAGAATGACGGGATGTTTGAAATCAATGCTTATGTTGTGTTGGTTCATAAAATGGTTGTAATAGAAACGAAAATAAAAGACTGAAAGGGGAAGGAGTATAAAGGGATATAAAGGAAATAGAGTTGAGAAGCGATAAGGGAGTTAGGTATGTGAAACCCTAAGAAACCCTAGCAATAAATAAAGAGAAGTGTGTTATCATCAGCGTGATGGTGACGGATCATGAGATAAAGTCAAGGTTTGAAGGCGTAAGTGATACGTATAATTAATCCCCTTTAAGTTGATAGTATTCGATGAAACTTTGAGATAGACCGATGGATTAATAAGGAAAAACGGATGGAATGAGGAGATATGATAACAAGAAATTAGGAAAATGGGATGAAGGAAGTGACCTTCAAGAATGTGAAGTGTAGGTAAGATCGACGACTTGATACCCAGAAAAGGAGACGCCAGGTATAAAAGATATCCCAACATTGAGATGACGGTTGAGAAAAATAATGGAGATAAATGAATAGTTAGAACTAAAAAATTCACATTGAACACGACCAATATCTTCCAGAACATCCCTGTTATCATTACCAAATCAGGAAAGAAAAGAGGATAAACATGGTTATCTTTTCGAGGCCATATGGATTGATCCCAACTTGAATAAGGATGCTATTGTGAAATTCGGTATAGACTATCGAGGTGGGAATGATTAAATAAGATAATATATCAAGGATATATGACTTGATTTATCCATGGAAGGATACAAGTACCTTTTTAAAGGTGGAATTAAGGATAGAACCTCGATAACTTGAGATGAACCTAGGGGAATGCATAAGGTTGGCATTACACCAGTAATAAGGACAGTATAAGTGTCGAAGTATGAATTGGGAAGAATTAAAGTAACAATAATCTTTAAAGATTAGTGGAGAAAGTTTTTCAGAACTATATAGACAATGGTTCTAGTATTAGTAAATGATATCTTGATATGCCATGTACCTAGAGAGTACATGAGAAATGATTTAAGAATAACCTTGGAGAAGTTACAAAAAGAATGGTAATATTTAAGTTTTTACAAATAGAAACTTTGGTAAAGGAAATATGATGTAATAATAATAATTCCAAGTGGGGCACGTGTTGAACCATAAGAAAGTATAGATCGACCCAATGAAGGTCGAGATTAGTGAAAACAAGAAGGACCCAAGATAAGAGACGTCCTAAGTATGATCGAGAGTCAGTCGTGACAATGTTAGCCTCTAAAGACCGAGGCAATAACTTATGAAAAATTGATGATATTTTTTTTCTCACCAAAGCTTAAGGATGAGCATTTTCACACAAACAGTGATTGGAAATGAGCTAGAAAATTTAGTTGGAGACCGTTCAAAAGACATTGATTATAAGGAACTATTACTATCAGGAAAGGCCAATAAGATGGTCGACACTGTAAGTGTAAGAGAGCAATTATAGGCGCTCGTTCCAGAGGAATACAATGATGATGGTTAAAGCCGTGAAGGTTGTATTATGGTTTGAAAGATTGACATTCCTTTGAATGATTGTGCGGTACTCAACCGTAATAGTAGTTTGGTAAAGATTTAATTCATGTAATCGTCGTGAGCGGCTCTCTATCTTAGAAGGTCCTATCTTGAGATAAGCCAGGATCATGTTACGAAAGGACTAAATGAACCTTTGAGTTGCATGTCTCCCAATAAAGTCATATGGTTAATAATGGTATTAACCTGATATCATTGCTTTTATTGAAACTCTTCTGCAATTTTATTTTGCTTCATGTCATATGTATGTCAAGTTCAGGAGTGTTCTTCATGAATCATGAATGGTGATTATGTTACCTCCTTAGAAGAATTCGATAAGGTAAGTATGGACTCTATGGTTAGATATTAAGACTTCATGAAAAATGAATGACTACAATAGGTCCGTGGTGGACTATAGTAATGCATCAATGATTCTTTGAATAATGAGATGATAACAACCGTGAGAGTTGTATTGTAATGGATGTTAAGATTGAACACCACTAATCGGGTCGTGGTGATGTATAAGTTATCAATGATAGACTAATTAAGTCGATTATTTACCTATTGAATATTTATTCCTTCTTATCAATAGAGAGTCGTATTACTATACAAGGAAGTTTGCAGTGCAAGCATAGAATTCTAGTAACGATGATGTCTGGAATGAAATCCCTAATTCGATTTTCGATGTCGAGGGAGTTTCAAAGGTGATTGTTTATAAGCTTGAGCAAGAGCATGGGTCCATAGAATGATGGACGGAATAGTGAAAGATTCAGGAACATGAATTGCGATGCTATAATACTTGATGTTGAGATATATACATATATGTATTTTGTTCTCCGGTGATAAACCTCTATAGTTCAGAGGTAGATTCCAAGCCACATATTTTGTGACCATATATTTTTATATATAATTCTCTTAAATTCGTTCTTTTCTCTTCTTTTCGTTTTCGTGTAAACTGAGAAGAACAACCCTTCCAAAAGGGGAGGTATAGCCGAATGACTATCTATCTGTGTGATAGAAGACTAGTAGGATACCACATGTTGTTTAATTGTTTGTCAAGTACTAAAGGCTGGCCACCTTCTGTACTAACTATGCAATAGAACAAGTGTTCATGATCATAGTGATCTCTTAATAAATCCTTTTACTTCTATATGATTAATCAAACTTTGGAAGATAGAAGCAGCTAGAGATGAAGTGGTATCCATATGGTGGTATTCCGAATCTAACGCGTTCGTGATACTAAGGTTGACGCGGTTATTAAAAGGTTATAGAACGCTAACGAGCAAAAGTGTAACCAGTATAATATTAGGTATGGAAGGTGGTATCAATTACGAATTAGAAAAGAGTAGGTATTCAGAAGCAAAAGCTATAACGCTAAAAGCTATGATGAGAGTCTATGCAATAGACTTGAAAGAATTTGGAATGATCACTTAACGCGAATTGAGTTTTCTTACGACAGTAGATCGTATGCCAGTATCGAGATATAGCCTTATAAAATCCTTGAGGGAAGACAATGTCGATCTCCCTTATGTTAGGATGAAGTTGTAGAGCGCAAGGTGCTCGGACCAGCAGTGGTCCAAAGGACCAAGGATATAATAGATCTAATCAGAGGACGGCTGGTAGTAGCCCAAGATGGACATAAGAAGTATGATGATTTGACAACGAAAGGACAAAGAGTATGAAGTAGGGGACCCATTGTTGTTAAAGGTATCCCCTTGGAAAGCCGTGGAAAGGATTGATGAGGTTCGGAAAGAAAGGAAAGCTAAGTCCACGATTTGTTGGACCCTTGGATATATTAAGATGTATTGGGAAGTCATCAAATGAACTAGCCCTACCCCCGAACCTGCAACAAGTTCGCAATAAGTTCCAAGTATCAATGTTAAGGAAGTATGATCCACAGGCGAGACACATAGGGGAACATGAAACCGTAAACCTCCGACCAGACTTAACCTATGTGGAGCAACCAGTGAAGGTTATGAATCAAAAAGGAACAAGTGATCAGAGTTTTGTAATAGAATCACAATGTGGGAAAATTGACTTGAGCTAGAAAGTGCAATGCTAGAAAAGTATCCCCAACTGTTTTCTATCTGATTCCTGGACGAAATCCTTTTAAGGAGGGGAGACTGTAATAACCCCAAAAATTTTGGAATTTTTGTAATCCTTATGAATAGTGAATTTGTTGATTATGCTGATTAAGAAAATTTTTCATGTCACACTATGTAGGGGTTCTTTTATTGATATTCTGAGATCTTATTAGTACTCCATAGAATATATGAGTATATGTAAAGATCGTCAGAATCCAAATTCGAACACTTTGATTTTTCTCGAAAATCCACCAGATACCGAAAGAATTGAGTATAAGGTAACATGATTAAAAGGATTTAAATTCAAGGATTATAAGAGAGGATCATAAAAGGAATATAAAATATTGAGAAAGGTTTAGGGAAACCCAAGTAATAAGATCCCGGATATGATCCCTCAAACGACAAACGAGAACGAAAGTTAAGCGAACCGTATAACAAATAAGCGGTCATTAGCCAAGTAATTAAGCACTAATCAAAGGGATTAGGGGAGGATTACATCATCCAACCATAAGGATTGAACAAGTGTCCTTGTGATGATGTAATCAAGGTGAGATCATCACTTTATTAAAGCAAAAGCAAAGATATTCTGAAAGGTTAATTTTCAACCAAGCATTTCATTTCAACTCACAATTCAACCAAGTAAGCATCAAAGAAGCTTTTTCTTCTTCTTCTTCTCCTTCATTTGCTTTGACCTTTCTTCTTAAAACAAGGAGGGATTTTTCAAAAATCAAGCTACACACCTTCAAAAATTATAAGGTTTGTTTCCTTAGCTTCCATAATTCATAACTTAGTTATGCTATAAGTTTGGATCCAAGATTCCAAGGTTTACCTAGTTAAACAATTCCTAAAAGTTTAGGGTGAATAGTAACTTCAAGATCTAATTTTGTGTTTCTTGATTTTGAATAAAAGATCAAGATTGTTTAAAGGTGGATCTAGTCTCCCATAGACTTTCCAAGGATCTTTCATTGATTAAAAGCTTTAAGGAAGGTATAACTCTTCATGATCTTAGTATTAAGTTGTTTGGTATAAATGGTTATGATGATGGAATGATAGATCAAGTTAGATCAAGTGTAGTAGTTGTTTTGTCATGTTGAGATCTTAGTTGTTAAGTGTTTTTGATTGATTTTGGGAGTTAAGAGTAGCACTAGTTGTTCTTGATGATTCTTGGTATGATTTGGGCTTAGTTTAATGGTTTAATGTTGGTTGATGAGTGACATTATCATATGGTTGTATTGGGATTGATTGATGGTGGTTTGGTGTTGAATTGATTTGGTAAAATTTTGGGAACTCACGTAAACATAGTCGTCGTAATGCCTGATTTACCTTAGACTGTTTTGTTCTTAACTTTAGGACCCGTGAACTCACTGTAAGATTCTGACCTTTTCCATGTTTAGATAGTTCATGTTACGAGCTTCGTTTTGATATGTCGTTCGCCTAAATCCGAGTTACGAGCGATGAGAAACGACCATTTTAAGTATCGGCGTTTCGCGAGCGAACCCCAAAACCTCGAGTAACTTTGAGACCATAATTGAGACCCTTAAATGATTAAACGAAACACGAGAGAATTATGTCAAGTGAATAAGGCAGTTAGTCAAATTCTCGCGACAGAGTCGCATTAAAATTCGTAATGGTTATTTTATTAAAATTAGTGGAGCCAAGGGTACGCGAGCGGTAAACGCAAATCATTAAGCGTATAAGCAACTGTAAGCGACCGTTAGGGTATGAGTGAGTTTTGACTAGTTTCTTAAGCGACCGTGGTCTAATTCCAGCTTATGTTGTTGTTCAAAGGTTACCGGACCCACTCTAAGCTTAAGCCCACCCCGGAACACTCAGAAAAGTTTTCTACCCGTTATACTGTTGTTGTGATGTAAATATATATATGCATTATCTTGTGATAAGTGCATGATTGTTATTAGAAAATCATGCAATATATTAGAGCATGTCAATATGATATATATATATATATGCATGTCTGTTTCGTAATCTTGATATCTCATTGTTGATTCAATTGATTATAAACTGCATAATACCTATGCTAGAGATAAGCAGTACTTGCGTATACCCTGGGGTTGTGTAATGGAATGTAGGATCCCTATTCCCACTAGCATTATGAATGCTTAATTTTTCACGTAGGGGGTTGAATAAATTAGATAAACTAGTGGGAGCCACTTATGAATAAAGACCCGATTCATATAGTGTTTTGAAATGAAATCGAATATTTGCTAAGTGTTGTTATGTGTTTATCATTTACAGATTTACTTTGTACGTTATGTCTTCTGCACTATCACTCAGGAGCATACAAGATGCTCACAAATTGACTGGTCCTAATTATGATGACTGGCTTCGAAACTTGAGAATTGTTCTCAGGATTGAGAAGCTGGAATACGTGATTGACTCACCTAAGCCTACTGAACCTGCTAGTGATGCACATAATGATGAACATGTTGTGTATCGTAAGTGGATAGATGATGCAAATGTTGCTCAATGCATCATGCTAGCTTCCATGAACATTGAGCTACAGAAGCAACATGAGCATATGGATGCTCACACTATCCTCATGCATCTACAAGAGTTGTATGATGTGGCGGGGAGGACAGCTCGATATGAGATATCGAAGGAGCTGTTCGGTTGTAGGTTGTCTGAGGGATCATCTGTGAATGACCATGTACTTAAGATGATCAATTTGATTGAACGTCTTGGACAACTTGGTTTTGCTATGGATGGGAGTGATGCACATAATGATGAACATGTTGTGTATCGTAAGTGGATAGATGATGCAAATGTTGCTCAATGCATCATGCTAGCTTCCATGAACATTGAGCTACAGAAGCAACATGAGCATATGGATGCTCACACTATCCTCATGCATCTACAAGAGTTGTATGATGTGGCGGGGAGGACAGCTCGATATGAGATATCGAAGGAGCTGTTCGGTTGTAGGTTGTCTGAGGGATCATCTGTGAATGACCATGTACTTAAGATGATCAATTTGATTGAACGTCTTGGACAACTTGGTTTTGCCATGGATGGGGAGCTGAGCCAAGACTTGGTCTTGCAATCGCTTCCGAGTTCGTTCTCGCAGTTTGTTGTGAACTTTCACATGAATAAGTTGGATGTCAGCCTGCCTGAACTCCACAACATGTTGAAGACTGCGGAATCGAATTTTCCCCCTAAGAAGAGTTCTGTTCTTCTAATTGGTGAAGGTTCCAATCCTAAGAAAAGGAAGAGGAACCCTTCCAAGAAGAAGAAAGTAGGTGAAGAAAATCCGGTTCCACCAAAAGCTGAAGACCCCAAGAGCAAAGTTGTTTGCTTTCACTGTAACAAGGTGGGGCACTGGAAGAGGAACTGCAAGGTTTACCTTGCAAAATTGAAGAAGAAGAAGGGTAGTGAGACTACCGCTTCTGATTCAGGTATGTTCATGATAGAAGTGAATATGTCATTATATCAAATTTCTACTTGGGTATTAGATACCGCCTGTGGTTCTCATATCTGCAATTTGTTGCAGGGACCAAGGAGAAGTAGGACTCTTGAGGAAGAGGAGGTGATTCTACTGATGGGAAATGGAGCAAGAGTTGTTGTTGAAGATGTAGAATCATTTCATTTAGATATGCCTACGGGCAAGACTATTGTTTTAAATAATTGTTATTTTGTTCCCTCGATTGTGAGGAATATTATTCCCATGTTAGACTTGGCTGGATTTTCATTTATTATTGAGAATAATGAATGTTCTATTCTTAGAGATAATATTCTTTATGGACGTGGTACTTTAAATAATGGTCTGTATAAATGTGACATAATTTACTTCAGATTGAACAAACTAATAAAAGAAAAGGGATGATGAAAATCTCACTTCATAGTGGCACTGCAGTCGACATGGAGAGAGGACTGTAAATTTGCTAGGAATGGTACACACAGATGTATGTGGACCAATGTCTAAGCAAGCCATGGGTGGATTTTCATACTTCATTACTTTCATAGATGATAGATCTAGATTCGGATATGTGTTTGATGAAACACAAGTCTGAAGCCTTTGAAAAGTTCAAAGAGTATAAGTATGAAGTGGAGAAACAAACCAAACATAGTATTATAATTCTTCGATTAGATCGAGGTGGTGAATACTTTAATGGAGTGTTTCTAGATTATTTCAAAGTAAATGGTATAGTCTCCCAGTGGACTCCTCCAGATTGGTATCTGAAAGGAGAAATCGAACTTTGTTAGACATAGTTCGGTCCATGATGAGCTATGCAAATCTTCCAGTATTCCTATGGGGTTATGCATTGGAAACCTCAGCATATTTACTGAATAAGGTGTCTTCCAAATCTGTTCCTCAAACTCCGTATGAGATATGGAAAGAAAGGAAACCGAGTCTTAAACACGTTAAGATTTGGGGATGTCCAGCTTATGTCAAGTAAGTTGACCCAGATAAGCTGGAATATCGATCCGTAAAATGTAGTTGTGTGGGATATCCTAAAGAGACTTTAGGGTATTACTTTTACACCGATCATCGGGTGTTTATCTCCAGACATGCTACCTTCTTGGAAAAGGAGTTTATCCTTGAAGGAAACAGTGGGAGCAAAATTGAACTTGATGAAGTTCAAGAAGCACAAACTACTACGGATCAAGTGGAAACACCTGTTCTGACTGAACAACCTTTTGTGGAACAGCTCATTCATAGAACAGGGAGAGTGTCTCGCCAACCTGAGAGGAAATATGGCCTTTTCATTGAGAATGACAATGAGTTGTCGATCATTGATGATGACGACCCTGTGACCTATAATGAGGCTATGAGTAGTGTTGACTCAGAGAAATAGCATAGTGCCATGAAATCCAGAATAGAATTTATGTATACAGTATACAAAAGATAGATTATAGCAGATGGCCAGGTGGAGACCTATAAGGCCAGGCTTGTGGCAAAAGGATTCAAACAAAGGCAATGGAATGACTTTGATGAAACTTTTTACCTGTAGCCCTGTTAAAATCAGTTCGGATTTTGCTTGTGATTGCTGCTTACTACGACTATCAGATCTGGCATATAGCCAGATGGTTTTCTTTCCAAGGGAAATGAAAACCTAGTGTGTAAGATACTGCGAACCATATGTGGTTTAAAGCAAGCTTCTCGTAGATGGAACATCCGTTTTGATGAGACAATCAAAGAGTTTGATTTTATCAAAAACGTAGATGAACCATGCGTCTACAAAAGGATTAGTGGGAGCGCGATAACATTTCTTGTGTTGTATTGAATTAGAGTTGACACACATAACAACATAGCCGACCCACTCACAAAGCTACTTTATGAAAGTCACTTTGATCGTCATAAAGACAAGATGGGTATTAGATACCAGAGTAATTGGCTTTAGTATAAGTGGGAGATTGAAAGGAATATGTCCTAAGTCCAATCATGTATTAGGATTTAGGAATAACTTTTTATGTAATCTGTTTTGATTTCATTGATATTAATAAAAGACTTGTTTTGTTTTTATTACGGGCTCTATCTATTTAAGTGTTTAAATAAGATATACCATAATTTAAAGTAAAGCTTTTTATGGATTATGATGAGATCATAATAGTGAGACCTAAAAGATGATAACTCTAAACTTAAATAGTTCCTGGTCATAGGATTACTAACTGGTAATTAATAATCCGTAAAGATCGGTACATATTATGCTTGCTTCATTATGAAGGATGTCTGTTCTCATAGACATTTGTGTGGTGACACTATAGCTAGTATGTAGATGCTTATTATAGAATAAGTTCACTGAACATGACTCGCACAGCTGAACAACTGATGGAGTTCACTCACGTGTCAGCAGTTTTTCACATAGTGATAGTTGTACAAGTATCCTTAGACTTGAGGTCATCATAGTCATCTTGTGTACACTGAACTATGCTTTGGTTTAGTTCTTAGTCTCCAGGGACAATTATTAGGGCTCTACTGGGTATAGGAATTTGTACACGAAGATAGTGTATGATCAATATAGGATCTACCCCTTCCAGTGAAGGAAGCGAATGTTCAAGGCTGATCCACTTATGCTAGTTCAGGAATCTCTGGCCAGAGTGAATGAAATTAGAAAGGAGTTTCTAATTTGCATAGAACTACGCATAGTAAATGGTAAGCAAGTGATTAAATTAGATAGGCTTGACACGAGATCCATGCCTTGTATTTAATCGGGACATTGTAGGGTAGAAGGAGTTTATTGTACGGTAACTATTCACTGAATAGGTTCTTGGTATTTTAAGCAGTAAATTCATATTATCCGGATAGTCGCGATATGCTGAGAAGTATCCCTCACGATGTAGAATAAATGTGATTAATTAATTAATCATATTTAATAAATTAGAGAATTTATATAAATAATGGTAAAATAGTTTTATTATTATTTATTTCTACTACCGGCTTAATATTAAACCTACAGGGTCACACCATAAAAAGAGAATGATTTTATGGTGGAGGAATTAATTAATAATGGCTAATAATTATTTATTTGTGAAATAAATAATTAATTGGAAAATTTAATAATTGATTAAATGAGATTTAATTGATTATAAATTAATTAAGAAAAGTTCTTAATATTATTAATTAAGGATTTAATTTTTGGAAATTAAATCAAGAGAGAGAATTATTTCTAAAGTGTTTAGAAAAAGGATTAATAATTAAAAGGTGTTTTAATTATTAATGAGAATAATAAATGGGATAATAATAATAATAATATTTATGGGAAAATTTCAGCTGAAAATTTTGCCTATAAATATACTATTATAGACCCTATTTTTATTCGAACCCAAAAACCCAAAAGTTTTAGAAAACCAAATTCTCTCCACCTCCTCCTCCTCCTTAACATTGTTTTCTTGGTGGATACCGGTGGAGTGCTTCACGTTTGAGGAGCAGCTGCTAAGGATCTCCGATCGTTGCTCTTGGATCGCATATTAAAGGTTAGTAATCGATCCCTATGTTTTTACCACGATTTATATGCTTTTATTTGGATTTTATATGTGTAAAAGTGTTTTACCATGCCTCCGCTGTGATTAAAATCCAACAACATAAACACTTGTCGAACGACAAGTTTCTGATGGTGCAAGGAATAGTGAAGTTTCCAGGATCTTTAAGCTTCGGAGGCAACTTCTGTTGCAGCACAACACTGAATTCCTCTGTTAGAGCAATGGTCTCCAAGTCATCGAGCTTCACTTTCCGAGAAAGAATACCTTTCATAAACATCGCATAGCTAGGCATCTGTTCAAGAGCTTCAGCAAAAGGTATGTTGATATGAAGTTTCTTGAACACCTCCAAACACTTCACAAATTGCTTATCCAACTTTTTCTTCTACAGCCTCTTAGGAAAAGGAGGTGGAGGATAGATCTGTTTTTTCCCTGTATTACCCTCAGGATGAGTGTGTTCTACAGTAGTCTTCCTTGGTTCCACTTCTGCTTCCTTCTGCACTTCTTCTTCAGCCACAACTGCATTTTCTGAAACTTGAGATTTTTCAGGCTCTTCGTCTTGCTGAATTTGGGGGCTTGCGACCTTTCCAGACCTTAAGGTGATGGCATTCACCTGTTCTTCAACTTCCCTCTTACCTGGATTTGTTTATGTATCACTAGAAAGCGTTCATGGTGGTCTATTCAATAAGGCATTAGCAATTTGCCCTATTTGGTTCTCCAGAGTCTTGATAGAAACAGCCTGGCTTTGGCATATAAGAGCCTGGTTTTTACACATAATCCGCAACTCCTCCAATTCAGATTTTTCATTCAAAGATAGACATGCACCAAGAGTTTGTTGTTTTGGTGTAATTTGTTGCTGAAAACCAGGAAGGTTGAATAGCTTATTTCCAAACTGCTGGAACGGTTGTTGCATCACATTTGGATTGTTGCTCCAGCTGAAGTTAGGATGATTCCAGTTGTCAGGATGATAAGTGTCTGGAACTGGTTGCTGCGATCTCTGAAAGTTGCTCACAAACTGAGCTGAGTCACTAGATATAGCGCATTGCTCCGTCACATGCGAACCTGCACATAGCTCACAAACACTGGTTATCTGATTAACACCCAAGTTAGCCAGAGAATCGATCTTCATAGACAATTCCTTTAGTTGAGTAGTGATAGTCGTAGCTGTATCCACTTCAAGAACTCCTGCTACCTTGCCCTGTGGACATCTCTGGGTTGGATACTGATATTCATTAGTAGCCATCAGTTCAATTAGATCATAAGCTTCCTCATAGCTCTTTGCCCATAATGCTCCGCCTGATGCTGCATCAAGCATGGGTCTGGACTGTGCTCCCAACCTATTGTAAAAACAATTGATGATCATCCAATCAGGCATTCCATGATGAGGACACTTCCTAAGCATCTCCTTGTAGCGCTCCCAAACTTCACATAATGATTCTCCCGTTTGCTGCGCAAATTGAGTAATAGCATTCCTGAGTGCAGCTGTCTTCGCCATAGGAAAGAATTTAGTAAGAAACTTCTGAGCAAGATCTTCCCAAGTAGTAATCGAACCAGCTGGTAGAGAGTGTAACCAGCTCTTATCCTTGTCCCTCAGAGAGAATGGGAACAGTCTCAGCTTCACAACATCTTCAGAAACACCGTTGAACTTAAAGGTGTCGCAGATCTCAATGAAATCCCTAATGTGCATAGTGGGATCTTCAGTTGGAGAACCCCAAACTAAATTGAATTCTGCACCCATTGAATTATGCCAGGCTTGATCTCAAAGTTATTAGCTGTGATAGCTGGCCTGACAATGCTAGATTGAATGTCATTGATCTTGGGTTGAGAAAAATCCATCAAGGCTTTCGTTCGTGCTGCTGGATCTCCCATTGTAATGAGTACCTGAAACACAAACAAATAAACCGTGAAAGTAAAAGAATCTGAGTCAGTGAACTTTAACGACCACTGATGACAAGCACATAAACTAAAAATTAACACCGAGTCCCCGGCAGCGGCGCCAAAAACTTGTTAGGGCGAAAACACGAGGTAAAATTCAGGCAAGTATACGCGTTCGTAAGTAGTATAAGATATAAATCAGATTCGTTTCCACAGAGACTGGTTTAGGTTAAGTTCAATTTATGCACCTATGCAACAATGTATGGTTATCGCTCAATGCTAAGACAAAAAACAAATTGGGTTTTGATTAAACTAAGAGATTACACTAACAATTATAACTAAGAGAACAAGAATGGTTGAATTAATATATATGAAAAACATGGGATTCTAACTTCATTAAATACTTCATTCAATAGCCTTATTTTTCTTAACCTTAGCATGTAATGGTGATGACACTAATCAGATAACACGAAACTAGTAAACGCCAACTTTCATTGTACGAATACCCTACTACCAAGCATCCACAAAAGAGATAGAAGTTGAATAGAAACTAATTATGCTTAGTCCTTATACATCTATAAGAATTGAAAACATAACGGTTTAATGCGCAAGTTATCAATCATGATTACATAGGGCAAGTAAGATGGTTAAAATTACCTACGAATCATGCATAACAAATACATGAACCTATGCTAGCATGGCAAATTTTAAACCTCTATATTCACTATCGTTTCAATAGAGATTAACACGTTATCTTATATGTTAGCTACGCACATAAGACGAATAAGCACAAACAATACTAGGATATCAATCAATCACCACACACCAAGATATCGAAACAAATTAATTATTGAAATCCATAAGTAAATCCACTAGAATCCCATGATAACGATTAGCCCATAATTGAACTCATCGTCACCATGGGTTCATATGAAAGCATGGTATAAAACAAGGTCTTAATAAACTGAATAATAATCAAAGTACGAATAAAAAAGGTCTAGGTTCAACAAGAATGAAAACGAACATCCAAAGTTACAACTATTTTCAAATAATCACAAGTAGAAAACAAGATCTTCTTTTTCGGAGTTGTTTTGTGCTTCTAGGTCTTCTCCTTGATCTCCCAATCTTCTCGGATAATGAAAACCTTTTTTTAAGTATATATATGCCCATATTGGACCTGAACCCTTAAAATTATCAAATTTCACTCAAAAAAGGCTTTTTCAGCGAAATCAGCCGCGCATCAGCAGGCGTTCACGCGCGGGTCGGAGGCGGCCGTGTGTCAGCAGGCGGTCGCGTGCACTTCTGACGTGGCCGCGTGCAGCCTTTCTCGAAAATTCTGATGAATCTTATTTTACCCATAACTTGAGTTCTACTCATCAGAATTAGGCGATTCAACTGTCCACGCGAAGCTAACGAGATTCTCTACAACTTGACAATGTCCTTGGCTTTCAAATCTGATCACTTTTCATCATATTTCCTTTAAAAGATTATTTCTTCATTTAACTGATACCTGAAATGCAATAACACAAAAACACATCAAAATACCAACAACTTGAGTCCAAAACACCAATTTAAGCTTGTAATAAAGCGTTTCAAGTGGATATAAAATTCACTTATCACTCAACACTTGAGGTAGCTGGAGTCTGGATTGCTTGTTCATCATCAGATGAATTGTTGCCATTAAAAACCAGTGCACTTGATCCATCAACAATGTGCCCTTGACCAGTTCTTAAGGATTTTCTTTGAATCATTTCCAGTTCATATGTATTCAAAATCCAATATAACACCTCCTGTGTCTTCCTGCTCAAGTCTCTTCCTTCTCTTATGGCTGATATTTTCTATTCAAGATGGTCAGGAAGGGTGAGAAAAAATTTCAAGTTAACCTCCTTAGCTTCATAGTACTTGTCATGAAGTTGCAAATCATTAATCAGCTTATTGAATATTTCAAATACATCATTAATACTCTCCTTTGGTTTTGCCATAAAATCCTCATACTGAGACACTAGTATTCTTCTTTGGTTTGACCTAACTTCCTCTGTACCTTCACACAGTATTTCAATCTTCTCCCAGATTTTCTTGGCTGTGTCACAGTTGACAATATTGTTGTACATAAAATTGTCAAGTGACTCTATCAGAATTAATTGCAAATCACTGTCAAGATAGACTTTTCTTTCTCAGTTTCTGTGTATTTTGAAGGATCTTTAGGACCATAATGAGCTGGGATGACCATGTCCCCATCTATAAACTCTTCAATCCTTTTCATAGGAGTAAAAAGTTCATTCTTCAGAATCTGTATGTACAAGGGGTTGGCCATCCTTAAAAACAACATCATCTTTTTCTTTCATAATGTGTAGTTGATCTTATCAAAGGCTGGTATCTTTATACTGCTTATCTTTTGTGTATTTATTCTTCCAAGATCTTTATCTGTTTGCTTTCAGATTTACTTTGATACCACTTGTTAGATATTGAATACAACACAGAGGGGGGGTGAATTTAGTTTGGATATTTTAGCCTTTTTTAAACTATTTTGGATGATGAACAAAACATATTACTTTGTAGAGATATTGTGTTTAACAGAAATAATGAAGCATGCACAACAAATACAGTATTTTCAAAAGTCACTTAACTTTGTATTAAAATTAAGTATGTCTTTCTACAAATTTCTGGGTTCTTTTGTAAGTAAAGAACTCAGTTTATATCTTGAGAGAGTTACAAGAATATCTAGATATGTTTATTACTGCTAAACAAAGTACCAGTGTTTACTTTATAGATTAGTAAACACAGGTTTATACAACGTGCAATAAGATGTACTAAACCCTACTTTAAGTTATCCATAAAGCTTTCCATTTCCGGCTTAATAAATCTTTGTAAATCGTGCAGGTCTGTGACTTTCCTTTGTCAGTTAATCTTGGCATTTGATCTTGCCCTCTTCAAACTGCTTTTGTAGACTTTTAAATCTAAGTGATTAGATCGTTTGTTAATTGATAATCTTGAATCTTTAAATGGTCTGCATTCTGTACTTGAGGTTCATATCGAGATCTCCAGTTTGTTCTATAGAGATCTGACATCTCGATAAGTATAATGGCTTATCAAGATCTCTGAATTCTCTATAAGTGTGTTTGACTTGTCGAGGTCTCTGAGTTCTCTATAAGTGAACTTGACTTGTCAGGACTCCAAAACTCTGCATGTAGAAATAACTTGTCGATATCTTTGAGATCTCTATAAGCATTTTGATTTGTCGATATCTCTGATATCTCTGAGGTCTTTAATGAGAAATTGACTTGTTGATATCTCTAATCTTCATATCTTCATTTTGACTTGTTGATATCTTTGAGTTCTCTATATGCAAAATGACTTGTCAATATCTCAGGGATCTCTATATATATTTTGACTTGTAGATATCTCTGAGATCTCTAATGAAAAATTGACTTGTCGATATCTTCAATCTTCATATCATAATTTTAACTTGTCGATATCTCTGGGACTTCTCTATAAGCCAATTTGGACTTCTCGATAAGTCATTTTGGAGTTCTCGAATGACTTTTCTATATGAGTTGATTTGTGACTTGTAGATATCTTGAATTAGAACATTTTTCCTAAAACAGATTTATTCAACTCCAAGATTCTTCACCTTTTCTCTGAGGCATGATCTTGTTGATCTTCTTTCAGAGTTTATTCTTAGGCTTGAGACTGTTCACAGAAAAATACTCCAGTCTGATCTTTAACATTTTTACAGACTCAAGTAATATAATACAAAATACAGATTTAGACTATCATACAACTAAATCTTAGGGTTGTCAATTATGACTTAGTCTTGTTATAGTACATGCATGTCTTGCACAATATTCTCCCTTGACTTAAAATCATTCTTTATAGACTCTTCATCAATACTTGTTCTTCTTCACCGTCTTCTACTATAGCGACCGTCGTGGTATCATCGTCCTAGCTATCGTTGCGCACTTCCTACACCATGGTTGCTGTTATCGCCCGTTGTGATGGTCGTCGTAAACCTTCTTATAAAATTTCACCAATTGTCGTCATAACTTCTCATCGTCAATAGTCGTCGTAAGCGACTCCTATATAGGGTGAGCCCTGTAGGGGGCGCCCTAGGCTCCGGAGACGCGTTCTCCGGAACTCGTTCGTCTTCTTTCTCAGCGGTGATTCGAACCATTTTCTTAAAGATCCAATAAAATATGCATGACGATTTTATGATATAACATGTACTATTTCGGAGTCCAAAGAAAATAAGTATGCAAGTACAATTTTTCACATGCTGCCGTTATAGCCGCTGTATTTAGTGTTTCTTGGAAAGTAATCCAAAAATAAATCCCATGTCATTGTTACTTTCTATGTCTAGAAGGTTAGTAAATGGTAAATTTGTTGGGGATAATATTTTGTGCTAGCAAGTACTTCTCACAATTATTTTTAAATATTGTACTCCTATAGATATGTCATTAGATAGTGCATGATTATAATTATGTTGTACTCATTCATAATATCGTTCACACGATATTTTGTATTTTTGCATGGTTATGGTCCTCTGCGGATTCTCGTAAAAGTGGGAGAAAACTTGTATTTCTAGTTTTTGTTTTTCAAGTAGGTATTTCTAGAATAATTTTTCAATTTTTTCACAAAAACTTTTTGCTTAGTCCTAACTTTTTCTTTGTCGGATATTTTCACTAAATGAATCATCTTAGAAAAGGCTAAATTTGCATACATTATATCATTTCAAGAATAAGTCGGATTTTACATCTTTGATAGTATACCATACTTCTTTGATTAAGCAAGGTTCACGTACATTTTATTATCCTCGTTTCCGAATATCGCTAAGATAATTATGGATGGTAAAATTGGGATAAGATGTATAGCTAGTTGCTACGTGTGGTATGTTCCTTCGAGTCGAATAAATTTAATAAACTTATCGGTAATCCAAGTGTGTAACTTAGTAGCATTTACATTGATAACATTATTCGCAAGAAAGGATTATATGTTAATCATATTTTAATTAAAACATAATCATATTTTACAAACACGCCTAAAAATATCTATATATATATATATGTTCAATCAATAATATTATTTTTTTCAAATTAAAGTATTTTTTATTTAAAATATTAAAATGGCTCATGTTCAAGCTATATGTTCTAGTTCAGATCTAGATGAGTGATATGATAGTGCTCGTGTTTTTGTCACGTGTTACCTTTTGATGGATAATTTCTAATGCAAGTACGTTTATTTTAAAAAAAAACTTAGAATAAATAAATTTCATATATTATTTAAAAACTTTAATTTATTTAAATTAAATAAAAAAAATCAACACCGACACGGTAACACCCAAATGTTGAGCCCTAATAAGATGGGTTCTAAAATCTAAACCAGTGATACTGAAACAGACGGCGAAAAGAAATCGTAAAAACACGCGGCATATGAAATTTGTGTGAAAACATCAAATGTAACATATACAACTTGGTCGAAGCATGGTTTTGTTGGTGAAATCGAATTGCAGCAGAGGGTCCTCCCGTTGTATACGAAGCTCCTTCCCAATATTCAATCTCTCAAGAACCCTACCTTTCCTTTTTATTATATCCAAGGTGTCAATTCCGAGACACTATTCACTTATACAATCTTTATTATCATTATTTATGTGTGTGTATACATATGATTGTGGCACAGTTAGACAATATGACTGAATTATTATACTATCTTTAACTTTGATCTGTGAGTTTTTAACTATTTCTTCTAGTTGATAAATTTTCGAAATTCTTGCAGAAACAATGAAGAAAGTGCTCCATGAATCCCCAATACTCTCCCTCTTCCCCATATACTTTCCAGGTAATTCTTCATTTTTTTATTAATGCAAGATTTATTATATTTGTTTTTGTTGTTTTTTTTAAATAATGTTACTAATAAAATGATTAAAATCCAATAGAATTGAAATACTATCAAACATTCCACAAGATGGGGCCGAATGTTGTTTACCATAGACAAGACATCAAAGTTAATGTTTTTATCAGTGTATTTGGCCTAGGAAAAAGCGCAGTTAAAGTGCCTAGGAATGTCTGAAGTGCAGCGATTTCAAACAGCGCAAAGCGCGAAAAAGGTGAAGCGCTAATCGAAGTTTGGCTAAAAAATTAGGGTTTTGTTTTGTTACTGTATGAGTTGAGGCAAAACAAATTCTACCAAACCAAAATTAGAACTTTAAAAGCCCAGTAGAAGTAAATACTGCAGACACTTTAAAAAGGAAAAAAAACCCTTGATCAAATATCATTCTACACAAGTCACGAAATAAAGTATATCTTCGCTGACGATGATGGATTAGGATGGACAGTAGTTGCAAGCTCGTGGTGCCGGAGAGTCTTAAGAGTTAAAATCAAAATCAACCTTGAAATCTAAACAGAGTCAAAATTAACCACTTGCTTCAAGCCTTCAAGTTCAGGTGAGAGTTCACTGAGAGATAACGACGTTTGGTATACGAGGATGAAGAATAGGAGGGAGAATAAGTTTTTGAATTTGAAGGGACCACTTCAACACTTGAAAGATGATTGGGATGAAGATCTTCAAGATAAAGATGATGAAGGAAATCTGGAAGGCTGGAACTTACCCATAAACTTTAAATTTTGAATCTTGATGTTAAAATTTAGGATTGCTTTTGCTCGAGAACTCTTCTAAATACTATTTGTATAGAGTTATTGATTAAAAGAGAGTAAAACAATGACGGTTTTGGGGGAAATTAGAGTTTATGTAATTTGCAGTCGAGCTTGAGAAACCAAATTCGGAAAAAGAATACAATTTAGAGGATCTCTTTTAAGGTGTCTACTTAACCATTATATATGGTACAAGTCCACTTAGTTTTATTAGGATATATTACCTTTTCCGTATATGATTATGGCCGAAACTCATTTATTCTTAAGGAGCGTGTCACCCCTATATATGGTAGATTTCCTTGTGTATCATATTGTCAATTGTACTCTATTATTTGGGATGAGGATTAATGATCGATTGAGCCTCCTTAATAAGGGTTCATACCCATTGCTCGTTGTGTTACTCCGACTCGGATATTCAAGAGGCGGTACCTGTGTCGTCATGGGACAGGATCCGGAATCCGTGCCAGATTCATGGTCTTAAAATCTAATCCTTCTTTGTCATTGCTACCTGCTGGAATATAATTGTAGCTCGCCAAAAAATATTCGAAGTTTTCCGGAAAAAAGCATCCCTCCGGTAATAATTGCAGATCTACCGGAGCTTTGAAGGTGCCTTCGTATATGTTTGCAGATGTGGGATGGAAGACAATAAAGTTAAACACCACAAGTAGATCTATAGATATGTCTGTGTGTGTAGTGTATAAAGAGGAACTCTACAGTGGATTCCGTCCACATTCTTTTTTGGTTATAAATAATAATTGGCAATAAATGTCAATCAGGAAAATATTACAGGAGAACATTGAAACCTAATAGGGAGCATATATAACCTAATAAAAATGTCAATAATGTTTAATAATTTAAGAGCTATAGATTCATTTAGCTCAATCCATACCTCCAAATTTCCGCTCTCTTTTCATCTATTAGCTCAGTATCTGGCCCCCCAAATACACTTGTTATATTTAATGAATTTAAATTAAAAAATGTTGTGTTCTCATTTCTGTGCTAAATGGTGGCTCCATGTTCTAAAATTTTCAAAGTGCCAAATCTGATACTCGGATATTAGGGATGGCAAATTAATCCAATCCGACGGATATCCGATCCGAAACCCGAAGTTTTGGATATACCGAACCCGAAGTTTTGGATTTGGATTTGGATTTGGATTTCAACTATACCGAACCGATACCCGATCCGAAATCCGATCCAAACCCGAAGCCCGATTAAAACCCGACACATTTATTATAGATTATATATAATATTTTAGATGTAATGCATATAATTTACATAGTTTTCTTGTATTATTTGTGTAATAGTAGATTATTATCAAGATTATCGACACTTGTTTAGTGAATTATAACTTTTTATTTCAAAATCAGCTTTTATTATGTAAGATATACTTTGTATATATTTATAAAAATAATAATTTGTGATAAAATACTAAATATTATGTTATCAACATATCTTAGATATTACTCAGCATGTACCCGTGCAATATAATGTGTTTAACTACTTATTAGTTAATATATTTTAATTTTGGCTATCATATAAATGTGATTAATAGTGTTTGTATGTATAAATAATACAAAATTTGACTACATTATTCGTAATTTTGGATATCCGAAAAATACCCGATCCGATCCAAACCCGACGGATTTGGATTTGGATAACCCGAAAATATTTGGATTCGGATTTGAATTTTATAATACCCGATCCGAACCCGACCCGTTGCCATCCCTATCGGATATGTATGAATCTCCGTGCCCGAGTCCAATTATTTAGAGCAGCTGCACCTACCGGATTTGGTAATGCCCAGAATAATACATGGGTGCAGAAAGCAATAGGTACAGATAATTACTCTAGTCCCTTCAATTTTTTCTAAATCCCCTATATATTATCTTTTCACGTATATAGTAGAGAAGTAAGTACTTAATATTCCTTTCTTTCCTCTTCGGTAATTGTTCATAGTCCCAATTGAATACTTTCCGCTTGGGTAATTGTTCAGATTTCAAATTGGCCCATATGATTTGTAGAGATATAGTCTTTATCCATGACTGTTGATGGAGTTTACTTTAGTGGATGAATGAGGTCTCAAATATAATGAATTGGTAACTTCTAGTCAGGGTCTTAAGTTTAACCTTCTAGTCTTCTATTGTAGACCACAAAAAAAAATTAGATTTGTACAGGCTGCTGTATTTCTTCTCCTTATGTGAACCTTAATATCTTACCAACCTCAGAACTCCACCCCTGCTTATATTTTTGTGATGTTTCGGATTGGACTTAAAAGCTGTAATCCAATTTCTGACACAGTACACCAGCATCACAAACGATTTATATTTCTCATTAAACAAACACATGAATCACTATTTCCTTTCGGTAAAACACAGAACACACATAAAAATCTTTTAAGAGAATAATACCCAATTTTCGATGTTCCAATCAAGAGTTTAGGCAAATTAATTTGACCCATCTAACTTTGGATGACAAATTATATTCCAAAACAAACACCACTTCTCCCTGTAGTGTGGCACTACAGTTTAGTGTATAATGTGTAGACTTTCTTGCACTACTACCGCCTCTTGTGCCCCACTGGCATTGAAGTGTATAATGTGCTGACTTTCTTGCTTGTAATTGCAATGGATGTAGTTAATTAGGTTGTAGCTTTAAGTTGTTTTTGGCTTGCTGTTTAAGTGCTTGTAACGACAACCTGCTCTTTGAAATATCTCTCTGTAAGTGATTACTGATAAAAATTTCTTAAGAATTTACATTCTGGGTTTTGTGCATTACATAATGACCAAAAAATGTACTTTAGAAACTAGAAACAAAATGGGCGAGAATAGTTGTAAGTTTAAACGTGGCTTATGTATTTGTTAAGTGAGTGATAGAGTAATCAAGCTATGCTGCTTAATATACAACCCCTGGCATAATCTTATAGATTCCTAAATGTTTTCTGAAGATTCCTAGGCCTTCTAATGCAAAGCGAGGAGGAATCTCTGTTTGTTTTCCCAAGGTATGTACCAAGTATCGTTATTTGCATGTTGCAGTCTTGTTATTTGAAACCATTGTATCGACGCCTTGATGCATGTTTAAACTTTTCTGTAGTTTTGCACCTCCGCTTCAATTGAAGCAAACGGTCATGCAAATAACAAAGGATGGAAAACTAATGATGATCCTCCTCCCATAAAACAGATGGATTACTGGGAAAGGGAAAGATCTTATGTTGACTTGCTGCTCAGTCCTTCAGAGGATGATTAAATGCAGTGGCCCTATAGGTTAACTTTTAATGTATTTTCCTACTAATTTACATTACAGAAGAATATCCTGGTTACCCAGGAATATGGTAGAGGCTTTCTTTTTCCAAAATTCTTTTATTACAATATCCCTATAGGCTTTCTTTTTCCAAAATACTTATTTTATACTCGGTGAAGTTGATGTAGTGCTTCTTTTGTAGTTTACGTGTGTAAATATATTCACAGATCATATTTGCAGGTAGAGAAATAGCAGGACAGTAAAAATTTAAGCAAAAGAGTTACTTGTGTACATGAATGTTGGTGATTATTATCAATCCGCATATATTAATATGAATTTGTTGACATAGCTTCCTTTCTTTGTCTTCCGTAGTTTTGAGTTTCGACTCCGGATTTCCCTATCATCTTGCTGGAATCTCAACATGACATCGCGCATCAGGAACATTGACAGCAAGCCATTTAGTTTCTCAATTGGCTACCATACATATTTGTCTGTCTCAGATATCTGGTATGCACTGACATTTCTGAACATTGGTACTCTGCAACTGGTTTTAATGTGTTGTCGCATGAATCATCTTGTTTTTGTTGATGTAATGTGAAATAAACCCAAGATCATTGAAACAGGACCAGGCTAAGTTGGCAGTGACATTTAAGTACCTATTAAAACCTCTTCTATTTGTAGATGGTTTACTGTTTTCATGCTATGTATGTATGTCATTAGTAATCTTTTGCAGATCACCAAAATGGTTTTAGTGAGTACAATGCTACATTTTCAACTCCTCTCAGTGTCAGTTTCTAAGAGAATATGTTACTCACTTGATTGAAAGTCAAAGAGGGTTATGCTAAACGCTGCTTCGATATTCTTTTGAAAGCATTTCCTTTGCTTTAAGTAGGTGAAATAATGATAAGTGTGTTCACCTTTTACTTTTATCAACAGAATATGAGAGAAAAATGACCACATTTTAGTACATGCACAACACATCAGAATAATAGTTGAAACATGTGTGTGTGTGTGTGTTATATTTACATAAGTGACACTTGGAGCCTTTTCAGATGTGCCATTTAGATATTTTCCCCTTTATACTGTTATTTTGATCATTTGCCATATAATAATAAAGGAGAAAGAATGTAAACTTTGCGATCTTGTTGGTTAATTAGATTTCTTGATACTATGAAGGCCTTTCCGGAGTGAAATTTACAGAATTTAGCTCTTCCTCTTTTGTTTCTGCTACCCGAACTGACCAAAATTCATGTTGTTTACAGTGATGCGAGGATTGAAGGTTTGGAAACATTGGGTTATCTAGACAACCTGTCTGATCGAAAACACTTCACTAAACAAGGAGATGCAATTACTTTTGAAACTGAGGTATACAGTCTTATGTGTGGGTTCCCTAGTACTTGATATTTTACGTCAGTCGTTTAAAATAAAATGAGCATAGCTGTCATCATCTCCCCTTTAATGATACTCTTTTTCAAAATAAGGGATTTAAAAACTAAATTATGTACTAAGATTAGTGGAGGAAAAATGTGTTGTATTCTCCTCATATGCAAGTGTCTCTTTGCCCAAACCAAACATCTTTTTTTTTAACATTGCCCAATATGCAAAAACTTGTTTCGGCTGATGTAAAGTTGCAATAACTCTTATTTCTTTTTGACTTCGAGTTCTATCTGTAGTTTCACGTGTCAAAATCTCTGATAGTTCTAAAGATAGATTGTTTTTGGAGCAGCTTCAAGTGGAATGATGTCATGTCAAGTTTGTAAAAACTTGAATGTACTGCCATGTAAATGCTCAGAAGTTAACTTCTTATCTATTTTTCAGGTGGACCGGGCTTTTCTTTCTACAGGAGATTGTATTGCAGTCATCGATCATGGAAGGAAGAGTGTTCTCTCTTTGTATACGAAGCTGCACCCTTTTTATTAATTATAAGGTGTTAATTTCGAGACTCTAATTCACTTATAAAATCTTGATTATCTATGTGTGTATATGTACATATGATTGTGGCACAGTTGGACAATTTGACTGGATTTTGTACCATCTTTAAGTTTGATCAGTGAATTTTTTAATTTTATTAGAGCAAGTCCAATGCTAGATGCAAAATGGCTATAGCCATTGCTATAATTTGGCACCAAAAAGTGTTTTTTGGTGCTAAATTTAAAGTTGCACTCTAATGCTAGTTTCAAATTTCCATAAATCTTTTAACTTCTACTTAATTTAATATTGTTTTGATACCTTAAGATGTACAAGACAACAATTATTTAACTTTTCCCGTCCATTTGTAGTAATAGACGATGTGGCAAGGATGCATATATGCGTCCTTGGTTTCAAATATAGAACCAAGGATGCATATATGCATATTTGCATCTAAGTATGGCACCCCTTTGGAGTTGAGTATTTTTACATTTAGTGCTATAATATAGCAATATCACCAAAGATAACATTGCATTGGACTTGCTCTTATTAAACTGCTACTTCTAGTTGATAAATTTATGAAATATCTGCGGAATTAATGACGAAAATGCTCCATGAATCCCCTCCCCCATTGACAAATAGTTTCCAGGTAATTTTTAACTTTTAAATTAAAGCAAGATTTATTATATTTGTTTTTGTTGTTGTTTTTAAATAATAATACTAATAATGTTTTTGCTATAATTCTTATTTTTATTATATAAACTTATGCTACTAAAATCCATTAGAATTTTTGCAAAATAAAAAAATTCCACTAGAATTGAAATACTACCCAACATATTACTTATGTTATCAATCAACTATATTGGGAGGTTTAGGAATAGTGTCTTACCCATCACCGAGACTCATAAATACATTTATTGGATGCAAAAGTATCACCTTTTAAGTAATCACATTTATAATCATAAAGCTCATATAGAGACTCAGAATACCATATATAGTCATTTGTACCTCGGAGGTATCAATTTTTTGGTCACAATAACTCATTCTCATTCTGAGTGGTGTACACAATTAATATGTGTTACCGACAATTTTAAATCATACATATTTTACTTATTCATGGAAGTGATGTGCATGACTGTAACATGACTGTAACATGAGAAGGTCTAGTTATAAGTTCTTTAGATTAATATTATTGATCTTGTTATAAACTTGTTTTTTCTTATAATTTTCTTAATAAGTGTCCTGGTTTTCAGCTATTGCTAGAGGAAACCGTTGCAGGTTATCTAAATCTATAGCAACTGACCATGATTGGCTCAGGTGAAGCCTCCAAATACTATTCTTGCAGATTCTTTTTTACCGCTCATCCAATTAGATAGAGCAGCTGCACCCTACTTGATGTGGTAATGCCCAGAATAATACATGGGTGGAGAAAGCAAAAGGTACAGATAATTACTCTAGTCTCTTCAATTTTTTTCAAAGTCCTTATTTATTATCTTTTCGACTTAGTATTGCTTCCTTTTCTCTACGGTAATTGTTCATGTTCCCAATTGAATACTTTTTGCTTCGGTAATTGTTCAGATTCCTAATTGACCCTTATGATTGGTAGATATATAGTTTTATATTTTCATAACTGTTGATGGAATTTACTTTAGTGAATGTATGAGGTCTGAAATATAATGTCTTTCTAACTTCTAATCGGGGTCTTAATTTTAGCCTTCTAGTCTTCGGTTGTAGAGGATAAAGAAATATTAGATGTGTACAATACGTGCTCCTTTATTTCCCTAGTCCAGGCACCGTTACTAAAGTCTACGTGATTTTATCTTAACGGCAGATACTAAGATTGCAGTTTTCTAGTGTACTCGATTAAGGGCACAATGATGAAAAACATAAGGCGGAAACATGATAGAGCTTTTTATCCCGTTTGCTATATTGTTTATGTATATTTTTTATTAGAAAAAGCTACATTTATAATAATTTTGTAGCATTTAATTATGTATTTAGATATGATGAGCCCAGCTCTTAATCGGCCTTGGTTCATTGAGGTTTTAGTTTATATATGATTAGCCCAATTGTTTAGGGGCCTTGGTATGTTATTAGTGTGTTCGGGTTTTATTTCTCAAAATATACTATTCATTGCTGCAGCCACGACATTCTTCTGGTTCCTTTCTACCTCCATACGAGAACTAACCCAATCGAGAACAACAATCGAATCTCAACAACCATTATTCGTGATGGCCGAACTACGTGCCATAAGTGCAAAAGTGGTGTTGACACCAATATGATCTCTCTCTAGCAATTTTATTCGCTCTTCTATTTGCACTGAGGAATTATTTTGAAAGAAAAGAATAATGAACTTTGTTTCAATAGAAAGAAAGTCCTAGTTCATTGAGTAAGATCAAACTTGACTTCAAGAAGTTTGTACTCTTAATTATAAACTGTGCTTACCTTCTTAAGAATGGATGGTTTATGGTTAATTATTCATGAAAGAGATATTCATGCCTGTAACATGAGAAGTTCCAGTAATAACTTCCTTTTGATTAATATTATTGATTTTTTTGTTGTGTTAATTTTATTATTATTTTTTTAATAATTTTCCTTGTTTCCAGATATTGCACGAGAAACCATAGCAGGCCATCTAAATCCGTAGCTGACCATGATTTGACTCTGGTGAAGCCTCAAAGCAATATTCATGTGGATTCTTCTTGTCCTTCGAAATATGTTAAGCAATTGCACCCTACTAGATCTGAGAACACCCAGAATGATACAACGGTGCAGAAAGCAAAAGGTACAGGTTATTTATTATTTTAGTACTAGATTAATATCAATGGTTACTTGTTTTGCTTACTTTTTAAGTATATGCATGGTAGCATTATTTTCAAAGATTATAAAATGAAGAAAAGTATATTGAACGTAATAGATGTAGCAAGGTCGCCTTTCATTTCTCTCTGTTACAGTATTACTTGTGTAGTTGTATCGTCATATCAGTTTAGTTGTATGGCCGCTTCACATGTGACTGGGGAAGATAAAGTAATTAACTCATTTTATGAAGTATTGGATCATATATACACCACCTGATTAGAGCATGTGGTTGATTATAATGTTTTTTTTTGTTTTTTTTTTTATTTTAACATCATTATATTGGTCATTTTCTTTATAGAGTGGTACAAGCACGACTTTTGTGGAGAATGTTTCGACGGCATCAATGAAAGCTTGGAAGTGAAATGGAAGGAAACATTGTTGAAGAGGTGAATATTGATGATGACATCGACATAGAAGTTGACATGGTGGGCGGGGAACTTGTAGGAACGGTTGATGTCGTTATTTCAAAGCAGAAAGATTATAATTCTGCTAGAATTACTAGAATATTTGACCTCAACGTTGTTCAACCACTTCCTAGATTTTGACCTAAACGGTTCCTATTGATTTTGACAGGAATGATGTTCCCGGTTAAAATAATAGATTGTAGTATTTTCGTTTCTAAGACCTAGGTAGTAATGTTTTATTTGTTCAAGTTTAATTATTATTAGCTTTTCTTTGAAAGGCAGGAAATAACATTGATAAAGGCTCTCAAGAGGCCCGAAACGATATAAGTGACCATTACAATGGACTACAACATATCCCACAGACACACAATAGAAGTGAAAGTGAATGACACCGGGAACACAGAACATAAGCAAATGGACTGCAAGAAAGGAAACATGGAAATAAACTAAACTATCTAAAGAAGACCGCCAGATCAGAAGGAAATCTACTCCTCACAGAACCTGGTTATTCGAAGCAACTCCACAACATCAACATCATTCATAATCACATCCTCCAATTCTCCCACTAAACTGGAGCAAAATTACAATCCTTTATATAACCCTTGAGCATGCTTTATCCTTTAAGTGCTAAAAATAATATATTTTTTGTTAAAAAAGGTTACGTGTTTTAATTAAAAAACAATCTGCTAATTACAATAATTTTTATTATTTATAATTTAGAATAAAGGACCCAAAACTAAAACCCATAACAGTACGTTTATCATAAAATGTTTTGTAATTCACAAAATTAATACTAATAGTTGGGAAATGATTTTTAAAACAATTTCAATTTAGCCCGATTTAAGTCCCAACAAAACTATAAGTTTAAAATCTGATTAATCAACTATTTTTTAGAACGATGCTTATATATTTCAATTTTATTGACTCTCAATCCGACTCGAGTTTCATTTATATATGTAAAAAATAGTCTATATTTAGTCGATTTTATCAAAAATCTAAGGTTCGAATCCTCTTAACAACAATTTTTAAAAGATTTTCAATTTAGACTATTATACCAAAATTTCAAGATATGAATTTTCACAATAAAAATTTTAGAATTTGGGTTGTAAATTTTAAACACTACATGCTATATGCTAAATAATAATAATAATAATAATAATAATAATAATAATAATAATAATAATAATAATTATTATTATTATCATCATCATCATCATCATCATCATCATCATCATCATCATCATCATCATCATCATCATCATCATCATCATTATTATTATTATTAATATAATGTTATTAAAATTATAATTTTCCGAACTGTAAAAAATATTATAATATCAAAAAAAACCCATAATATATACTAAAAAAGTCGGTCCGGTTGTAAGATATATCATAAATTTTTTAAATATATGATATTTTAAAATTATTTCAGTGTTTCTTAACTTAACAATCATATTTGATTATTATCTTTTAAACTTAAAAATATAAATAATTTAGTATAATAAATAAATAAAGAAAAATTACCAAAAATACAAACTTTTCTAAGTTTTTTTTGTAATTTTACTATTTTCTGATTTCTTTTTTTTTTTTTGTAAAATATGGAATCAAACAAAATCAATCATATATGCAACTAGTTGGATGGGGTTGCAGAAACTCGTCAAAAATTGCATGCAGTTGATTTCGGTTGTCAAAAGCCGTATTTTGCAAAAAAATTTGAAAAATAGCATCTTTTGCAGATTAAAAAGTATTTTTACAAATATTTTTAAAAAATGACAATAATTTTGCAAAAATATTTTTAAACTTGTTTATTTTTCAAAAAAGCCCATAAATAAATAAATTGATGACAAAAATGAAATATAATATCTAGTACTGAAACACGTAAGAAGCTTATGTATCATACAGAAAAAAGACGACTATTCTAAAAATTAACGCCTAACAACACAATTATACAAGTACAAGCCTCTATCCGTATCTAATCGAGATCTTCTTCGTTGTAGTACGACACCTCGTGGTTACTGCATATATTCATATATTTAAACTCCACTTATTATTATTACAAAACATAAAATCAAAGTAAACATAATAATAAATATACAAGAAAAATGGGAAACGTGTTCTGTTTATTCTGTGGATGTATAGGCCAATCTCACGTTGTCGTGGTAGAGAAATGGGGACGCTTTGAGAAATTAGCTCAACCTGGTCTTAATTTCTTCAATCCTTTCGCCGGAGAGTTCATCGCCGGCATCCTTTCCACCAGGATCAACTCCCTTGACGTCAAAATTGAGACCAAGACCAAGGTCATCCTTTCGTAACCTCCATTATTTTATTTTTGTTTCCCCTGACATCACGTACGTGATCCACTGTATTTTTAATCTCGATAAATTTGTTAATACTAGTTTGTTGATGCTGAGCTAAATTAGAGAATCAAATTTGAGTTACTAACTTATGGTTTGGGGAATAAATTTAACTTAACTTTTTTCATTATACACCTCATTTTTAGCCACTTTCGTTGTTTGCTGGAATTTCATATTCATACCGTTGTACCGCATGATCAATCACTTATGACTTGAATTGTAAGTAAATTGAAAGTGTCTTGTGACTTAAGAAACGAGTAAAGAGATCAGACTGTGCCTGAGTGTAGCACACATAATAAGACCGAGGGATTAAGTTAATTGAGATTTGTAGGATTAGGTTGAATGGGATTTTGAATATTGTGACACCGATGAATATTTAGTTTTTACTGTTTTACCCCACTTTCAATTTAAAGTAAAGTTTTGTAATCAACATATAATTGACAATAGTTAAGAGTAATATGTGGCAGTAGCCAGTACCTACTTCCTAGTAGAGATTTCATGTTGTGTAGTATAGTATTTTATATCTTTTTTTGAAGTTTGTGTTATTTAAATTTTTCTTCGGTGAAGTCAGTATCGACTAAACAAGGAAATTTGTAAAATTATTTGATCAAACTGAGCAGAAGCATAATAAGCACGGTTGCTCCCCAGTGATCTCCTTCTATATATAAGGAAAAAATATGGTAGTTGAATGCTTAGGATTAATTTAGTGGTTCTGTTGATTAATCCATTGAGTTCTAGTATAGGAATTAAATATTTTTTTCGGAAATGTTCATTCCATTATTCAGTCATGTTAGTATATTTTCTATATAAATAAGTAGAGCTACACTAGTATATTATTCGTGACTAGTGTTTTTTTAATCTTGTATTGGGAGATGTATCTGATTACCTCGGAGCATTAGAGT
This sequence comes from Apium graveolens, assembly GCF_009905375.1. NCBI lineage: Eukaryota > Viridiplantae > Streptophyta > Magnoliopsida > Apiales > Apiaceae > Apium > Apium graveolens. The sequence continues at coordinate 248,373,817 of NC_133650.1, read as the reverse complement.
ACAAATTGATCATCCACAAATTGACTTTTTCAAACCCTTTTGAGTCTAGTTATACTTATGTTTACCCTTCAGTTCTTGATTCTGCTGCAAGGTGATGGTAGTAGTAGAAGATATTCTTGCAGTGCCAAGTCCTCTATCACATATTCACATCATATACCCCCCCCCCCCTCCCGAGGTTCCCTGCATCACTACTATTCTGCCAAATAGATTTTTTTTGTAAAACAATATACACAGTCCTTGCTTGCACAACCTTGACCTGGTACTCATGACACTAGCCTCGTAGTTTTGCTCAACACAAACAATGAAGAGATAACTAGTGAAAATTACATTTCACTAGTCTGTCTCCTCATCAGTTAATTTATAAAAGACATCAGCTGACAAGCTACATTGTAGCTGACAAGCTAAATTGTAGCTGATAAGCTACAAGGTATACTAATGTTTACCCCTTCAGTTCTTGATTCTGCTGCAAGGTGATGGTAGTAGTACAAGATATTCTTGTAGTGTGCCAAGTCCTCTATCACATTTTCACATCATATACCCCCCCCCCCGTTCCAAGCATCACTACTATTCTGCCAAATAGATTTTTTTTGTAAAAAAGTATGCACGGTCCTTGCTTGCACAACTTTGACCTGGTACTCGTGACACTAGCCTCGTAGTTTTGCTCGACACAAACAATGAAGAGATAACTAGCGTTTCCTCATCTGTGAATTTATAAAATACATCAGCTGATAAGCTACAATGTAATAGTTTTAAAGTACTTGTTATTTCCAAAACATATTCCTAAGGCCGAAAGAATAAACTTGATATTGCTTTTTTAAGTTCCATATTCAAGCCCCTTATGACACCTACTTGTTTTTACTGTTGAGACGTCTTCATTTTTGTATTTTGTTTAAGGTTTGGTATTGTGATATATAAGAATACTTTTCCCCTCGTTTCTTGGAAAGAAGGCTGTGGCTTTACTTTAGGCCAGTTTTTTGAAATGCGCAAAATTGAAAAAAGCGCAAGTTCCAATTTTGAAGCGCGACTCGCGAAGCGCGATTACTCGCACGATTTTTGCTAGAAATGAAATTATTTACATATTTATCTCTATTTATACATAGATACTTCTGAAGATGTTAGTTCTAATATTTAACAGTAGAATGGTACTTAAAACATTTTCAAACATAATAATAATTAATAAACATTTATAAAAAGTTTCTAGCTTAGTAGAAATAAACATAATAAAAAGTCTCCGTCTTAGTAGAAATATCAACTTAGTAGGAATAGCACACAATAGTATTGAACTATCAGTTGATGACATTTAGAAAGTCAAAGGCTACCAAATTAATTAGGCTAACATGCGATTTTCACAACACTGCTTTAGGCTAACAGAGGCTCTTAAATATATAAGATCTGTTTACCGGATTTTCTTTACACTGATATATGAACTGGACACCTATATTCTTGTTCCATTGTGAGTTTGTACCCAGTGGAATGGTCATAATGATCCATTCTTTACCGTTAAAAGCGAATTAACAGGAGCGTGATATAAGTTTATTTAGAGATTTTCCGTTCACCTTATTGTTTTGAGAGGGCTGGTCATCTAATGTTGCCCTTAATGTTTATTCTGACTTTAAAAAGTCATAGGTAGCTTTTTGGGGTAGTTTCCACTGATTGGGTGGTTATAAGTTTGTAGTGATTGAATTATGATTATTCTTTAAATATGCACTTTTCTCACTTAGCAATGTATAGATTTGTCAGAAACACATCTCTCTTCTGTTGGTATCTCTTTTTCTTGAAAAGCTCTTCTTTGAAGGAAAATAGTGGCCTATTGATTTAGGCTAGGATTTTATCAGTGGTGTTTCTTATGAACCAGTGATGAAACTCTCATTTTGCAGGACAATGTTTTTGTGCAAATAATTTGCTCGATTCAGTATCGGGTTATAAAGGAAAATGCTGATGATGCTTTTTATGAGTTGCAAAATCCCAAGGAGCAGATTCAGGCTTATGTATTTGATGGTAAGCTTCCTAGGGCATATTAGTCTAGTTGTTTTATATATATGTGTATAATTCAATTGCGTAATATTAATGTATCTTGGCATGGGTGTACAGATTATTCCCAGTCTATAAAAGGGAGTCTGTTTGAAACTGTTAGTTCTGTACAAGGGTATAAGAGTGGATGGCATACCAATAAATTTCTAATTATCAAACTCAACAACATTGTAGTATTTTTAACTGGAAATGGATGACTTTTATACTTTTATCACAAGTATTCTTTCTCTTCATCGTTCCATTTGTCTACACAGTGGTTCGGGCACAGGTTCCCAGGATGACATTGGATGAGCTTTTTGAGCAGAAAGGTGATGTTGCTAAAGCTGTCTTGGAGGAACTTGAGAAGGTACTTTACTTTGCTCCTGTAATAGATCATTATTTCCAGTTCAATGTTACGGAATGCAATTTCTTCTTTTTTATTTTTAGATGAAATGCATTATGTGCTTAATGCTTGTAGACTTTCGCTTAGATTCTACCAGTTTTCTTAATTTCCTTGTCTATTATATATTTATATCTGTTTCATTATTAATTGAATGAACATAATATATATTTATAATGCAGACTTTTGGTAAGAAAGAATATTAACTGCAAAAGTAGATTTAAAGAAGGTGACTTTTACTCCTAGATTAATTAGCGCATGCACCATTTTTGCTACATGAGATTCTTCTCTAGGTAATTAATCTTAAGTTACCCCTTCCCCATAACAATTTTTTAGCATTTATAGGTTCTTTTCTATCATTTTGTTACTGCCTAAAAGATTGTCACCTGGGCATGGTTTTTGTGTCAGATCACCGAACTCATAATACGAAAGAGTTCTATCAAATTATCAGAATCCAAATTTGTTAATGTGTGTTGATTTAAATTATCAGGTCATGGGAGAATACGGGTACAACATAGAGCACATACTGATGGTTGATATCATTCCTGATTCCTCTGTGCGTACAGCAATGAATGAGATTAATGCAGGTAATGGTTACAGTAAAGACATATTATTTGCTATGTCACTTACTATCTTCGAAGTTCTGAACACATAATATTCAATATATATTTTTAATCACTTCTTTAAGTAATCGAGGAGAGTAGAAAATCAATTTAGTTTCCAAGAACTACCCTAGATAATGTCTTAGAATTGTTATAGCGGGCATCACCTAAGTACACATATTAAGATTTAAGGGTGACCAATAAATATATAACTGTATTTTTGTGTTCTTTACTTTTTCCAGCATAGTACTTAATAACTCACATGGTATCGGATAGTCTATTTCCTACTAAATACATGTAGCTTTTGCGAAAGACGGTTAATAACCTTTCATTGAACTGATCAACTAAACTGCAGCACAAAGGATGCAGCTTGCTAGTGTTTACAAGGGAGAAGCAGAAAAAATACTCTTAGTTAAAAGGGCGGAAGCAGAGGCAGAGTCCAAGTACCTAGGTGGTGTTGGTGTTGCGAGGCAGAGGCAGGCAATAACAGATGGGCTGAGAGAGAACATATTAAACTTCTCCCACAAGATTGAGGGAACATCTGCTAAGGAGGTCATGGATCTTATAATGATCACTCAATACTTCGACACAATTAAAGACCTTGGAAATTCGTCAAAGAATACAACAGTATTCCTACCCCATGGTCCAGGTCATGTCAGGGACATCAGCGATCAGATTCGCAATGGTTTGATGGAAGCAGAGAGTGGTTGTGTCAATGACGTTTAATTTTTGAGAAAGTGAGCCTTGGTTAAAACATGTTTTCCTGGTACAGTTTGCTTGCCTTCTGTTAAGTGCCAGGTTAGTAATAAGTTCTTGAAAAAGAACAGTAAGTTACAGTATGATAGTGTATGAGCATATGTTCCTTACACTTTTTCTAATGCTTACACACGAGAATGCGAGTTAAGATTGCATGTCATTTTTTATATTCGTGGTTGTTGGCTGATAATGATTTACTATAAGATGAATTACTTTCCTTTTTTGCTAAACCGAGGCTTACATATAGTCTGCCAAGCTTTCTTCTTTCCTGCCTTTTCTGCATATTCAATTATTTTCCACGTGTTTGATCTGTTTTTTGGAACCTGAACTTTCTCCAAAAGGGACTTTAGATCCCCCTTGATTGCACTGTCCAGTATGTCTTGTGCGAATATGCCCTTGATCACATTTGATTCAAGATCAATGACAGGCCCTTTGAAAACCTTGGATAGTGGAACTAGCCACTTTCCATAAAAAAAAAATCAAATTACTTCCGTAGATAATAAGCCGTCATTGTTAAAGGCATAACTGGCCATTACTTTTTCTTTACCCCTTGAAATCTGAGCTTTCCTCTTCATGTGTTGGTCCATTTGTGCTATGACATTCACAGAAATCGATAAATGAACATGCACATTGACCCACATTAGGCACCAATGAATTTATACAACCACTCCACTTCCTTGTTAATTAGATCCGGCAAATCAAGGTCCATTTCATCCCCCCCTTTTATGCCTCTGCTTCCTTGATGTAATATAATATTCCATCCCTATAATATTCTAGAAAGTAAGTATTATAATATAACTATAACAAACTCATTATATAATTGTGTGGGAGAACCCCGGATGAACTGAATAATCACAACAACTCTTTTTTGGAAGTGAAAAACAATCGACTCTCCTATGATTCAATTTCAATTCATATAATGTAAATCATTATATTTAAAAGCCTTTCCAATTTAGCTTAAGATAAACAACTACCGTTAAACTTTGATAAATTAATAAATTTTTGTAATCCTGACCCGGGCACTTTAATATAAGATAATAATTCGCTAAATTTATAAAATAATATTTTTTTTATTAAAACATATAAGTCTCTTATCACATATAAATTAATAATTTATTCTTTTATCAAAATTAAATATTTATTTTAGAATGTACCTTCAAAATAAAACTCCGACGTATATAAGTTACGTACTTTTAAAATTGATTTTTGTATTTTTTCTAGTATCCTTCCAAGTGCATTACAAAACTTGGCGTACTATGAAAAATTACGGAATGTCACTATTCTAAAAATATCTTTTTTTGTTAGGCTAACTCCTCCATCTCTCGCTTCATCTTCATTCTCGTTTTTTATAAGGATGCTAAATATTTGTTCATCATTCAACAATTCTGCCATCACTTCATTTTGACAAAATAATAACTAACCTTTTCGGAATCCATATATTTATAAACATATGTTAAAAATTTAAAAACTGTATATATTTATCAATAAATTAATAAATAATTAATATATTGATAAAATAACAAATTATTAATTAATTAATAATTTTCTTTGATTCCGGGGTATTAATTTATCGAGATTTACCAGTAGCAAGTTTAATTTGAAGGCAAATAAAATTATCAAATAATCATACATTTTATTAGTTTATCTTTGCATACCTGATTTCCATGTATAAAATATGAATAGTGTCAGGGTTCCAAGTTGGTATTCAAAACGAATTTCAAAGGTCACATGTAATTGTGTGGTTGACTACAAAATAATTAATAATAATTGACAACCTGTATTCATAAAAATTCCATTTGTAAAATCATTCCAAGTTGTCATTCTTGTCACATTATTCTGGCCTAATTTTGATACCAAATTTAGTACATATAATACTCATAAATAAGCAAACAAACCCAAACATACTCACCCAGCGGGGTCTGAATAAAATTCTACACCTAAAAGGGGTGAATCGGTGTTATAGTTAATTATGACCGATTTTAATAAGTTACCAAATATTCATCAAAATATCACACAACTTGCTGTTAATTCCGATATATGCTGTCAGCAAGCTGACACTCGATATGAAATGCAGAAAATAGATTACAACAAATAAATAATACAAAGAATTTTAACCAAGTTCGACCCCTATATTTAATATTCTACGTCCTGGTCCCTTACCACCCTGGTAAGAGAATATATTATTATTCACTGAAATGATACGATTACAAAATTCAATAATATATCTCCCTCTATCCTTATAATATATCTCCCTTTATCCTTTGTTCTTAATAGCAACTTGCTGATAACACCTGTTCTCTTGAGTAAATTGCTCTTTAAGCCCTATACAAACATGTATAGCCTTCTCTAACAATTAACCTCCCTGAACCCTTGTTATCAAAGTTCTACTACTCAGCAACAAATGTTTACACCTTGAATAATACAAATTTAATGAAATACAATCGAAACTATGAAATCTGTGAATATTGATAACCGTGTATACGTAAGAGATCAAACTATGAATATTCAAAGAATGCAGATTTGTATTTTCTCAGATGGTATGGTGTATATTTCGTGGATCAAACTCAAAATAAAGTATACCCAAATGTATTTATAGATTAAGTTAAATTTCGAATAAACAACAAAACTTCCAATCTTGACCAAGTCTCACAGTTATCTTGTTTTAATTTAAATGTTAAGATAATCCAAAACACGTTTAAACTAAAGTTAAGATAGATTGAAAAAGATTTAAAAACGTCTATCATCATCATCATCATCATCATCATCATCATCATCATCATCATCATCATCATCATCATCATCATCATCATCATCATACCCAATAATACCGCCTATGGCTGGGGAGGTTATAACGTACGCAGCCTTACTCTCATTCCAAAAAATGAAGAGGTTGTTTTCTCAAAAGACCCACGTCTTGTGTGTGCACAAATATGTGTGTCCTAAATAAAAAATGATAAACAATGGTATATAAAAGTAAATAAAAGTAAGCGAGACAATACCTCCGCCCATGATTTTCTTCACACGGGACTTACCTATTCCATAAAAAATCGTCGACCAAAAGTAGTTGTCGTAAGTCCCTTCTATTTCTCATATTACAATTACTTTGATGCCCCAAACTCAATCTTTCCCCTAGAGATTCAGCTCCAAACTAAATATTTTGAATTTACCACCCACCTGAACACATCTGTTCTACCAAAAAAAAGCCCAAATTTTTACAAACCCTAATTTTCCCCTATTTCCTGTAGACATATTGAGTGATGATAGAAATAAAAGATGAGGTTGGGTCAATTTGACAAAAAGAGGAAATATAGAAGTTTTGGTGAAGAAAAATGCTAAAATGAGGAGCACATTGAGGAATTGATGAACCTATTTTTTTAGTTTAAATTTGGGGTCAATTTAAAAACGTCTATCTTTAGTTTAAATAAAATACCAATCTTGAAGTAAGTTGTTTGGATAAAAAACGTTTATAAACATTTTACTAAAAATTAGGAAATGGTTTGAATAAAAGAGTTTGAATATCTGAGGAGATCTAATATATATAAACACATTACTTATATCATAGAGTCTTTACAAAAAATCATTCTTATTTAATCTACTTGTAAACCGCAATTCTGGTTTATCCTGAACAACTTCCAGCGGTAACTGAAAACTCGCTGATAAGCCTGCCAAAACTTTGTTAGCTTGCTGATAGATTAATATTTAATTTTTGCAAGACAGAGTTAGTAACGGTCTTATAAATCATAATCAGTTTGCTAATATATCATTAAGATAAGCTGTAAACTAGCTAATAGTGTGACCATCCAAATCATAAGGGTATCAATCTCCCCCTTTTTGATGATTAAACAACATTTAGGAAAGTATATGATACTCCCCCTAAATCATATATCACCTGTTCACAATTATCTTAAACATAGTTATATCTTAAGCACTAAACATATAATAATGACTTAAGATAAACTGGTAATATATTATAACAGAACCAATCATCCAAATCAAACCAGATAACATTTATGGTGAAATAAATCACCAAGTTCATAAACAATCAAATTTAAACACACATAATAAGTGAACTTAATCACTTAGTTCAAAAACCCAAGTACTTAACAAAACATCAAATTCAGATTATATTAACTTAAATTAAGTACTTTCCTAAGTACTCCCCCTTAATCATTAAAAAGTTCATTAAACTTAAGTTTGGGCATCAGTCTTCTCAGGTTCATCCTTGTTGTCCTTGTCAGCAGTGGATGTTGTGCAAGACATGCCTCTAAAATAACAAGACTACGTCAATTTGACAACCCTAAGTAAGTTGTATTATAATCTAAATTTGCATTTTGTATTGTACCACTTAAGTCTGTAAAAATGTTCAAGGGCAGACTGGAGTCTTTTTCTGTAAACAGTATCAAGCCTAAGAATTCTATCTGGAAGAAGTTCAAGAAGATCATGCCTCAGTAGAATTATGAAGAAGCTTGGAGTTGAATAAATCTATTTTGAAAAATATATTCTAAGTCAAGATCTCTACAAGTCACAGATTAAGTGTTATAGAGAAGTCATTCGAGAACTCCAGAATGACTTATCGAGAAGTCAGGAAAGCTACTAGAGAACTCAGAGATATCGACAAACCAATTTGAAGACATGAAAAATGGAGATATCGACAAGTCATTTCTTCACTAGAGAACTCTGAGATATCGGTAAGTCTATTTGTCACTAGAGAACTCAGAGGTATCGATAAGTTTATTTGTCATTAGAGAACTCAGAGTTATCGATAAGTCCATTTGTCATTAGAGGACTCAGAGTTATCGATAAGCCAAAGTGAAGACATAAAGATGAGAGATCTCGACAAGCTAAATTCTCTTATAGAGAACTCAGAGACTTCGATAAGTCAAAACAACTATAGAGTGATTAGAGATCTTGGTAAGCCAATATACTTATCGAGATGTCAAGTTCTCTATATGCCAAACTGGAGATCTCGAGGTAAATCTCAAAGTACAAAATGCAGACCAGTTCAATATCCAAGATTATCAATCAACAAACAATTTAATCAGTTGGATTGACAAGTCTACAAAAGCAGCTTGAAGAGTACAAGATCAAAGGCCAAGATTAACTGGAAAATTAAAGTCACAAGCGTACAAGATTAGCAAGATACACTAAGCTAGAAATAGAAAGATTTGATTATCCAAAATAGGGTTTAGTACATGTTGTCGCATGCTGTGTAATAACCAGTGTTTACTGTTCTATAAAGTAAACACTAGATGCTTTGTTAGCTGTAACAATTTAGATCAGAAAAATCTTGTATTCTCTCAAGAAAGAAGCTAAACTCTTTATCAACAAAGAGCCTAGAAATTTTGTAGCAAAATATTCTTAATTTTAATATAAAATTAAGTGAGTTTTGAAATATCTGTGTCCACTGTTCTTGCTTGCTTAATTTCAGTAGTAACACATTTCACTACAAGATTTAATTTACTTTGTTCATTACCAAATATACTTCAAGAAAAGCAGAAAAACACAAACACACATTCACCCCCCTCTGTGTGTGATTGATTATCTAACAAGTGGTATCAGAGCGAAATCTGAAAGTAAACAGATTCAAGATCTTGGAAGAATGAATACATAGAAAATCAGTAGCATCAAAATCCCTACTTTTGATATGACTAACTACACTCTTTGGAAGAAGAAAATGTTATTATTTATCAGGATGGCCAATCCATTATATATTCAGATTCTAAAAAATGGGCCTTTCACTCATATGGTAAGAGTTGAGGAATCTACAGATGGAGACATGGTCATTCTATCTCATTATGCTCCTAAAGACCCTTCTGAGTACACTGAGCCTGAGAAAGAAAAAGTCTCCCTAGATAGTGGCTTGCAGCTGATCTTCATAGTGTCACTTGACAATATAATTGTACAACAACATTGTCAACTGTGACACTGCTAAGCAGATCTGGGAAAAGATAGAGATATTGTGTGAAGGAACTGAGGAAGTTAGGTCAAATCAAAGAAGGATACTGATTTCACAGTATGAGGGTTTCATGGCTAAGCCAAAGGAAAGTATCACTGATGTGTTTGAAAGGTTTAACAAGCTGATTAATGACTTGCAGCTGCATGATAAATATTATGAAGCTGGAGAAGTGAACTTGAAGTTTTTGCTCACACTCCCTGACCATTTGGAACAGAAAATTTCAACAATCAGAGAAGGGAGAGACTTGAGTAGAATAACTCTGGAAGTTTTATATGGAATCCTAAAAACATATGAATTGGAAAAATTCAAATGAAGTCATTAAGGGCTGGTCAAGGGCATGTTGTAGATGGATCAAGTGCTCTAATTGTCAATGAAATCCAAACCTCTAATGATGAGCCAAGATCCCAGACTTCAGTTGTCTCAACAAGTGAGCAAAGAAATAATGATTCACAAGAACAAGTCATACTGGAATTGGAAAAAGATGATTTCTACACCTTGGATGAACTTGATGAGCTAGATCAGTCAATGGCCTATTTGGCAAGAAAGTTCTCTAACATTAGAGTAAAGAAGCCAAGATTCTTCAAGAGTAAAGGGAAATCATTCAATAAAGAGATCAGTTGGAAAGGAAAAGGGAAGGACACATCCGATAGCAAAAATGGTTACAAAACTGGATCTATTGATAGATCAAAAATAAGGTGCTATAACTGTGATGAGCTAGGCCATTTTGCTACAGAATCCAGGAAACCCAAGAAAGCAAAGAAAAATAAAGCTTATCTTGAACTGGAAGCAAAGTATGAAGCTCTTTTGAAGAAATAGCAAAGCAAAGCCTATATTGCAGAGGGAAAGAGTTGGGATGATTCTGATAATGATGAAGATGAGGAAGTTGAAAATTATGCATTTATGGCCTTGGAGAAAGGAGAGTCATCTTCATCAAAAATACAGGTACCAACTATTACCACCATTGATTTAAATGTGAGTCAATATAAGGAAACTGTTGAAAAGATGAGAACATAAATGTTTCACATTCATACAAGTATGGTTGCTGCTAATGAAGAGGTTAGCAGATCGACAAAGATAAATGAGAAGCTTGAAAATGAGAAACAAGAGACTGATTTGTTGCTGGTAGAGCTTGAAGCTGTGAAATAAGAAAATACATATCTAAAGAACAAGCTCAAGTGTGCAAATGAGATTGAAGCTATGTTGAGGGAGAAGTTAGAAAAGAATGAAGTTAAATTGAAATCTTTTAGGAATGCATCTGAGTTGGTTGGACAATATCATGAGAAGAACAAGCCATGTGCTAATATTGCCATTGGTCTTGATTATGATGTCTTAAACAACAAGAAGAAAGTTGTAGGTGAAAAAGGGAAAGTAAATGAAAATGAAGATGTTCCGGCTATGCTGAAAAAGGTTGGCTCACCTATGTTCAAAGCATGTGAAGTAGATTTCAGTGAAGAGGGGTTGATCATAAAGCAAGAAATTATTGATGAAGACAATGAGAGGAAAAGTGCAGAAACAGCTCAAACTTCAAAAACTGAAAAGAAGCTCATAGATAACCAAGATTCCAAGACACTTATTAAGGAAACAAAGACTGAAGATGCAAGAAAGAAAATGAAGAATAAAAATGGAAAGATTGGGATAAACAAAAGCAACAACTTTTCTTATGTTGCAGATGCTCCAAGAAAGAAATGTGAAAAGTGTGGCTCTGTGAATCACCTAACTCACCTTTGTAAAAAGGTTATTAGTAATCCAGCTGAAGGAGCCTACAAGTATAATGAAGCCAAGGAAAATGATCCCTATTCATTTTGTGATAAGTTTGACTACATTCCCTATAACTTAAAAGTAATGAAAAGTTGCCACAAGCTGAGAGTAGATCTCAAAGAAGTTAGTATTGGATCTATAACTGAAAATGCACAAACATCTATGAATGCTATTCTTTCTAAGACTTCTAACTCTACTTCTGCTAAATCAGTTAACAAGAAGAAAGTACCCAACACTGCTTGGGTTACTAAACACACTTAAAACTCATTGTGTGCAGGGCAAAATGAAGAAGGTCATATGGATCATAGACAGTGGATGCTCCAGGCATATGGCAGGTGATAAGGCCCTGCTATCACAATTTGAGGAGAAGGCTGGCCCTTTGGTGACCTTTGGAGACAACGACAAAGGATTCACAATGGGATATGGTAAGATTATCTCTGAAAATGTTGTCATTGATGATGTAGCATTGGTAGATGGTCTTGAAGTAAATATTCTCAGTGTCAACCAGTTTACAGACAAAGGTTTTAAAGTTCTATTTGACAAAGAAGAATGTGTTTTCATCAGCAAGAAAACCAATGAAGTTGCTCTAAAAGGAGCAAGGAAAGGAAGCTTGTTTGTTGCAGGCTTGGACTCAAGAAATGAGGATGGAATTTTCCGCTTCTACACCAAGGCATCCATAGAGCAAATCACGTTATGGCATAAGAAACTCTCACATCTAAATTTCAAGGGAATCAAAACTCTGGTCAAGAAAGAGTTGGTGAGAGACATGCCAAAATTAAAGTTTGCTCAAACTGAAGTCTGTGAAGCTTGTCAGAAAGGAAAAATGAAAAGATCAAGTCACAAGTCAAAAACTGTGAATTATATAAGTGCACCATTGCAACTTATTCACATGGACTTGTTTGGACCAGTAAATGTCTTATCAATTTTAAGGAACAAATATGCACTTATGATAGTGGATGACTACTCAAGATACACATGGGTAGAATTTATGCATTCTAATGATGAAACTCCACACATCATAATTGAGAACATAAAGAAGATAGATAAACTGGCTAAAGATCAAAACTTTGTGAAGAGATTGAGAAGTGATAATGGAACAGAATTCAGAAATACAACATTAAGTGAATTCTGCAAAAACAAATATATTGTTCAAGAGTTTTCTGCTGCTAGAACACCTCAACAAAATGGAGTTGTTGAGAGAAATAACATAACATTAGTAGAAGCTGCAAGAACAATGCTGCAAGATGCCAATCTGCCAATCCGCCAACTAGTTTTTGGGAAGAAGCTGTAAATACTGCATGTTACACTCAAAACAGATATCTCATTAACAAGGTTCATGAAAAATTACCTTACTCAATCATGTCTAAGAGAAAGCCTACTGCAAAGCATCTTCATGTGTTTGGAAGCAAGTGTTATATTTTAAAATACAACTCTGAATATGTGGGAAAATTTGACTCAAAGGTCTTTGAAGCAATTTTTCTGGGATATTCATTGGAGAGAACTGCCTACAAGGTCTGTGTGATTGATCAAAAGAAAATCATGAAGAGCATATATGTGACTTTTGATGATAACAAGTGTCCAGGCTTGGAATGCTTTGATGAAAATGAAGCTGAAGCCCTTGCATTTGAAAATCTCAACATTAACAGTGATTCTGATGAAGAGGATGAAGGCATTGCACAACAAATGATGAATAAAGAGACTAATGAACAGGAAAATCATGAAAATAGAAGCTCATCTCATACATCTGAATTTGATAGCACAAACTCAAGGGGAGAAAGAGAAGAAGAATCTACCAGTCATACAAATAATGAAGAAAATGATGAAAGCACCAATTAACAAACTCATACCAGAAAATGGGATAGGAGTTACAATCAAAATGTAATAATTGGTGATCCTAATGCTGGTGTAAGGACTAGAAGTGCAACTGCTGATGAGTGCCTCCATGCATGCTTTATGTCTCAAGTAGAGCCCAAAAAAATTGAAGAAGCTCTTATGGATCCTGATTGGATATCTGCTATGCAAGAAGAGGTTAATCAGTTTGAAAGAAATAAAGTTTGGGAGTTAGTTCCTGCACCTAAGAACAGAAGTGTAATTGGAACAAAATGGGTGTTCAGGAACAAGATCGATGAAAATGGTATAATTACCAGAAACAAGGCAAGGTTGGTTGCAAAATGCTACTCACAGGAAGAAGGAATTTATTATGATGAAACTTTTGCTCCAGTTCCAAGACTTGAAGCAATAAGGATTTTTCTAGCATTTGCCGCATATTCAAACTTTAAAGTGTATCAAATGGATGTCAAAAGTGTCTTTCTAAATGGTGAGTTAGAAGAAGAAGTTTATGTGCAACAACCACCTGGCTTTGAAGATCCAGAATTTCCAAATTTTGTGTACAAGCTACTCAAGGCTCTATATGGACTAAAGCAGGTACCTAGAGCTTGGTATGATACACTGACAGATTTTCTACTTAAACATGGTTTCACTAGAGGAACAATAGACAAGACACTCTTCTACAAGCTGTATGGTGGTGATATGATCCTAGTTCATATTTATGTGGATGATATCATCTTTGGTTCTACTAATGAGAAGCTCTAGCAAAGATTCTCTAAGCTTATGCAAAGTGAATATGAAATGAGTATGATTGGGGAATTAAGTTACTTTATTGGACTTCAAGTCAGTCAAAGAAGTGATGGAATCTTCATCAGCCAAACTAAGTATGTTAAAAATTTATTAAAAAAGTTTGGCATGGTTGATTATTCACCTGTATCTACACATATGATACACTGACAGATTTTCTACTTAAACATGGTTTCACTAGAGGAACAATAGACAAGACACTCTTCTACAAGCTGTATGGTGGTGATATGATCCTAGTTCATATTTATGTGGATGATATCATCTTTGGTTCTACTAATGAGAAGCTCTATTAAAGATTCTCTAAGCTTATGCAAAGTGAATATGAAATGAGTATGATTGTGGAATTAAGTTACTTTACTGGACTTCAAGTCAGTCAAAGAAGTGATGGAATCTTCATCAGCCAAACTAAGTATGTTAAAAATTTATTAAAAAAGTTTGGCATGGTTGATTATTCACCTGTATCTACACATATGTCTACAGCAACAAAGTTGGATGAAGATAAGAAGAGCAAGAGTGTAGATATTTCAAGCTATAGAGGAATGATTGGATCATTGCTTTATTTGAAAGCATATAGACCAGACATCATGTTTGCTACATGTCTGTGTGCAAGATTTCAAGCCAATCCAAAAGAATCACATTTAATGGTTGTGAAGAGAATTTTCAGATATTTGAAAGGGACTCCAAACTTGGGATTATGGTATCCTAAGGGAACTGGTTTTGAAGCTGTTGGATACACAGATGCAGATTTTGCTGGGTGTGTCAACTTCCACAACTGAAGCTGAATACGTAGCTGCTGGAAGTTGTTGTGCTCAAGTGCTTTGGATTAGAAATCAGCTAATGGACTATGACCTAGTGTTACACAGAATTCCAATTATGTGTGACAATACTAGTGCTATATCTATTGTGGCTAATCTAGTTAATCATTTTAGAACAAAGCACATTGATGTAAGGTACCATTTTATTAGAGAACATGCTGCAAATGGTACCATTGAGCTCATTTTTGTTCCAACAGAAAAATAGTTAGCTGACATTTTTACTAAACCTTTGGATGAAGCAACTTTCACTTGACTTGTAGGTGAAATTGGAATGCTCAATTCTTCATCCTAAGGCAAGAACTCAGCTAATGTGTTGCAACAGATTAATTTTTAGTAAATCAAATTTAATTTAATTTAATTAGAAATTAACTGAAATATGAATTATAAATATTTAAGAAACCTCTGCATATTTATTTTTCAAAATTCAGCTTGGAATTTTTCAAATTCTAAGAAAACTATCTAATTGTTAGTTTACATTTTCAATATGTGAAATTAACACAAGGCAGAATCAAAGTGATCAAAAGTATATATAGAGAACTGAGTTCTCGATAAGTTTAACTGACTTATCGATAAGTCATTTTAATACTTCTCGAGTGAGTTCTCGATAAGTCAATTTACTGACTTCTCGATAAGCTGTATTATGACTTATCGATAAGTTTTTGTAGAGTTCTCTATAAGTGTTAACTTACAGAGTTCTCTACAAGTATAATTTTAGACTTATGAATAACTCAGAACTAAAATATTTTAATTTAATAAATTATATTAGTAAAATACTTTTGGCAAAATTATTCTGATTTTATTTTGATTTATTCAAATAAAAATTGGAAACAATTCAGTCCATTTTTGGACAAACTGGGTATTTATTTGACATCTCGATATGTAATTCACTTTCAAAATGACTTCTCGATAAATATATTCTAAATGTCTATTTTTGACTTCTCGATAAGTCATTTTCTTTTACTATAAATACCCAGACATATCGATACATATATACTTACACCTTCGAGAACTCTAAGTGACCTAGCTTTTTCAATCCAAAACCGATTTCTCTCTCGTTTCGAATCCTTTCTCTTCAATTTCTTTTACCCATTCACTCTTACTCAACAACAATTGCACTCAGCAATGTTAGAGCAGTAATCCCGTAGAAAGGAACCAACTACATCGCTTTCACTGGTGCTAACCAAGCCCTTGACAGTTTCAAGGGGTTTATAAAATTATTTTCCGAATCCTATCTTGCAGGTGCTTTAACTGCTAACCTAGTCTTGTACTTGGATGTTCTGCAAGAGTTTTGGGCAACATCTGTGGTGAGAACTGTTATGAATGACAAGTCTGTATCTTTGGTGATAACTTGCACAATTGGAGGCCAACAGATAGAGTTCAATGAATAAGATGTGAATGCAGCTTTGGGTCTTCCAACTGCAAATCTAGTGGAGGTGCCAACACAGGATGAACTAGCTGAGTTCATGGATTTCATCAACTACGAAGGAAGAATCAACCTGTCAAGCTTGAACAGAACAAACCTAAGAAAGGAATGGTCCTTTGTGTTTGATTCTATAATAATGGCCTTTACATGCAGGAAGACAGGATATGACAATATTTCAAGTATGGTGTAGAAGCTGGTATTCTCAATAGCCCACAACAGACAGTTAAATGTTGGTCTATTGATCCTGGAAGAACTTGCAACCAGGATGACCATGCCCCAATCTTCTAGAGGTAAGGAAATTTTCTTTCCTAGATTTATTATGTCTACCTTAAATCATAAGGTATCAGACATACATTTGTTGAATGGTATAGAAAACAGTAGAATGGGCAATTGTAAGCAAGTGTCCAAAATAATATTTGGATCACTTACTACAAAGAATAAGGTAAATGTGAGTCTGAAAATCACTCCATTCATGATAGAGAGGTTTAGGACTTACCCATAATGTAACGCCCCCAAATCCGGGGTCAGGGGATTTGGTCGTCACTATGAAACCTCAATCTAAATCAACCTGTTTAATCAATAAATAAATTCCAGCGGAAGATATTTAGCATAAATGACCCCAACTAATCCAAGATCTTTTAAGGTTACAGTTCTAGAAACAAGAATTCCAAATTCTACCAATAAATTTTTCGCTTTCTTTTAAAACTCTTTTCAACAAATCTCAATCTCAAAATTAAACCCACTAGTATAACTTCGAAATGAAGTATACTAGGCCCAAATAAAATACACAACTATAATATAATATAATATAATATAAACAACTTTACACAAAAGATCTTACACTAATTCGCAAACCCTGGACCAACCACCTTCCAAGAGCTTCTTCTTGCTTCCTCGAATTACGCGGCTAAACAGCAAGCTAATTCTCACTGGAGGTTAAATTTAAAAACAGGCAAGCATGAGCGAAAGAAATGCTCAGCAAGATCATTATGACATATATAGGGTCGTTTCGATATAAAACCGACATCTGCATTAGAGCAGAACATTTAAAATCATAGTTGCTGAATCATAAAATTTTAGTTGAGGAATCCCAGATTTAATTCCTTAATTGTATTCAAAACCAATTTGATATTTTTGAGCGAGATGCTTCAGCAATACTTTGAATCTTGACGAGAATAAAACTCGTAAAATAGTGTTTACGGAAATATCGTAAACCACAATAACATGAAACAATGATTATGGATTGAATTATAGACTTTATTCAAAACCGAACTCTTCAAATTAATACTTATTTTGCTGTCATATCAAATTAGATATCAATACGAACTTTGATGCTCACAACATTCCATACTGAAGTCAACATCATTCATCTATACTAATACCACCTTTGATATTTAACAACAACGTAAGTATCAGCATAAATCAAAATCTGAATCCAAACTGCACTTTACCATTATTCCAAAATAGAAACAGTTGATAAATCATTTATTCTATGAATAAAAAAACGATATGATAATTTAGATTAGGATCATCCTCCGACGGACGTACTATCACATGCTGATCAGCCCGTGTGATAGCACAAGGTCATGATTCATAGAAACGTGACCCCAAAAACACGAGTACTCAAACAAAAAGGCAATATACCTGCCTGTGGCAAAAGTTGTGTCATAATATTTCATATGACACTTAGAAATAGCCCTCCGCTGGACCGTCCGTCCCGGTCACTTACGCAATTATGATCCAATCTTAAAACCTTTTATTGAAATGGGGTCATGATACTCGACACCCGAAATAATTTTATTCCCCCAATTCTTGGGTAGGAATATTCGCAACCAAATCGTTTTTCTCAAAATCCAAAACATTTAAAAATCCGATAATTGGATAAGTAAAATCACTTGACTATTCTAAACATAATAGCAGATGAGTATTTGCATAATAAGCATTTAACTCAGCGATATGTAGAATATTTAGCTATTCTGACCTTGAAAATAGGAAAAGAAATACTTGCATAAGAATATTTAAAATAAATATCACTTGAACAATAAGTGATTATAGGGATACTTGCATAATATGATTCGAAAAAAACGTCACTTGAACAATAAGTGAAGTCAGGGGTACTTGCCTTTGGGTTTTTAGCAGTTAGTCACACTCGCAAACACGCATCTATTCTGACATTCTGTCTCAAAACATCACCATCTTTCTTTTCAACACTCCATCAATATGTTGCTCCTGCGATTGCTAGAAGCCAGATACCCAATACCATTCCATCTCATTCTTTATCCAATATCTTGTCCCGATCAACTCGAGAGATCCGCATCTATCATTAAAATATATAGCTTTAATTGTTTAAACGATAATCACTGGACGAATTACGCGTCAAAAGCCCATCGTCTACCCATACGATAACCCGCACATAAAAGAAACAGTCCAACACAAGATTCTTATGACCCAAACATAAATATAACAGACAAACACAGGACCCTTGATCCACATACACACCTAATTCACATAACACATAAGCACATAACTCATATATCACATAATTCATATCACATAAGACTCGGTTCATCATAAGGGTCGACTCCGTACGTTTAAAACTGAAATCGGGTCAAAAATATTATTTATCGATAAATAATTGACTCAGAATAATTTGTAAAATAAGCGACCTTTCGAAACACAAGAATTTGGGTCTCAAAAGTATTTTTATTGAAAGCGGAATATTTTTCTGAGTCTGTACGCGTTCGTTTCGTATTAAACGAACGAACGGTTGATTTATTATGAATAAAATAGGAAATAAATGGGAATAAATAGATTAATAATATTAATTGATTTTTAAATACCAAAATATAATTTTTAAAAGCTTTAAAATAATTTTTAGGATTATTTGAATTAATTATAAATAATTTACATTTTATTTAACTATTTATAAATAAAATTAATTGATTAAATGAATTAATCAATTAATTAAATCCATAAATAATTAATTAAAAATAAATTATAAATAATTAAATCAAATTTTGATTTTTGAAAATAATAAATTAAAATAATTTATAGGAATTAAAAATAATTCAGTTAATTATTAGAATAATTAACCAAATTAATTTCGAAAATGAAAATGATTTTTAGGAATTAAAACTGAATTTTGAATTATTTTTAAAACAGAAAATCCCCAGAAACAGAATTTTAGAAATCAGAATGGGTCAAGGGGGATTAAAACTGGGTTGGCTTTTTCGGAAACGGGTCGGGTCGGGAATTTAACCGGGTTGTCAAGAACACGAAGAACTCGCCGGACCAAACGCAGAATCCGGCGAGCTTCATCGTTTCCGGCGAAGCTCAGGCAACTCCAATCCTCTCCGATTCCTTCGGTTTTTCAGTGCAACCTCTTCCAAATCACTTTTTAACCATGAATCAAACAACAACAACCTCAAACGATCACCAAACACTCGATTCCGGCGAGTGTAATACCAAAAACCGGCGACACAGTCGGAAAATTGCAATACGCGTATTTGACAACCAAATTCAACAAACAATATCTCAAAACAATACTGAGAATCATACAAATACATTCATATATTCAAAATCAACAGTAAATACACGAATCAGAAAGCCCTAATTTTCGAATAAAAACCCTAAAAATCGATTTTGAATTTTACCAACTGTTGAAACGATTTGATGATATAAAATGATAGAGAATGGTCTGGGATTCATTTTGGTTGTTCATAATTGTGATTTGGTGTTCAATAACACCTTCAAAACTGACTTTGATTTTCAGAACTCTTCAAGAACACCAAGAACACATAATCAAGAAATTTTCAGAAAATCAAACCTTAATTTCTATATGATATTGAACTCTATTTTTGAAGTATAATATACCAAATCGACCAGAAAAGCATGCTCTACAACATGGAAGCATCAAATCACATCAACAACATCAAGTACAAATTTTCATAATTTAATTATCAAATAATTCGAATATAAATAAATAAATAAGAAAATTACCATGATTTCTGGGCAGAAACTGATGATTGATTCAGAAAGAAGATTTCGAGAGCTTCATTTTGATATGCTGCACGCCCGAATCGGAGTTCGATAACGGCTTCGTTCGTGTGTTTGATTCTCGAGAACATATCGGTTTTCTCGGGTTTTCTCTGAATTTACGGTATTTTAACTGGTTGCAAATGAATAAACGGAATAAACGAAATAAGAAATAGGCTATTTATATTTATGGAATATTGGATCGTTTTGGATCGTTTTGGATCGTTAAATTAGTTGCTTAGCCGCTAAGTAACTGTAAAAATGATACAATTCAATACCAGAATTGGATAATTATCAAAACCGGGCTTTTTATAAAACACCATATACGAAAATAATATAAAAATATCCCGTCTCTCGAGAATACGGGTTTTTGTCGATTACCGAAATGATTATCGTATTGAAAATCTTGCGCCGGGCCGCGCAGGGGTCAAACCGTGATCCGGATTGAAAAAGTCAAAACACGGAAAATGTCCGGAATTACCAGATTAGGTTAGGAAGGAGTTTTTGGAAGAGTTTCGGGTTGTAAAACCGCAAAAACGGTTGAAGTTGAACGATTTCCGGCTTTATAAAATAATTTTGTAATTATTCAGAAAATAATTAATAACTACATAAATCATTATACAATCATCTTGTTAGGAATATGTGTATTAGTTTGATGATAAGTTCAGCAAAACACTTAAGTAGAAATCTAGTGTTTGTAGCCTCAACGGATAAGACCATCTTGGCTATCCGTTGAAGGAGTAGCCTTACTTAGCAATAAGTTTGGTATTGTAGCTCATCTCACTCTCTGGTTTCAAGCTGTAATTCTTAGATGTTGTTAGGAGATAATCAGTCATGTTGACTACTAATGGATGTACAAATAGGAGGGCTAATTGTAAATATTTCATGCCTTGTAATTTTTTATAAGTGAAGAAGTGTCAACGGATATTGAAGACCTTCAACGGATGAGAAACTAAGCTTCAACGGATGTCTCTAATGCTTCAACGGATAATATCCATCAACGGATAAGTGCTTCAACGGATAAAGCTTCAACTGCTAGAGCATCAACGGATAAAGCCATCAACGGATGAAAGCTTCAACGGATGCACTGCTAGAGCATCAACGGATAAAGCCATCAACGGATGAAAGCCTCAACGGATGCTCAGTCTCATAGCAGTTGATAGTGACAGTTAACAAAGCTAACAGAGGCACATGGATTGACAGAGATGTGGTAGCCTATTTCAGGAACAGCAGAAAAAGCAGCCGTTTTTAGTCTGGTTCAAAATGGAAAGTCAACAGATAATTTCATATTACACTGGATAAAAATGGAACAGAAACAAGTGGAGAACTATTGTCTTATTGTACTTTATCTTTGTCTTAACTTGTAAACTTGGTGTTATATAAACCAAGTAGTAGCTAGTAATTAGATATGAATTTTCCCTGAGCTGTTTAGAAATATCAAGAGAGAAAATCATCTAGTTTGTACTAGGAAGCAGCTGTGATTTAATTTTGAATCACAGATTTTCTGAAATAACACATCTCTGGTGGAACAACAAATCCACCAGAAAAGTTTTTAAGTTCTTTGTGTTCATTACATTTGTGTTTAAATATATATCTGTCTGCATCAGCTCCAAGAAATTTACACACATTTGATCACTCAAACACTTAGTCTTACAAATTGCTCAAAATTTGAAAAAGTTTTGAGATTTACATTCAACCCCCCTTCTGTAAATCTCATTGTTAGTCCACTGGGAATAACAATTGGTATCAGAGCAAGCTCTTAACATACAAAGAGTTTAAAGATCTATTCTGCTAACAGCATGAGTAAGAAGGATATAGGTGTAAAGATTCCAATCCTGGAAAGAGATAACTATCATCACTGGAAGGTGAAGATGCATTTACATCTTCTCTCTCAAGATGAAAGCTACATCAACTGCATTGAGAATGGTCCTCACATCCCACACAAGGTGGCCACAACTGCTACTGCTACAGTTGCTGTTGGACAGTCTATTCCCAAGCCAAAGGCAGAATGGACTGTTGAAGATATTGAAGAGGTCCACAAGGACAAGAAAGCCATGAACATTTTGTTTAATGGCCTGGATCATGATATGTTTGACAATGTCATCAATAGCCAAACTGCTAAGGAAATTTGGGATACTGTGCAGCTTATCTGTGAAGGCACTGAGCAAGTTAGAGAAAACAAAATGCAACTTCTCATTCAACATTATGAATATTTCCACTTTGAAGAAGGAGAATCATTGAATGATACATTCAACAGATTTCAGAAACTATTGAATGGATTAAAGCTGTATGGGAGAGTGTACCAAGTCAAGGACTCCAATCTAAAATTTCTAAGATCTCTACCAAAGGAATGGAAGCCTATGACTGTTTCTCTAAGAAATTCTCAAGATTATAAGGACTTCACACTTGAAAGATTATATGGAATTTTGAAGACTTATGAACTTGAGATGGAGCAAGATGAGCTGTTGGAAAAGGGAAAGAGAAAAGGAGGATCAGTTGCACTTGTAGCTGACAGTGAAAAAGTTGAAGCCAGAAATGAGGAAAAGACAAAGCCAAGTCTCAAAATTAGCACAAGCAAATCAGAATCAAGCAAGGGTAAAGAGCAAGTTGCTGAGGATGAAGACAATTCCAGTCAGGATGAATCTGATGATATTGATGAACATCTGGCCTTTCTGTCCAGGAGGTTTGCAAATATGAAGTTCAGGAAAAACACAAAATTCACTAAGCCAAACAAAAATATGGTGGACAAATCAAAGTTCAAATGTTACAACTGTGGCATTAATGGACACTTTGCAAGTGAGTGTAGGTGGCCAAATTCTGAGAAAAAGAAATTTGAGCAAGTTGATTACAAAATGAAGTATTTTGATTTGCTCAAACAAAAGGAAAGAGCTTTTCTCACTCAAGATGACTGGGCAGCAGATGGGGTAAATGAAGATGATGATGTGGAATATGTCAACCTAACCCTGATGGCTAATTCTGATAAAAATGAAACTAGTTCATCAAGCAACCAGGTAATTACTACTGATCTCTCTCAGCTTTCTAAACATGAATGTAATGAAGCCATAAATGATATGTCCAATGAATTATATCATTTGCGTGTTTCTCTTAAATCGCTAGCTAAAGAAAACACTAGGATCAAAGAAAATAATGTGTTTTTAAGTGATAGGAATGCTGTGTTAGAGAGTCAGGTAATTGAGCTTGAAAAGATTAAACTTAAATGCTTGACTGTCGAGAGTAAACTAGAAGAAGCTGTTAAGAAAGTAGAAATTCTTTCTAAACAGTTAGAAAGTGAGCAAGAGGTAATCAAGGCCTGGAAAACATCTAGGGATGTTGGTGTTCAAATTGCCAAGGTTTAGGGAATTGAATCATTCTGTGAGGATGCCTGGAAGAAAAACAAAAAGAAGTTAGAATTAATTGATGGATTGTCAACGGATGTGGAATCAACGGATGATGAAAGTTATCCGTTGAAGGAAGAAAAGGAGCATCCGTTGAAGGCTCGTCAATTAAAACAGGCAAGTTCATTTAAAAATAAAAAGAATGATTCAACTCTCAAGAACTTTGTCAGAGAAGGAGCTAGCACATCCAGAGATGTCAGTAAGGTGAATATAGGACACATGACTTTAGATCAGTTGAAAGATAGGCTTAAGTTGGTTGAGGATAAGAAGGAAACTAAAAGAAAATCTAAAAGAAATGGGAAGGTAGGGATTAATAAACATAACAATTACACACCTGATAGGTATGCTCCTAGAAAAAGCCGTGTACATTGTAAAAGTGTTAATCACCTATCTGATAATTGCAAATATGTTAAAAATGCTCCCATGCCTTCAAATCCCTCCATGCCTAACATGTCTATGTCACCTCTGCATGCTATGCCTGTTATGTCTCACCAGAATCCCCATGCACATTTTGCAAATATGCCATACATTAACAATCCTTACTTTACTGCATTTAGTATGCCTCAAATGCCATACAATATGCCTATGTGGAATAACATGTTTGCACAACCTATGCCTTATCAAATTCAATCAAATGTGTTAAATGATTCTGTGACTAACCCTACACTTCAACCAACCACATCTGAGACCAAGGTTGACCCAAAGTTACCTAAGTCAAAAGATGCATGAGGAATGAAGTCTAGGAAAAAGACTAACAAGGCTGGACCCAAGGAAACTTGGGTACCAAAATCAACTTGATTGATTTTGTTGTGTGCAGGGACAAAGAAGGAATCTATGGTACTTGGACAGTGGTTGTTCAAGACACATGACAGGAGATTTCACCCTGCTCACAGAATTTAAGGAGAGAGCTGGCCCTAGCATAACCTTTGGAGATGACAGCAAAGGATTCACTATGGGATATGGCTTGATTTCAAAAGAAAATGTCATCATTGATGAAGTTGCATTGGTTGATGGTCTCAAACACAATTTATTGAGCATCAGTCAACTATGTGACAGAGGGAATACTGTTTCCTTCAATTCTGAAGCCTGTATTGTCACAAGTAAAAATGACAATAAAGTGGTTCTAACTGGAGTTAGAAAAGGAAATGTGTACTTAGCTGATTTCAACTCTACAGATGCAGAATCCATTACTTGTCTTCTCAGCAAAGCAAGTCCAGTTGAAAGTTGGCTATGGCACAAGAAGCTGTCCCATTTGAATTTCAAGACAATGAATGATCTAGTCAAAAAGGACTTAGTTAGAGGAATGCCTCTAGTGGAATTCACAAGGGATGGACTGTGTGATGCTTGTCAGAAAGGAAAGCAAAAGAAAGTATCATTCAGTAAGAAGCTTGAATCTGCAATTGATGAACCACTGCAACTTCTACACATGGATCTTTTTGGACCAGTCAATGTATTGTCAATTTCAAAGAAAAGATACTGCCTAGTGATTGTAGATGATTTCTCAAAGTTTTCATGGGTTTATTTTCTTGGATCAAAGGATGAAGCTAGTGAAATCATCATCAATCATATCAAGCAAGTCAACAATCATCCTGATTTCAAAGTAAGGAATATTAGGAGTGACAATGGAACTGAGTTCAAGAATTCAACCATGAAGATGTTCTATGGAGTAAATGGGATCATGCATGAGTTCTCAGCTCCAAGAACTCCACAACAAAATGGTGTGGTGGAAAGGAAGAATGGATCACTAATTGAAGCTGCAAGGACAATGCTTGAGGAGTCAAAGCTCCCAACTTATTTTTGGGCTGAGGCTGTTAACTGTGCATGTTACACTCAGAATATTTCTC
Organism: Apium graveolens; assembly: GCF_009905375.1. Taxonomy (NCBI): domain Eukaryota; kingdom Viridiplantae; phylum Streptophyta; class Magnoliopsida; order Apiales; family Apiaceae; genus Apium; species Apium graveolens. The sequence continues at coordinate 248,348,189 of NC_133650.1, read as the reverse complement.
TAATCAATCAAGCAAAATGCATGACTCCCTATCAATTATTCAAGAGAAGAAAACCAACTTTAAACTTTCTACATGTCTTTGGTTGCAAATGTTACATCTTAAGGAATCAATCTGATCACAAAGGAAAGTTTGATGCAAAGGCTGATGAAGGAATATTTGTTGGTTATTCTGCTGGAAAATCATATAGGGTCTACAATCTAAGAACCAACATTGTCATGGAATCTGTACATGTTGTGTTTGATGATAAAAAGATTGATGGACTAACAGATGAGGGACATCATGAAGGACTCAAATTTGACAATATTGAGATATATTGTGATGATAGTGAAGATGAGAATGATGAAGAAGGCATCTCAAGAAGAAACCAGAGTCTGCCTTTGGATAATGCACAGAATGCTGCATCCGTTGAAAGTCATAATTGAGCTTCCGTTGAAAGAAGCAATACAGCATCCGTTGAAAGACAAAGTGCATCTTCCGTTGAAGTTCATAACGAAGCATCCGTTGATCACAATCTGTCAACGGATAATCAATTCACCTCATCAGTTGATAGAACTCCCAATTCCTTTCAAAGGATCAGCAACTCAGGGGGAGTTTCAACAAATCAACATTCTATCTCACATCATGACAATACTGAGGCAACCTCATCAAGGGCAAATCTACCACCTCAAAGGAAATGGACCAAGAATCACCCTTTTGAACTGATCATTGGTGATGCTACATCTAAAGTACAAACTAGAAGGGCTACTCAAGATGAATGTCTGTATAGTAGCTTTCTATCACAGGAGGAACCTAAGCGAGTGGAAGAAGCTCTTTTGGATCCAGATTGGATTTTAGCTATGCAAGAGGAGCTAAACCAATTTGAGAGGAACAAAGTGTGGAAGCTGGTACCCAAGCCAAAGAACAAGAGTTCTATTGACATAAAATGGGTATTCAGAAATAAGATAGATGAAAATGGCATTGTCATAAGGAATAAAGCCAGATTGGTTGCCAAAGGCTATTCTCAACAAGAGGGAATAGATTTTGATGAAACATTTGCTCCAGTTGCAAGACTTGAAGCCATCAAAATCTTTCTAGCCTATGCAGCTAATGCCAATTTCAAAGTCTATCAGATGGATGTCAAGAGTGCATTTCTAAATGGGGAATTGGAGGAAGAAGTCTATGTAAGCCAACCTCCAGGTTTTGAAGATCCAAATTTTCCAGACAATATGTATTATTTGTTGAAAGTACTCTATGGACTAAAGCAAGCACCTAGAGCCTGGTATGAGACTTTATCAAAGTTCCTTCTAGATAATCGCTTCACAAGAGGTACTGTTGACAAAACTCTCTTCTTTAGAAATGTTAATGGCTCTAAGATATTTGTACAAATTTATGTAGATGATATTATATTTGGATCTACAGATGATAAACTTTGTAAAAAGTTTGCTAAATTAATGCAAAGTAAATATGAAATGAGCATGATGGGAGAGCTAACTTACTTTCTTGGTTTACAAGTTAAACAAGTTAGTGGTGGAATTTTCATTAGTCAAACTAAATATATTTATGATCTTTTAAAGAAGTTTGACTTAATGGATTGTTCACCTGCAAAAACTCCCATGGCCACTGCCACCAAGTTTGAATTAAATAAGGCTGAAAAGTCTGTGGATATTACAAGTTATAGAGGTATGGTTGGCTCACTTTTATATTTAACTGCCAGTAGACCTGATATTATGTTTTCTACATGTCTCTGTGCTAGATTTCAAGCTGACCCTAAAGAATCTCACTTAGTGGCTATTAAAAGAATTTTCAGATATCTCAAAGGGACTCCAAATCTAGGAATTTGGTACCCTAGAGAGTCTGGTTTTGATCTAATTGGCTACTCAGATGCAGATTATGCAGGTTGCAAATTAGACAGGAAAAGCACAACAGGCACCTGTCAATTTCTAGGAAACAAGCTGGTATCATGGTTCAGCAAGAAGCAGAATTCTGTTTCCACATCAACAGCTGAAGCTGAATACATTGCAGCTGGTAGTTGCTGTGCACACATACTGTGGATGAGGAATCAGTTATTTGACTATGGTATAACTGTTGACAAAATTCCAATATTTTGTGACAACACAAGTGCCATTGCCATTACTGAAAATCCAGTGCAGCACTCAAGAACCAAGCACATTGATATCAAGTACCACTTCATTAGGGAACATGTGATGAAAGGTACAGTGGAACTTCATTTTGTTCCAAGTGAAAAGCAGATTGCAGACATATTTACCAAGCCACTTGATGAATCAACATTCACAAGATTAGTAAGTGAGTTAGGTATGCTTAACTATTCATAATCTATGTTATCTATGTAATCTGTCTTGAAGCCTGAAATGAATTTACTGCAAGAACAAAGTTGGCTTTAATCAAAACTTATCCTATCAACGGATATTCCCTATCCATTGAAAGCCAACATTATTCTATCAACGGATATTCATTATCCGTTGAAAGACAAATACATTTCTGGTAATTTTATCCTTCAACGGATAAAATAGTGTTGTTCATCAACGGATAACTATTTACCTTATCCGTTGATGTGTCACAGCCGTTGATTCTTTTACTCAACCGTTGATACAGATATACAGTGTTGTATGTATTTATATTTACGGTAGTTTTCAGAATTTCTACAGTTTCATTTATTCCTGAACGGCTTTCACTTACTTAAAAGTATCATTTAATTATTTTAATTTGTGTTTTAATTCAAGAAAGTATAAAAGCCCAATTGAATTCTTATTTTCACTTTACGCTTTCTTACAATTATCATTCTCTTTCTCTCTCAATTCTCAAGTTCTTCTCTGCAACCTCTACTCACAACAATGGCACCAGTAGTCAAAATTATGTCTCAAACAGGATTTGTTTATGAAAAGAATAATTTCATAGTCTTGGTTGAAAAGAAGGAAGCCCATTCTGATTATCACAAGATGACGGACTTCGTCAAGAACTGCAAACTGAGCTATGCAATGCTGGAAACCCCAACCATCTACTATGAAGTGATTGAGGAGATTTGGACAACTGCAGAGTTCAACTCCACTGATATGACTATTGCCTTCTCTCTCAAAGGTAAGGACTATTGCATTAATTGTGATGATTTACAATCTTGCTTTAAGTTACCTGAGAATAATGCCATGACACCACACACTGATAAAGATGTCTCTGTTATGCTAGATTCCATAGGCTATGCTTTTGATTCTACTAGTTTAGGTAGTATTAGAAGGAAAGGCCTTAGGAAAGAATGGAGTTTTCTTGGAGATGCCTTTATTAAGGTTTTCTCTGGGAAGATTAGCAATTTTGATGCTATCACTTCATCTCTTGTTAATATGCTCTATATGCTAGTTTCTGATAGGTACTTTAATTTTAGCAACTGTGTTATGCTAGAATTAGGTTCCAGATTAGGTAACAAAGCTAATAGACCACATAACATCTACTTTGCTAGATTCTTTATGTTATTGGCTAACCATGTTGCTGAAGGTTTGGTTATATCCAATGAGAATAATAAACTCAAATGCTGGGCACAAGAGAAAAGGGTCCTTGCAGACCTTTTGAGAATGAACCTCAACAGCCAGGTGCCATTGGTATACTTGCCAATCATGAATGCACCACAGGTAAGTGAGGTAAATGTTTCTATAACTCCTACTATTTCCAACCCCAATGTTTCTTTGCCTTCTAGTGTGGCTATGGAACCTGTGTCATTGTCCAAACAGGCTCCTACCAAAGCCACCAAATCTAAAATCTCCAAAGTCAAGTCAAAGAAACCTACCTCTGTTGTTTCTCAAAAGACAACAGTTGTAACAACTACCATAAACCCTGAAGGGAGTGAACAGGGTGTGAGTGGTGAGGGGAGGGGTGAACATCAAAAAGCCCCCCAGGATAAGGTGGGAGAGGTGAGTGGTACCCATTCCAGCCAAGCCACAGTCTCTCAAAAGACTGTAGTGGTTCAAAAGGAGTCCAACACATCCCTAGTTGCATCCTCCTAAAAGGATGTAACTATTGAAAATAGTCCCCATCCAGGGACACAGAACAAAAGAGGGAGGGACACTGAAGCTAAACATTCACCAATTCAAGCCTTTTCAAGGAAGAAGAAGGCCAAAACCCTAGTTTCCACACAAGGGACACACACAGCACAGATACACCCACCAGTATCTGTGCCTTCTCAAATTCAACTTGATGTGATTCCAGCAAATGTGGAATCACAGCCCCATTCTCTCAATATAGACATACACCATTCCTCAAACTCTCCTACACCCTCTCTAGATGTGGATATGATATTCACATCAATTCCTGATTCTCCCTCATTAAAACTCAGGGAGGAGCCCCACTCAAAACCTGGTGATCATCATCTTTTAGATGATTTGTTGGATCATCAGCCAATTCTTTCATATGTAGTTGCAGAATCTGTTTCACCTAACTTAAAATCAATCCACACAGATTCAACAATTATATCACTTTCTATCTCTACACCATTTCCTTCTTCAACGGATATCTCTCATCCGTTGACAAGTGGTTGTTCTTCAACGGATAAGCTTAACAGCAGTTATCCGTTGATACCATCAGTTTCCACTTCAACGGATACTCCCTATCCGTTGATGGCCTCTACACACTTAACAGAAACAACTCCAACTGTAGAGGACATGGCAACTGTACAATCACTTTTAGGCTTGAGGGAAGGGAGTGATTTTTTGAGTGAGAGGCTGGGTTGCTCCCAGGCAAAAGGAGAGGTTGAGAGTCACCACATGCATGCTATTTCTTCCAGCATGGCAAAAGTAAGTGAGAGGAGTGCCACCTTAGAAGGTGAAGGTGAGGGTGTGAGGGTGTGTGTGAGCCAGGGGGAGCCCCTGATGCAAGAAAAGAGAGAAATTGAGAGAAAGGCAGGTACAGAAGCTATAAGGGTGGATCCAGTCATTGCTAGTGAGTTAATGAAAGTGGATGATGCAGATAAGGGAAGACAATTTCAGCAACACTACAAAGCTGTCATTGATAACATTTCCTTGGATGCTGATACTTTTACTCACCCTGTTTCAGCCTATCAATTATTGGCTGCACAAGGCAATGTGGAGGCAGAACAGATACTACACATTGTACACACTTCAGAATCTCTTCTCAGAGACAAAGCTGCTGTCAACAGGCTGCCTTCTCAAGCTGGTGAGCTATCTGAAGAATTTGGAGTAAATTCTAATGATGATGACTCTAAATCTTTGAATGAGAGCATGAACTTAGGGGGAGTAGCAGGCCCAAGTTCTGTTCCTAATCTTCCTGCATGGGCATGGGAAAAACCATCAACACCAGGAGAGTTTGGTGTCACTTTGGTCAAACAAGTCATGACAATTCAGCAGGCCATTCAGGAGACTCGGGATGCTGGTACCAAGGCAATTCTTCAAGCTCATCTGGAATCTCTGCATCTCTTGCAGTTGCAGCATTACCAGCAAAATCTAAGTGTGGATGAGCTCAAGCTGGACATTGCTGATCTGAAATCCTACAATGCTGAGAAATTGGATTCAGTTATACCCTATGGTACTATGCAAGATTTGTTGGGGAGACTAAGGAAGGCCTCTGATGCTGACAAGAGGCTGGCCAAATTGGAAGATAGGGTTCAAATCATTGAAGACTCTATGGTCACCATTCTTCATAATCAACAAACTCAAACAAATCTACTCATGCAGCTGGCACAAGCACAAGGGTTGACCCCTACCCTTGATGATAACAAAAAGGGGGAGAATAAAGGGGAAGGGGAAGGAGAGCCATCTACAACAGTTCAGATTTCTCAAGTGCTAGTTCCTGTCATCACAACTTCTCCACCAATTCAAGTCAAAGGAAAGCTAGATGGAATTGATCTAATCCAGATAGCAGCAGCTGAATTGCAAGTCAAAGAGCAAAGGAAGAAGATTGATGAAAAGATGCAAGTAATATTTGGTTCTATAACTTCTCAATCACAATCTGTGAAGCATAGCACAAAAGTGGAATCAATTATTATGGAACTCAAGCCAGTAGGGAGGCATAAGGATGGAGAAACTTCTTCCAAAGATCTGCAACCTATGGTTCTCAAGCCCAACAACAGATCCAATAAGGACTCTACAAAGAATCCTCTAAAAGAGGTGGATTTTCCTCTTCCAAAAGCAGATGAGGACAAGCTTTTAGGAAGAAGTATTGCATATCTCAAAGAGACCATGGATGAGGCTGTAAGGAGAAACATGGCTATTATTTTCAGAGAGGGAAAGAGCATATGTATGATGCAAGGACATCCCAAATTCTCAATAGCCAAGAAGGAAGAAACCAAAAGGTTGAAGGAAGAAGCCAAACAGCTAAAGGCTGACAAAAGAGCACAAGCAAAGCTTGAAAAATAGCTAGAGTCAAGTCAGGATGAAGATCAAAAAGAAATTGAAGACAAAGGTGAAGATGAAGCTATGGGGGACATGGTTGGTACTGAGATGGAGGAAAGAAGTAAGGAAGAATGGCAGAAAGGGAAAAGAAAGAAGGTCAATGCAAAGAGAAAGAAGGTAGATAAGACTGAAGAAACCCAATCAATATCCAAACCACTACCCTCTATTCCTGAACCCATTGTACCTGACCCCTTCATGAACATTCATGGTGAAACAATCATTCCCAAGGAGGAACCAACTGATTGGGACACCATCAAATTGCCCACCTTCCTAACCTCTTCTCCACCATCAAAGAAGCAGAAAAGAAGAATCAAATCAACACCCTCTAAAGCCTCAATCAAATTCACACAGAAGCCTAAGTCCAAACCTCAAAACTCTAAAGATGATTATGTTCACATCTGTGACATAAAAGAATTTTCAGACATTGAACTCTATCTGGATGAGCTGGAGGATGTAAGGGGAATAGCTGCCTACAGACAGCTACCAGAAAGACTAGTGTTCAAATACAAAGGAGCTGGGGAAAGAACATGGCCTCTTCACAGAATTCTGAATGAAGGCTACACTACCTTGATTAGAGTCTACTCAGCCATACATAAGGATTCTGGCTTTACCAGAACTGCCAGGACTGAGATTCTCAACAAGATTGCCAACATAAGGAAAACTTGGAGGGAGCCCAATGCTTTGCCTAGAACTTTACTCATTCCAGAGAGAGGTATTATAATTCACAAATCACCTCATTGGTTGATGGAGTTCAGAGACAACAAAGGAGTCAGAAGATTTTTCAGAATTGAAGATCAGCTAAAGATTGCCAGTAATGAAACTCTCAAGGATATGCAATCTAAGTTAGATATCAATGAAGAAGATGAAGCTGAATTCTACAGACAACTTCAACTTCAAATGGAGGAGAATGACAGGAGGCTAGGAAAGAAAACCAGGGATCAAAGGAAAAGAAAGTAATTTGCTCAAGCTAAAGGACCACCCTTGGAAACAATGTATTTCTTCTATTTCATCTCAGCATATACACTTTTGCAGTACATTTGAATTTCTGCTTAGTTACAGTTTATATATTTGTTAAGTGTTTTGTTATCATCAAGCTAAACCCAAATTTATGCCTACAGTTCTAGTAGACATAAATAGGGGGAGATTGTTAGGAATATGTGTATTAGTTTGATGATAAGTTCATCAAAACACTTAAGTAGAAATCTAGTGTTTGTGGCCTCAACGGATAAGACCATCTTGGCTATCCGTTGAAGGAGTAGCCTTACTTAGCAATAAGTTTGGTATTGTAGCTCATCTCACTCTCTGGTTTCAAGCTGTAATTCTTAGATGTTGTTAGGAGATAATCAGTCATGTTGACTACTAATGGATGTACAAATAGGAGGGCTAATTGTAAATATTTCATGCCTTGTAATTTTGTATAAGTGAAGAAGTGTCAACGGATATTGAAGACCTTCAACGGATGAGAAACTAAGCTTCAACGGATGTCTCTAATGCTTCAATGGATAATATCCATCAACGGATAAGTGCTTCAACGGATAAAGCTTCAACTGCTAGAGCATCAACGGATAAAGCCATCAACGGATGAAAGCTTCAACGGATGCACAGCTAGAGCATCAACGGATAAAGCCATCAACGGATGAAAGCCTCAACGGATGCTCAGTCTCATAGCAGTTGATAGTGACAGTTAACAAAGCTGACAGAGACACATGGATTGACAGAGATGTGGTAGCCTTTTTCAGGAACAGCAGAAAAAGCAGCCATTTTTAGTCTGGTTCAAAATGGAAAGTCAACAGATAATTCCATATTACACTGGATAAAAATGGAACAGAAACAAGTGGAGAACTATTGTCTTATTGTACTTTATCTTTGTCTTAACTTGTAAACTTGGTGTTATATAAACCAAGTAGTAGCTAGTAATTAGATATGAATTTTCCCTGAGCTGTTTAGAAATATCAAGAGAGAAAATCATCTAGTTTGTACTAGGAAGCAGCTGTGATTTAATTTTGAATCACAGATTTTCTGAAATAACACATCTCTGGTGGAACAACAAATTCACCAGAAAAGTTTTTAAGTTCTTTGTGTTCATTACATTTGTGTTTAAATATATATCTGTCTGCATCAGCTCCAAGCAATTTACACATATTTGATCACTCAAACACTTAGTCTTACAAATTGCTCAAAACTTGAAAAAGTTTTGAGAGATTTACATTCAACCCCCCCTTCTGTAAATCTCATTGTTAGTCCACTGGGAATAACACATCTAAAAGTCCAAAAATTACCAGAAAAATATCACAATTATCTATATTTTATTCTGAGCACATAAAAATTAAAATCCTCAAACAATATCACATATAAACAGTCAAACATCAATTCCACTTATCATATAATTCACAAAAATTCACATAGAAATCACATAATAATTCCAAATAATAATAATAATATTTGAAAATATGGGATATTACACTTAACCTATGTCTGATATGAGATCAAATGCTCAACCTAGTACATCTATGGTTCCTGAACCTGTAGTAGCTCAAATACAGGAAAACCAACAGGGACCTTCCCAAGCTAAAACTATTTTTCAAAACCATTAGCATCTAGGAAACCAACCACTTCATCCTCTCAAAAGGATGAAGTGAGTAAAAAGAAGAGAAAGGAGATAACCCTTACAGTTATGAATGAGAGTGGTGAGGAACAAAAACAACCCGAGTCACCCTTGGTCAGAAAAACAAAGAAGGCTAAGCAAACTGAGTTGACCACTCAAACCACCTCTGTATCTGAAAGGCATATGTCATAGCCTATTTGTTTATTCGAGAATTTAACTCAACTCAAATAAGAATGTAACAAGTAAATCGTGGATCTACCGACAAAGAGATCTCTCAAAGTAACATGTGTCAAAGGATTCAGAAATAATGTTCATCTACAGACTTGAGGAATTAATTCACTGGAAGAAGTTCAAGAAATTGTTCAAGCCTCAGTGATATAAATCAAGATTGTGGATTTAATCAAGTGACAGAGATCTTGCCAGGGTATCAGATAATTACAGGGATTTAATATGAAGAAAATCAAGTTATCAAAGTCAAGATATGAAGAAACGTCACGGAAGTTAGTCACTCATGAACCAGACAGTACATCGAGTGTCAACATTGAAGTGGTGGAATTGATTCATAATTTTCAGTGATTTTCAGAAGATTTTCAGAAGAGTCAAGATTTTCAATTTTTATTCCGCATTAAATTCGATTAAACGGTAAAGTTTGTATTCAACACCCCCCTTCTACAAACATATTGGGACCTAAAAATTGGTATCAGAGCTTTCTGATTAACGAACAAATCAAGATCCTAGACTTTTGTGATTTTTCAACTCCTTGAATTTTTATTTCTTCAAAAATTCATAATGACTTCACGAAAAGTTGGAACCGTTAAAATTCCACTATTTGATAAAGAAAATTATATTATGTGGAAGAAGAAGATGCTTTTGTTTTTACAAGTTGCCAATCCTAAATATCTGGACGTGTTAAAGAAGGGTCCAAAAATTCCGATGGTTATTGAACCAGAGGTTATAGAAGATAATGTTGTAATTACCAAAGCTAGAACCTATGCAAAAGAGCCTGAGGATTTTACTCCTGCTGAAAGGGAAGAAGCCTCCTTGGATGCCAACCTTCAATTAATTTTAGTTGATTCCCTTGATTCCTTGATGAACAGACATGTGATGAACTGTAAAAATTCCAAGCACATCTGGGAAACTATTGAGGTGATTAATGAAGGCACAGAGGAAGTTAGGGAGAAAAAGTTAGAGATCCTAACCTCTGAGTATGAACATTTTAAATCCAATCCAGGAGAAGGAATTACTGAAGTGTTTGAGAGGTACAATGCATTGATCAATAACCTGAACATAAATTGAAAGTATTATTCTATCAGGGAGGTCAACAAAAAGTTCCTTATAACACTGCCAACTCATCTTGAACATAGAATCACTGCCATAAGAGAAGCAACAGATATGAGTGAGATTTCTTTGGAAAGGCTCTATGATGTGTTAAAAACCTATGAGTTGGAGCAGATTCAGCAGAAGGAAGTCTACGGGAAAGGTAGAGTGGTCAGCACGTCTACTGCTCTAGTAGCTGAAGGTCAACAACAACAATAACAACAATCTCAACAATCAGAGAGAATGGTACAGTCTTCCAAGGCTGAGGAAAATATGATAATAGCAGAATATGATCCTCCTACTATAAATTAATTCGGTGATGATTTTTACTCCTTGGAAGAGCTGGAGCAATTGGAAGATGAGTCAATGGCCCAGATTGTCAAGAGATTCTCCAATGTCAGATTCAAGAGGAATCCTAAGTTCAAGTACAAGTCCAACTACAACAGATTCGAGAAAGGTGGATCTTCATCCTCTAACACCAGCAGTAGTGGATACAACATAGGGATGGTTGATCGGAGCACCATTCGATGTATTAACTGCAATGAGTTGGGACACTTTGCCACTGAATGCAGGAAGCCAAAGCAAGTAAGGAAGAACTCTTATGATTCAAATCAGAAGAGTAAATCTGAAAGGGCTTATCTGGAAAAGGGAAGAAGCTGGGATGATACTGATAGTGAAGATGAAGAAGTTGGGAATCTTGCTCTTATGGCTATTGATGGAAATACTTCATCGTCAAGAAAAGAGGTAAAATTTATTGATGCTGAATTAGTTTATCATCTAGGAGGTTCCTTAGATTGTGCTCATCGTGATAATGAACTGTTAAGTCAACAGATCAAAGACCTTGAAAAAGAGGTCAATGAATTAAGACTTGTGCACATTAATCAAGACAAGTTAAAAGAACAAGTATCTTTTCTATAGAATAGAGTTAACTTTTATAGATAACTCGAAATTATTCTCAAAGACAAGATCATCGGTCTTGAGACTAAGGTTAAAGCTTACTTTAATTCTTGTTCGGAGGCTAAAGAGTTCTACAATAAGCAAGCTATTAATAAAACATCCGGAATAGGTTTTGATTACAATGTTGCTATTGGAGAATTAGGCATAAACTCCCCTCCTCATGTCTGTGCTAAAGGTAGGGAAGTACCACATGTGCTTAAGGGTGTTGATAAACCCCTCTATAATGGATCAATTGCTGAACCATTTGATGAGACCTCCTTTATTATTCAAGAAGAAATACGTGCTGAAGATCTTGCTAATGAGAAGGTTGTTTCCAAGACAAGTGTGTCGAAAGTTCCATTCAAAGTTGTGAAAGCAACTGAGACTAACTCAGACACACATGAGTTGGATAACAAAAATGCCATGTCTACCATGCATAATTTGCCTGTTGTTAATCCCTCTCATAAAGTATGTGATGTTCCTAATTGTATGTCTTGTGCTTTTAATTTGATGTATGCTTATTTTAATGGTAAGCATGTTTCTAGTGATAAGACTACTCCTCGTTAGCATGTGAATAATAGGAAGCATGATAGGTCTAAGACTGCTAGTCCTCATACGGCTAGAAAGGAGACATTTATGCCTAAGCCTAAACAGAAATTTGTTAAGGCTGTTTACAAGGTCAAATGTCCAATCATTGAGAAAGTTAAGAACATTAAAGTTAAGAATGTTGTTTTGCCTGACAAAGGTTAATTCTACAAGTATGCCGGGCCCAACCAAGTTTGGGTTCCGAAGAAGGTTTAATCCATTTTTGTTGCAGGGCATTAAATAGGTGGAACCGGTAGTGTGGATTCTTAACAGTGGATCGTCAAGACATATGACCGGAGATAGAGCCCTGCTATCAAATGTGGTGGAGAAAGCTGGCCCAGTGGTTACCTTTGGAGATAACAACAAAGGTTTAACAGAGGGATATGGCTGTTTGCAAGCTGGAAATGTTATCATTAAAGATATGTACAAGTGCACTCCTGGTTGGTGAGTCAAAAGAGGAAGTCAATGTGCCACAGTTCATGGACTTTGCAGTGGCAGATATATTGGACTATGCAATCTCTTCTTCACAATCTCACTTCAGGTTGGTATGAACTAGTGTACTACTCAAGCAATCATCAAGGACATGGTATGGCACTCTAACCGAAGTTACAATTTAATATGAACTAGTAGAGTCGTCATATTAATAACTCTCTTATCACTAGGCACAAACATATTATTTTATATGTGCGGTGATATATTGATAATGTTATATGTTGGTCTACAAACAGACTTGTGCACTCGAACAGTTTTAGGAGAAAATCAAACTTCGTTCTACATTAGTGATTTCTTATTTCATTAAAATCTTTTGAAATCACTATTGTACATCATTTCTCTCAAAATATTAAATGTATAATTTTCATTCATTATAGATCTTAAGTACATTTTATCTCTATTGCCATATGTTATGTGATACAGGTTTAGCCTCCAATGACCTTCTTTCATTGATAGTCATGAGGTTGAAAACCCATAACTTCTATCCCAGACTGTAAAGACAAACACAGAAACAGAACCAACCAACACTCTCTTACCACTAAAATGAAGTATGAATGAGCATGAGGGAGATAGTGCCTTAGTGCACCACATAAGGAAGGTTCTAAAGTCAACCCAGCAGCTCTGTCTCCTACAAAGATGAGTAGTATTTAAACTGAGACAATTGCTAGCCCCCATACATCTTCTCAAAAAGATGTAATGGCTGAAAAGGCACAAAAACAGTTACTAGATTCATCCTCTCAACAGGGTGCGTCTATTGAAATTTGCCTGTCGGCCAGGGTATCCGATGTAGTGTCACCACCTCAAACACAAAAAAAATTTGATGCACAAGGAAAAGTTACACACACAAAGGAGGAGTTGACGGAAACAAGAGTTTCGACCATTTTAAGGTCAGATTCGATTGTTCCAGGTTCTTTAATGGACCAATTGCCTTTACAGGTGTTAGGAGAGGATATTGATCCAATAGCCATATGTCAGTGGTCAGTGTCTACCTTCCGAGGCTTAAATCCCCTGGATGCATCTGCGGATAATGGATCTGACATAGGCGCAGATTGGCAACTTGTTGACAATGATTCAGATATTACCTGATGAGTCACAAGGAAATGTCTTCACAGACATTAGAAGGGAACTTTGATCTTTATGCTAAATTCGTTGGATCATTGTTTACCTTCCCAGAGTTCAAATCTGGAACCCTAAAAGGGAAACTAGCAACTTGTAGATTATGACTCAGATTCATCTGACGAGTTTAACGAGGATGGGGATTTGCGAACTCTCATTGCACCACCTATGACCTCCTTAAGGATGGCTAAGGTGATTTTCCTTGCAGGTACAGCTGAATTTTGGAGCTATGAGAGGAGTGATACACTTGTGAGAATGAGTGTAAACACGAGTGGAGAGAAGATTGAAACACATGTGAGGTACACTAAACAGAATCACACACTCACAGTGAGGAAGAAAGAGAAACTACTTGTTATTTCTTTTCCAACCAAGTGAAATATGAGAACTCCTTCATACAACGGCATACATTCCTTCTCTAAGGGGGAGATAAAAGTTTAAGTAATAGTTTGGAGGATTCCTCAACTAAGGGGGACAAATAGCAGGGAGGAAAGAAAAAGAAAAAGGTAAAGCACATGTACACTACACCACACTATTATTGTTTGTAACTACAGATCCTATTGTACGGGAGAGGTGGTAAACACAAGGTGATTTCCTAGCAAGGGAAGAAGCTGTTTTCCAAAAGGGGAGTACCATTGGTTTTTATCTGCGGATCCTATTGTACGGGAGATGTGATAAATGAAGGTGATCTCCTTTAAGCAGTTGATTCTCATAGGGGGAGAAGCAAGAGAGATATGCGCTTCTCAACAGGAAATGTGGTTGTACAAAAGAAGTTGCTGATAATTACTTCAATACTGAGAGGTATTATCTGGCAGAGATTTGAAGAACAAGGAAATGAAGATGAAACTACTTGAAGATATGTTCAGTCTAGAGGAACATCTATCTTAATTTCTTTTTGAATCTGGAAAATGTTAAATATAATCCATAACTTTTCTGCTATTTACTTTGCATTTCTGTTTACATCTTTTTCTTATTTATTAGTTGAGTTATCCTCTAGGTATTTGTTGTTATTGTCTAACAAACAAATAGGGGGAGATTGAAAGGCATATGTCATAGCCTATTTGTTTATCCGAGGATTTAACTCAACTCTAATAAGAATGTAACAAGTAAATAGTGGATCTACCGTCAAAGAGATCTCTCAAAGTAACATCTGTCAAAGGATTCAGAAATAATGTTCATCTACAGACTTGAGGAATTAATTCACTGGGAGAAGTTCAAGAAATTGTTCAAGTCTCAGTGATATAAATCAAGATTGTGGATTTAATCAAGTGACAGAGATCTTGTCAGGGTATCAGATAATTACATGGATTTAATCTGAAGAAAATCAAGTTATCAAAGTCAAGACATGAAGAAACGTCACAGAAGTTAGTCACTCATGAACCAGACAGTACATCGAGTGTCAACATTAAAGTGGTGGAATTGATTCATAATTTTCAGTGATTTTCAGAAGATTTTTAGAAGAGTGGTTGATGTTCAAGAGTAGTATTAATTCTCTATTAATTATTAAGTCATATAATTTAATTAAGAAAATAAATTATATCTGCAAAGATTAATTTATTGATTAATTGAATTAATTGATTAATTAATTCTGAATTAATATTATGAATTTTCAGAATTGATTTTGAAGTTATATTCAATATTAATTCAGCATGACAATCAATTGAACTGGTATAACAATCAAATTGTCATACCGATTGTCATGCTAGTTCAGGAGATTGTCATACCGGTTGTCATGATAGTTAAAGTGATTGTCATACCGATTGTCATGCTAGTTCAACAGATTGTCATGCCGATTATCATGCTAGTTCAACAGATTGTCATGCCAGTTCAAGCAATTGTCATACCGATTGTCTTGCCAGTTCAAGTGGATTCTGTTGATTGAATTATTAAAGACGAGAGCAGCAAACATTCAATATATAAGATTGAATACACTTCAACCAACTCAAGAACACAGAAAGAAAAGCAGACGCAGAAGCATTTCATCTCTCACTGCTGCAAATTGAAGACCATTAATTTCTAGCAATTAAAGTTAAATCTAAACCACTAGAAATCATTCTTTTGTTCTTGTGTAACTATCTAGCGGATCAAAATCCCTAGAACTTAATCTCAAATTGCTTCTAGCATTTGATCTTTTTTACTGCAAAAATAGAAAAAGTTCATGTCGAATTTATTCTAAATTTGTGATAATCTATTTGAGATTACTCCCTTGTAAACGATACCGTTGTTGTAAAACCTTTCAAGTTTAATAATATTTTTATTTAACTTGAATTTTGTTTCACTTTTTTATTCCGCATTAAATTTGATTAAACGGTAAAGTTTGTATTCAACCCCCCTTCTACAAACATATTGGGACCTAACAGTATCCTCCCAAAGGGATGCAGTTGTACAAATGGGGCCAAAACAGATTCTAGAGACATCCTCTCAACATGATATTTCTTTTGAAAAGAATATTATCCCCAATGCATCTTGTATAGAGTCTGCACAACCAATACTTGAACAAATCCAAGTGTATGGTAGGAGAAATAAGGATGACACACAAGGAGAGCACATGCCTTGAAGCTCCCTCATCCACTCAGGGGGAGCTGCCAACACTCAATCCTGAGCTTCACAATCTTATATCTAATATTCTTTCTTCCTATATTGAAGCACTTGAATCAAATCCTCAAGTATTTCCCCAGTCAAGTGACTTGGTTCAAGAAACCTTGCTCACCACCCAGAAACTATAATTAGTTGGTGAGAGGCTACAGGATGGGATAGACCTTGAAACCAACACAAACATGGGGGATTCATCAGTTTTTACTAAAGACCCCGTGGAGATCATAAATGCACCTTCATGTGCAAATCAGTCTTCACAGGCTGCTAGGTTTGAGGGTAGTACTTCTGAGGGGGAGCTATCTAAATCCTCTCCAATTCAATTGGAGGTTCCTATTCCAGGAACAACTCCCCTCAAAACCCTGGTTGAAATTGTCTTGACAATTGAAGCTGGGAGTATAATTGCAAATGATCATGTCATAGATGAGGCAAGAATAGCACATTCAAGTGACAGTTTTGTGCAAGACACACAAGGGTTTGAGATTGTTGCAAATGACAGTAGCACAGTCAAATCCCCTCCAATTCAAATGGAGGTTCCCACAACTGGTGAGGAACAACACCCTGTCACAAATATAGAGAAATCTGTAAGTCAAACTGTGACTCTTGTCGCAGGTGATTCTGTTTCTTCAAACCAACCTTCAACTTCCCAATCTCAACCTCAACCATCTCATCTCCCAGTGGCTCCAAGAAACTGAAAATAAACCTTCAACCACTGAAGATCTTGTAGTTGATCAGATTGGAGGCCTTTCCCAAATCTCACAACAGCTTCTCACATCCAACATGTCTAATCAGGACTACCAAGCTATCATGCTCACCTACCAGGCAGATGTTGAAGAAAATCAAGCTAAGATTGTTGATGAAGCTGGTCAGGATGCCAACTGTGATGCTTGGCTGGATAAGGAATTTTCTATTGAAATGGATATTGTGCTGGCTCAGTTTAGGGAGGAGTATATCACTATTCTGGGAAGCAATGCTAGATCCCTAACTCCTCAAGAGGTGTATGATGCCATCAATGATGTCTACAAAGCTCAAATCAAGGGCTTCCACAACTATGGCAAGGCACTTCAAATCACATTGAATGGTCATCAAGAAAAAATAATGAAGATGGTGAGGGAAAAGATGGATCAAATTATCCCTTCTCAGACTGAGATTAAAAATAAATTCTCAAATTTTGTTGATTAGATGTCTAGGTATGATCTGAGTGGAGTAGAGACAAACGTCAAAAATCTCAAAACTTCATTTATGGCCCTGAATGCACAAGTTCAACAACATATCATAAATTCTAATGATACAAGACTGAAGTTGGATCAAATGCACACTAGCAAATACACTCCTTCAGCCTTGCTCATGGATGAAATCAAGACTGCTGTGCAGGACACTTTTGGGGTTTCCACATCTATTTCTACTTCTACTGCAGGTTGTTGTACCCAAGATATTCAAGATCTCAAGGCACATGTTGCTTCTCTAGAGACTTTAAATTCCTCCCTCAATGCTCAAGTTCAGGCTTTGACTTCTCTAGTCAAGACTCAACAATCAGATATCAAGACCCTGGTGGACTCTCACAAGCATCTCCAAATACAGAATTCTGTTACTTTGGGGGGCTTCATGGGGAAGCTCAACATACCACTGCCCTCACTACCTAAAGACATTAGGACAGAATTACCAACTCCCCTACTCATGCCTGTCACCGAGACTAAGGGGGAGATTGATGTTAGGATTCAAAAATCCAGAGATGCTAAAACTAAGTCTAAAGAGCCTATTCTGGTTGGTCAAAGCTCTTCAAGTGCTCAAGTTGATGTTGGAAAATAAAGACTTCTAAAGGCTGCAGAAGGACCCAATCAAGACTAGAAATTCAGTAAACTTCTTGCAGTGCTAAGAATGTCTCTTCAAAACAATTACATGACCTACAAGAAAGCTTTGGCCAAGAACATCAACTTCATCAGGGCAGCAGTTTTAAAAATTGATAATTTCTTGGAGAAAAGAATTGTTGTGAATATCAATGATGGTGGTGTGGACAGATGTCTTCAGGTGTCTCTTCCAAATCTTAAAACCTTAAGAGCATCTGAACTGGTTGTAATGATTGACAAAGTAAATCCAATCATTCCAGAAGACACTCAACTTCTCCATGAGCTCCTGAAGCCTATCTATATCCAAATAAAGGAATAGTCTCTATTTGTCCAACAACCAAGAAATGCAAACATTTCCTTGTTCTCAAGTACTGTGTGAGAGGGAATATGAGGCTGATCATGACTCTTCAAGCTGATTTGAAACATAAAAAGTCCAAGAAAATTGAAGATGAAGAAATGATCAGGATTCTTGAAAGGTATCTAAGAATTGTTGACACCATGTTGCCATCCACTCAGTTTAATCTAAGAAATGACAAGGATGATGATGAGCAGACATATGATGACCAAAAACCTTCTGGCTCAAATCCAAGTCAATCTTCAAGAGCACCTGGTAGCAAGGATGAGAAGAAGGATTGTGACAAGAAGAGAGGAGAAGAAAGGAGAGGCAAGAAAAGGCAAGATGGCTCAGAACCACACCAACAAACCCTAAAAATCCAAATTAACCAAGCTCAACCCTCTGTGCCATCAAACACAAACATCAAACAACCTCAAACCTCTAAGCCCAAATTCCTATACAAACAAACTGCTAACACCTTTCTAAAAATATCAATCACCTCAAGTCAAATATTTCTCAAGAAAATCACAAACCTACCTTCTGTAAAGCCATCACTCAAAGTCAACTACAAGTCTGTTGGGAGGAAATCCAAGAAAGCCAAGCATACTGAAAAAGTGCAAGTTAGTGAAAGGGCCATCTAGAACTGTTTCAAGCAAAGTGATTTTCTACCTCTAAATTGGTGCATCTCAGATGAAGATTATATTCAACAACTAGATGAGGAAATAGTTAGAGTCTGGGTTATAACCATAAGGGAAGTAAGAATCTACTATGAAGATGGTCCTTCACATTTCTTGGCTGTAGCTTAATGGATAACTTTTCACCCACAGAAATCAAGAGAGTGATAAGTTTACTGAAGGATAAGGACTGCTACAAGAGCATAGAGATATGTTTTAGCTGAATGGTTGATAGTAAGGGAGGAAAGGAGAGCAAGGAATAAGGTTGAATATGAGGAGATGATAAGGAAGTATGATGAGGAGATTGAAATGTACATTAAAAGATCAGAAGAACTCAAGGCCAAAGGAATGAACAGAATTTCTAAGGATTGAAAATTTCTAAATATCAAAGCTAGAAAATTCACAAGATTTAGGATTGATTTGTTAAATGGTTATCCAAAGCAAGACAGACTCAAACTTGTGGAAGCTCTAACAGGGACACCAGTCATAGAGGAACTTGAAATTCTTGTATATCTAAAGGACCTCATTAGAGAAGAAGCAGAAATAAAAACAGTCTTTGTCTAATGCATGTAACTATTTAAACTCAAGAAATCACCTAATGTATAAATGTTGTAATTGTGTCAATTTTTATGTATTAGTCTTATTTTCCATTGAAGCGTAGGGTTAGTCTTGTTAACAAACATGAATTTGTGATAAGCAATATTCTCACAAATTAGGGGAGATTGTTGTGCAAGACATGCCTGTACAATAACAAGACTAAGTCAATTTGACAACCCTAAGTAAGTTGTATTGTAATCTAAGTTTGTATTTTGTATTGTACCACTTAAGTCTGTAAAAATGTTCAAGGGCAGACTGGAGTATTTTTCTGTAAACAGTATCAAGCCTAAGAATTCTATCTGGAAGAAGATCAAGAAGATCATGCCTCAGTAGAATTATGAAGAAGCTTGAAGTTGAATAAATCTGCTTTGGGAAAAATATTCTAAGTCAAGATCTCTACAAGTCACAGATTAAGTGTTATAGAGAATTCATTCGAGAACTCCAGAATGACTTTAGCGAGAAGTCAGGAAAGCTACTAGAGAACTCAGAGATATCGAAAAGCCAATTTGAAGACATGAAAAATGGAGATATCGACATGTCATTTCTTCACTAGAGAACTCTGAGATATCGATAAGTCTATCTGTCACTAGAGAACTCAGAGTTATCGATAAGTCTATTTGTCATTAGAGAACTTAGAGTTATCGATAAGTCCATTTGTCATTAGAGAACTCAGAGTTATCGATAAGCCAAAGTGAAGACATGAAGATGAGAGATCTCGACAAGCCAAATTCTTTTATAGAGAACTCAGAGACTTCAATAAGTCAAAATAACTGTAGAGTGATTATAGATCTCGATAAGCCAATATACTTATCGAGATGTCAAGTTCTCTATAAGCCAAACTGGAGATCTCGAGGTAAAACTCAAAATACAAAATGCAGACCAGTTCAATATCCGAGATTATTAATCAACAAACAATCTAATCAGTTGGATTGACAAGTCTACAAAAGCATATTGAAGAGTACAAGATCAAAGGCCAAGATTAACTGGCAAAGTAAAGTCACAGTCGTGCAACATTAGCAAGATACACTAAGCCAGAAATAGAAATATTTGATTATCCAAAAATAGGGTTTAGTACATATTGTAGCATGCTGTGTAATAAACAGTGTTTACTATTCCATAAAGTAAATACCGGATACTTTGTTAGCTGTAACAATTTAGATCAGAAAAATCTTGTATTCTCCCAAGGAAGAAGCTAAGCTCTTTTTCAACAAAGAGCCTAGAAATTTTGTAGCAAAACATTCTTGATTTTAATATAAAATTAAGTGAGTTTTGAAAGATCTATGTCCACTGTTCTTGCTTGCTTAATTTCAGTAGTAACACATTTGTTGGACATATTTGAGATGTCATGTCTAATATGTTTCATGTTTAGTTTTCAGATCTTAATAAATAGGAAATATCAGTTCTTACTGGAATCAGGACTTACTGGAAGTCAGGACTTAAGGATATCAGGACTTAGATTATCAGAAGATAATATCAGAAGATGGATATTAGAACTTAAGTACTGAGGACTAACAGTTAAGGAAGGAAGCTGATTTATAGGAAAGAATATCGAGACTAATACAAAAGAACATATGTATAGAAAGAGTTAGAGGACTAGAAAAATTGTATAAGATATCTGATTGATATATTTTAGGAGACAAAATTATATTCCATATCAATTAGAAGTTATCTTGTAACTATGTGTCTATATAAACACAGACATAGGTTTACACTATATGTGTTACGATCATCGAGAAGATCTTACATTGTCACCTAGCAGCTCTCGTGATATTTGTTCATCACTGAGAGAAAACAGTTCCATTGTAACAGAGTTTATTATATCGAATACATCTCTTTTCTGTTACTTGTGTTCTAAATCGATTTGATTATATTCTAAATTGTATTCAACCCCCTTCTACAGTGTTGTGTGACCTAACAAGTGGTATCAGAGCCTATCTGTTAACACACATACAGTAAAGATCCAAAACAATCATGTTTGAAGAAGCAGAAAATCCAACCAAGCCCGCCAAAATTGAAGAAACTCCAAAGACTCAAACCCACAGTCGATATAAGACTATCAGGGTTCTCATGCTAAGACCTTCTGAGTATCCCATATGGAAAGTGAAGATGACTATGTTTCTGGAACTACAGATCCAGAATACCTTGACAGAATTGATGAAGGACCGCATAAGCTAACCAAGCTCTCTGTTGTAGTTGCAGATCAGCCAGCAAAGACCATACCAAAGGAGAAAAGTGAATACACAGCTGAAGATATCTCATCTATTGCCAAGGATGCAAAGGAAAGGCATTTGATGCATAGTGCCATTGATAATGTCATGTCAAATAGGGTAATTCAATACAAGACTGTAAAGGAGATATGGGATGCTTTGGAAACAAGGTGTCAGGGAACTGATGCAATCAAGAAAAACATGAGGACTATACTTACTTAAGAGTATGAGCACTTTGACTCAAAAAGTGATGAGTCATTAACTGACTTACATGACAGGTTTGTCAAACTCTTGAATGATCTGTCACTGGTGGACAAGGAATATTATATTGAAGATTCAAATCTAAAATTCCTTTTAGCTCTTCCTGAAAGTTGGGATTTGAAAGCTACTATTATAAGAGACAACTATGCTCTTGATGAAACTACTCTTGATGAAATTTATGGTATGCTCAAGACTTATGAACTTGAAATGGATCAAAGAAGCAAGAGACATGGGAGAAAGTCAAGGACAGTTGTTCTTAAGGCTGGGGAGGAATCCCCCAAAGTGGTTGTCTCAAAGAAAGGCAAAGGAAAGGATCTCATCATAAAATCTGATTCAGAATCATCAAGTTCTGATGATGATTCAGAACCTGAAAGTCTACCAAAAGTAGATGCTGATGAAGAGATGATGAAATTGTGTGCTCTTATGGTGAAGGGTATCACAAAGATAGCCTACAGGAAATTCAGAAGGGGAAAGAAGTTTTCCAGGAAAGGTAGAAGTTCTGATAAGAATGGCTTCAGAAAATCTGAAGGCAAAGGATGAAAGTCTGACAGAGGAGATTATTCAAATGTCAAATGCTACAATTGTGGTGAGAAAGGCCACATATCTCCTGACTGCAAGAAAGGAAAGAGTGACAAAGGCAAGGCTCTTGTCACAAAGAAGAAAAGTTGGACAGACACTTCAGATTCTGAAGATGAGGAGAACTATGCCTTAATGGCAAATGCTGATAGCAGTTCCGATGCTGCT
The DNA here is from genome assembly GCF_009905375.1 of Apium graveolens. Taxonomy (NCBI): domain Eukaryota; kingdom Viridiplantae; phylum Streptophyta; class Magnoliopsida; order Apiales; family Apiaceae; genus Apium; species Apium graveolens. Next base: position 248,325,496 of record NC_133650.1, on the reverse strand, counting down.
GAGTTAAAGGTACCTCAAACAACTTATGCCTTTCATACTGATGATATTACTGAGTTGAGATTATATCTTAAAACTGTTAGTCCCTTAACAATGCAACAAGAATTACAGAAGGGGGGTTGAATGGAATTCTTGAAACTTTTTCACAAATAAAATTGTTCTAACTTAAATATATATATCAGTGTGAAATGATTTGCAGAGTACGGAATAATAACTTGAAATGAATCAAAACACAAGTAATTAAAAACACAAGTCTTTAAAAACTTTCTGGTGGATTTGAATGTATCCACCAGAGATATATAATATATTAAGAGAACTTTGTGTAGCAATTAGCTCACAACTGCTTACAAATTGACAACAACTAAGATTGTAGAGAAATGCTAAGAATACAGCTTAGAAATGTTTCTCTCTTGGTTGCTTAGTTGAATTGTTCTATCTGCTACTTCTTGGTTTATATATCACTAAGATTACAAAGTTATAAGATAAGATAATAAAACAAAAACTATCAAGTTTAATACTATGCTGCTTCATTACTCTATTCCAGCATCTTTGAATATCTTCATAATAGCATGGAAATGGAAATGCTTCTTTGTTCTCTAAAACCCAGTTGAATAGGCTACCACATTCCATTTGCATACACTCGACGAATGTGACTGTTTTGTCACTGTCAACATATGTTTGAATTCTTTATCTGTCGGGTTCATGATCATCCGTCGAGTTCATGATCATCCGTCGGGTTGTCTTGTTGATCATTCGTCGAATGACATTGTTGTTTATCCGTCGGGTAGCAATCTGGCACTTGAATTCATTTCATTTATGCAGAATTACAAGACATCATCTATGTATAATTAATCAACCTATTCTGCATATCTAGTTAAAGTCAACATGACTTGAGTACTACTACAGAATCTAAACAATGTGTATGCAGAAATGTGCTACAGACTTATTGTAACATAGCTACTCACTCGATGGATAATAAATTATCATCCTTCGGGACTATATTGAGTTATCCGTCGGGACTATAATCCTTATCCGTCGAGTGCTAAATTTTTCACTAAGTAAAATCTACCAAGGTGTTTTGTTAATGAAATCATCAAGTACACAACATATACACAACAATCTCCCCCAATTTATGTCTACTGGAATTGTAGCCATAAATTAAGAGAAACTTGATGATAACAAAACACCCTAAAAATACAACTTTGAAAGTAAGTAGATAAAACTGTAAAGTGCATCATTTAATCAAAATGTACAAAGTTTAGCTCACAGTCATTTTCAAGGTGCTCATCTAGCCTGAGCAGATTTATCTAGTTCCTTGAAGGTCTGGATCTCTTTCCAAGCTTTCTGTTGTTTTCTTCTATCTGATTTTGGAGTTGTCTGTGGAATTCCAGTTCATCAGATTCTGAGAGATTTAGCTTTTCTTGCATCTCCAAGAGAGTCTCATTGCTAGAGATGCTCAGTTGGTCTTCTAATCTGAAAAATCTTCTAACTCATTTATCATCCATGAACTCCATCAGCCAGTAGGGCCTTAGATGCACTCTTCTCCCTGTGTAAGGAATAATTAGAGTCTTTGGGAGTGCATCTTTAGCTCTAATACTCCTCAGTTCTTCAATCTTCTTTAGAACCAATCTTCTTGCAGTTACATTGAACCCAAAGTTCTTCTTGAAAGATGAATAAACCTTTATCAGTACAACTTGGATTTTGTGAAGGATCCTGTGAAGTGGCCATTGAATCTCCTTTCCTCCCTTGTACTTGAAAACTAACCTTTCAGGTAGGTTTCTGTATGCATCAATCCCTCTCACTTCTTCTAATTCATCTAGATAGAGATTTAGATCAGAGAACTCCTTGATGTCACACAAGTACATGTAATCTCCCTTGTTGACTTTAGATTGAGCTTTGACTAGAGATTTGGATTTGAGAGGTGACAACTTCACTTTCTTGACTGCTTTTGACTTTCTTCTCTTTGGCTTGTTAAGGATTGACAGATTGAAGTGAGGAATTGGTAGGCTCTCCCGGTCTATTGGTTCATCCTTAGGCACAATAGGTTCACCGTGAATGTTCATGTAAGGATACACCATTTTGATGTCTTCAAATACCACAGAGGGTTTTGATGCTTGAGTTATAGTTGGAGTGGATTCCTTGGGAAACTGATCCTCCAATTCCTTACCAAAAAAGTTCAATTTCCTTTTGGTTCTTTTGGCCAATTCCTTGTATTTTTGAGATTTCTTCTACTATGATTCAACTTGCTTCTTTGGATCTTGAGATTCATTGATTTCAGATGGCTGAGCAGGAATCTGTTATGTTGGTTTTACAGCTTGTAGCTTGGCCAAGATAGCAGCTTGCTCTTTCTTTTGCTTAGCCTTTTTGGCATTTAGAATAGCTTGCTTCTTTTCCTGCTTCAATCTTGCCTTTTCTTCTCTCTTTGCTTGAGCAAATTGAGGATGTCCAGCCACCACACAAATTTCTTTCCCATTCCTGAAAACTTTAGCAATTCTCCTTTTTAAGGCTGAATCAGCCGGATCCTTGTAGAAGGCAATTGATCTTGACATAAGCTTCTTCTTATCAGGCTTAGGAGTCTCATATATTGTATCCAAGGGGTTCTTGAATGATGATTTTGGATAGCTCACCCTTGGCTTCAGAATTATTTCAGCTTTTGGAGATTTGATGCAGGATGGTTGTCCTCTTTCCAGATAGTTCATGCTCATTTCATTCACAGAGATCTGCTTGACTTGAGAGTGATGAATGGCTTACTTTACTGGCTCCTTTACTAGCCCAAACTTCTTTTGTATGTCCTCATCAATTTTCTCCCAGTTGATTGGCTTCAACTGCTCCTTTTCAGCTTCTCTTAAATTGGTTGTTGTTGCATTGATCAGATCAATACTGTTTGTTACTGGTGGCTTGGTGAAAGCAATTGCAGGCACAATTACTTTATTGATTTGAATTTGAAGCTTCTCCCCCTCACTTGGTCCTTTCTCCCCCTTTTTGTTATCATCAAGTTGAGTAGAGGAGGAGGTTTGTGCAGCCACCAGTTTCTGAAGCAAGTCTGTTTGTTGAGCTTGATGAAGACGAATGAATGTTAGAGATGCTTCCATAGCTGACATTCTTGTATCTAAGGCATCTATCTTTGTGGCAAGATCAGAATTTTTCCTGAGTTATCTCTAGATGTCAAGCATTGTAGCTTCTGGAAGCTTAGAGTCCATCTTGTCAGAAATAGCCTTTTTCATCTCATCAATATCACCCTTGATGGTGTTGACATCTCTAGCATGTTGGAAGCCTTGAATCTATTATAGTTGGAGAGAAGCAAGATGTGCTTGAAGAGCTTCTTGGTGTTGGCATTTGTATTGGTTTGAAGAGCAGAATTTGTCTGATTTATGAGTTGGATTAGGGTTGTCTTGAAGTAGTGTTCATCACAATGTTTTGAAAATGCCCATGATGGCATCCCTGATCTTGAATTGGAACCTACTTCTCCCCCTATGTCCAATGGCTCTTCTTTACTATCTCCTCCTTCATCTCCAAAGAAATTTGTTGAACCACCAGTCTCATAATCAACATCACCATCTGTAGAGGGCAAAGTTATGATGGCATCCTTAGCTCTTAGCATTGACTGAGTGGTATGTACCAAATTGAGCATCCTTTCTGTATTGTCATTTCCCTGTTCAGCTAGAAGTTGATAAGCTGGAACAGGGTGAGTAAATGCCTCAGCATCAAGGGAGGTGGAATCTATAATAGCTTGAGATTGCTGAGATAGTTCCTCCATGTCTGCATCCTGGACATTCATTAACTCACTAGCAATGACATCCATCCTTATAGCTCATGTACCTGTATTTCTCTCTTGTTCTCTCTTTTGTTGTATCAGGGTCTCACCCTGGCTTCCCACCCTCACACCCTCACCTTCACCATCTAAGGTGGGCCTCCTCTCACTCTCTTTTGCCAATCCTGAAGAAATGGATTGCATATTGTCACTCTTTTTCTCTCCTTTTTCCTGGGAGCAACCCAGACTCTCACTCATAACACTCTCTTCCCTCAATCCTAAGAGTGACTGTACAACCACTAAGTCTTCTGCACTAGAGATAATAGATGAAATTTGAAGTTGTGCAGAGACACCCGACGGATGAGGAATATCCATCGGGTTAGTAGTTTGACTATCCGACGGATAAATGTTGTTAAGCTTATCCGTCGGGATACAATCACTACTCGACGGATGAGCAATATCCATCGAGAGAGTAGAAATGAATTAACTTGGAATTGAAACTATTGTGGACTATGTGCTAATTGATGAGATTTTGGGCACAGATGTTTCAACAGCTCCTGAAAGAATTGGAAAGTGAGCCAACAAATCATCCAAAAGATGATGCTCACTTGCAGTAGATTTTGGCTTCCCCAACAAAGTTAAAGAAGGGGAATCAGGAATTGATGTGTTGATCATGTCCACATCCAGAGAGTTTGTGGGAGAATTTGGTGTTTGAGGTGCTTCTATAACTAATGATTTTGGCTGTGACTCCACATTTATTGGAGCCACATCAAGCTGAATTTATGAAGGTGCAGTGACTGTGTCTTTAGCACCAGTTTACACAGTGTGTGAACCCTGTGCATCCCCAAAGGTTTTGGATTTCTTCTTTCTGGCATAAGTTTGGGGTGAGCTAGTATCCCTTACCCTTTTGGCATGTGCTCTTGGCTGAGAGCTTTGTTCAATAGCCACATTCTTTTGGGAGGATGCAACTAGAAATGAGCTTGTATCCTTATTAATCACTGCAGTTTGTTGGGAAACTGCAGTGTGGCTAGGCTGGGAACCACTCAACTCTCCATCCTTATTCTTAGGGTTTCTTTTATGTTCACCATGTCCCTCACCTACCTTACCCACCTTCACACTCCCCTATTTGGTTTTGGTAGATTTTGCAACTGGCATCTTTTTGGAGATACCAGAGGGGGCTTTCTTTGATTTGGATTTTGAAATTTTTGATGATTTAGTAGCTTGGGTAGGCAACTGTTGGGTCATTGACACAGTTGCCATTGCTACACTAGAATTCAAAGAAATTTTAGAGGTTGGAATAGTAGGGGTAGATGAACTTACCTCACTTACCTGAGGTGCTTCCATTACAGGGAAATAGAAGAGTGGCACTTCTCTATGATGATTTGCCCTGTTCAAATCTGCAATAATTCTTCTCTCTTGAACCCAACAATCTAATTTGTTGTTTGGGTTCTCAAGTACAATTTTCTCAGAGAGGTGGTTAGCTAACATCATGAAAAATCTAGTATAATAAATATTTTTACCCCTCTTATTTAACTCTCCTAATTTGAAACCCAACTCAAACAAAACAAGATCACTAAAATTGAAGAATTTATCTGTAACTAGCATGTAAAGCATGTTAAGCATGGAAATATTGACAGAATCAAAATTACTAATTTTACCAGAAAAGACCTTGGTCACAACATCACATATGAAACTCCATTCCTTCCTAAGACCCAATCTCCTAATGTCACTTAACTTAGAAGTAGAGAGAGCATAGTTCATGGAATTAAGCATATTAACTATATCAGTGTTTGTGTGTGGTGAGGTCGCAGTATTATTAGGAATCTTGAAACATGCTTTGATAACATCACTATTAATACAGAATTCCTTACCTTTAATGGTGAGTGTGATGGTCTTATCTGTCGAGTTGTATGAAGCAGTAGTCTACATCTCTTTAACAACCTCACAGAAGATGGTGAGTGATTCTAGCATTGCATAGCTGAGTTTACAGTTCTTCACAAAATCCATCATTTTGTGGTAGTCACTTGAATGTTGAATCCCCTTGTTCACTAAAGCCGTGAAGTTGTTCTTCTCATAGATGTATCCAGTTTATGACATAATCTTGACTACTGGTGCCATTGTTAGAGAGTGGAAATTGCAGAGATAGAGATGCTAATTGCTTTTGAGAAAGAGAGAATTTAGAGCAGATAATTTGAGAATGATAAAAGAAAAGCAATGGAAATGAAATAAGCTTTTATACTATCTCAAAAATAACTGTCAAAAATAATAACGTAAAATAAAGTAACCAATGAAAATTGTCTAAAATAGCCGTTTAAAAATAAACTGTAAAAATTCCATCAATTATCTGACGTGTTATGCTTACAAATTGTAAGTATACTCAATGGATAATGTTCAGGGAATTAACGGCTAAGATTAAGATAATTCGACGGATGAAGATAAACTGTTATCCGTCGAGTTATAAAATATTACAGAAAAATAATTGATTTTTATTTACAAGCAATATTCTGACAGATGATCAAACTCGATGGATAAAGATCATCCATCGAGATGTAAATTTTGACTTAGCCAAAATTCCATCTTAGACTGAAAAATTAATTAAATTTCTGGCTGCATAACAACCAGCAAATTATCTGAAAATACTTAAGAATAATTAAGCATACCTAACTCACTTACCAACCTTGAGAAGGTGGATTCATCCAGTGGCTTGGTAAAAATATCTGCAAGTTGCTTTTCACTTGGAATAAAATGTAGTTCCACAGTACCATTCATTACATGTTCCCTTATGAAGTGGTACTCGATGTCTATGTGCTTTGTCCTTGAATGTTGTACTGGATTTTCAGTGATGGCAATTGCACTTGTTTTATCACAGAAAATAGGAATCCTCTCAACTTGCAGATCATAGTCTAGCAATTGATTTTTCATCCATAAAATCTGTGCACAGCAACTGCCAGCAGCAATATATTCAGCTTCAGCTGTAGAGGTAGAAACTGAATTTTGCTTTTTACTGAACCAGGACACAAGCTTATTTCCTAGAAATTGACAAATTCATGTGGTACTTTTTCTATCAATTCTACAACCTGCATAATCTGCATCTGAATAACCAGTTAGATCAAAACCAGAATCTCTAGGGTACCAAATGCCAAGTTTTGGTGTTCCCTTTAGATATCTGAAAATTCTCTTAATAGCTACTAAGTGAGATTCTGTAGGATCAACCTGAAATCTAGCACACAAACATGTAGCAAACATTATATCTGGCCTACTAGCTATTAAGTACAGAAGTGAGCCAACAATGCCCCTATAACTTGAAATATCCATAGACTTTTCAGCAGTGTTTAATTTAAGCTTAGTTGCAGTGGCCATGGGAGTTTTTACAGATGTGCAATCCATTATATCAAACTTCTTTAAAAATCATAAATGTATTTAGTTTGACTAATGAATATTCCATCACTGACTTGCTTAACTTGCAAACCAAGAAAGTAAGTTAGTTCTCCCATCATACTCATTTCATACTTACTCTGCATCAATTTGGCAAACTTTTTGCAAAGTTTTTCATCTGTAGAACCAAAAATAATATCATCTATATAAATTTGAACAAGTATCCTAGAGCCATTAACATGTCTAAAGAATAAAGTTTTATCTACAGTACCTCTTGTGAAGTGATTTTTCAAAAGGAACTTTGATAAAGTGTCATACCAGGCTCTAGGTGCTTGTTTCAGTCCATAAAGTGCTTTCAAAAGATAGTAGACATATTCTGGAAAATTTGGATCTTCAAAACCAGGAGGCTGACTAACATAGACTTCCTCCTCCAAGTCTCCATTCAGAAAGGCACTTTTGACATCCATTTGATAGACCTTGAAATTGACATGGGCTGCATAGGCTAAGAAGATTCTGATGGCTTCAAGTCTTGCAACAGGAGCAAATGTTTTATCAAAATCTATTCCTTTTTGTTGACAATAGCCCTTAGCAACCAATCTAGCTTTGTTCCTGACTATTATGCCATTTTCATCCATCTTGTTTATGAATACCCACTTGGTGTCAATTGGATTCTTTCATCTAGGCTTGGGCACTAGCTTCCATACCTTATTCCTCTCAAATTGGTTTAGCTCCTCCTGCATAGCTAAAATCCAATCAGGATCCAACAAAGCTTCTTCTACCTTCTTTGGTTCTTCCTTTGAAAGAAAGCTGTTGTATAGACATTCTTCTTGAGTTGCTCTCCTTGTTTTAACTCTAGAAGATACATCACCAATGATGAGCTTAAAGGGGTGATCTTTTATCCATTTTATTTGATGAGGTAGATTAGCTCTAGATGAAGAGGCCTCATTGTTGTCTTGATGTGTGATTGAGTTTTGATTGTTAGAAACTCCCCCTGAGTTAATGGATCTTTGATTTGAGAAAGGGGTGCTTTCTATAAGTGATCTATCCTGACTCCCGGCTCCTTTTGATAACCCGACGGATGGTGAATTATGAGTACCGACAGATGAAGCAGGTTGCCTTCCGACGGATAAGGCAGATTGTCTCCCGACGGATGAAGCATTATGCAACTCGATAGATGTTGAATTTTGTGCTTCATTGGTAGTAGATTTTTCTGCATTATCCTTTGATATTATTTCTTGATCACTTTCATCATCACTGTCATCACAAACCATCTCCATATTGTCAAATGTGAGGCTCTCATGGTAGTCTCCATCTTGCAGTCCTTTAATCTTTTTATCATCAAACATAACATGTATTGATTCCACAACAATTTTGGTTCTTAGATTGTAGACTCTATATGCTTTACCAACAGCATATCCAACAAAAATTTCTTCATCTGCTTTAGCATCAAACTTCCAATTCTGATCAGTTTAATTTCTCAAGATATAACATTTGCAGCCAAAGACATGAAGAAAATTTAGAGTTGGCTTCTTGTTCTTGAACAATTGATAGGGAGTCATGCATTTTGCTTGATTAATCAGAGAAATATTCTGAGTGTGGCATATAGTATTTACAGCTTCAGCCCAGAAATATGTTGGTAATTTAGATTCTTCAAGCATTGTCCCGACAGCTTCAATAAGTGATTTGTTCTTCCTTTCCACTACTCCATTCTGTTGTGGAGTTCTTGCTGCTGAAAACTCATGCAAAATTCCATTTTCTTCATAAAATGCTCTCATGACAGAATTCTTGAACTCAGTTTCATTGTCACTCCTGATTCTCCTCACTTTGAAATCAGGATGATTATTGACTTGCCTTATGTGATTGATGATGATTTCACTAGCCTCATCTTTAGACTTTAGGAAATATGTCCAAGAGAACTTTGAGAAATCATCTACAATTACTAGGCAAAATCTTTTCCTTGAAATGGACAATACATTGACTGGTCCAAATAAATCCATGTGAAGCAGTTGCAAAGGTTCTTCAATTATTGAATCAAGCTTCTTCCTGAATGATGCCTTGATCTGCTTTCCTTTTTTACAGGCATCACACAATCCATCCTTAGGAAACTCCACTTGAGGAATGCCTCTAACCAGTTCTTTCTTTACTAGTTCATTCATGGTCTTAAAGTTTAAATGGGATAGCTTTTTGTGCCATAACTAACTTTCATCCTGACTTGCTTTGCTGAGAAGACAAGTAACATATTCTGCATTTGATGAGTTGAAGTCATCTAGGTACACATTTCCTTTTCTCACACCGGTGAGAACCACTTTGTTGCTCCTCTTGTTAGTCACAACACAGGCTTCTGAGTTGAAGGTTACTGAATTGCCTTTATCACAAAGCTGGCTGATACTCAGCAAATTATGCTTGAGACCATCCACTAAGGCAACTTCCTCAATGATGACATTGTCTTTTGAAATCAATCCATATCCCACAGTATAACCCTTGCTATCATCTCCAAAAGTAATATTAGGGCCAGCTCTCTCTTTGAACTCTGTGAGCAGGGTAGAATCACCAGTCATGTGTCTTGAGCAACCACTATCCAAGTACCATAGATTCTTTCTGTTTCCCTGCACACATCAAAATCAAATCAAGTTGATTTTGGTACCCAAGTTTCCTTGGGTCCTGCCTTGTTAGCTTTCTTTTTCTGTTTCTTAGGTTTGATCTCATTTGACTGGGGGATATCAGATTCATCCTTAGTCATTTGAGTTGAACCTCTGAAACCATTCATTACAGCAGAATTATCATGCATATTATGATTAACATGGAATGGCATGCTATTAGTGAACATGTTATTCAAGTAAGGCATGCTAAATGGAATTTGTGGTATACTAAATGCAGCATAATAAGGATTAGGTGCAAATGGCATATTAGCAAACTGTGCATTCATATTCTGTGTAGGCATAGGAGGCATGGCATTCATGTTGGTAAAGTGAGGTGGCACAGATATGGAAGTAGACATGGCAGATTTATAATTAACAGACAAATGATTTACACTACCACACTTGACACAGATTTTTCTAGGAGCATATTTATCAGGTGTGTAGTTATTGTGTTTGTTAATCCCTACTTTACCATTTCTATTATTTTTCCTTTTAGCCTCTGTTTTAACCTCAATCTTTTCAAGTCTGTCACTCAATTGCTTGACAGTCATATGACCAACATTAGCCTTCTTCTCCTTCTTCACTTGACTAGATTCTCCTGAAACAAAATTCTTGGAAACTGATCCATATCTCTCATTTAACTTGACAAGCTTGGATTTACTCACAGGCTTGCTCACAGTCGACAGATGAGGATTTATATCACTCGACGGATAACCCTTTTTGCTATCCGACGGATGACCCTCATCATCCGTCGAGTCTACATCTGTTAGCAATCCTTCCACCAAATTGGATTCCAGCTTCTCCTTGTTCTTCTTCCAAGATGCATCACAAAAGGACTCAATCCCTTGAACTTTGGTGATTTGAGCATGAACATCTCTAGATGTTTTCCATGCCTTAATCATCTCCTGTTCACGTTCAAGTCGCTTCTTCAAGGACTCAGTTAATTCATCCTTAGCAATTTTGCACTCAATTCTTAATTTTTCAAATTCAATGAACTGAGACTCTAGCACATTATTCCTCTCACTTAAAAACAAATTGTTTTCTTTGATTTTAGCATTTTCTTTAGTGAGAGACTTAAGTGTAACGCACAAATGATATAATTCTGTAGACATGTCATTTATAGCATCATTACACTCAGCTTTAGATAAATGTACAAGGTTAGTGGTGATTACCTGATTACTTGAAGAACTTGTCTCTGTTTCATCAGACTTGGCCATTAGGGCTAGATTGACATAGCTGACATCCTCATCCTCATCCAGACCATCTGCAGCCCAGTCATTTTTTTGTGTAATGAAAGCCCTTTCCTTTTGTTTGAGCAGCTCAAAGTATTTCTGTTTATAATTCACAGGCTCAAACTTCTTTTTGTTGGAATCTGACTTTCTACACTCACTGGAAAAATGCCCTGCCAAGCCACATTTGAAACACTTGAGCTTCTTTTTGTTAAATTTTGATTTATCCACCATGTTTCTATTTGGCTTAGCTGCTTCAAAGTTCTTCTTGAACTTGAGCTTGGCAAATCTTCTGGAAAGAAATTCTAGATGTTCATCAATATCTTCCATGTCATCTTGGCTCAAAGAATCTTCATTTTCTGCTGCCAGCCCCTTGCCCTTATTTTCACAGACCTTTGAAGTTGATTCAATGGCTTCCATCTTCATCTGCTTCTCTTTTTCTAACTCAGCAACTAGTGTAATGGAACCTCCTTTCTTCTTTCCTCTCTCCATCCTTTCATCTTGCTCTATTTCAAGCTCATAGGTTTTCAGGACGCCATACAGTCTCTCCAAAGTAAACTCCTTGTAATCTTGAGAGTTTCTCAATGAGACTGTCATAGGTTTCCATTCCTTTGGAAGAGATCTAAGGAACTTCAGATTGGAGTCTTTTGTCTGATAGACCCTTCCATGCAGCTTCAGAGCATTTAGTAGTTTTTGAAACCTACTAAAGATGTTAGTGAGAGACTCACTTTCTTCACTATGAAAATGCTCATATTGCTGAATCAGTAGCTGCATCTTGTTTTCTCTGACTTGCTCAGTGCCATCACAGATAATCTGTATTGTATCCCAAACATCCTTGGCAGTTTTGAAATTGATGATGTTGCCAAACATATCACCATCAACTCCATTGAACAGGATATTCATGGCCTTCTTATCTTTCCTGACTTGTTCAATATTAGGATCAGACCATTCATGCCTTGGCTTGGGGACAGATGGCTCATTTCCAGTTGCAGCTCTCATTGGTATATGAGGGCCTCTTTCTATGCAATCTACATAGGCTTCATCTTGAGAAAGTAAATGAAGATGCATCTTTACCTTCCAGTGATGGTAATTACCTTTATCCAGAAAAGGAATCTTGACTCCAACATCCTTCTTGTTCATCTTGCTATTTTGTTGTGATCTTTAAACTCTTTCTTTATCAAGAGCTTGCTCTGATACCAATTGTTAGTCCCTTAACAATATAACAAGAATTACAGAAGGGGGGGTTGAATGGAATTTTTGAAACTTTTTCACAAATAAAATTGTTCTAAATTAAATATATATATATATATATATATATATATCAGTATGAATTGATTTGCAGAGTACGGAATAATAACTTGAAATGAATCAAAACACAAGTAATTAAAAACACAAGTCTTTAAAAACTTTCTGGCGGATTTGAATGTATCCACCAGAGATATATAATATATCAAGAGAACTCTGTGTAGCAATTAGCTCACAGCTGCTTACAAATTGACAACAACTAAGATTGTAGAGAAATGTTAAGAATACAGCTTACAAATGTTTCTCTCTTGGTTGCTTAGTTGAATTGTTCTATCTGCTACTTCTTGGTTTATATATCACCAAGATTACAAAGCAATAAGACAAGATAATAAAACAAAAACTATCAAGTCTAATACTATGCTACTTCATTACTCTATTCCAGCATCTTTGAATATCTTCATAATAGCATGGAAATGGCGATGCTTCTTTGTTCTCTAAAACCCAGTTGAATAGGCTACCACACTCCATTTGCATACACTCGACGCATGTGACTGTGTTATCACTGTCAACAGATGTTTGAATTCTTTATCCATTGGGTTCATGATCATCCATCGGGTTGTCTTGTTGATCATCCGTCGAATGACATTGTTGTTTATCCGTCGGGTAGCAATCTGACACTTGACTTCATTTCATTTATGCAGAATTACAAGACATCATCTATGTACAATTAATCAACCTATTCTGTATATCTAGTTAAAGTCAACATGACTTGAGTACTACTACATAATCTAAACAATTTGTATGCAGAAATGTGCTACAGACTTATTGTTACATAAGCTACTCACTCGATGGATAATAAATCATCATCCGTCGGGACTATATTGAGTTATCCGTCGGGACTATAATCCTTATCCATCGAGTGCTACATTTTTCACTAAGTAAAATCTACCAAGCTGTTTTGTTAATGAAATCATCAAGTACACAACATATACACAACAAAAACCATGTTTATTAGTTACAGAGATCAAACTTTAACATGTGAAAGATTAACTTCTGAAAATCTTGCTTTTAAAAAGAGGAATGATTATTTAAAAAAAAGTTAGTCATGTTCCATCAAACTCAGAAAGAAAGAGATGAAGCCTTTTATGTTAGAGATGAATTGCTGAAAATGAATAAATCTCTAAAAACTGAGTTAGAAAAGGAGAGAGAGATTATCAGGACTTGGACTAACTCTGGTAGAGCAACTCAGGATATACTAAGTAGTGGAAACTGGAAAGAGGGCTTAGGTTATGGAGATGATAAAAGTGAAAAAGGAATTGAACAAGTTAAGCCAATTATTGTTAAACAGACTACTAAGCCAAAGGTAAATCCTGTTAAATTTGTAGCTAAAACAGTAAAGTCTGATTTTGAAAAGATGAAAGATATTGAGACAGAAGTGATAGCAGAGTCAACTTCTGACAAATTAGAACAGGATAAACCAACTGAAGTTACATAGGCTTAATGACAAAGAAGCAGCTTAAACATAAGCTGAAAGAATTACCAGTGTGAACAAGGTAAAGGAAGCTAGGAAAAATATGAATGGAAAGGAAGGTGTGAATAAAAGCAATAATTATATGCCTATTCCTAATGCTCCTAAAAAGAAATGCTATAACTGTGGAAACTCTAACCATCTTGTTTCTTTTTGCAGGAAGAATAAGAATATAAACTTTTTACCTCCTAAGTCAGGAGTTAAGAGTCAGTCTGTTAGGTTTAAGCCATAAAATCCTTTTTTTCATTGTGGTAGTATATGGCATTCCATTTATACTTGTACGGAATATCATAGTTTGTACTATGATTATTATCAGATAAAACCTTCTTTGAAGAAAGTTGCTTTAATTCCTTCTAGTGTAAAGTATGATGCAAAGTCTGATACTGTAAAATCTGATAAGAAAAATGTTAGCATAAATTCTTATGTTAAATCCGCTGCTGATGTTAACAAACTTAATAAGGCCAAAGGATCCAAGCAAGTCTGGGTCCTTAAAATTAACCATTAGTGGTCTTTATGTTTGCAGGGCAACAGGAAGAACATCCTAGTTATGGATAGTGGATGTTCAGGACATGACTGGAAATAAAGCCCTGCTATTAGAATTTGTGGAGAAAGCTGGCCCAGGAGTTTCTTATGGAGATGACAACATTGGAAAAACTCTGGGATATGGCAAGATCAATCTTGGGAATGTCATCATTGAATCAGTAGCTCTAGTCTCAGGACTTAAACACAATATGTTGAGTATAAGTCAAATCTATAACAGAGGTTATCATGTGGATTTCTTTGAAGAACACTATGAAGTTATAAGTAATTCTACAGGCAAAGTGGTTCCGAAAGGTTACAGGCATGGTAACATTTATGAAGTCAGACTCTCAACAAGTACTGATGGTTCTGCTATTTGTCTGTTGAGTAGAGCATCAATTGAAGAAAGCTGGAATTGGTACAAGAAACTCTCTCATTTAAATTTCAACAATATAAATAAACTTGTAAAGAAAGATCTTGTGAGAGGACTGCCAAAAACAGTATTTGCTCCTGATGGCCTTTGTGATTCATGTCAGTAGGCAAAACAAAGAAAATCTTCTTTCAAGAGCAAAACTGAGTCATCAATTCTTGAGCTTTATCACCTACTGCATGTTGATCTATTTGGTCCAGTCAATGTCATGTCTATTGTAAAAAAGAAATATGTTATGGTTATAGTGGATGAGTTCACAAGGTACACTTGGGTGTACTTCTTGCACAAGAAGAATGAAACTGCATTTACTCTAACTGATCATGTCAGACAGCTGGATAAGTTGGTCAAAAATTTTGTTAAATAATAAGGAGTGATAATGGAACTGAGTTCAAGAATTCGATTATGGAAGAGTTCTACAAAGAGCATGGAAGCAAGCAGGAATTTCATGCACCTGGAACTCCACAGCAAATTGGAGTTATAGATAGAAAGAACAGGACTCTGATTGAAGCTGCATGAACTATGCTTGATGAAACAAAGTTGTCAACCTATTTTTGGGCTGAAGCTGTGCAGACTACTTGTTTTACTCAAAATGCTACACTCATAAACAAGCATGGAAAAACACCATATGAGATGGTGAAGAAAAAGAAGCCAAATCTGAAATACTTTCATGTATTTGGTTACAAGTGTTTTGTTCTTAAGACTCATCCTGAACAACTGTCAAAATTTGATCTAAAACTGATGAAGGAATCTTTGTTGGATATCCACTTTCCACAAAAGCCTTCAGAGTCTACAATTTAAGAACAAGGGTTGTCATGGAATCTATCAATGTCTCTTTTGATGATAAGAAGATTACTGGACTTGAAGATTTCGATGATCATCTGAGATTTGAGAATGAAGATTTAAATTTTGATTCTGGAAATTCTGATGACTTAAATCCTGATCCTGTAAGTTCTATTGGATTAAGTTCTGATGTCATTGAAACTGTGGTAACAACTCCAAAGGAAAATGCACCTGTCCAGGGGGAGCAAGCTGAAGATCCTACCATATCTCAAGACTCTCAAGAAGCATCAGAACCTGTCACTGACTCTTCAAGTTCTGATTCATCTAAATCTGATGAGCCAAGTACTGATAATTCCGGAAGCTCTGATTCTTTAACTTCTGAAAAATCAAACTCAAATTATGAAGTGTCAGAGAGTATAACTACAGGGGGAGCATCATAAAATGCTGATAGAGACAGCATGGATCATGGGGGAGGATCCAGTTCTAGAGATCAACTTCCATCTGCAAGGAAATGGACTAAAGCACACACACCTGATTTAATCATTGGAGATCCTGAAGCAGGTGTCAGAACTAGAACTGTAACTTCAAATGAATGTCTCTATCATTCTTTTCTATCTTAGACTGAACCAAAGAAAGTGGAAGAAGCTCTTCAAGATGCTGATTGGGTGCAAGCAATGCAGGAAGAGTTAAATGAATTTGAAAGAAATAAAGTCTGGACCCTAGTGCCAAGACCAAAGAACAGATCTGTTGTAGGCACAAAATGGGTATTCAGAAATAAAACTGACAGTGATGGCATAATTACAAGGAATAAAGCAAGACTGGTTGCTAAAGGCTACTCTCAACAAGAGGGTATTGATTATGATGAAATATTTGCACCAGTTGCTAGATTAGAAGCCATTAGGATCTTTTTGGCTTATGCTGCTTACAAGAAGTTTAAAGTCTTTCAAATGGATGTGAAAATTGTTTTTCTCAATTGAGAATTGGAAGAAGAGGTATATATTGAACAACCTCCAGGCTTTGTAGATCCTAAATTTCCTAATCATGTCTACAGGCTTGACAAAGCACTTTATGGTCTTAAGCAAGCTCCAAGAGCATAGTATGAGACTTTAGCTCAATTCCTTCTGGAAAGTGGATTTCACAGAGGCGCAATTAACAAGACTTTATTCTACCTCAACCATGGAAAGGAATTACTTTTGGTACAAATATATGTTGATGATATCATATTTGGTTCTACAAATTCCAAACTTTGTGAGAAGTTTGCAAAATTAATGCAGTCAAGATAATAAATGAGTATGATGGGAGAACTCAGCTATTTTCTGGGCCTTCAAGTCAAGCGAAATGAAGAAGGCACTTTTATCTGTCAATCCAAGTACACAAGAAATTTACTGAAGAAATTGGGAATGCAAGATTGTTCAACTGCATCCACTCTCATGGCCACTGCAACCAAGTTAGATAAGGATACTGGTAAATCAGTAGATATTACTAACTACAGAGGTATGATTGGTTCCTTACTCTATCTAACTGCAAGTAGACCTGATATCATGTATGCTACTTGTCTTTGTGCAAGATTTCAGGCTGATCCAAGAGAACCTCACTCAAAGCCGTGAAAAGAATTTTCAAGTACCTTAAGGGTACGGTTGATCTAGGATTGTGGTATCCTAGGGAATCAGATTTTAAGCTAATTGGTTACTCATATGCAGATTTTGCAGGATGCAAAATAGACAGGAAAAGCACTAGTGGAAGCTGCCAATTTCTTGGAGGCAGATTGGTTTCTTGGTTTAGCAAGAAACAGAAGTCAATTTCTACATCAACTGCAGAAGCAGAATATATTGCTGCAGGAAGCTGTTGTGCACAGATTCTTTGGATGAAGAATCAGTTACTGGATTATGGGTTAAAATTTTCTAAAATTCCTATTTAGTGTGATAATCAAAGTGCAATTGCTATGACAGGTAATCCAGTTCAACACTCAATGACAAAGCACATCAGCATTAGGTACCATTTCATAAGGGAACATGTGGATGAAGGTACAGTGGAATTGCATTTTGTTCCAACAGATCAACAGCTAGCAGATATCTTCACAAAACCCCTATGTGAAGCTACTTTTATAAGATTGGTAAATGAACTTGGAATGGTTTCAGGTTCTTTCTCTAAATCTGCTTAGTTTTTATTCTCATGCATCAGACTTTATGATCAGTGTTTACAGATTGTATTATCTATATGTAATCTGTGCTTAATTTGAAAATTCATTAAATGCTGATTGTTATCTGATGTGGATCAATATACTCTGCTAAGTGTTTTGAATGTTCTGTGACTATTCAATCCAATGAGGATAACTGTGCTAGATGCTGACCTAGTAGTCTTTAACATACTAGAAATCCCATGTTTGAATTAGTTGTTTATGTGGAAACTCATTAACACAGGCAGATTCTGATATTGAACTTAGTCAAGTTTTGTTTGTGTATCTTATTACTAAGTCACAAACTAGATTCTTGTTTCTTATCTGTCAAATTCTGATGTCAGTAAATCTTAAGAATGAACTAAGTGCTGATAAGCCTCACTTATCAAAAGAAAAGAAAAGAAATGAAAAGAATAAAAGTCAGGTACTCCTTTGAGATCTAGAGTAAATATGTGGATGGAAGACCCAGGTGCATTGTTGGTATTAAGTAATATGCATTAGAAAAGCAAAAAAAATTCTTGGTGACTTTTCACATTCTATGATTACTGGAGAAATACTCTGATAACAACATAAATTCTGATAAGCAGTCGTGACTCACTTACACTGAGAAGCCACTGTAAAAAGGAATTTCAAAAGATGCATAAAATGAGCACAAACAGTTGAGGTGGACTCTTACATAAATTTGTTCTATAGTAGACATCATGACTGATGACAGATATTAAGCATTTTTCTCAGTTATGCTTTATTTCTAAGATGTACTGAAGTTTATCATACTTTAACCTTTATCTGATATTTTGCTGAATGCACACACACTTTCACTCCATATGAATGATGAAAATTACTGTGGTGATTAAGTTGTTGTTGACAAACAGTTAAGTGTCATTTGCATAAATTATGAGGACAAGTTCTGATGGAAGTTCTAATGATTAAACTCTGAAAAAAACAAGTCAGTATTTGTATGAAGAATTACAGAAAAAGATATTCACTTTTTGAGTACATAAGCCATGTTCTGATGACTGTTAACATTTGATATAAGTTAAGTTCTGATATTAAATCCTGATGGAATCCTTGATGCTTACGTGGCATTATTCTTTACTTGACTTATTTATGGTAAAATCTGAAACAGTCATATTTAAATCAGAATATATTTCGGTAAGATATAAGCATTCATAATCATTTTGGGTTAGTGGTAAATGTGTATGTCTTGAAAAACTGCATGTACACAGTAATTGTTAATTATTTCACGTGCCCATTAACTCCTGCTTTAACCTTTTACTAACTGTTATTATTACACATCGATCTAGGGAGACGAGGCATCATTATTTTTACTCTCAATAGTTAAACAGTCCTTGCGTCCCTTGGTCTTCCATTGGCTATTTAAACCGACTACTTATCAAAGCCAAAGTCATCTTTCATTTTCTCACAAACTCACTCTCTTTTTATTCTCATCAACAAAAATGGTTCGTTTCAACTTGTTCATGAACTATGAAACTTTCAATATAGAGTTGAGTTGTGATGACTGGCAACAGGAGTGGCATGTCACCGCCATTCCTGAAGAGCTCTGGAACTCAGTTCCACAAGAGGTTCACACAGACCACTTGTTCTTTTCGATGGACTACCACCTCCATCTTGATCGTTTGGAAGAGGAAATGAGAGAAGCTCTTCGTCAGCAAGAACGGATCATCCGTCTTGCAGTGCTCTTCGTCAACAGCAGAAGGAACTAGTCGTTAGGCTTCTTAAACTAGGACTAAGGTTGTTGATGTTAAGAAGCTTAGAATAGGACTATCTTGTTATTTTTACATGTAATTGATAAATTTCATGAAATATACTCATCTGATATATTAATGAAATTTCCTTTAATTACAAGATTTGGTCTTTGTTTCCCAAATTATATGACTGTGCATGTTTTAATTGCAATTTGTTAATCATTACTTCATCGATTTTTAACTTTATCCTGTGATGAATGTTTTGATTCAATTTTTGATGATTTGAGGAAACAATTGAAGCACGGGTTCATGCATCTGAACCTGTGATAGATGTAGCTGAGAATGTTACTTCTCAGAAAGAAACAGCAGCTCAAAGTTCTGATACTTTGAAAAGAAAAAAATCTATAAGTTCTGTTGCTGATGAAGCAACTCCTTGGCAAGGAGATTGAAGAAAATGAAGGCTATGAGGTATTTGGCTAAGGCTCCATCAGAAGATACTGAAGAAGCTGAGGAAGGGGATCATGAATCTATGATCTCACAAGAACCAGTTATCATTGAAGCTCTTCCAGCTCAAGCCAAAGACACTGCTAATGATACAGTTGTTACCCATCTTGTCTCTCCTATTAAAGCTACAGATGATGCTAAAGAACAAACTGAAAATTCTGAAATAGATATTCATAATTTGAATATACCTGAAGTTCTTTATCTGGAAGCTCCATCTACATCAAAGACACCAGCTCTAGAGATAAATTCTGATCCTCGGAATTTAGATGATGTTATTCCTGAATCTCCAGTTGCTTCACACACTGTTGAGCTATCAGAACAGCATGAATCTTCCTCAAGTTCTGATGACAGTGTTTCTGCTGAGCATCCAGTTCCTATTCTAGGCAAGGAAGAATTGGTGAAGAAATTTGTTGAAAAGGAAGCACCTATTCCTTGGGAGGATACTCACAGAGGTGTTAAGTGGACCAAGAAGTGGAATGAGTCAGATTTTATTCCATGTTCTAAAGTTCTGACAGAGCGTATTGCAAAAGCTAATGAGTTGCTCACAAATGCTGATTTTAAGATACAACTCACGATCACAGCTCTGTCTACAAAACATCTTCAAGGTCTACATACTTCTACTCATGAAAAGGTTGATACACTCAGAGAACAAGCTGATAAGCTCGATCTACAGCTCAAGCTTGCCAAGAACAGGTATATCAGACCTATTTCTGAAAAGGTTGAAGCCATTGAGAAAACTCAAGAGAAGCAACAGGCCTAAATTGCTGAGGTCCTGGCTAATCAAGCTTCTCAGAAAGCTCAATTGGATGAAATCCAATCTTCAGTTGAACTTCTTCTTTCTCTCTTACTTCCTGATGATGCCAAAAAGGGGGAGAAGGTAGTTAAGTTCAAATTCTCACCTACTTATGAACTGAAGAAAAAGGATGATAAAGGTGATGACCAGGGAAACTCTGAAAAGAGCAGAGGTCAAAGAAAATTTCAAGGAAAATCTTTTATTCAGAACAAGTCAAGTTCTGATGTTGTGAATGCTCAAAGACTGAAGTCAAGTGCTGACAAACAAAGTCTGATGTCAACTTCTGATATTCTGATTCGGTCAGGATCTGAAGACTCTTAGAAATTTTTGCAAACTCTGAAGTTAAAGGGGAAGCGGACTATTGTTTATTACAAAAATCCTAAAATCCAGACACTTGATGAGGAGATAGCTATAAGATTATTTCTGAAACACAATCCAGGAATGGATTTAGAAACTCTCAAGGAGGAAGGAGTTAAATTTGCTGCTGAGAAGACAAATCTTAAGTCTAAAGCTTCTGATACAAAAAAACCTCCAAGGCCTAAGGAAAAAGGCATTGTGATCAAGGAAAAGTCAAATTCTGAAACTTCAAAGTTCAAGACTAGATCACAGACTGAGAGTGATCCCAAAGACAAAGGGAAAGGAAAAGTTGATGAAGCAACCAAGCCACTGGACTTGAAAACTTCTCAATATCTGATGAAACCAGTGTGCAAAATGGTTCAAGTAAAGGATGATAATCTTGTTGAAGATGAAACTGTTCAAATTCTGAAAAGAAGAAAGATAATTGAAGAATCTAAAACAACCTCTGATACTGCTCAAGTTGTTGTTCAGAATAAAGGACAACAAGGTACAGAAGAAACAACAAATTCTGATCAAGCTATCAAGACATCAACTACTGACAATGCTCAAGTTGATTTGAAGAAAATGACAATTGCTGATAAGAAGAAGCTGTTATGGAAGAAAGCTACTCCAGTTGAACCAAAATCCAATCTCATGATTAATCAACTCGCTACATTTGGGTTGAGATCCAAGCAACCTAGAGATAGAGCTGGATTAGGTTCTGACGAAGAGAAGATTCGAACAGGAGTAGAGGTTACTCTAAGAGATCCTTTCTTGTTGACAGACAAACCATATGAACAAATCAAACAAAGGCACCTTGACAAGGTGTTGTCTGCTCAAATTGTGATAGATGCTCATGACAAAGAGAATCTAAAAGAGAAATTGATCTTATTTCTCAATGATGGAAGGACTTATAGAATAGCTGATACTGATGTACTGAAGAAGTCTGTCAGAGAGCTTCAACATATTCACTATCTTCTGGAAGTAAAATTTGATGTTACAAGAAGATGGTCAGAATACATTTTGAAGGCTATAAGAGATCTATTCAGAATCTCTGGTACAAAGACTTCTCATTACAGTCCAATGATTACTGAAGGTGATGGAAGAGAAATTCCTATGCTGAAGAATTCTGCTAAGGTGGAAGTTATTATGAAAGGAAGATGCTTATGTTATAATGAAAACTCTTCACATCCTAAGGTTAGCAGACTTGGTGATGAACTTGAAAGAACATCCATTCAAGCTCTCTGAACAGCCATTTATCAAATTGGTGATAGTAAAGAAGAAGAATTGATGCAAGTCAAAGCACAGTTAGCTGAAGTTCTAAGAAAGCTGAAGATAATCTGATAAATGATTTTGTTAAGAATCATTATGGATTCAGATTGATTCATTGATGTTGGTAAAGCTGGATGTTTTGTAAGTTGTAGTTAATAGTCTTATTAAACTCTTATTACATTTGAACTTAAATGTTTTTGACATCATCAAATCTATTAACTTGTACATTCTTGCATAATTTACAAGTTGGGGGAGATTGTTGGATATATTTGAGATGTCATGTCTAATATGTTTCATATTTAGTTTTCAGATCTTAACAAATAGGAAATATCAGTTCTTACTGGAATCAGGACTTACTGGAAGTCAGGACTTAAGGATATCAGGACTTAGATTATCAGAAGATAATATCACAAGATGGATATCAGAACTTAAGTACTGGAGGACTAATAGTTAAGGATGGAAGCTGATTTACAGGAAAGAAGATCGAGACTAATACAGAAGAAGATATGCATGGAAAGAGTTAGAGGACTAGAAGAATTGTATAAGATATCTGATTGATATATTTTAGGAGACAGAATTATATTCCATATCAATTAGAAGTTATCTTGTAACTGTGTGTCTATATAAACACAGACATAGGTTTACACTATATGTGTTACGATCATCGAGAAGATCATACATTATAACCTAGCAGCTCTCGTGATATTTGTTCATCACTGAGAGAGAACAGTTTCATTGTAACAGAGTTTATTATATCGAATATATCTATTTTCTGTTACTTGTGTTCTAAATCGATTTGATTGTATTCTACACTATATTCAACCCCCTTCTACAGTGTTGTGTGACCTAACAACATTTCACTACAAGATTTAATTTACTTTGTTCATTACCAAAAATACTTCAAGAAAAGCAGAAAAACACAAACACACATTCACCCCCCTCCCCTCTGTGTGTGATTCATTATCTAACAGTGGACTCCTTTTCCTGTTCCTTCTTGAGAAGAGCTGCAACAGCATCCACCATGTCATCAATATCACATGATCTGGGAGTAGGCGTGATAAGGCCATTAGAAGGACTAGATGCAGAAGTTGTAATTCCATCCACCATCTCCCTCGGCCACTGGTTTTGCTTAACAACAACTTCAACAGCCTTAAGAATCTTTTCTTTTTTTACTTTCATCTCCTTCGTAAACTTCAGAATTTGCATGGAGGTATATGAACTCTCCCATCTTCAGCAGAACCAAAAACAACAGATTTAATGTGGACCAATTGTTATCAAACTTTAAATTGGATTGAGTGAGTGTCTTCAAATCAAACAAATCAGTAACATGAACACAATCATTGTCCCTTAACTTAACTCCATAACACTTGAACACTTTTGTCAACAATAAACCATAAGGTAAACCAGTTCCAGTTTTTGCACACAACACATCAAGCATATTTTTCAAGATTAAATCAGCCAAATCAAACTTTCTACCAGATAAAATCATAGCCACAACCAACACATCTTGAGCAGAGAAACCGGACCTTGTTCCTAACCTAGGACAGATGTTTTTAATACAAAGTTTGAACAACAAATGAGCCATAAGGATTACTTGTGAGATATGAGAAGGAACAAACAACTCAATATTTGAGTCACCAGTTATCAATTTTAATTGATTCATAGAAGAAAACCCTCTAAATCACTGGGACCCCACTTATTATGAATAGATAAAGAAGTTGAATTTTGGATTTCAAGACTAGCACGCAGAAATAAATGAGACAAAGTGATTTTCATATTAGACACAACAAAAAACATACTGATCAGATTGATCAACATGCAAATTCAAATAAAAGGCTTTGACCAAATTTGAGTAACAAAACTTAGGCATTTTGAACAAAAACGAACGAAACCTTAAATCAGAAAACATCTCAATCAATCCATATGGCTTACAAAGATCTTCAAAAATAAGTCTTCCTGGAGGGGAATTTATGTTACTTTAAAAACCGTTAATATGCAACAGATACAAAGAATTAAAAAGATAGGCTAACACAAATAAAGAATTAAAAAGATTAAACAAAGGATTAAAGGATTAAAAACATGTCATAAAAAATTAAACAAGCTTCATAACACAAACACACAGTAACACATAACAAACATAAACACAAAACCAAATATACATTATTCCCAAACTATAAATAAGGGTTTTAAATTTGAGTAAATTGTACTTTACACCCCTTATAAATATTCACTTTTTCGGTTTGATCTTAAATTTTTAATTTTGGCAGAATGCATCCCTCAACTTTAAATTTCTTTTCAAATCACACCTCTTTTAACAAATTTTCAAGAGGTAAAATTGGAATAATTTTCTTATATTTATATTATTACAATGCGCACCCATATTTATAATATTGTAATAGATTACACTCCGATTTTAACTTCGACTCGTTTCAAAAAATATATAAATTTGTATGGTAATATTAGATAATATTTTTTCACTTGAAAAATAATTAAAATATAAATATTCTCTATTAAATCTGAATCAAAATCACAAATAAGTCTTTTATCCAAAATAATTTAATTTAAATACTATGCAGATAATTTTAAATTACATATATTTTTAAATAATAATATCAAAAGATATCTATTTTATTAAATATATGTGTCTAGGTTTTGATATTACTTTTTGACACAATCTTTGTAGTTTATAAATTCTTATTTTTGTTTTAATATTTTAATAATAAATCTCTATTAAAACTATAAGTTTTCTAATGTTTCAAATTTTTTAGTGTTACCGAATACTTCATTTCATTCATGTTCTTATGTTTATTTTTAAAATAAATTAAGTAAAAAATATTTAACAAATTAAAAACTCGTAAAATGCATCCAATGTTATTGGACATTCTTTTTCTCGGAATTCACTGAACTAAACTACACAAACCAAAATATTCTACTTTATTCGGTTTGGTTTGGATTTCATAATATAATATTCTACTAAAAACCATTGAATTTTATGTTTATGTTTTGGATTCAAGATTTCGTTAATTTTTATAGCATTTGGTTTTGATTTGGATCGGTATTTATAGCATTAATTTTGGATTTCGGTTTAAAAATTTTAAAAAACATACTTAGACCCTAGCCAGTTTGTCTGTTATATGTTTTGTTTTTTAATTTAATTTTTTAATTTATATTTTTATGGATTTCAAAAGTTATGAAAATTTAAAATAAAATATAAACTACAAAACTATAGGGTGCATATCGTCACAATATTGGGTGCATATCGCCATTATATAAACTTTAAAAAAAATCTGAATTTATCCTAAACAGTAACGGTTATTTTGGAGGGAAATTATTGAAAGAGTGCATTATAAAGTGAAATTTAAAGTTAAAGGATGCATTCTGTCAAAATTAAAAAATATTAAAATTAAACCGAAAAATTGAATATTTATAAGGGGTGCAAAGTGCAATTACTCTTTAAATTTTAAGAATCTTCGAAATATAAACACATAACACATAAGTGAAAACAAACACAAAATTTAATTATCCCAAAAATGAAAATTAGGGTTTTAAATTAGGGTTTCGTTTTCTTACCAGATTGAGACTAATGCCTCCAAACCGGCTTGAAACTAATGCCTCCAAACTCACTTGAACAAAAAAAAATTAGATTTTCCTTAATAGTTAAGAAAAATCAAATAAAGAGCAGATATATTACATAGAAATTAGGGTTTGTTACATGTTTAAAAGTGTGAATCAAACCATAATAACCTATTATCTAAACGAAGAAAACAAAGAATTAGAGAGAGAGAGAGAAAAGAGCGAGGAGAGAGAATGAGCAGAGAGGGGGAGAATGAGTGTTACCTGTTTGAGTTAAAGTAAAATATTAACAAAATATTTAACTAAAATAAAATAAAAGTGGAATTTTGCTCTAATTAGACCGCCCTTTTTTCCAAAAAAAATATAACACATTTTTTATTAGAAAAATGCTGAAGGTATAAAATGAGTTATTAAAATAATTATAAATGTTACATGTCACTTGGTTGACTATATAAATGAAACCTCCTGTAGTTACATTAATATTAATATGACCAATTGAATTTTCACATTATGTCACATCATCCATATTATGTCATTTTGTAACAATTTTTTGTAAATTTTTTTTGTGCCTCTAGCATTACTCTATTTATTATTTACGACAATACCAACAAAATTGTTGACACCGAAGGTTTATCTTTATATAAAGCAACATCACTAAAAATAAATGTGAACATAAAATTATAATGTTACTTTGTATTAAATTTGATGTAAGTTTTGCTGTATAAGACAACATTTTACTAAAGCACCATCTCCAAGTGTTGGCAAACACCATGTATAGCGTAGTAACTTTTGGCCTGTCCTGAACGCAACAAAGGACAGCAGGTACACATCCTATACCATCAAGTTGTGATTTTGACAACATGTTTATCATTTTTTATTCACGTGTTTCAAAAAATTCAGATAATTATAATGTGCTTAATGATTCACGCGTGGTAGGATTATTTATTTTTACAACAGATATGAGCGAATTTCTCACTGAGAAACTGAAGATGGGTGATGAACAAATGTCTAAAAATGTGAAAGGCTCTGAGGTAATGCTCATTAACCTACTTCCCATATCGTCCGATACTTGCGATGATGCATTATGGAAAACATTTGAGACAATGATCCCATTTAAGGACACAAGTTGTAGCAAGAGGATATTCATTCGAAGATATTATATGTAATCATTATCATTTCACAGCTGCTGATTATATGTATTGAACCTTTTGGCGCTCACGTGATGATGCGATTTGGTATTCCAGCTTACCCGTTCACTCGCTTCAGTGCTGTCAATTGGAAGATTAAAAGCGTCGAGGATGTGAAGCCAGAGATGGTTTGGAATGTAGACTCCGTCTTGTGTTGAGACAACAGAATGGGTCCCAGGTTCGGTTCTCCCAGTCTTATTTGAGGGTTATCAGGGGAAGTATATCAGAATCTATGTTGAATCAGTTAGAAGCATTGTATATCGGGATGAAGGGTACAGATGATGAGTTTTAAGTGATTCACATCTATGAAGAGGATAATTTTCAACGTATTGTAGGGTTCCCATGGTGCTGGACTTGTTGCATTTGATCGTAACGGTGATAGTATGGAAGATGAGGTCATGTGGTTCGTGGAAGATGTTTTCGATGTGCCTTTAGAAACCCCATTTATGCACCTGCTGCCTCAAATGGGGTTTAACCCTATTTCATCACTCACTTCCTTCAACGGTCGATCTTAAAAAATGCAGAGAGCCTTTATTTGGTGCCAACTTACGATGAATGTGGTATTTATGCTTTTCTGGTCTACCAGTTTTTGACATATTAACCAACAAATCTCAGGCTTCAGTTCACCGTGTATTTTGATAGCAGTAACCTACAATACATCATCTTATTCTAATTATAAATGCCAGGCTTCAGTACGTTTGGTGGCTCATCAGTAATCTATGGTTCAATAATCAACATCAATCACATCACAATGTAACATACAATGATACTCCAAAATATGATATCCGCCAAATATGAATAGATCATTGACTAAATCCATTAACCATAATAACAAACCCATAAATCTTGATTCATAACAAACAAAGCAGAAAAAGATACATTTCAACATTTTAAATCATCTACAAGTTCTACTTCTGCTGCCCTAACTTCCCCCATGGTACTCCAAACGGCTGCCTAGAACAGTGGTAGTAACTGATCCTGCAAGTAGTAACATTCACAATGCTTGTTATACAAAATTACTGTGTGCATAAATAATTAAGTGTAGGCAGGAGGGGTGGCAATAGGTTCAGTTTTGACTGTAAATTACCATCGGAAGTCATGCAGATGCAAAAATGTCAGTACGACGTGTAAACCCCTTTTTGGTTCTATTATTACTATAAACTAGATTCATCACTTTACTATAGTCTATTAGACACTTTAAAGTACAGTCATGTCTAGCTAGGTTAACAATACGAACAGAAACATCAAAACAAGAACAGCTTTTGTAAACTCACATACCACATGACACTTGCTATCAGATCACATTTAGCTTTTCAAACTCTTTTCTTGAGAAGTGGGGGGAGTTATTCTCATACTTCATGCATTAAAAGATACTCAAACCAGAAAATTTTAAGTTAAATCTCACGAGTTACTATCTATATAAACATATTGAATAACTCTTAAGAAGCTAAACTAAATTAAAAAGAGCATTTCTAGAGCTTTTAGAAACTGCTCAATTCTTCACAGCCTAAATAAGATAACGGTAGATGATATCAACATAAACTTTTGGCAGTACTGAGGACACAGGACACTCCACCAATTATGTAACACTTATCCGCTTACGCGTCACACAAGAACCAAAAACAACATTGATGTGCTTATTCCACTTTCACAAGATCCGGTATATAAACTAACTTAGGTTATAGGGTTACCACCAATTGTCAATTTCAAATCAACTTAATTTGTCCACTACTTATATTTTTAGTCAAGTGTGTAATAAATATAATAAAAAATCAGCAAAAGTGAACTACCATTACCAAGTTCTGATGTCTGATCATACTCCAAAATTAAGTTACCTGGACTCGGGTACGGGTGTCGGATACGGGTGCCGGATACGGGTGCGGATCCTAGTGTCGGACTTTAATTTTTTTTTTAATTAGGATTCGTGGAATCGGATCCAAAATCAGACACGGGTGCAGGGATTCGGATATAACCTTCACATAAGTGAAATTATTACATTTCATTTGTAAATTCGTGTCTGCTACCACATAAAGTAACATATACACAATGGTTTATGTCATATTAATAACATCAATCAAAAGGATAACATGAAAAGAGTAATCTATAGACATCCCTCCCCGGAATATGAAAATTGAGTTGTTGTGATACCTTTTAAATCATGTTGAATTAGATAATTTAGATTTCTAAAGGTCAAAGTGTCAGGTTTACATCCGAAGGATCCGACTCAGATCCCATACCCACACCCATGTCATGTCCGATGGACACGGGTATGAGGGCAAAAAACGAAGAGTCCGGGTAACTTAGCTCCAAAGGTCCAATATAAAAAACTTTAACTTCTTAATTCTTTTAGTCAATTAAATTCGTATAATTTAGAATTAGTATGTAGTTTGTTTACAACATTATACATATAGATAACTGTTTTTACAAAGGTACAAGAATTAGTAAGATGTTAATATTGTAAGTTCCTAAATTCCTATCAACATTGCTATAGGACTTGGCCTATTTAAAGTTTCATGATTCGCAGTTCAGTTTTTAAAACAGTACTGGTATCTTTCACAAGTTGCAGAAATTAACTACAATAGTCCATTGGAACTTTTATTGAAGACATGTAATACATGATATAGATTTTATGAAACTTACACATCATCTTCATGCACTTGCCTAACATCTTATCCAGTCATGCAAAGCATCCATTTGAATCCCTTGGACCGAAGATCATCTCTAAGAAAAGCAATACAACATTGTTAGCAATAAGTGAAATTACCAGGGCTTACTGGTTATAATCAATGCACTCAGTATCCATAATGCAAATGACAATGAACAAAAAATACCATACTTACACAGAAATAATGACTCCTTATGAATCCAGAACATCCACCACTTCTAGTTAGAAAACCCAAGTCAAGTGGACTATCTAATATGGGAGTGATGGCAGTATGTAAGAAGTTGAACATATCTAGAATGATGAATGAACTTCTATAATTTGACATTCCGTCTAAATTCATGTGCACGACAATCAATTTGTTAAAGGAGTTAGGTATATACAGTTAAATAAAAGACGTAACACAGTGAACAAGGAAAACGTAGTACCTCATTTTCCCTTTCTTTTTCGACCTGTGTCGAATCATTACTAGCATTACAGCTGAGCATAACAAGACTTTCAGGATATACATGTCCTGTGTTATATTTCATATCAGCCAATAATTTGCAATACTGAGGTCCTGCGTTACTTACTCTGTATTCTGCAACTATTAAGGATATAAAGATAATCATAAAATTTAGACGACTGTAATTTTGTAATGTTATAATAATTTGAAAGCCTCTTCAAATCTCGGTAACTATTAAGGATGTAGAGATAATAAAAAAGGAGATGCTTACTGCTTAAGCTTAAGAGATGTTAGAGATATAACGACTCAAAGATGTATAAATATTTTAGCAGATCACATATTTTGTTTCCTGGAGCCTGCCCTCTTAGCAATAAAACTATTCTTAAATTTCTTGTGATGTCCAAAGAAATATTTGAATTCGGCAGACAAATCGCCAATGGCAGGACCATTAAACTTCAATCCTGTACGAGATATGGCATCAATAGTTTCAGGTTTTCTCATATCCAGTTTGTCGTAGGAACATACCTCCATTGGACTGCATTTACTTAAAAAGGTGGAATAGCTTTTATCTTCAAAAGTAGAACTTGCTGATGAAGGAGGATCCACATTGGAAATTTTATTTAAGATTGCAACTGGTTCATAAATCGAAAAACAATCCCCGTCATGAGAACCATTACACATGTCATCTTTGTCATTTGCTAGTGAAACAGCATGATCACGGTCATTAGGGAGGCTCTCATAATTCGAATCTCGTACAACTTTGTAGACCATCTTCACGACTTTGTTGCATACAAGTTCAAGCAGACCATTAGCTGATTGTCCACCTGCTGCTTCTTCTATAAACAGGTTGTTGTAAGTAACCAAAAAATGAATAGGAGCTGCTGGACCTAAAAGCGCATTGTCGAGCTGCATCTTGTGAGACCACTTGTTACTACAGTGTGAAGGATTCCGAAAGGTAAAAGGAGGCAACTGAGGCTGGTGTGGAACATTTAAGAACTGCAAGGACAAATTCTTCTGACCGACGGTGATATTGCATAAGTCTACGTAAGTGAGAAAACCCATGCGTAAGAGAATAGGTGGCAAATTCGACCACATGCTCACTACAGCAATCTCCGTCATACTCATGGGGCATACAATGTCTCTAACTGCATAGCTAATGTCAGCCGATGATCTAATTTTATTGATTCCACATGCCTTCAACTTCTGGCATATATCTTGGTGGAATTCTGGATTGGAAGAAACTTCTGGAGCATTATCAGATGTCTCTTTCTTTTTATTCATCAAAACTTTACCCAGCGTATTAATCAGATTACTGTAGAGGTAGTCCAGATTGAAAAAGTAAAATTTTTTGGAAAATTTATGTTCTTCATCACCAGTTCCGTATATAAGGGATTCTTTTAAAAGAACTGACGACTCATTGTGAGCTTTATCAAAAAAATTCACAACATCCCGTGAGGCAAAGTATCTTTGCAACTCAAGATTGCCAGAAGACATTAGCCTAATCACAGTGAAGCCACCAAAATTCTCTGGCTCAAACAGTTCGACAGAAAGATCTTCATCGAGGATGCAAAAACCCAACACTATGTCTTTCTTCTGTTGCCAATCAATCCATTCAGGAAGAGCATCCTTTGAGAACTCTTCTCTTACAAGGCAACTTCCACAATAACAATCACCGGATGCCAGAGACAGCTCAAAAGGGAGTTCCCAAGCATAAAATGACTTGCAGAATCTTGAAATCTCAGAAGCAGCACATGCTCTAGTAGTTGGCCCGTAGCAAAAGAGGCTGAACTCGCAGTTCCAAAAGGATCCCATCAGAATACAGTGTCCATTCTCAGAAGCCCACGTGTATTCATCATTCTTCGAGTTTGACCTTAGCTTGGACAACTTGACCACAGTGATATATGCAGGATTGTCAATACTATGTTTCCATTGCAGCACAGGCTTTAACGGCTTCCTCACATCACAAAGGAAAAGCAAACTATTAGAAGCCGCTGCAAAGTAAAACCCGCCAGGACCTGCCCTGGAAAATGCAACTAACCAATCATTTTCTTCTACATAACTACCACTCGCCAACATAGAAATTCTCGCCAACATAGAAATTCTCAACAAACATTCCACTTTACATCCTTCAGACCTTAAATCAACCAAAAATACAGCACTAGAATGAGCAACAACAAAATTTCTAGGATGCCAACTAAGTTCACAACTGAACCAAGAACCTTCCCCTTTCACATCCAAATAATCATCCCACCGGACATTTAAATTTTTTCCTTTAAAATCACTTATCAAACTCTGAGTACCAAAACAAAACGACTTCAAATCAAACAAAAACAACTTCCCATTTTCCAACAAAACCACACACTCCTCCGGTATATGCGGACTCCAACAAGCATAAACAACAGCAGAACTGCGAAAACTTTTAGTCCCTAAAAATTGCAACTTCGGTGTATCGGAATTCAAAACTAACCTAACAGCATACCAATGAACAGAATACAATGTACAAACCAACACAAAACCAAAATCACCTGATGTAAAATCATCAATCTTCTGCACCAAAATCCTCGAAATCCTATGATTCAACCCATTTCCAGCCCCACTAAACTTAACACAAATCCGACCACCTTCAACCGCCAACAACACAAAACCCACCTTATCCAAGTTCTGACCCGCCAGAAAAAACAACAAAACCCGACCCGACCCAGAACACTTCATCCTCTGTAAACCATTATGGGCTAATTGGGGCTGATTATTTTGTGGGCCTAGTGTAGAATAAGCAATAGAATAGCTAGTGGAGGGAAGAATCGACGAGTCACTGCTGGTTTCAAGAAATCTAGAGAGAGAAAGATAAGGGAAGAGAGAGAAAGAATGAGTTGGAGAGTAGAAAGAAGGTGAAATGGTGATATGGGTCAGTGTTTCAGGAGATGGGTTGAAGAAAAGTGGCCCAATTTTTCGAGAATCGTTGTCTGAGTTGTTGTCGGAGAGTAGAAGAGGGGCTGAAAAGATAGATGATATGGGCCATATTGATTTAGCTTCTTCTGCAAAATCCATTGAATTTTGAGCACAAAACACAAACAAATTGTGATCGCAGAGAGGAGTGGAGTGTTTAGGGTTTTAGCAGTGAAAAATACATATGCTCGGGGTTTTGTATGCACAACCGCGGTGGAGGGAGTTTTGGCGAGAATATATAAAGAGGGGTTTAAAGGGTGAAATTGAAGTTTGGTTACTTAACATTTTAAATATTTGTAACTGTGTCATTTAAGTTAAAAAAAAAAAATAATTCAAATCTCTCTTAAAAATTTATAATCGGGTCATTAAACATGATAAAAAATTTACCAAAATGTCATTGACTTTTAATGAAAGACCGTCTATTGATGTCAAATAACAGCCATATCAGTAAAATAACCCGCCCATTATAAAAATTAAATTCAACTATAACTCGTCCATTTTAAAACCCGATCTAACTCACGACCTTTTTTAATTATATAGCACGCTCTATTATAAAAATAAATCAGTTACCCCTAATTTTATTTTCCCTAAATTGACCGGTTTTGAACCCTAATTACAGAGATGGTGCGAACTTGGATTCACAATGATGACAATGAAATCGTAATTCAAGATGAAGATGAAACTGGAGATGCAAACAAGACCACTGGTGAAGAAGTAATGTAAATAATAAATATTCTGAACTTTTGCATTTCTTTCTTTTTATGTGGTAAAGTGATTGTTCTTTATTTTTTGTTAGTTTGTATGAACTCGAATTCCCTGTTAGTTTCTATCATAATTTGCTTATATTTAACATAAATGCATTATACAATATTACTATATACTATTAAGGTCGCTTTGTTCATGTTCATTTTCACTCTTACATGAGTAATGTTAAAAAAGTTTACAAGAATATCGAATTTGAGAAGCTTACTATTAATAAATTAAAGTCGTGTTCTGATGTCGTTGTTAGTGAGTATGATTCTATATATATTAAAACTCCAGAAGAAAATATTCATTTATTAAATGTTGAATCAAAACATCAACTATTTGAGTGAGATGTGTGTTAATAACATCGTGTTGTTTGTCTATCATGTGACTCCTATCAGTGGTGATTCTGACATAGAAAGAGATGAAATGGAGAGATATAATTGTAGTGATGATGAGTATGTAGAGACTATGAAGGCTTGTAGATAAGAGTATCTAAAATGGATGAATGCGAGAGACAAGAAAAATTAGATGATATAAATGAGATGAAAAATGAATATAGTAATTAATCAGATGTTGCATTTTATCCTAGCAGTTAGGAGAGCGATGATGAGTTCTGTTATGCTAGTAAACATGAGGTACTAGTTATAAATTTACTTGCTTTCATTTACTTTAATTTTAACACTTTCAGATTTACTTATTTTTTTACTTACTTGTAAAAATAGGTTGGACAAGGCTATAAGGAAATTGTTACCTCAATTAGAGCATAAGTTTGGCACAAGGCACCTGTCTCCAAACTTGAAGAATAAACATCCAAGCAACATTATGAAACATGTCTTTGGGGAAGCATCATCTGCAACATACCCTCAAGCATTTAAAAACGAACTAAAAATATGACTCATGCATCAAAGGGTGTCTTTGAGAAGACGAGTGGATTACAGTCAGGAATGTGGTCCAAGGCTTACTTACAGACACATTCAATAACTGATTCAAATAGAAATAATATACCAAATTGCAACCCCACCACTAACAAAGCAGCCGGAAAAGAAGTGATGGAGGATTAAAGTGGAAAGCATCTACTTTATAAAAAAGATAACATCTACTATCAGTAGGGTATCTATTTTAATAAAGGTGCAGAAAATTATAAGCAATGACGATTTTATTTTTGTACAGACCCTCTTCCTTATTCTATAAAAGGAGAGTTATATTTTCAATTAAAGGATCGAAAAATACAGAGCATAAATCACTGTATAAATCCTTGAGAGTCTATTATGATGTGTGAGTCGTAACCCCACGGGGTTCTAAGTTATGTATATGTAAGTTTAAAGGCCTGTTAAAATCATAAATATATCCTTACGCCTTTTTTCAAACATACTCACGTGTTTTAATTCTTGGATTTTGAAAGCAATATATATGCCTATTATTGATATGTTGATTGAAATACATGAAATGCTTATGACAAGAGTGCATCAAAAAATAGATAGAATGGTTGGAAAATATATTGTTATTGTTCCGAAATCTAAACATATATTAGATGAAGCAGTTAAAAGGTCGCTTGAATTTACAATTCTTTTAGTATAAGAGGGAGACTTTGTTGTGCAAGACATGCTTGTATATGACAAGACTAAGTAATATTGACAGCCCTAAGGTAAAGTTGTATGGTAATCTATATTTGTATCCTGTATTTGTATTCCTTAATTCTATAAAAAATTGTCTAGTAGATTAGACTGAAAGATTTTTTTGTGAACAACCTTCAAGCTAAGGAATAAACTCTAAAAAAAGATCAAATCTTGATCTAACCTCAGAGAGAAATGTAGCAGCTTGAATTTGAATAAAAATGTTTTAAGTCATATATCGATAAGTCACAGATCAAGAGATATCGAGAAGTCCAAAATGACTTATCGAGAAGTCCCAAGAGTTATCGATAAGTCAACCTACATGTAGAGATCTGGAGATCTTGATTATCGAAATGCAAGTGAAGAATGAGATAGTCGAGTGAGAGCTAAATGGAGAGTTGAAAATAAGAGTATTATATGAATGAAAAAGGGAGCTGTTGAAGTCAAATGTGGGAGGAGCGTATGTTGCTTTGTTGTAGGTTATAGCATAACGAACAAAAGCGCAGAGATCTGTTGCTAGCGTGGAGTGCACGGGCGAGCTCGGGTCATGCCGGGGCGAGCCGTGCCGAACTGCTCTTCTCACGTGGTAAGTCAGACGAGTCCACGAGTTGTGCCTGTTCAAAAATCCTACCGAATCGCGCTGAGTGGTGCCGAATTATAAATCAATATTTTTTGACTTGTGAACTTTTCATCTATCAAAATGAATTGTGCCGATTCAAGCGTGGCACGGTTCAAGCAAATTTTACGTTAGTAAAAAAGCGATATGAGGCGAGTCGACTCGCCCATTTGGTCACCCCTGGGTGCGATTTGTGCAGCTTTTTGATCGAATAAATATTTTTGATCCAAATATTATTATATTTCAAATAAATAAAAATTTAAAATACTTATTGATAAATTATATAATTTATACAATTTTAAATATACATGTCGAGTAACGAGTCGTGTAAAAGAGAAATAAACATATATTATAACATAAAAGGAGTGAGGCGAAAAATGTTATATTAGAAGCAATAACATCAAGTTTTTAAGATATAAGAATGATTATATGAATTTTGAAAATTACATATTAACACTTTTATTTTTAAATATATTCTACCAACCAAAACTAGGAGTATAACATAAAATCAATATTAGTACTTAAAATATTTAAAACATATAAAATAAAATTGCACATTATATTTAAAAATATTTAAAACTAGTAGGTTTAAATCACATTACTTAATATTTAACCCACAAACCGCACTGTATTACACTGTTTGTTAAAAATTAAATCTACAAGCGCACCATGAATAATAAAAATTGCATTTTATGGTATGGGGAAGTGCGGTGTAGGCGGTTTATGAGATTTGATTATCACCCCTAATTAGGCCTGTGAAAATTGGACACGACCCGATGTAGCGACTGGGAATTTTGCGACGTGATTAAGTGAATAAAGTAAAATTTTGTGTCGTAATTGTGAATTTATGTGAATAAAATAAAAGGT
Organism: Apium graveolens; assembly: GCF_009905375.1. Lineage (NCBI taxonomy): Eukaryota > Viridiplantae > Streptophyta > Magnoliopsida > Apiales > Apiaceae > Apium > Apium graveolens. The sequence continues at coordinate 248,288,560 of NC_133650.1, read as the reverse complement.
TAAATGATAATGTGGATAACTGTTGTCGTTATATAATAGTAACTGGGAACGTAAAGTAACTCGTTCCAGTTTGATGAGCCCGCTAAAAGGCTAAGTTGTGTTGTCGGGCCGTCGAGTTGAACGGAACCCGTCTTAAAAAGGGATTAAGGTGTTTAAGCATATGAATATGAATTATGTGTTAAATAGAAATGTTTAAATGAATATTATATTCCAGTTTGACGTGTCAGCTAGTATAGAGGATATGATTGTGAAGCGTAGTTGCTCAGCGTCGGGCCGTCAATCAGGACGCGACCCGTTAGGCGAAAAGTGATTATCAATAAAAAGGGAAATTTGTATGCTTGAGTATGTTGCAATATGAGTAGTGATATGTGAGTTTATGTTGTTGCCTATTAATGTGCATTATTATGTGATCTGGAAATTTTTAAATGATTTTAAAGAATTTATTTGATTTAAATAAGATTTATTGAACCTTTATATATTTTTATAAAATTATTTGAGTATGGTCAATGCATGGAATTGATTTATTATTTTTGAAATAGTCCTAGAGACTTTCTAAAAAATGATAGATGAAATTATTTCGTGATCGGCGTATTTTAAAATAATTTTATTGGGTTATATTTCTATTTTGAGTGTAATCTTGTAAAATTCATATAAAATAAACCGTACGCTCAAAAAATATTTTTAAAAATATGGATAGAAAGATAATTTCAAGATCTATATTTTAAAATTATTTTTCATATCATTTTCATCTTTTCTGATGGAGTTATGTATTATCCAAATTTATTACTGAGTTTTTGAATAAAAGAAAAGAAGTTTCTAGTATTAGTTGGCAAAAGACCATTTTGCCCCTCCACTCACTTATAAATACACCCTTTCTTACTTACTTCCTACCCAATCTCTTCTTCCTCTTAGATCACTCTTTCTTTCTCTTTTTTCTTTTCTCCATCGCTCTCCCGAATTCTCTCTCTCCCTCGCTCTCCCGAATTCTCTCTCTCTCTCTCTCTCTCTCTCTCTCTCTCTCTCTCTCCTACATGCAACATCAAAATCCTACTTAGAATTCAAAGATCTTGCCATTGATCTACATCATTTTCAATCATCTATCTCTATACTCTTTGCATGTAAGTGTTTAAGAAGATTTTTGCATCAACATCTCATGGTCATATCTAAGAAAACATAATTTCTTAGTGTGTGATCTTAAGAGAGTATAGTACACTAAATTATGTGCTATTCTTTGGTTTTGTTTTGATGTTGGTTCGTATTTTTGCTAATAAAAATAAGGGTTTGATTTTGATCGAGTTTTGCAAAGGGTTTTGGTTTAAAAATTCAATTTTTGGTTCGGTTTTTCTTTTAAATGATTTGAATGGATGAGTTGTGGCATAACTTGAGTTTATGTTTGATTCTTGAATTTTCATGATGATCATTTTAGTTAATAGTTACTTTTGGGCTTGCATGTTGATCATTGCTAGTTAATAGATAATTTTTGGACTTGCATGTTGATGATTGGATCTTGGTTCGATTTTATGTAAAATAAAAAGAGTTTAAAGGTTTTCTTGTTAAGAATTGAGTGAAGATAAGCTTTAAAGGTAAAAATTGACTTTGCATGTTAATTTAAGAGTTGCATATTGTTTATTTGATTAGGGCCGGATAAGGCTTGGATTTGTAAGAAAGAAATAAGTTTTAAACTACTTGATTGGTTGATGAGATTTTTGATTTGATAACTTGTTGCTTGTGACCTTGTTTTTATTTAAATTTTGTGGTGTGAATTAATGATATGTCAACATTTAATTAGTTTAAGTCCTAATAGAGCTAGGATAAAAATATAGATTATGCATGATGACAATAAGTGGTTGCATGTTGATTTCTTGGCTTGGTTCCATTATTTTGGTTCAGATTTTTGAGTTAAAAAGAAAGGAATAAGTTGTTTGGTTGTCGAGTTATTTGTTTGGTTTACTATGTGTTTTTTGTTCGAATTTTGGGATTAAAAAGAAAAGGATGAGTCTTTTCGATATTAGGTTATATAAGTAAGGTTTGGAGTATTAAGATATAGTATGTTATGTGATATCATTGAGTAGTGCGATGTGATTCGATGATTAATTGTAAATTTGGAGTATACGAGTATATCGTAATGCATGCTATGAGAATATGGTCAAGTATATACTTGATATGTGTTATGTGAGTATACTATGATTATGCATGAGTATACGAGTTAAGTGTGTTAGTCCCTAACAATGCAACAAGAATTACAGAAGAGGGGTTGAATGGAATTCTTGAAACTTTTTCTTGGTTTAAAAGTGTTCTAACTTAAAATATATATCTGTGTGAATTGATTTGCAAAGTGCGGAATAATAACTTGGAATGAATCAAAACACAAGTAATTAAAAACACAAGTCTTTAAAAACTTTCTGGTGGATTTGAATGTATCCACCAAAGATATATATTATATCAAGAGAACTTTGTGTAGGTAAATTAGCTCACAGCTGCTTACAAATATGAACAACTAAGTTTACAGAGAAATGCTAAGAAATACAGCTTACAAATATTTCTCTGAGAATTTTCTTGCTTAGTGTCCATGTTTTTCTATTTGGTACTTCTTGGTTTATATATCACCAAGATTACAAAGTAATAAGACAAGATAATAAAACAAAATCTATCAATTCTAATACTCTGCTGCTTCATTACTCTATTCCAGCATCTTTGAATATCTTCATAATAGCATGGAAATGGCAATACTTCTTTGTTCTCAAAAATCCAGTTGAATAGGCTTCCACATTCCTTTTGCATACACTTGACGCATGTGACTGTGTTGTCACTGTCAACGGATATTTGAATTGATCATCTATTGAGTACATGATCATCCGTTGAGTACATGATCATCCGTCGAGTTATCTTGTTGATCATCCGTCGATTAGCTATTTGGCACTTGACTTTATTTCATTTATGCAGAATTACAAGACATCAATTATGTACATTTAATCAACCTATTCTGCATATCTAATTAAAGTCAACATGACTTATATATGCTACTACAAAATCTATACAAAGATGTATACAGAAATGTGCTACAGACTTATTATTACATAAGCTACTCACTCGATTGATAAGAAATCATTATCCGTCGGGACTATAATGAGTCATCCGTCGGGACTATAATGAGTCATCCGTCGTGACTATATTTGCTTATCCGTCGAGTGCTACATTTCTCACTAAGTTAAATCTACTAAGGTGTTTTGTTAATGAAATCATCAAGTTCACAACATATCCACAATAAAGTGTTATCGTCATATGGGGTAATCGTTAGGCATTCTGAGAAACGTCGAGTGTCGAGTAAGTTGCTGATTAGGGATTCTATTTTGGATTGTAGATTCGGTTAGCGGAGGCATTGGGCTAGAAAGGGGAAAGGAATCCTAGGTGGTAGTCGTTCAGTTTCTGTAAAGCAGGAAAGCGATTTAAGGCAAGTAACTATGCCTTCTCTTGTGAATTATTTATAGAGAGGAAATTATTGATGCCATGATTAACTAGAGGCTTTTTATTTTAATTATGATATACCTGTTATTGATTCTGAGAAACCCTGATATTGTTCTTTTGACAATTTGATATCAGACCCTGTTCGATCCTTTGTAGTAACCCTGTTGATTCGTACCCTGAATATCGTATTATTTCCTTTGTTATCTTCTGATACCGTAAACCCTACAAGAACTTTTACATTCTTCCTTACTTAATGTCTTGATCAATCCAAATTCTGCGTTGACCCGTGAACCCTTTCATGAGTTGATTGTTAAAACTCTCTTGAATTGGAACTAATTAACCATGTTTATCATTTGATGCAGTTCCTTTGTATGAATCCATATTTACGCTTGATCTGTTCATTTTCCTTGAAATCTTGAATTAAACTTAAGAATGATTTTCGACTTGAATGAGTCCGAACGATTTCACATTCTTGGTAATGCTAAAATGAATTTCGTCAACTCTTTTCCTTCTTCCAATACAAGGTTTTCCAAACGAATTCCTGATGGATTGGATAGAGACGTAAGAGGCTAGTGGAACTAGTCCAGTCACATAAGAGGCTAGCGGGGCTAGTCCAATATAAGGCTATAATGCCATAGGTACCATAACGACTAGATAGAGGTCGGTACGGGCTAATCACCCGTATTATAATTTAAAGATGGATATTCCAATCAAGGGTTCTCTTATACTCTATAAAGATGAAAATATTTATATACTTGGAGCAGTTGCTCCCTATTCTTTAAAAGATGAAATGAAATGAAATGGAACAACTCGAGTCTTTGTTTTGATTTTAATGTTGTGAACCCTTTCACTTTACATTGATGGTAAGTTTCAAAGTTTGATTGATTGTTTCCTTCTGTTGAGAAACACTTTGAAGTCCTCCTAATGATTTGAGATGAATGTCGGCTTTCACCCTAACCTGAGCCTTGATTCCTGAAAGCCCAAATTCTTCTTCATAACCCTTTCATAGCCAGAGATAGAAATCTGCTACCTAGATATTTAAAGTAGAATGCCTCGTATGTTGATATTGATATTGTTACTGCATTCTAAAACTGTTTATATAGTTACTTGATGAGCTTTTTTGCTCATATATTTTGCTAACCATGACAGTTATGAAAGAAGATGGCCAAACTTAGGCGCACCGCTCTCCAGAGCGTTCCTGGCGGTCCCTACCATGTCGTAGGTTTTCAGATGCCAGAGCAAGTAGCTGTGTGTGTGAGCAAGCATTTGAGTTGGAAGGATTGTATAAGTTGATTCAGATACAATGGGTTATCTGTCGTTTCCATGTTGGAATCGAATAAATTTGAATTTATTATTATTATGGGTTGTAATATATTTATGTTGGTTGGTAGTTGTAATCTTGTCTCATACTTAATCATGTTTAGATCCTGTTAGAGTTAATCGGGGTTTATATTACCTGCTGCTATTATATTAGTTTAATGGTATGTGGGTCCTCATTTCTTAACCCCGAGATTGAAGGCGTCACAAGTTGGTATCAGAGCTACATGATCTAGTTCCTGAGACAAGATAGGATAAAAGGGTATTTGGGTATATGTAAATTGCGACAGTGTTTCGACTCATATAGAGTTGATTTAGACTATTAGGTATAGTCTAAGTAAAATGAATAGGTCAAGGTAGCACCTAGAGTTAGGGTGTGGAGTCAGTTGAAGTCTTACTCAACCCTAATGTTGTTTCTTGATTGTTGTTTTGTGATTTATCTCAGGACCCCAGTAGTGGTAGTGATTCCGACTCAAAGATTAGTTTGACCGGTACCCCAGTAGACTCTATTCCGCCCTCTTCAGAGGAGCCTGTGTATGTTAGTTCAGACCCTGAGGAGGACCCATCTGAGAGCAGTGAGGCCCCTATGCATGTGTCTCCCCTGAGACCCATTCCAGAGATTCCATCCCCTGAGCGAGAGCCTACTATGCCTGTTAGGACTGTGCCTGCCCATATTGGAGGCAAGTTAGCCCATGATCGAGACTTTGTTTACTCTCGCATTCCTGAGTTGGGAGATTTGGTGGATAGTCTAACTCGTGTGTCTAGGCAGAGGACTTCAGTTGTGGAGGATGAGTAGAGAGTCCAGATTCAGATGGTGGAGCAGGTTGCCCGCATGAGATTGGACGAGGGACCGTCTACTAGTGATGCTGAGGCTGAGGCCCGGAGGGTGCATAAGATCATTCGTTGGATGTTGACTGTGTTAAGGGAGATTCTAGACTCTGGTGATGAGTGAGTTGGTGGTGATCAAGCGGGACATCTGGTGGATCCCGTAGTAGTTGTTATTTGTTTGTTTCTTTTCAGCGCTGGTAGGCTTGGGATACTTGGTCAGATGTCAGGATCCATTTTTCATCTTTAGGTTGTATTTCAGAACTTGGTACTGTAGTAGTAGTTAGGTAGAAGTTAAGGGTAGATGGGGGATATTTTTCCAGTTTTTCCTCTGCTTAACCATGCTATATTATTGTACCTTATTTTAGAACTATCGTACTTGAACTTCTCCGTTTATGCACTGTTGAAACCTTTCATCTTGTTTACATTTTGGACCCTGGAAATCTTTATAAACAGTTTTACATACCATGTCTCTAAATAACCGTGTTCAATACCTTATAAGTCATACCCTGTATCTAGAGCCGGCCAAACGGGCGGTTTGGCTTGGCCCGACCGGAAATCGGCTCGCGTAAAATTCGCGTAAGTCGGCTCGTCACGTGCCGGTTCAGAATTCGGCCCAAACCGTCTGTACAAACGAACCGAACACGAGTTGTAGTGTGTGAAACCGGAATCGGCCCGACACGGCCCGCTAAATCGTAATGATTCAGGTGAACCGAACCGCTCGGCACGGCCCGTCAAACCGGCCCGCCAATTGTAACATTTTTTTAATTAATAAATTTTATAGAGGTACCGTCCTATTTTCCTTATTTTATTTTAACACATTCTAGTTTTACAAAGCATACATTCTAGTTTTACAAATTCGGGAAAAAAATAACACAATTTTTTTAGAGGCTCAAATCAATTGTAACATTTATGTTTGCTAGTTTAAAAAAATCAAATTGTAATACTTTTAAAAAATTAAGTCAACTTCGGACCTAAAATCAAAATAGAATAGATAAATAATTTGTTAATGTAGGAACTGAACTAGAAAAAAGAAAAAGAAATTCCTGAAAATAATTTGTTAATAATTAATTGGGTATGTGATTTTCAGAAACAGACTAGCCTGTTTATCAGAATACAAATGAATAAGTTTGGACTGCCTGATTCGCCAATTCGCGGGTTGAACCGCGAATTATTCGCCACGCAGCTCCTGGAACACGCGCCAAGCCTGAACCGTATTATTCGTTTAATTCTCGGGTCGTTAACGATTTACTCTTTTGATTGATCGGCACGGTTCGGCACGAACCGTTACTTTTTTCGGGCCGTTCACGGGTTTAGTGGTGACCAAACCGGCCCGCCAAATATTCGGACCGGCACGCTCGGCCCGTTCGTTTGGCCGGCTCTACCTGTATCATGTGAGAACCCTAATTGATAAGAGAATTATGTAGTAATAGGATTGCATGCGCAACTGGGTAATACTTAAAACCCGCAAAGCTATTTCTAAAAGAGTTTCTACTGATATGTATGCCATGATATCGTATTGCTAAATAATTGCTCAACCAGGTTTGTAAGAAATGGCCACTTCACCAAATTATCAAGAAGAAAAAACTCAAACCCAAGAACAAGAACAAAACCAAGATACACCTATGATGAACCGACTCTTTCAACTTTCGCAACAACCCTCAGTCCCTAAAGTCGTTAATTTTAAGCAATTTCAATCTGTACATCCCCCGGAGTTTGTAGGATTGCCCGACCCCATTAAAGCTCAGTCTTGGTTGAGGAAAATGAAGAAAGCTTTTGAGTTAACAGAAGTTAAGGATGATAAGAAAACGCAATACGCGAGTTATTATCTTAGGGATGAGGCTAGATATTTAAAGTAGAATGCCTCGTATGTTGATATTGATATTGTTACTGCATTATAGAACTGTTTATATAGTTACTTGATGAGCTTCTTTGCTCATATATTTTGCTAATCATGACAGTTAAGAAAGAAGATGACCAGACTTAGGCGCACCGCTCGCTAGAGAGTTCCTGGCGGTCCCTACCGTGTCGTAGGTTTCCAGATGCCAGAACAGGTAGCTGTGTGTGTGTGAGCAAACGTATGAGTTGTAAGGATTGTATAAGTTGGTTCAGATACAATGGGTTATCTGTCGGTTCCATGTTGGAATCGAATAAATTTGAATTTATTATTATTATGGGTTGTAATATGTTTATGTTGGTTGGTAGTTGTAATCTTGTCTCATACTTAATCATGTTTATATCCTATTAGAGTTAATCGGGGTTTATATTACCTGCTGCTATTATATTTAATAGTGTTTGGGTCCTCATTTCTTAACCCCGATATGGAGGGCGTCACACCCGACAACCCGACACGAATTTTACGGGTTAGGGTTCTTCTTTTACGGCTCGGGTCGAAAACCGATCGAACACGAAATTGATCCAAGGCGGGTTACGGGTAAACCCGGTTAACCTGAACCCGACCCGCATAACCCGTAAAACTATATTTAAAAAATATTTATTAATATATAAATAAATAATACTAATATATTTGATCATTTCAAACATAAACTTATAAAGTTTCAAGCATTTTCTGATTATTTTTTATATTTTGAATGAAATGTACATACGAATTTCAATTAAATTAATATGCCATGAATAATTTTGTTACTCAAAAATAGTATTTTTAAACTGAAAAATATGATTTATTCATTATATTGCATAAATTAGAAAAATAATATTCAATTAAATATACTAAATAATTTGAATAACTACATCATGAGAAGATAAAATATTCATCGAATAAATAGATTAGCGGGTCTGGTCGAGTAACCCGTCTAATGAACAGGTCGGGTTAATTTCAAGATTTTATGAGTCAATATTTTTTCGGGCCGGGTTAGTGTCAGACCTAAACTTCCGAGAATTAATTACTTTAAACCCTACAAATCGAATTTTGAACAAAAAACCACTAATTTGAAATTAAAAAACGTAATCGAATTTAAATCCTAAAAAATAAAATGCTGAATTTTTATGAATCGATGATGAAATGAATGAAAATGGTCTTAAATCAATTAAACACACCACCTCCGCAAGTAATCGTCCAGAAGTCACTCCGCAATTCTGACTTGACACTGCATATTATTAAATTCAGATTTAATTCTATTTCAATTTTAGCTCACTCCGCTAAAAATTATAGTAGAGTGATAATGCGTACGCTAAAAATTATAATGGAATGGTAATCAATCCCCGGCTAAAAATATTGATGAAGCATTCTATCCGCTAAAAATATTAAAGTAGTTGCTGATTTTTTTTAAAAAAATCGCGATGATTGAATCTCTGGTTAAACTATCCTCGTAACAAATACTCCAAACATTAAATAATTAATTTATTGATTTCCTCTCTAAAAATGACGAAATGATTAACGTTAATGATTATTATTATTAAAAAAATTGTTGGATGGTAAGTTTCTAAAAATACTCCTCCCTTTATTCCAACCATTTTTTTACACTTTACTTTTTGGGATGTCCCGTCCAATTATTTACATTTCAAAACTTACCAAAAATAGTAAATCGGTCCCACCACTTTCCCACTTTTTTTTCTTTTCACACTAGTTTTACTCAACCATCTCATTTTTATACATTAAAAATCAATGGGTCCCACTACTTCACTCACTTTTCTTTCTTTTTTTCACTATTTTATATTTATTTCTTAACCTGCGTACCCAAACCAAATGTAAACAATTGTTCGGGACGGAGGGAGTAATAGTTTAGTTAAAAAAATCGATTTTCCAGAAGAAAAGATATTTGCATCTAGACCTGGCCACTTGTACGGTCCGTGCGTGTCGGACCGCATACGGGTTGGACACTTGAAATGGTAACACTGAACCGGCCTGTTAATTAAAGAACCGGGCTCGGGCCGGGCTCGAATCGAGAAAACCGAAATCGTAACCGCACAGTAGAATAACCGCGTACAAGATGTGCAGGCTCGTGCGGTTAACCCACGAGTCGTGCCTGCTTTGCAAAGCACTGCCAACCTTCTCCCTTCTTTCTTTTTAGTGCATGAGGAGACAGGAGCAGTGCAGTGTAGGCTGCAGGCACATAATCACATGTACTAGACACTAGAGAGGAGTACATAGAAAATAATTACTGCCTTCTGCTCGACTAGTGCGGGTTAGTGCGGGCCGGGCTCGGTCCCGGTTTTCGAGTATTATATTCGTAACCGGCTCGACTAATTTAACAAATTATGCGGATTTGAACCGGCCCGATTCAGACCGAATAATTATGGGTTTCCGTACGAACAGGTCCCGAATGTGCGGTTCAAACCCGCACATTTGGCCAGCTTGCAGCTCAAAAAATAGTTACCGAGAAATCACCCGCGATAGTTGTGAGTTGACAAGTGACGGACCAATTCCTAGTGTAATAATTAATGAAAAACAGAGCTTAAAGCCGTATCCATTAGCCTCACACTCACTTATTTTTGGAAGAAACCCTAGTCGCAAAACATTGAAAGTGAGGCGCCTTTAGTTTCCAGCAAGCAAGCAAACAATGTCGGATCTAATTCCACCTCATTTGCTGTCCAACATCTTGTCACGCCTGGATGTGAAAACTCTACTGCGATCCAGGTGTGTATCCAAGCCTGTTTGCTCTTTAATCGATTCCTCTCATTTCATCAACTCTCACCTCCGTAGATCTCTCATTTCTAACACAAATCGCACTGTTATAACTGCTTCTGTTGATTGTACTAGCATCCATTACCTTGACTTTGATTTAAGTAACACTTCTCCTACTTTTATTAACCACCCTTTCAAACACTCTGGTGCTCATTTTCTTGCTTCTTGTAATGGCCTGTTCTTGCTTTTTAACTGCTACTTGTCCTGAGAATTGTGTTATTGAGTCTGTTGTCCTACCTGACCCACCTAATCTTAATCTTGCTTTGGTTAACCCCGCTACTCGAAACTATAAGCTGTTGCCTGTTTCGCCTATTGAGTATCCTGTTTGTTATTCCAAGACTAAGTGTGAATTTATTACTTACGGCTTCGGCTATGATTCTGTTCATGATGATTATAATGTGGTTCGCATTGCTCAGTTCCCTGATGTGAAAATGAACGAGGTTAAGATTTATAGTCTTAAGTTTAATGAGTGGAGAAGAGGGGATGATTTTCCGTATCGTCTTGGTTGTACCACACAGGCGGTGTATCTTAATGATGCCTTGCATTGGATGGCTACAATCCCTACCCAGTTTGGGTTCGACCTCCCCACTTCTGTAGCTTTCGATCTTGCAACTCAAGAATATCGTTTAATTCCTAAGCCTCCCTACTCCGGTTTCTCGGAATTTATGGAGATTCTCACAGTTTTAGGAGGGAAACTTTGTATGAATCGCAACTATGATATGAGGCATATCGACATGTGGGTGATGGAGAGTTATGGTGTGGGCGAATCGTGGACCAAGATACTTAAGATTGTACAGAACGTTGATCTTCAGTTTATGCAACTAAAGCCTCTGGTTTATTCAAACAATGGTAAGAAAGTCCTCCTACTGAAAGACGGTGGAGAGCTTATCTGGTACGACCTTGAATTGAAAGTCATCAAAATGGAAAGCAATCCTGTCATTCCCGACTTTTGGAGAGCTTATGTATCTCTGGAAAGCCTTGTTAAGCTCAACTCTGGTCCTAATACTGGTCTGCCACGGGTTCAAAGGAAAATGAAAAAGAGGTACGCCATTTCTTTCTATTCATTGTATTACGTTAATATTTTAATTTTATTTAACTTGGACTCCCTAGCAATGGATTAGTGTGCTTGGAGAATTATTAATGTTAAATGTGGTCTATATGTTGGCATATCCATATATGTTGTTCAATTTGATACCCTTATGTGTACCTAGTGCATTGAGTCATTGACTATAACTAACATGCTCTGGGTCTGACTTGATTTCCAACATTGTTTTTAGCAAACTGGATGATTTTCTGTCCAAGGGATTCAGACTCGTGCTTTAGTAAACTGGATACAGGACACAATTGCGGAGACATGATACGTAAGAAATCTTTATCTTGTATTACCCCTCTTACATAAAAGTTGTATAATGTAATTTTACATTTCATATATCTTGAAATATGGTACTGGCTTTGATGACAACTCGTGGAAGAAAGTTGTACTGTTCTTATAACTAGCTGGTAAATCATGAAACTTAATAATGGCCAAGTCCTTAAGTGATGCTGATAGCCTTATCTGATAACATCCTACATACTTCTTATGATATTTTATCACCAGCAGTTGTAATTAGAAACTTATGAATAAATCATAGATACACTCTTAAACGTAAGACTTTATTATCCACAACACTTTCGAAGTAGTGAAGTAAAAAAGTTGTACATTGTTAATAAGGGATTGTCCGTAGGCATTAGCCTTGGAGAGGGCATAAACTAGTTATATACTGGGTCTTGCGTAGTTAAAATAATCACACAGATGCTGTTTTGGCTCTGGTGTGATGCGTAGCTGAAGAAGTATTATTTTATTGGTGCACTGCCCTGAATTCTGCCAAGACTTTGTGGGGGTATTATTTATATTCAGCTTAGGTTAGAAGAATCAGGTTAAAGTAAAAACATTTATAAACACCCTTGTCATCTACTAGATAATATCATAATTCATAATAAGCCAGTGAGTTATGAAAATATAGCCCGTCTTACATTTTGTCTTTTACAGGAAGTGTCACAGAATTGCAGGCCCATTTGTCATTGGTATACAGTTTATCTTTATATTTTGTTAGTTTAAATATCATAAAATGTGATGCAATGAAGTATGACGATCATGATAGGCCAATAATGAAAAAGTACGAGATGATAGACCATTAATCTGTAGCCAAAAACTATTATTCCTTTTTTGAGTTTTTATAATTAGTGAATCCGTGATTCTAGTAAAAAGTTCTGATAGCATATCTGGATGACTTCCTATGAATTTCCTGTATAAATCAAGTGTATAGTCATTTGCGAATCTTTTGTATTCGATAGGTAGCAGTTCTTTGTTTTAACAAGGAGCCTTGTGAATGTTACTCTTGGCAGGATGACAAATGTTCTTTGGTAGCTTTTTGGTTGCGAGGGGAAGTTGGAGCAACAATTGTGGACTTTTAAGATGGTTTAAACTATTAATGGTTTATTCCTCACCTGCTTTTGTTTTATGACTTAAGTATTTACGGGTTTGTTATAATGGTTTATACATTCTTGTCAGTATCGGGTATTATTGTTCAGTACAGTGTTTGTGACATTATGCGTGTTGGTTTATGGTTATTGTACTCTTGATTAGAAGATGAATATTTCTGGTGCGACCTTGTTATGTTAAAATTAAGATTATGCAGTACTATGAAGCCGAAAACTTTCTGGTCAACTGTTGCTTGTTAAAAACTCCAGACCAAAATAGGATTAAGAACTTGACATGATTACAAAGCCGTGCATACTATTGGGGACATGTAGTTAATTTTCCGAATCGCATCAGTTCCTCGAACTTTATTCTAGAGTTGTAAAAATTTGTCAATTTATACAATTTACTGCCAAGAAGCTCTTATTTTTTAAAGGAATTAATGATGGTCTTAGTTGGTGGCTTTTTTGCACCATAGACATTTATGTTTCCATAAGTAATGTGGCTGGTTGCCGGCGAAGAAAAAAATACGAGGTTGTCGGAAGAAGCATACGTGACTATTGATTTGCTATGATTAGTAGGGGTGTTCGCTTATCAAATTGAACCAACACGACCCTATTATTCGTTGATTAAACCGATATAAAAAAACCCGACTCTTGGTTGGGTGTTAACATATTCAAACGGAATTTAATAGATTGATTGATTGAGCATGTGTTCTATGATTTTTCAGCCGATCCAACCTAACCACAGTGGCTACTAGACTCTTGCTTCGCGATTGTCTTATAAATTGGTACCGTAGCTCTTAAATCCCTCCTGATGGCCACGACAATTGGAATGTATGAAAAATGCGGGTGAGACAATTATTAGCGCCGGTAGGTAGAGGTGGCCAAATGAACGGGCTGTGCGTGCCGGACCGAATTATTATCGGGCCGATTTGGTCACCTACCAACTCGTGAACGGCACGTGAAGGTAAACGGGGCATGCTGGGTTCGGGCCGGTTCGAAAAATATAAGCTCGTGTACAGCTCGCCGGGTTATACGGGCTGACGAGTAATATTAAATTATTACTCCCTCCGTCCCCCTCAATTCTTTACATTAGGGGACGGGGATTCGGCACGCACTTTAATGTTTTTATTAAATGTAGTTGCATAATTATTTTTTTAATTTTTTTTCTTCTAAATAAAAATATAATGTTCAAAGTTTTATACAAAAAAAAAATTTTAAAATAAATTACGAAAGTATACTTTATAATTGCCTTAAAATGTGTGTCAAGCATGTAAAAAAACTGTAAAGAAATGAGAGGGACTGAGGTAGTACTTTTTTAATTACGGATTCAGAGTTTGGCGTGTTGGAGCAGGCGTGCCGGGCTGGGGCGAGCTGAATTGTCACATGGCGAGTTAGACGGGCCGAATTGTGTGGATAACAACTTGTATTCCACTGCCACAATATTATTTATCATATTTAATATTTAATGTGTTTTCCATTTGTTTTGTATGTTGGCCACCTGATTTGGATCATGTATAGCTTAAAAATCAACTATGGTATTTGTTAATTTAATTTTTCTAAATTGGAAGTGAATGAAATAATTGATTATTTAATAATAATCATTTTAAGATTAAATATATTAAAATGAAAAGAAAAACAATTTAAAGTTATTTCTAATAAAATATATAAATTATTGGCATTTTACAATATATTAAATAAAAGCAACTTTCTAACAAAGAAAAAGAAATGAGATATTAACTAAAAAACAAATGTTTTTAGTGCAACGGAGTAGTAGTGTGCAGACTTTGTGTATTGAAATGAAGGTGAAACAAACTGAATGTGCAGCGCTAGGCGAGTTAGGCGGGTTGGTGGGCCGAGCCGGATTGGCGTGCCGAGGCGGATCTGTGCGGTACCGATTTGACGATCCGTGTTGTGCCAATTCTCAAATCATGATTACTGGACCCGTGAGCGCCCCGTTATTTTTTACGGTCCGTGCCGAGTTTGATTCGGCCCGATACAAGCCGATTTTATATGAGTAGAAAGGCGAGCCGGAGCGAATCGGACCGAGCCTAACCGCCCGTTTGACCACCTCTACCGGTAGGACGTGCTTTCCAAATTATAAATATACAATTTATACTTCTCGTACTCTGCCCATTGACAAATTGTGATGGGTTCAACAGTTGCAACAAACTGGAATTTCTAAACTAGTGCTACCTGTGAGACAACCTTTAGAACAAAGACACTAGCAATGTAATTGTTCTTTGCATCAGAAGTCCTTGGCTAAAGGCTAGACTATCTAAATTTAGAGAATTGAGTATATATTTCCAATTGGCTAAAGGTAAAACATAATAAGTTTTAGTAGGTGATAATTTCCTCCACAAGTACAGATTCTCTTACAACCAAATTCAATCAAAACCTTTGTTTGAAAAACAAAGAATATAAGAACATTTTCCCCCCAGAAAAGAATGGCTTCTTCCAAAAACAATGTGAAGACTGAAAACAATCTAGAGAAATTACTACAATCTTATCTAATCATATGATGCATTTGACATGTATACGAGAATGGCAGCTAAGAAAATGGCGACCAAGAGAAAGACATAAATAGGAGGCGGTGTAAGTGCAGTCATCAGTGGCGGTGCAAAGAAAAGACAACTCGCACCCACCAGCATTATCACCACTGATCCAACTCCCCAACTGTATTCTATATCTTCCATATTGTGTGTGTGTGTGTCTGAATGGCTATTAGCAATAATTATATTTAGATATGAATTTAGATATGAAGTAACTTGTTTGTGTCGGTATATATATATAAATATATATATATATATATGATGGATTGAGATGCGGTGCGTCTCATCGCGAGGAGACGCAACCGTTGGCCTCCAAAGAAATGCGCGGCCTTTTTTAAAAAATTATTTTTACCATTCACTATAGCTTTGCCCGCCGCCAAATTTTGTAAACTTTTTGTTTGGGATTCTATTGTCATTATTGTTCCATACCAATTTTTACACGTGCAATCAACAGATCGTCAAGTGTTCATTCTCATACCACTATTTGGTTTCCCGCAGAGACCTGTTAACATCATTCCTCTATACCTTCTATTCTTCTGGTAATTGTTGGTTTAATCTTAAACTTGTTTTAAGTATGTTAAATAAAGCTGATAACAGTATTGTTTTATTTTGTTTTAGTCGACCATGTTGCAGTAGTAGCTGATTTGTAGGAGTTTGAATAAGTCAGGTGTCTGTTATGTACGTGTCCTAGTTTGTAGCTAGTTTTCAGTTTCTTGTTTCTGATGTATTTCATTTATATTGAGTAGTTATCAGCAATAAACGGTAAGTTTTTTGGCAAGCAAAGACTAGAGCTTTTCTCAGTTTCTATATCATACAGTTAATACATTTTAAGTAGCTAATATTATTAACAAGGGTAATGAGATCAGTGTGATTGTTTGAGAATACAATTACTTCATTTTCATTTTCTCCTTCTACAACATTCCTAGTCCTCCACCGCGAGCATCTACCACAAAACATCCATCATAACGTAGCTGCCTGATGCTTCTTTCAAACGTATATTTTGCACAAAGTGTTTCCAATAGAAATGTTATGGTGGAATGCTTTTGATATATGATATATGTTTATGGATATGAATAATTTGTAAATTCCGAAGCTCATTTTTGCAATTTCTTCAATTGTTCAAATGTGAAGTCTGAATTGGCCACTCTGAGTCACTGGCCAAAAGTGTGATTGGCAGGAACAGGGGGGGAGAAGGCTCATGTACCCTCAACTTTCTGAATTTTTGGGCTTGTGTTCCTGTTGATGGTGAGGCAGAAAGCTTCCTATAATAACCTGGTCCCTTGAGATTTCAGTGCAGCAGTGATTATATGTAATCGAAACTGCTACTGCTCCAACCTATCTAACTTGAGCTAGTCTGGTACATTGCTAAAGGAACAAGTCATACAAGTACATGTATACAAGTGACTGGAACTGGTACTTTACTAGGCTTTCAACAAGTCAGCGGAATGGAAGGTGAAATTGGCAAAGGAGACAATGCAGTAGGCTTTCCATCAGGATCAGGTCCATATATTATTTTGTCGGCCTCCCACTCTTTCTCTTCATTTCTGTGCACCAAACTACTCGATTGACCCACCTGCATTGCCCAACGACTGGCTCTATACATCCTTTACTGCCCATTGCCGCTTGCTCTGTCACCACCCACTCAGCAACAGGGGCATCCACAGAAATACTATATTTACCCTGAGGCCAGAGGGTTTTCTCATACCTATCCCACAAATACAGTCCCAACCTTCCTACATTACATTCTGGCATCTTCACATTTTCATTAACATCAATTAAGCTAGTCTTTTATGCAAATAATTAAAACTAAAAACTCTAAGCAACAGATTCAAACTTTAAAAAATTTAAGAGTTCAATTTTTTTTTTTTAAAGTTGAAACTCGATTTTAAATGAAAAAGAAGCTTAAAAATTTATCCAATAATAATATTATTGAATCTGGACCTTTTTTATAAGAAAAAAAGGTTGTACTCAAATATAGTATCCATGCCCAATTTGAAATTAGTAATCCAAGTCTCCGTCAAAATTTCAAATTAAAAAAAAAGGTTCAAGAGCGCCAAAATATTAGTCGGAATGGGGGCGGGCGGGTTGAATATATAAAATCACTTTCTTTTTTGTTTGAATCCCAATTCTCAGCTTTCGCCTTTCGTACTTTACTTCTCAGGTTCCTCTTTGTTTCTCTCCATCTCCCTCTCTCCTTTATATAACCAAAAATGTATTTACCACATGAGTTTTTAAATCTCAATTCATTTCTCAATTTATCCCATCCGATTTATTTAACTTTGCCATTATATTAATCGAATGCTTTTTATTGATTGATCACGCGTTGCACCCCTAACACTTACAATTGAATTCGCTATTGTTATTTTTACCTGATTAAGATGCAATATGCTTTATTTGCACTATAATTGAGCTTGTAAACAACACCACTATTTTGGGCACATACCTAACATCCTCTCTAATTAAGTGAGTAGCATTGTAATTACGAAGTTGATTTATGACCTATAGTGATTTCCAAGACACTGATATTAGTTTTTAACTTCCGATCTCATTTATGGTAGATATGTCGTCTTTTGTTGGCTGCTAATAGGTTTGATTTTGATACTTATGTACTGTGTTTGTGCTACTACGATAGCAAGATGAAGTTCCTTATCATCGAAATTATTGGCGTATGTTTCCTAATCAAGGTATTCTTGTGCCTTTGTAGATGAGTTTATGCAAGTAATTTTCCCCGACTATGTCCAGATTTGCACAACTTCCAGCTTACTGCTGCAGCACTGCTCGCGCATTCTGTACCCACTTTAAGTATATAAGGGGGCAAATGCGTCGAACTACATTGAATGTGGAAACTCTAGCTCATACGGGATCACAAGTCGGTCCAAATATACAACACGGGGGCTCAAGGCCAGTTGTTACAAATGTTCAACGAGAGAGCTCAATATTAATGTCACCTCAAGCGGTAGGGGGAACTTCTGCTCATCATGGATCTGAAGTTGGTTCCAGTTTTCGGTCTCGTGTATC
Organism: Apium graveolens; assembly: GCF_009905375.1. Classification (NCBI taxonomy): domain Eukaryota; kingdom Viridiplantae; phylum Streptophyta; class Magnoliopsida; order Apiales; family Apiaceae; genus Apium; species Apium graveolens. Next base: position 248,270,278 of record NC_133650.1, on the reverse strand, counting down.
AATAACACCACAAATTGATGATGTGGCAGCTGATGATGATCTCATAATGTCCTCGGCTAGGGAATTTGAACAAGTATTAAGTTTCTCTTTTATTAAACTGTATATGTAGGGCTTTAATATTTTTAGCCGTAATCACTACTACTATTATATCCTAACCATTTCATAGCAGGCAAGGAGAAAGAACAACCTAAGAAGAATACGTCGGAGGACTTTGGATTCAGGTATAAAGAATTTATTGTTATGTATTTAGCCTTTCTATATGTAGCTGTTAGATAAAGCTGGGAGTATCTTTAAAATACATGTGTACCTATACCACCTTTTGGCTAAACATTAGCAATACAGAAGCATGCTTATTCTGCAGTACTTACATTATTGCAAACCATCTATGTTTCTCATTTGTTTCTTTGAGGTACTAATTCTATATTAAAACAGAAGGACAGTCAACTGGAAGTTCTCCTAAGAATCGCAGTAAGCGCAAAAGAGGTCCGTCAAACCTGGAAGTAAGTAAAAACACGTGGTAATATGCTAATAGCAACATTTTCTTCTTATGTTACATGGCTAGAGTTATGTTTTCTTTTCAAAATGCTCGCTTGAAAGTGGTCACTGATAAACTGCATTGTAATATACTCATACTTCACTTAGTGCCTTGTTTTTTTAATTACGTGTTACCTAAACAAATATGTAATATGTATTGGTGTTCCTCATCTTCATCTATAGTACTGTAATAGCTATTACCTTGGGGCTTGGGCGAGTCATCTAGACAAATAGAAGCAGCCTGTGTTCTCCTGAGTCCCTGACATTCATATAAGTCACTAAAGTTGAGCTTATGGGTTGTCTTGTTTAGGCGAGGATGGTAACCTTAATTAACATAGAAATGTTATTATGTAGCCATCAAGGATTGAGCAGCTCATTTGGGGGAATCATAAGATAGGGGAACAAGAAGTAGGCTTTACCTATGATATCAACAAGAGTGCTTTGCATTTTAAAAATTCTAATCATTTACTACATAACTTTTTTCTGTTCCAGTTATCTTTATTCTATAATAACTGAAGCGGGGAAAAGAAATTGATAATGTGATATGTTTGAATGTGGTTACTTTTATACCAGCATCTGACTAAAGGATCATCAAGTAAGAATATATTCAGTTACATCATTTATGCTACCCATTGTACAGCCTTGGACTTGCTAGTTGCTAACTTGATAAGACTGAACTGAAATGCTAGATTATGGAGAAAGAGGAGATATCATTTGGGGTAAAAGCTTGCAGGTGTATCTTATAATAACTGCTTCTCCAAGTTTTACAAAGAGGCATGCCTTTATTCATAGAACTAATGAAGAATTACTGCCAACTAATACAAGCTACTGCAGTAACTAGTTAATTATGATGTCACAATGGCGACCAAAGCTTGTTAATGTCGTGCTCTAATTGAGCAAAAGTTTAACTGTAACATGGTCTTTAATACTTATATTTATGTGGTGTTGGAACTTCTCTTTGGTTGTATGTTACCGGAATATGGAGCATGACTGAACAGAAATTACTATTGCAATGCACTTCTGCACATATTATAGCCGATTAGTAATATATTTTTGTTTGATGGAAAGAAAAATATGACATCGTGATGGCTCAAAACTGGAGTATTGGCCTGAAAGCTTTGTAGTTCTTGGTTTGCCAATCTTGACATACATACTACTGTAAACATAAATTGAGTCGGCGCATAGATGTCTCTGGTCGTAATAATATCCACTCTGGTTGTTATCCATACCACTAAGTCTTAGATCCATGAAACATTTTCATAATTCATTAGGCTGCCTGAATGTTGGAAAGTAAAATTAAATTCTATATTTTAATGGTACATGTCTCTCGCTTCTACTTAATTTCCTTGCACTAACCATACATGGTAGCATGTAATGATTTGCAGCGCATTATCCATAAAAATTAATTAGCAAGTATTTTCAAGGTAAAAAGTTAAAAAAGTTAAAGTTTTTTTATTTCTTCCATGATTTGTGTAATTGCAGATTGAGAATGCATGGAGTGCTCAGCACAAGAAGTTTGAATTCACCTGCCCAGTTTGTCTGGGTCCAATTGTCCAAGAGATGTCTACGAAATGCGGTCACGTATTCTGTAAGGAGTGTATCTCACAATCAATAGCTACTCAGGGTAGATGCCCTGTATGCAGGACAAAGATCAGTATGAAAGATAGCATCAAGATTTATCTTCCTATGGCCAGTTAAACTCGAGGTTTTAACTCTCCTTTTAGGTCTATTGCATTAAATTAATATTTACTAAGAAGAAATTTTTAAAAAGTTTAATCTGCTAGGGAAGTTAAATTAAAAAAATTCTTCTTACATGAACACTTGATATATTATATGACCGGCTATACTGCAAAGTTTATGTGGGATATCAGTAGAAATACGAAAAGTTTGAAATACTGAATATTACGGGAAATGGATAGAAAGACGAGCAAAAACAGGAGTGATTGTCATCCCATACCATTCCTATATTTGTAGCAAGCATTGTTCTTTAACCCTTCACTTTACTTTTTTTTTCAAAACAAATTTGTTCATACAGTGTTTCAATGAAATTGAGATTGTCATACAATAAGGACCCTGGCTTCCCACGGGCTGGAAAGGGCGGATACCAACGGGAAAAACCGTGGGGTAACTCTTCATTCATATTAGTATAAATTAATTATAATCTTGTTTTCAATTCTAGTCACACATGTGATTGATAGGCTTTTTCTAGTATAAGATTTAGGCTCAATTGCATTGGCATACAAAATAGTTTCATGGAAAAAGTTGAAGATACTAGTATGCTCAAATTGTCTGCATCACCAATCACTGTTGTCATACCAATTATGAAGCTCAGATATTAATATTTTGTTTCATGCAGGATTACTTTATTCCGAATAGGTATTTAGTTGAAGTTTCATCTTGGAGCATGACAGTTAGTACATGATTTCTGTCATCTTTTTGGTGTTGAAGTTTCATCTTGGAGCACGAGAGTTAGTACATAATTTCTGTCATCTTTTTGGTGTGGTCATTTGAGTCATGAGATGTGGTTCCCTTGCTGTCTGGAAAGTGGCTGAATGCTATAGATACATTTAAAAATTAGATGCTAGAATTGCTTATTACATCAGTTGGTATCTTGTTCTGGGTTTTTATCGGAGCTGGTTGTATCGCCCAAACAACAGGACTGCTTTTCTATAGCATGTTTTTGTGATGTCATCGGAGTGGTTGTTGGCACTGAAACAGTTGGGTGATTGATTACTCCTTTTACTCATTGCCATGATGATATAATCCAGTCTTTAAATCTTGATACCTTATGATAATCTTTAGGTTCGGATTGATGGAATTGTAGTCATTGTTTTTCTCTTTGCCAAGTTGTATTCATTGTTTTGAATTAGCTTTTAAAATAAGATTTTACATTTGAAGTGAACAAAATTTTGAATATTTATTATTTAATTATTGAAAAACTAATTTTAGTGGCTTGATATATGAATATTTGATTCATGTGTAACCTTGTTAAATCTATACTATTATTTTAAAGACGAAATAATGAAAGTTTGGTTGATACTGGTTTGGTCATCGTAATTATAATAATATTTAAAATAAAACACTCTTTTAAAAAGAATACAATTAACAATATAATTATATAAATACAAATATAATGATAATTATAATATGTCTAATGGTTTTCATTTAAACAAAATAATATATATTATTAAATAAATTATAATATTGATCCAATCCTAAATAAAAAATAAAAATAAATCACATACAATTAGTTGGATTTGCAGTCTCATATGAAAATAAAATAATAAAGATCGACAAAAATTTGAAAGCAAATTCATTTGGTCGATATAATATCATCAGGCTAAAACAAAAACTAAACGAGCTTAAACAAAATAAATTAAAAATAAATTTGTTTGGCAGATATAAACTAAAATAAAATTATACATATTATTAATTTGGTCTAAAACATAATAATATTTATTCTGGTCTAAAATAAAATTAAACAAAAAACTAAATATAATTAGCTCGAGTTTGAGACTAAAATCAAGATTTGTTATCTCGGGTTAAAACAATATAACAAATATCAAATCGGACTAGAACATAATGCGTTGTTCGATATAATGTCATCAGAAGAAAATAAAATATATTATCTATTCGGCTTAAAATAGAAATAATATTTAACTAGAGCTAAAATAAAATTAAAAACAAACTAAAAGATGAAACAATGAAAGTTTGGTTATTAGTCGGTCTGGTCATTGTAATTATAACAATATTTGAAATAAAACATTCTCATAAATAAATTAATATTAACAATATAATTATATAAATACTACTAGAATTATAATATGTCTAATGGTTTTGATTCAAACAAAATAATATATATTATTAAATAAAATTATATTATTGATCCAATCCTAAATAAAAAATAAAAACAACTTACGTACAATTATTGAATTTGCAGCCTTGGATTAAAATAAAACAATAAAGAATGAAAAAAATTTGAAAGCATATTTGTTTGGTCGATATAATGTCATAAGTCAAAAACAAAAAACTAAACTAGCTAAAATAAAATAAACTGAAAATAAATTTGTTTGGGAGATATAATGTTATCAGACTAAAATGAAATTATACATATTATCAATTCAGTTTAAAACATAATAATATTCATTCTGGGCTAAAATGAAATTAAACTAAAAAACTAAATATAATTAGCTAAATTTGGTTGAAATAACGGGTTTGAGACTAAAACCAAGATTTGCTATGTCAGGCTAAAATAATATAGTAAATACTACTGATCTAGCTAAAAAATATTTTATTAAACCGGTTCACAACATAATACACTGGTTGATATGATGTCATCAAAATAAAACAAAATATATTATCTATTCGGATTAAAATAAAATAATATTTAACTAGAGCTAAAATAAAATTAAAAACAAACTAAATATAATTAGATGGTAGATATAATTGGCATAAGGCTAACACAAAATAATATATATTCCTAACTATGCTAAAACTAAAATTCAATTCAAACTAAAGGTAATTCTTATATTATTGATCCGTGTTAAAATAAAATATAAAATTTACCTAATTCGTTATTAGATATAATGTATGCTTAGGATTATAGGATAACTGTGATTGTCGTAAAACATGCATGTACTTTAACAAGACTAAGACAACTTGTCAACCCTAAGTAAGTTGTATTGTTATCACTTAAAGTCTGTAAAAACGCAAAGGAGCAGACTTGAGTCTTTTTCCTAAAACAATATCAAACCTAAAGATTCTATCTGAAAGAAGATCAAGACGATCATACCTCAGAAGAATTTTGAAGAAGTTTGAAGTTGAATAAATCTGTTTGGAGAAAAATGTTCTAAATCGAGATCTGTACAAGTCACAGATTTAATGTTATAGAGAAGTCATTCGAGAACTTCAGAATAACTTATCGAGAAGTCATTCAAACTACAGAGAGTACCGACGGATAAGAAATATCTACTCGACGGATGAGCTATATATCCACTCGATGGATGAATAACATCTACTCGACAGATGAGCAATATCTACTCGACGGATGAGCAATATCTACTCGACGGATGAGCAATATCTACTCAACGGATAAGCAATATCCACCGGGAGTAGAGAAGTCAGGAAAACTACTCGAGAACTCAAAAAGATATCGACAAGTCATTCTTTCACTAGAGAACTCAGAGTTATCGACAAGTCTATACCCATTCGAGAACTCAGAGATATCTACAAGTCAAGTGAAGTTATGAAGACTAGAGATCTCGATGAGCTGAAGACCTCTACAAGCCAAACTCATTATGGAGAACTAGAGATCTCGATAAACCTTTGTACTTATCGAGATATTAAGTGTTCAAATGAATCAAACTGGAGATCTCGAAGTACAGTCTCAAAGTACAGAATTGCAGATCAGTTTAATATCCAAGATAAACAATCAACAAACAATCCAACAGCTGGATCGACAAGTCTACAAAAAGCAGTTTTAAGTGTGTGCAAGATCAATGACAAAGATTAACTGACTGAGGAAAATTAAAGTAAACACGGGATATTAAAGATATGCTAAGCCAGAAATGGAAGATTTACTTTTCTATAAATAGAAATGACAAGTGACAGTTTAGAAAAGCTAATAGCATGTTTATTATCCACTGTGTAAACCAGCAGTTAACTGAGCTATAAAGTTAACACTGGTCCTCTAGTTAGAAGTAACAATTTAGATCAAAATTCTTGTAACACTCTCGAGAAGAAGCTGGGCTCTTTAACTTCGAAGAGCTTAGAAATTTTGTAGCAAAGCATCTTAATTTTTAATACAAAAATTAAGTGAGTTTTGAAGATCTGTGTTCTTTATTTTGTGCAAGTTTAATTTCTGCATAAACACTTTTCTATACAAGATTCAATTTACTTTGTTCAACCATTATCTTTCAAGAAAAGCCTAAAATCAGAAAAACACATTCACCCCCCCTCCATGTGTGAATCATTACCTAACAAGTGGTATCAGAGCCAAATCTGAAAGAAAACAGATTCAAGATCTTGGAAGAATGAATACACAGAAAATTAGTAGCATCAAAATTCCTACCTTTGACAAAGCTAACTACACTATTTGGAAAAAGAAAATGATGTTGTTTATCAGGATGACAAATCCATTCTATATTCAGATCCTCAAGAATGGACCCTTCATTCCTATGGTAAGGGTTGAGGAATCTACAGATGGAGACATTGTCATACCAGCTCATTATGCTCTAAAAGATCCTGCTGAGTATACAGATTCTGAAAAGGAGAAAGTTTCCCTGGATAGCAGCTTGCAAATGATATTGATTGAGTCACTTGACAATGTGATATACAACAATATTATCAACTGTGACACTGCCAAGCAGATATGGAAAAAGATTGAGATACTGTGTGAAGGAACTGAGGAGGTTTGATCAAATCAAAGAAGGATACTGATTTCACAGTATGAGGGTTTCATGGCTAAGCCTAAGGAAAGCATTACTGATGTGTTTGAAAGATTCAACAAGCTGATAAATGACTTGCAGCTTCATGACAAATACTATAAAGCTGAAGAAGTGAATCTAAAGTTCTTGCTTACTCTCCCTGACCATTTGGAATAAAAAATCTCAGCAATCAGGGAAGGAAGAGACTTGAGCAGAATAACTCTGGAAGTTATGTATGGGATTACTAAAACATATGAACTAGAGATGATTCAAAGGCAATCGCTGAGGTCTGGTCAAGGACATGTGGTGGATGGCTCAAGTGCTTTAATTGTTAATGAAAGCCACTCATTCAATAATGAACTAAGATACCAAACTTCAGATGCCTTATCAAGTGAGCAAAGAACAAATGATTCACAGGAGCAAGTCATCTTAGAGTTGGAAAAGGATGAGTTTTACACTCTTGAAGAACTGGATGAGCTAGATCAGTCTATGACCTATCTAGCTAGAAAATTCTCTAACATTAGAGTAAAGAAGCCAATGTACTTCAGGAATAAAGGACAATCCTTCAACAAAGATAACAGCTGGAAATAGAAAGGGAAGTACAATTTCGACAGCAAGAGTAGTTACAAAACTGGATCTGTTGACAAATCTAATATAAGGTGCTTCAATTGTGATGAACTAGGCCACTTTGCTACAGAATGCAGGAAACCCAAAAAGGCAAAAAAAGACAAAGCTTATCTTGAACTGGAAGCAAAGTATGAAGCTCTTCTGAAAAAGCAACAGAGCAAAGCTTACATTGCAGAGGGAAAGAGTTGGGATAATTTAGATAGTGATGAAGATGAGAAAGTTGGAAACTATGCTCTAATGGCCTTGGAGCAAGGTAAATCATCCTCATCAAAAGGACAAACACCAATTATTACCACTATTGATTTAAATGTAAATCAATACAAGAAAACTGTTGAAAAGATGAGCACATAAATATTTCACATTCACACGAGCATGGTTGCTGCTAATGAAGAAGTTAGCAAATTAACAAAGATAAATAAGAAGCTCGAGAGTGAGAAGCAAGAAACTGAATTGTTGCTGGTTGAGCTTGAAGCTTTAAAACAAGAAAATGCCTATCTCAAGAACAAGCTTAAGTGTGCAAATGAAATTGAAGCAGTGTTAAGGGAGAAGCTAGAAAAGAATGAAGTAAAGATGAAATCTTTCAGAAATGCATCTGAACTGGTTGAACATTATCATGAGAAGAATAAGCCATGTGCAAACATTGATATTGGCCTCGACTATGAAGACATAAGTGACAAAAAGATGACTGTAGTTGACAAAGGGAAAGCCAAGAAGATTGAGAATGCTCCAACCTTTTTGAAAGAGGTTAATGCACCTACATTCAAAGCATGTGTAGTCAATTTCAGTGAAGAAGAATTGATAATCAAGCAAGAAATTGCTGATGTAGATAAAGAAAAGAAAACTGAAGAATCAGTTCAGTCTTCAAAAACTGAAGATAAGCTCATGAACAAACACAGTCCCAAGACTCCTGTTCAAGAAACCAAAGTTATAGATGCAAGAAAGAAAAAGAGAAATAGAAATGGAAAAATAGGGATAAACAAAAGCAATAATTTTGCTTATGTTGCAAATGCTCCTAGAAAGAAGTGTGAAAAATGTGACTCTTCTAATCATCTAACTCACCTTTATAAAAAGGTTGTTAGCAAGCCAGCTGAAGGAGCTTGTAAATACAATGAAGCTAATTCTAATGATCCCTATTCATTTTGTGACAAGTTTGACTGCATTCCTTGTAACATGAAGGTAATGAAGAGTTGCCATAAACTGAGAGTAGACCTTAAAAAATCAAGAAATGAATCTACATCAGAAGGAAAATATGTACAACAATCACTAAATTCTATTTCTTCTAAAATTACTCATTCTACTTCTCCTAAAAAAGTTACCAAGATGAAACTACCCAACACTGCTTGAGTTTCCAAACACACTTAAGACTTATTGTGTGCAAGGCAAGTGAAGAAAGTCATCTGGATCATAAACAGTGGATGTTCCAGGCATATGACCGGTGGTAAAGCCCTGCTATCACAATTTGAGGAGAAAGCTGGCTCATTTGTGACCTTTAGAGACAACAACAAAGGATTCAAAATGGGATATGGCAAGAATGTATTGAAAATGTTGTCTTTGATTAATGTAGCACTGGTAGCTGATCTTGAAGTGAGTCTTTTCAGAATTAGCATATTGTAGACAATGGTCTCAAGTCTTATTCTACAAGGAGAATGCATTGTTATCAGCAAGAAAACTGGTAAAATTGTTCCTAAGGGAGCAAGGAAAGGAAGCTTGTTTGTTGAATATTTTGACTCAACAAATAAGAATGGTATTTGCTGCTTCTACACCAAGGTATCAGGAGAAAGAAACAAGCTTGCTCAAGTTGAGGATTGTAAAGTTTGCCAGACTAAGAAAATAAAGAAACTCCCAACAAGAGAATCATGGCAAATGGTAGCTCATCTCATACACCAGAGTTTGATTACACAACCTCAGGGGGAGAAAGAGAATCTTCAGATACTGGAAGGAAGCTAAACTTGGGATTATGACATTCCAAGGGAATCAGTTTTGGAGCTGTTGGTTTCATAGATATAAATATTGTCTTTCTAAGACCTGTATCCTGATTTAGCATTCAAACTTCTTGCACCAACGGAAAAACAGCTAGCTGACATTTTTACTAAACCTTTGGATGAAGAAACTTTCACTAGACTTGTAAGTGAAATTGGATTGCTCAATTCTTCATCCTAAGGTAAGCACTCAGCTTATGTTGTGCAGCAGATTAATCTCCAGTAAATCAAAATTAATTTGATTAAATTAGAAATTAACTGAAATATGAATTATAAATATTTCAAAAATCTCTGTATATTTGTCTTTCAAATTTAATTAAATTGGAATCTTTCAAATTCTGAGTGAATTACAATAACAAAAAGTATCTAGAGAACCGAGTTCTTGATATGTATAAAGTGACTTCTCGATAAGTCATTTTAGGACTTCTCGAGTGACTTCTCGATAGGTTCAAAATGACTTATCGACAAGTCCTTATAGAGTTCTCTAGTAGTATTCATTCACAGAGTTCTCTATAAGTACAAACTTTAACTTATCAATAACTCAGAACTTAGATAATTTAAATTGATAAATTATTTTAGTAAAATACTTTTAGAAAATGCATTCTAATTTTATTTTAAATTTATTCAAGTAAAAGTTAGAATTAATTCGGTCCACTTTTAGGGACAAACTGGGTATTTTTTTTACATTTCGATAAGTCAAGCTTGAGTTCTCTACAAGAGTGATTTAAAATGACTTCTCGATATGTATTTCACTTCTCTAAATGATTTCTCGATAGACAAACTCCAAATATCTATTTTTGAGTTCTCGACAAGTCATCTTCTTTTACTATAAATACCTAGACTTTTCGATACATACTTACTTACAACTTTCGAGATCTAAAGTGACCTAGCTTTCAATCCATAATCGTTTTCTCTCTCTCGTTTTTCATTCTTTCTCAGTGATCTTTCCTACCCATTCATTCTCACAATCAACTATGGCTCAAAATGTTACTAGGGCCTCTATCCCGGAGAAAGGAACTAATTATCTTGCTTTCACTGATGCAAACCAAGCTCTTGATAGTTTTAAGGGGTTTGTAAAAATTCCGTCTGAATCCTATCTTGCAGGTGCCTTGACTATAAATCCAATACTGTATCTAGATGTGTTGCATGATTTCTGGACTACAGCTGTAGTAAGGACTGATGTTAACAATAACTCTCTCTCCCTGGTGGTGACATGCACAATTGGAGGCCAACAAATAGATATCAATGATCAAGATGTGAATAGAGCTTTGGGGCTGCCAACTGAGAATCTGGTGGAGGTACCAACTCCTGATGAGCTGAATGAGTTTATGGACTTATCAATTATGGTGGAAGAATCAACCTGTCAAGCTTAAACAGAACCAATCTAAGAAAGGAGTGGTCATTCATCTTTGACTCTGTATTAAGGGTCTTTACTTGCAGAAAAACTGGATATGACAATATCTCAAGTGTTGTGCAAAAAATGGTGAATTCAATTACCCACAACAGACACCTGAATGTTGGTCTACTGATCTTGGAAGAACTTGCAACCAGGCTGATTATGCCCCTAACAGCTAGAGGTAAGGAAATATTCTTTTCTAGATTTATTATGTCCACTTTAAATAATAAAGTAGCTGACATACATCTGTTGAATGGTATAAATAGTACTAATATAGGCAATTGTAAGCAAGTGTCCAAGATAATATTTGGCTCACTTACTACAAAGAATAAGGTCAATGTAAGTCTGAAAATCACTCCATTTATGTTGGAAAGATTTAGGACCTATCCTTATCCTATGCCTGACATGAGATCAAATGCACAATCTAGTACAACTATGATTCCTGAACCTTTGGAAGTACAAACACATGATCACCAACAAGGATCTTCCCAAGCTGCAACCATTCTTTCACAACCTTTAGAAGCTAGGAAACCAACTATCTCATCTTCTCAAAAAGGTGAGGTCAGTAAAAAGAAGAGAAAGGAGATAAACCTAGCTACGTTAAATGAGAGTGGTGAGGAGAAAGCTGAAAGAGTACCACCTCTGGTCAAAAAATCCAAAAAAAGTAAACAAACCGAGCTGACCACTCTATCTTCCTCTACATCCTTCCAACAGGATGCATTTGTAAAAACAACCAGGAGTGAGTCTGCACAGCCTGCATCAGAAGCAATTCAAGTGTATGGTAGGAGAAACAAGGAAGGCACTCACTGTGAGAGCACATCTCTTGAAGCTCCCTCATCTATTCAGGGGGAGCTTCTAACACTCACAACTGAGAAATAATTTCTTATATCCAATATTTCTTCTATCCCAATTCCACTTGACTCCATTTCTTAAGTGCACCAAAAATCAAGTGACTTAGCTCAAGAAGCTTTGGTCACCATCCAGACATCTCATGTAGATGGTGAGAGGCTACATGCTGGGGTAGACCTTGATGACACCATCATAAACATGTGGGGTTCATCAGTCTTTACTAAAGACCTCATGGATATCTCTAATGTACCATCATGTGCAAAACAGTCCTCACAGACTGAAAGGTTTGAGGGTAGTACTCTTGAGGGGGAGCTATCTAAATCCTCTCCAATTCAATTGGAGGTTCCTCATGAAGGAACAACTCCCCTCATAACCCTAGCAGAAATTGCCTCTGCAGTTGAAGCTAGGAGTACAATTGCCCATGATCCTGTCATAGGGGAAGTAAGCTTAGCACATTCAAGTGCCAGTGTGTTACAAGACACACAAGGGTTTGAGGCTGGTGCACATGACAGTAACCCAGTCAAATCCCCTCCAATTCAATTGGAGGTTCCCACTACAAGTGGAGGACAACACACTGTTATAACCACAGAAAAATCTGTGAGTCAAACTGTGATCTCAGTGACAGGAGTTTCTGATGAACCATCAAGCACTCAACCTCAACAACCTCATATACTCTCTCAGTGGCTACAAGAATCTGCCTCTCAACCAACTCCTGTAGATGATCTACTAGTAGAGCAGATCTCTGGACTGGCTAACATCTCTGAAAGGCATATGTCATAGCCGATTTGTTTATTCGAGGATTTAACTCAACTCAAATAAGAATGTAACAAGTAAATATTGGTTCTATCGTCAAAGAGATTTCTCAAAGTAACATATGTTAAAGGATTAAGGAACATTGTTCATCTACAGACTTGAGGAATTAATTCAATGGAAGAAGCTCAAGAAATTGATCAAGCCTCAATGATATAAATCAAGATTGTGAATTTAATCAAGTGACATAGATCTTGTCAGTGTATCAATTAATTACAGGGATTTAATCTGAAGAAAATCAAGTTATTAAATTCAAGACATGAAGAAACATCACAGAAGTTAGTCATTCATGAACCAGACAGTACATCGAGTGTCAACATTGAAGTGGTGGAATTGATTCATAATTTTCAGAAGATTGTCAGAAGAGTGGTTGCTGTTCAAGAATAGTATTAATTCTCTATTAATTAATTAAGTCATATAATTTAATTAAGAAAATAAATTATATCTGCAAAGATTAATTTATTGATTAATTGAATTAATTGGTTAATTAATTCTGAATTAATATTATGTATTTTCAGGATTGATTTTGAATTAATATTGAATATTAATTCAGCAAGACAAACATTTGAACTGGTATGACAATTGGATTGTCATACCGAAAGTCTTTCCAGTTCTTTTTGATTGTCTTGCCGATAGTCTTTCCAGCTCAAAGGATTGTCTTGCCGACAGTCTTGCCAGTTCATTCAATAGTCTCACCGATTGTCTTGCTAGATCAAAGGATTGTCTTGCCAGTACATTTCAATTGGATTGTTTGATTACTTATAAACAGAAGCAGATCTTTCAACATACAACTTTGATTATTTCAACCAACTCATGAATACAGAAACAAAAAGAAAGCAGAGAACTTATTATCTTTAACTGCAATATTACATGACATTAATTTCTAGTATTTATTGTTAAATCTAAACCACTAGAAATCCTTCTCTTGTTCTTGTGTAACTATCTAGCGGATCAAAATCCCTAGAACTTAATCTCAAATTGCCTTTAGCATTTGATCTTTTTATTTCAAAAATAGAAAAAGTTCATGTCGAATTTATTCTAGATTTGGAATAATTTATTTGAGATTAATCTCTTGTAAACGATACCGTTGTTGTAACACCTTTCAAGTTTAATAATAGTTTTATTTAACTTGAATTTTGTTTCACTTTTTTATTCCGCATTATATTCGATTAAACAGTATAGTTTGTATTCAACCCCCCTTCTACAAACATATTGGGACCTAACAATTGGTATGAGAGCCTTCTGATTAACGAACAAATCAAGATCCTAGACTTTTGTGATTCTTCCACTCCTTGAATTTTTATTTACTCAAAAATTCATAATGACTACACAAAAAGTTGGAACCGTTAAAATTCCGCTGTTCGATAAAGAAAATTATATTATGTGGAAGAAGAAGATGCTCTTATTTTTACAAGTTGCAAATCCCAAATATCTGGACGTGTTAAAGAAGGGTCCAAAAATTCCGATGGTTATTGAACCAGAGGTTATAGAAGATGATGTTGTAATTACTAAAGCTAGAACCTATGTAAAAGATCCTGAGGATTTTTCTCCTGCTGAAAAAGAAGAAGCCTCCTTGGATGCCAGCCTTCAATTAATTTTAGTTGATTCCCTTGATCCCTTGATGAACAGACATGTGATGAACTGTAAAAATCCCAAACATATCTGGAAAACCATTGAGGTGATTAATGAAGGCACATATGAAGTTCGGGAGAACAAGTTAGAGATCCTAACCTCGGAGTATGAACATTTTAAATCCAATCCAGGAGAAGGAATTACTGAAGTGTTTGAGAGGTACAATGCATTGATCAACAACCTGAACATAAATGGAAAATATTATTCAATCAGGGAGGTCAACAAAAAGTTCCTGTTAACACTGCCAACTCATCTTGAACATGGAATCACTTCCATAAGAGAAGCGAGAGATCTGAATGAGATTTCTTTGGAAAGGCTCTATGGTGTGCTAAAAACCTATGAGTTGGAGCAGATTCAACAGAAGGAAGTCTACGGGAAAGGTAGAGTGGTCAGCACATCTACTGCTCTAGTAGCTGAAGAACAACAACAACAACCACAACAACAACAACAACAATCTCAACAGTCAGAGAGAATGGTACAGTCTTCCAAGGCTGAGGAAAATGTGATAGTAGCAGAATTTGATCCTCCTACTACAAATCAGTCAGGAGATGAGTTTTACTCCTTGGAAGAACTGGAACAATTGGAAGATGAGTCAATGGCACTGATTGTCAAGAGATTCTCCAATGTCAGATTCAAGAGGAATCCCAAGTTCAAGTACAAGTCCAACTACAACAGATTCCAGAAAGGTGGATCTTCATCCTCTAACACCAACAGTGGTGGATACAAAACAGGGATGGTTGATCGGAGCACTATTCGATGCTTTAACTGCAATGAGTTGGGACACTTTGCCACAAAATGCAGGAAGCCAAAGCAAGTAAGGAAGAACTCTTATGATTCTAATCAGAAGAGTAAATCTGAAAGGGCTTACCTGGAAAAGAGAAGGAGTTGGGATGATACTGACAGTGAAGATGAAGAAGTTGGGAATCTTGCTCTTATGGCTATTGATGGAAACACTTCATCGTCAAGAAAAGAGGTAAAATTTACTGATGCTGAATTAGTTTATCATCTAGGAGGCTCCTTAGAATGTGCTCGTCGTGATAATGAAATGTTAACTCAACAAATCAAAGACCTTGAGAAAGAGGTCAATGAATTAAGACTTGTGCACATTAATCAAGACAAATTAAAAGAACAAGTATCTTTTCTAGAGAATAGAGTTGACTGTTATAGACAACTCGAAACTATTCTTAAAGACAAGATCACCGGTCTTGAGACTAAGGTTAAAGCTTACTCTAATTCTTGCTCTAAGGCTAAAGAGTTCTACAATAAGCAAGCTATTAATCAAACATCTGGAGTAGGTTATGATTACAATGTTGCTATTGGAGAATTAGGCATAAACTCCCCTCCTCATGTTTGTGCTAAAGGTAGGAAAGTACCACATGTGCTTAAGGGTGTTGATAAACCCCTCTATAAAGAATAAATTGCTGAACCATTTGATGAGACCTCCTTTATTATTCAAGAAGAAATACGTGCTGAAGATCTTGTTAATGAGAAGGCTGTTTCCAAGTCAAGTGTGTCGAAAGCTCCAGTTAAAGTTGTGAAAGCAACTAAGACTAACTCAGACACACCTGAGTTGGATAACAAAAATGCCATGCCTACCATGCATAATTTGCCTGTTGCTAATTCCTCTCATAAAGTATGTGGTGTTCCTAATTGCATGTCTTGTGCTTTTAATTTGATGTTTGCTTATTTTAATGGTAAGCACGTTTCTAGTGATAAGACTACTCCTCGTCAGCATATGAATAATAGGAAGCGTAATAGGTCTAAGACTGCTAGTCCTCCTAAAGCTAGAAATGAGACATTTGTGCCTAAGCCTAAACAGAAATTTGTCAAGGCTGTTTACAAGGTCAAATGTCCAGTCGTTGAGAAAGTTGAGAACATAAAAGTTAAGAATGTTGTTTTGCCTGATAAAGGCCAATTCTACAAGTATGCCGGACCCTACCAAGTTTGGGTTCCGAAGAAGGTCTAATCCATTTGTATTGCTGGGCATTAAACAGGTGGAACCGGTAGTGTGGATTCTTGACAGCGGATCATCAAGACATATGACCGGAGATAGAGCCCTGCTATCAAATATGGTTGAGAAAGCTGGCCCAGTGGTTACCTTTGGAGATAACATCAACGGTTTAACTGAGGGATATGGCTGTTTGCAAGCTGGAAATGTTATCATTGAAAATGTGTTTATTGTGCAAGGACTTGAACACAATCTGCTTAGTATCAGTCAGTTCTGTGACAAGGGCTACTATGTTTTATTCGACAAGCTAAAGTGTCAAATCCTGCATAAGAAAAGTGAAAAACCCTCCTTGATGGGAATCCGTAAAGGAAATCTGTTCGTAGCTGACATGAACTCTGGAAGCAGTCCTGAAGTCAATTGTTTCCATGCAAAGGCATCATCAAATGAGAGCTGGCTATGACACAAGAGACTTTCCCATCTCAATTTCAAAGCAATGAATTCTCTTGTTAAGAGAGAATTGGTCAGAGGTCTGCCTCAAGTGGAATTCTCCCCAGAAGGACTGTGTGAGGCAGGCCAGAAAGGAAAGTCAAAGAAAGCAAGTCACAAAGCACTGACACATCCTCCATAACTGGTATTCTTCAATTATTGCACATGGATTTGTTTGGACCAGTTAATGTTCTTTCGATGTCAAAGAAGTGTTACTGTCTTGTGATAGTTGATGACTATTCCAAGTATACGTGGGTTTTATTCCTTCACTCTAAGGATGAAACACCACAAGTTGTGATTGATCATATCAAGTTGATCGAGTTAGATTCTAATGTCCCTGTTAGAGCAATAAGTTCAGATAATGGAACAGAATTCAAGAATTCACTTCTCAATGGATTTTGTATAGACAAAG
This sequence comes from Apium graveolens, assembly GCF_009905375.1. NCBI lineage: Eukaryota > Viridiplantae > Streptophyta > Magnoliopsida > Apiales > Apiaceae > Apium > Apium graveolens. The sequence goes on along the minus strand of NC_133650.1, from coordinate 248,253,180 downwards.
GGATTACCAGACAATATTCAGCTCCTAGAACCCCTCAAGAAAATGGAGTGGTAGAAAGGAAGAATCGTACATTGATTGAAGCTGCAAGAACTATGTTAAGTGAATCAGGTCTTCCAATGTATTTTTGGGCTGAAGCTGTCAATACTGCATGTTATACTCAGAATCGAACTCTAATCAACAGGGACCTCATGAAGACTTCTTATGAGATTATGAATGAACAGAAACCTTCTATCAAATACTTTCATGTATTTGGTGCCAGATGCTTCGTGCTCAAGGATGGAGATGATCGTCGTGGTAAATTCGAGGCAAAGGCATATGAGGGTATTTTTGTTGGTTATGAAATAAGATCATACAGGGTGTATATCATTGATCAACACAAAGTAACTGAAAGTGTCAATGTTACATTTGATGACACTAAACTCCCTAGTATCCAAACTGGAGATCCTTCTGAGAAACTGAAGTTTGATGATATGTCAGATTCAGAATCAGAAAATGATCAAGAACCTGAGGTTGCTGCTGGTGAAGAACCTGTTAATCATGATGATACTCAAGGTAATGGTGATGGAAACATTGGAAACAATGGAGATACCACTGTTACTGACGAAGAATCATCAAGTCAACCTGGAAACAACTCAGGGGGAGATGCTGAAGGATCAACTAGTAGGACACAACATCCCAATATATTTCAAGGCGAATCGTCAAGATCAAATCTTCCAAGGCAGACTGTCTGGAATAAAGCTCATCCTTTTGAGTTGATTATTGGTGATCCAGATGTTGGAGTCAGAACTAGACGTGCTACTCAAAATGAATGTCTGTTCTCAGGATTTCTTTCTGAGATGGAACCTAAGAAGATTAATGAAGCACTGACTGATCCAGATTGGGTGATTGCTATGTAAGATGAACTCAATCAGTTTGAACATCAACAAGTCTGGAAACTGGTACCTAGACCTACACACAAGAAAGCTGTTGGTACTCGGTGGGTATTCAGGAATAAACTAGATGGAGATGGTGTGGTTACAAAAAACAAAGCAAGAATGGTAGCTAAAGGGTATTCTCAACCTGAAGGCATTGATTATGATGAAACCTATGCTCCGGTGGCTAGACTAGAGGCCATCAGGATATTTCTGGCATTCACAGCATTCTCGAACTTTAAAGTTTATCAAATGGATGTCAAGAGTGCATTTCTGAATGGAAAGCTGGATGAAGAAGTGTATGTAGAGCAACCTCCTGGTTTTGAAGATCCAGATCATTTGGACTATGTCTACTTTCTTTTCAAAGCTATTTATGGTCTCAAACAGTCTCCGAGAAAATGGTATGGCACTCTTTCTGAATTTCTAATTAAAAATGGCTTTACTAGAGGTGTCATAGACAAAACTCTCTTTTCTAAAAAACATAAGAATGATACTTTATTAGTCCAAGTCTATATGGATGATATAATATTTGGGTCTACTAATGATAGTCTCTGTAAGAGATTTGCTAAGTTAATGCACATCAAATTTGAAATGAGCATGATGGGAGAGCTGAAGTTCTTTCTTGGATTACAAGTAAATCAAATGTTAGATGGAATATTTATTTGTCAATCCAAGTATCTCAAGGAACTCCTCAAAAAGTACAATCTAGAGGATTCTGCATAAGTAAGGACTCCGTCATCTACAACTGTCAAGCTTGGACCATGTGAAAACTCCATTAAGGTAGATGTCACAAGCTACAGAGGTATGATTGGCTCGTTACTCTATCTTACTGCAAGTAGACCAGATATTATGTATGCTACATGCTTATGTGCAAGGTTCCAAGCGGATCCTACAGATATTTATCTCGTTGCTGTTAAACGAATCTTGAGATATCTTAAGGGAACACCAAATCTAGGTATTTGGTACCCTAAAGAATCTGGTTTTAACCTGGTTGGATATACAGATTCAGATTACGCAGGAAGTGTTGTTGATAGGAAAAGCACCTCAGGGAGTTGTCAATTCCTAGGTAGCAGGCTAGTCTCATGGTACATCAAGAAACATCAAACAGTTTCCAACTTAACGGCCGAGGCTGAATATATTGCTGCTGGAAGCTGTTGTGCTCAGATCTTGTGGATTAGGAACCAGCTACAGGACTATGGCTCTGTATTGAACAAAATCCCTATTCTATGTGACAATACAAGTGCAATAGCCATCACCAACAACCCTGTGCAGCACACAAGAACCAAGCACATTGACATCAGGTATCATTTTATTAGAGAGCACGTCATGAATGGTACTGTTGAACTATTTTTTGTTCCAACAGAAGAACAAATAGCAGATATTTTCACTAAACCACTTGATGAATCCACATTTACCAGATTAGTTGGTAAATTGGGTATGTTGAATAGTTTTAGTGATTAAACTAGTTAATATCTGAGATTTGTTCTTGAATGAATTTACAAATAAATTTTTCATCCATGAAAAATTCATTTAAAAATTTATTTTATCATGTTTACCATTTTTTCTTGCTTATTCCTATGTAATTTTTATCATATTATCTTATTTATTTATTCAACTTGTTAATTTTAATATCTCAGAATATTTTATTTTCTCTAAAAAATATTTTTCTATGAATTTTATTTGCTAAAATTCAACAGAAATCTATTTTTGGACTAAAATATAATTATTTCTAAATATTTTAACTTTGTAAATATTTTCTGTACTTGTAAATTCTGTTTATATTTGTTTTATAACTGCAATGACAATCGGCAAGACTTTTGCAATTGTCTTGCTGAAAGTCATTTCAGTGTAACTGTGTTTATTTTAAATTTTCAGTATAGTTTATACTGGCAAGACAATCGGTATGACTATCAATTGTCTTACCAGTTATAAAACTTATATCATATATATATATATATATATATTTATTTTGTGTACTGGTATGACAATCGGTATGACTATCGGATTGTCATACCAGTTATTTTATTTTCTTTTAAATTCAAAACTGTTGCCTGGTATGACAATCGGTATGACAATCCAGGATTGTCATACCAGTTGTAGTACTTAGGCTCCTTTTCTTTTGTTTTTTTTTTGTTTCTTCTCAGTTTCTTTTAACCTAATCAAAACATAAATCGCCGCTTTCTTTCAATCAAAACCACTATCGCAATCACTTTCTTCCTTGCTCGAGTCTTTACTCAACACACTTAACTGTTATATATATATACGTGTGTATACATACAGGGAGGAGTGCTGCCAATTTTTTTTTGGTTATTTCAGTTCATTTTTTTTCAGATCTGTCAATTGCAATTGGGTGTTTCTTTTTCACTTTGTTTTTATGTTCTAAAACCCAATTCAGTTTTTTTTGGGTATTGTGTTTAGTGTTTGCTTCCTCTGTTATTACAGTGTGTTTGTGGGACTAAAAATCAACAAGACACAATTTTTTTTAAATTTTTTGGATTTAATTGAATTAATTCAAATTATTAATTATTTTTAATTCGAATTTTCTTAATTTCATTCTTAAAATTCTGAAAGTGCGTGTTTTATTGAACCTTTTTAATGGCTCTCAATTTCTAAATTGTCTCGCATAATCATGTTGGTTATTTTAATCCAGAAAAGTGTGATGTGGAAAAATTTAAGCCGTGGATTAGATTTTTAAATGACCATTCGATTGTTAGCTCTGCTATTAAATCAAATGTGTTATTAAATATCGATCTGCTTAGACTGATTTGCACAACCTCTACTGTGGCCGCTGATTCTAAATCTTTTTCATTCACCGTGGCAAACACACAGTATGTAGTTGATGAAAGAGTCATCAATCGAGCGTTAAACTTTCCAATGGACAATTTCTGTAATTTACCCTCTGAAATTGAGATTTCAAACTTTTTCCATGCCATTCACTATCAGGGGGTGATTAATTTAACCAGGCTGTCTAAATCCAATTTGGTTTCTGAATGGGATATTTTCTTCGATACACTTTCCAAAGTGTTTGCCAACTGCACTAAATCTAATTTTCACAACATCACTTCAACTATGCAGTATATTGGTCTTGCAGTTGTTTTCAATCAAATGATCAATTTTGGAAAACTACTTTTACCCATTCTTCTGAGACGTCTCACTGCAGCTTTGCGTGATCATTCTACGAATCGTAGGGTTTCGTGCTACTACGCTCGTTTTCTTATGCTTATAGCAGAACATCTTCTCTCACCTGAGCATAAGGCTCTTTTTGTTAACTCATCAGTAGCTGAACCCCCTACGGTAAGCAAAAAGATCTACACACGCCAAGACACTACCTTCAAATTCATGCAAGTTCCAGTACTTGTATCTGCTTTCATGGCCACTTTCATTCCTTTACCAATTTTCAATCTTCCCGGTCATGAACAACAAGCTCAACCTCCAGTGGTTCAAGCCACCCAGGCGCAAACATCTGATGCTCTTCCACTGCAGGTAATAATTCCTCACTCTCAAACTATTCCTACTTCTGTTGAAAGACCCCAGTGGTTGATAGGGCTGACCATGAAGTTGTAGAACCACAGCTTCAATCCCAGGTCATAGAGTCAAACACAGAGTCACAACCTGTCTCAAACTCTCCCCCATTGTCAAAAATATTACCGAGAATGTTAGTAGGAAGTAGTGTGTTTTTGGATTTGAATGAACCCTCAGCTCTGCCTCCTCCCAAGAAAAGAAGAACATTTACTGAGGTATCTGAAAGCCCATCCTTGTCCTCCCAACAGGACATGGACTTTAAAATGGCCAATGAACAGTTACTAGAGGCATTCTCTCAACATGATGAATCTATTGAAATTCGCCATAGGGCCATGGCATCTTGTACTGAGTCAAGCACACTTCCATTACTCACAATGGAAGCATACATACCAATAGATGATGCTCAGGACACAGAGAGAGGAGTGCACATTGAGTCGGTTACAGTGCCTGCCATAGTTACGGCAGAAGAGCAGTCACATGCTTCAGAGGGAAAATCTGACTCTCAACCACCTCTAATAGAGTCATTTTCTCCCCTCCCAGATCCAACACCTCTGGCTGCCTCACGGGATTCTCCACTCGCAGATTTATCTGGAGAAAGTGGAGGGAAACTCGGTCAATCTATCCCTGAAGCAATTCAGACATCTATTTCACATGAAAAGATAGATTTGATTGAGGATCGGGACTCGCGAATTCCCATTGCACCACCACAGACCTCTCTTGAAGAGGCTAGGGTGATTTCAATTGCAGGTACAGAAGACCAGCAACAGGATGGCTCCTCACGAGCAATTATATTGAGAGAAACACAAGCACGTGAGTTGAGTGAACCAAACACGAGAGATATTCAGGTGAGCATACACACAGACACAAACACTGAAAATCTGTTAGCTCAAATTGCTGCTCTGAAAGAACAACTTGCTAAAAGTCAGGCTGAGGCTCAAACATTCAAAGCACAAGTGGTTGAACGGTCTTCTACTTCCACCTCTGTCAACAATCAGCTGGCATTCATCAGGAATGATATCTCAGATTTCAAGACCACTGTGATACCAAAGCTTAATTCCATTCAGGAATCTCCAACTATATCAGCCGACGATATTGCAAACTTCTGCTCTCTCCATACTAGAATGAATTCTCTTGAAGACCTGGTTGAAATGAATCATTCACTGGACTCTTCCAGATTCGTGAAGATAGAAAAGGGCATTGAGCATCTCAATGAAGGGATGTAGCACTTGTATTTTATGATTAAAAATTCTCATTGCCCTAATGAAAAGCAAAGGACCTTCTTTGAAGGGCCGTCTGGTGGAGGCTCAGGCTCTGGAGGTAATGGAGGTCATGGAGGGTCTAAAGGAAAATCTGTAGAGGATTCCTCAACTAAGGGGGAGAAGCAGGAGAGAAGTGCAAAAGGAAAAGAAAAAGATTCTTCTGCTGGAGAGACAAGGAAGGCTGATGATGTCTACTATAGTGGAGAATAAGATGACTTTGATATTCTTGATGTTCCCACTGAACCAGTCTTGGAAGATAAAGCTGGTATCTTTGAAGCAGATGAAGAGAGTAATTTTGAAGAATGGGAAGAGGAAGCTCAAGTGGATCCTGTTTTTGAGAAAGAGTTCCAGCAGCAGCAGTCAGAGTTGAAGAGAAAAGAAGCTGAACTTAAAAAGATATCTCAGATCATTGACATGAGGAAAGACATCCAAAGAACAGAAACTCTTCAAAAGCAATGTCTTCATGACATTAAAGCTAAAGAAAGGAGAAGAGATGTCAAGCTGAAGATTGGTGTTAAATGGGATGAAGCAAGAAGAGTTCTTGATATACCTCAACTGAGTACAAACAATGATAGGGAGTTTCTTCATCTTCTCGACAGGCTGGGAATTTCTAATCCAAACAATGACGTATTCATGGATGCTATCAAGACTGAAATCTCAAGGATCTTAGCTGCTTTTGACAGATCACTAAATGAAATGAGCATATTTGTTTATTGTCAGAGTGAAGGATCTTTCAAGGTATCACTTCATCTGTTTGAGAATCGTTCTTTATCAGAGATTTGGGTTCTTCTCAACAAAGTCAAAAGAAGCTCATAATTGAATGAAGTCCTTCGTGAAAGGCTAAAAGAGTTTGCTAATAGGGCTAGTCCTCAAGTGGTCAACTTGCCCTTTCAAGTAAGATTCTTTAAGTCGGGCTGTCTTCAAATCTGCCAGCTCGATTCACAATCTCTTAAAGTCTACTATGCTAAGCATCTTGTCTGGATGGAACATCACTTAAGAACTGCCGGATACTCATCTGAGTTGAAATCTAAAGCTGTTGATCTGATTCAAGCTTACTGTGAAAAGAACATTAAAAGGTACAATCAGTTGAAGAATAAGCTAAAGTCAGTTGGAGTTCAACCAGTTAGACCAGACAGTTTCACTTCAGAAAGGGATCGGGTCTTTGACAAAGAGTTGCTGCAAGAATTGGAAGAAGGTGAATTCGGAAGGGAAGACAACTGAATTCGAATAGCTCAAAACTTAATGTAATATGCTTAAAGCTTTATGAATCAAGATAGACAAATGTATTCATATGTTCAGTCTAGAGGAACATCTATCTTGTATTCACTTGTAAATTTCTTTTGGAATCTGGAAAATGTTAAATATAATCCAAAACTTTTCTGCTATTTATTTTGCATTACTGTTTATATCTTTTTCTTATTTGTTAGTTGAGTTATCCTCTAGGTATTTGTTGTTATTGTCTAACAAACAAATAGGGGGAGATTGAAAGGCATATGTCATAGCCTATTTGTTTATTCGAGGATTTAACTCAACTCAAATAAGAATGTAACAAGTAAATAGTGGTTCTATCGTCAAAGAGATCTCTCAAAGTAACATATGTCAAAGGATTAAGGAACATTGTTCATCTACAGACTTGAGGAATTAATTCACTGGAAGAAGCTCAAGAAATTGATCAAGCCTCAGTGATATAAATCAAGATTGTGGATTTAATCAAGTGACAGAGATCTTGTCAGGGTATCAATTAATTACAGGGATTTAATCTGAAGAAAATCAAGTTATTAAATTCAAGACATGAAGAAACATCACAGAAGTTAGTCATTCATGAACCAGACAGTACATCGAGTGTCAACATTGAAGTGGTGGAATTGATTCATAATTTTCAGAAGATTGTTAGAAGAGTGGTTGCTGTTCAAGAATAATATTAATTCTCTATTAATTAATTAAGTCATATAATTTAATTAAGAAAATAAATTTTATCTGCAAAGATTAATTTATTGATTAATTGAATTAATTGGTTAATTAATTCTGAATTAATATTATGTATTTTCAGGATTGATTTTGAATTAATATTCAATATTAATTCAGCAAGACAAACATTTGAACTGGTATGACAATTGGATTGTCATACCGAAAGTCTTTCCAGTTCTTTTTGATTGTCTTGCCGATAGTCTTTCCAGCTCAAAGGATTGTCTTGCCGATAGTCTTGTCAGTTCATTCAATAGTCTCACCGATTGTCTTGCTAGATCAAAGGATTGTCTTGCCAGTACATTTCAATTGGATTGTTTGATTACTTATAAACAGAAGCAGATCTTTCAACAGACAACTTTGAATATTTCAACCAACTCAAGAATACAGAAACAAAAAGAAAGCAGAGAACTTATTATCTTTAACTGCAATATTACAGGACATTAATTTCTAGTATTTATTGTTAAATCTAAACCACTAGAAATCCTTCTCTTGTTCTTGTGTAACTATCTAGCGGATCAAAATCCCTAGAACTTAATCTCAAATTGCCTTTAGTATTTGATCTTTTTATTTCAAAAATAGAAAAAGTTCATGTTGAATTTATTCTAGATTTGGAATAATTTATTTGAGATTAATCCCTTGTAAATGATACCGTTGTTGTAACACCTTTCAAGTTTAATAATAGTTTCATTTAACTTGAATTTTGTTTCACTTTTTTATTCCGCATTATATTCGATTAAACGGTATAGTTTGTATTCAACCCCCCTTCTACAAACATATTGGGACCTAACAATCTCACAACATCTTTTAACTTCAAATATGAGCAATTAAGATTATCAAGCCATTATGCTTGCTTACAATGAAGAAGTTGAGGAGCAAAAGGAGAAAATTGTCAATGATACGGAGCCAGATGGGAATGTGGATGCATGGCTGTCTGAGGACTTTGCCTTGGAGATGAATCAAGTTTTGGCCAGATTTAGAGAAGAGTATGTTACTATTCTGGGCAGCAATGCAAAGGACTTGAGTCCAGAAGCTGTCTATGATGCCATTACAGATGTATAGAAAGCTCAGCTCAAAGCATTTCATCTGTTTGGTAAGGCTCTTGAAATCAAGCTCACTGGTCATGAAGACAACATCAGAAAACTGGTGAATGAGAAAATGGACATGCTCATACCATCTCAAAAGAAGATCTCTTCGAAATTCAAGCATTTTTCTAAGCAGATGGCTAGGATGGATCTTGCCTCTATTGAGAAGGAAGTCAAAAATCTCAAACTATCCTTTACAAATCTCCATACAGTGATCCAGCAACAAATTACTCACTAAAATGAGACCAAGGTCCAGCTGGATCAACTTCACCAGAGTAGATATAAACCTTCAGCATTGCTGATGGAAGGGATCAAAGAGGCTGTGGGAGAACACTTTGGCACATCTAGCAGCTCTTATCAGCCTGGATCCACCTCAACAAATCTGCAAATTCAGTCTCCACAGGATCAAGTCACAGCATAGCAAGACTCCAACTCCTCTCTCACTGCACAAGTTCAGGCTTTGACATCTCTCGTCAAGAGCCAACAAACAGACATCCAAACTCTGGTGGACTCCCATAAGCATCTTCAAATGCAAAATTCCATAGTTTTAGGAACCATCATGGGATAACTCAACATACCACTACCTTCTTTGCCTGGACAAGTAAAACCTGAAATCCCTCTTCCCTTTCTCATACCTGTCAAAAAGACTAAGGGGGAGATAGAGGCTAGGTTGGCACAGTCAAGGTCATCTCAACAACAAGTCCAAAGTGCTGAAGAGAGTTTAAATCCAAAAATTGATATTGGAATGAAGAGACTTTTTAAAGCAGCTGAGGGTCCAGCCAAAGTAGAGAATTTGATGAACTGCTTAAGGCACTCAGAGTTTCTCTCAATAACAATTTTTTCACCTACAAGAAAGCATTGGACATGACAATAAACTCAATAACAGTGATCTTGGTAAATAAAAACAATTTCAAGGAAAGAAGGATAGTGGTCAACATCAATGACTCAGGGGTAGACAGATGTATGCAGGTGTCCCGTAACTATCTTATCTCTAGGAGGGCATCTGAATTAGATGTTTTGATAAACAAAGTCAAAATTGTAATTCATGAAGATACTCTCTTGCTAACAGAATTAAAGAATGCACAAGTAGCTGCTTTCCCAGAAGCTTATCTACAGCCTAACAAGGGAGTGGCATACATTTGTTCTACTACCAAATATTTCAAACATTTTCAAGTTCCTAAACAGTGTGTCATGGCAAACAAAAGGCTCATCATGACTCTTGAAACTGAGCTGAAAGTAAAAAGGAACAAGACTGTTGAAGATGAGGAGATGATAAAACTGTTGAGAAGATATCTGGATAATGCAGAAGCAAACTTGCCCAAAACAAAAATTAACAAAGATAATTTGGATGATGATGAGCAAAAGAAAGATGATCAAAATCCTTCAGGCTTAAATTCAAGTCAGTCTACTAAGCCATCTGAAAGCAGAGGTGGAGAGAAGAAGGAGGATGACAAGAAAGATGAAGTCACGAGGAGAAAAGGGGAAAGGAAGAGAAGAAAACCTCATGATGATTCAAAAACTCAAACAACCCTAAATATCCAAACACAACCACCTCAAACCTCAGCTCAACTCACAACATCAACTATCTCTAACATCAAATCTTCCCAAACACCTAAGCCAAAATTTCTTTACAAACAAACTGCCAACTCCTTCCTAAAAATTCCAATCACCTCAAGCCTCACAAATTTCAAGAAAATAACAACCCTACCTTTAGCCAAACCTTCACTAAAATTCAATCTCAAATATGTGGGAAGAAAGCCTAAGAAAGTCAAGCCTGTAAAGGAAGTGGAAGTCACTGAAAGGGCCATCTGTAATTGCTTCAAAGAATCTGACTTTCTACCTCTAAATTGGTGCATCGCAGATGAAGACCATTTCCAAAATTCAGCTGAGGAAATTGTCAAAGTCTGGGTTGTATCACTGAGAGAAGTCAGAGTCTATTTTAAGGATGGTACATTCACTCTTCTAAACAAAGACTTAATGGATTCTTTGACTCCTACAGAAATTAAGAGAGTTCTAAATTTGTTAAAAGGGAAGGACACTGTTACAAGAACTTAGAAATCATCTTTGGCTGAATGGTTGATTGAAAGAGAGGAAACAAAGAAAAGAGATAAGGCTGAAGCTGAAGAAAGAAGAAGAAAATATGATGAAGAAATAGATATGTTTATAAAAAGATCAGAAGAGTTGAAAGTAAAAGGAATGAGCAGAATTTCTAAAGATGGTAGATTTCTAAATATTAAAGTTGGTGGATTCTCAAGATTCAGTTTAGAGTATCTGGACCAAGGGTACCCTAAGGCAGTAAGGCAAAAACTTGTGGAAGCTCTAAGTGGAACACTCATCATAGAATAACTTGAAATTCTTGATCACTTGAAGGATAAACTTAGAGAAGAAGCAGATGTAAAAACTGTCTTTACCTGATTATTGTAATCTTGGAACTTAGTGAATCTTATATTGTACAAGTTGTAATTTTATCAAGCTTTATATTTTAATCTTATTTTCCATCAGTTTTAAACTTGGGGTTAGTCTTGTTAACATGCATGAATTTGTGTGAAGCAATCTTCACACAAATTGGGGGAGATTGTTGTAAAAGACATGCCTGTACTTTAACAAGACTAAGATAACTTGTCAACCCTAAGTAAGTTGTATTGTTATCCAAATTTGTATTATGTACTTGTAACACTTAAAGTCTGCAAAAACGCAAAGGAGCAGACTGAAGTCTTTTTCCTAAAACAGTATCAAGCCTAAGGATTCTATCTGGAAGAAGATCAAGACGATCATGCCTTAGAAGAATTTTGAAGAAGCTTGAAGTTGAATAAATCTGTTTGGAGAAAAATGTTCTAAGTCAAGATCTCTACAAGTCACAGATTTAATGTTATAGAGAAGTCATTCGAGAACTCCAGAATGACTTATCGAGAAGTCATTCAAACTTCAGAGAGTACCGACGGATAAGAAATATCTACTCGAGGAATGAGCTATATATCCACTCGATGGATGAATAACATCTACTCGACGGATGAGCAATATCTACTCGACGGATAAGCTATACATCTACTCGACGGATGAACAATATCTACTCAACGGATAAGCAATATCCACCGGGAGTAGAGAAGTTAGGAAAGCTACTCGAGAACTCAAAAAGATATCGACAAGTCATTCTTTCACTAGAGAACTTAGAGTTATCGACAAGTCAAGTGAAGTTATGAAGACTAGAGATCTCGATGAGCTGAAAACCTCTACAAGCCAAACTCATTATGGAGAATTAGAGATCTCGATAAGCCTTTGTACTTATCGAGATATCAAGTGTTTAAATGAATCAAACTGGAGATCTCGAAGTACAGTCTCAAAGTACAGAATTGCAGATCAGTTTAATATCCAAGATAAACAATCAACAAACAATCCAACAGCTGGATTGACAAGTCTACAAAAAGCAGCTTGAAGTGTGTGCAAGATCAATGGCAAAGATTAACTGACAGAGGAAGCTTAAAGTAAACACGGGATACTAAAGATATGCTAAGCCAGAAATGGAAGATTTGCTTTTCTAGTAAATAGAAATGACAAGTGACAGTTTAAAAAAACTAATAGCATGTTTATTATCCACTGTGTAAACCAGCAGTTAACTGAGCTATAAAGTTAACAGTGGTCCTCTAGTTAGAAGTAACAATTTACATCAAAATTCTTGTAACACTCTCGAGAAGAAGTTGAGCTCTTTAACTTCGAAGAGTTTAGAAATTTTGTAGCAAAGCATCTTAATTTTTAATACAAAAATTAAGTGAGTTTTGAAGATCTGTGTTCTTTATTTTGTGCAAGTTTAATTTCTGCATGAACATTTTTCTATATAAGATTTAATTACTTTGTTCAATCATTATCTTTCAAGAAAAGCCTAAAATCAGAAAAACACATTCACCCCCCTCTGTGTGTGATTCAATACCTAACAGGGAGCCGACCCCCAAACATTAAAAGTTTGATGGCAAATCTGTGTGTAAAATATTTGGGTTTATATAGTTACTTTTTTTGTCAAATTCTATAATATCCAAAACTATCTATACTATTATATTAAATACGAAACGTTAAAATTTTGGTTGTTGTCCTTAGTCACTCAATCCAGAGCCGTTAGATCAAACTAATGAGAACCGTTAGATATAATTTTAAAAATTATTATACAAAAATATAAGGTTCGAATCCTCCCATCAATATATTAAAATTATTATCTACAATATATAATGATAAAAATAATTGTGGTGCATAGGGTTGTAAGGTTCGAAAAGTTCGAATCCCAGCGACAATATATTAAAATTATATTTTAACCGACTTAGAGTATCTCCAACCAACCATACTCAACTCTTAGCTATATTCTACGTGAAAAACAAATTTTAGCTAATGGTATTGATTTTGCCTTCTCCAATGGCACAACATATTAGCTAAATTTTTAAATAACGCTAAAATGATCCTCCAAATTTATTGATTGTGAAGCCATTATCTATAATTGCCATATCAGCTCTACCTAATTAAAAAAATTAAAGTAATATTCTATTTATAAATCTAATGGTGTTAAATCATCTACATGATTTTGAAATTTTAAAACTAATACTTTATTATTATTTGTAAAGAATAGCTCATCATTATAGATAATTCATAATAACATTGGAGAAAAATAACTTTTTCATCATAATGTGTTAGCATTAATATATAGATTGATCCTAAACTTTTATTCAACAAATAATAGTTATCAACCCCTATTATAAAAGAACAGTAGCAAAAATAAATCTATCTGTAAAACAAAAAGAAAATATTCTTAACAGAAATCTTTATTTGCACCCCATTTCAGTCCTTTAAGGGGATTTAAAAAACATAAAATCCTTATTTGCACCCCATTTCAGCCATTGAAGGGGATTTAAAAAAAAAGCATAAAAAATCTTTATTTGCACCCCATTTCAGTCATTTAGGGGATTTTAAATGGAAATCCTCCTGCCTTCAGGTCTAAAAGCCAATTTAAAATCGACTTTGATACCAAAAATAATACAAATAATCAGTTACAATAACTAAGAACATTTAAAGGTGTAACAGAGGTCCGAGATGTTCAGGTAGTATAAACCCTGCTCTTAGTTCCTCAAACGAGTACTCAATCTCCTCAGGAGCCTCGCTTATCTGAGTAGTAGCAACAGACTGTGGAGCTGGAGTCGTGCCTGTATACATTGGAATTGATGGTGTGAAAGATGTAGAGGGTACATGAAACTTCATTGTCTTGGGAGTCATGTTTGCTTCTTCCCCTAGAGCAGAAACTGTTTTGGAAGGTGTAAGAAATGAATCGTTACTTTCAGTTGCTTTTTGTGCCATCTCAGTGTGTGTCCTGTTCATGTTTTCCAATTTGTTTGCTGCATTGGCCTTCGGTGATTCTTTGGACGATATAGGTGAGAAAGGCTTGCGGGATATAGGCGATGACTGGACTTCATGAGCATTGAAAAAGTGCTTTTTCACTGGAAGATCAGCAGTCTCAAAGCCTTTCCTACCTAAAACAATGAGAACAGAAAATTGGAAAATTGTTGAACAAAATACATAAAGGAGGCAGGAAAATGATGATTGCCATGAATTAAAGAATCAGAACAAGTTAACTTTTCGAGATTTTTATCGACTTCAAATACAGATAATCAATCATTTTAAAAAGCTAAACAAATTTCAGTAAAACTAAAGGCTAATGTTGTGTTTGGTTGGGGTGAATGAAATGGAATGGAATGGGATGAGATTTCAAGTATAAAATGATTAAATTTTCAAACTTTTCATTCTTTAACTTATTCCACTCCTAACCATCTAAACTATATTATAACATCCCCCGTGGAAGGCCCTATTCCTTATCAACCCCATTTTCTTCCCAATTCTTATCAGAACAATTTTGCATATCTATTTTTTTCCAAATCTTCCCTCCAACTTCCATTAATGTCCTTTAATTTCAACCATTCCATTCATCCCAACCAAACACAACCTAAGTATCTCCATGCATTCCTACTTTAGAATTTATTACCACAGTTACCTATTCTATACTTTATTAAAAATACATTATGTATTCTAGACTTCAGATGAAACATGATCTCTATCTTCAAATGAATGCAGGCACACGCAGAAAATAATTAATCATGTAAATGTTACCAGCTGAAAAGGCTGCAACTCCGCTGTCTCTCCGTGGATTAAATTGGCCACATTGCTGCACTTGCTCATTCATTTTAGTTTGACGTGAATTGGGAGTCCCTTTAATGGAGTGAAGTTGGTTAGTCTTTGGAGTTTGTAGCACTGCTCCTCCATGCGAGAGTCTTTGATTGCTTGTACCACCACATGACAATCTAGAAGCTTTTTTTAAACTCTGGGTTCTTTTAGGGCTTGGTCTCGATCCAAATAGTACTTCCTGTTCTACTATTAATTGTACTTCAAGTTTCTTCTGGTCCTGGTATAGGTAAATGTGTGCATGGGTCATTTACATACACACTCATGTAAAATCACACTATCTAGTTAGCAAAAGAAAAACAGGTCCGTACCCTCTGCCTTTTGCGTTCTTGCTCCTTTTCCTGTCGTAGATTATTATAATCTTGAAGCATGGAAAGAAGTCGTATCTGAAAGACAGCAAATAAAAGTTAGTTGACATTTGTATTCTTAAGGATTTGCCACATGGAGTAGAGATATAGAAAGGGGGGTGAGACTCACTCCGTCATAAGTGAACTCAATTCCCCTCTCTTTTTCCCATGCATCAGTTTTTGAAGCTAATGTCTGTGTTATTCCTGTCAAAAAAAGTGTAAATATATAAAACACCATCAAGTAAAGAAAAAAAACTTAGTCAATGCTCTACTCATCTACCAGCAACTGTAGTCAGACTCTGAATGTCTTATCAATTTTTTTTTTGGAAAATGAACTATTTATAATCACATAATACACTAATCATCACGCTCTTAAGATGTGTGAAAGGACTAAATTAATATGCAGGAAAGAAATAAGGATATCCAATGCAACACCACAAAAAGCCTAAATTGAGCACTAAAGACTTCAAAGATTAGCTCATGGTGTGTTGATGTATACTTTGGTAAACTTGGGTCAGTATATTTGGGACTTAAGGTGTAACAATTGATTTGTGGATGGAGCAAAATTAACCTGGAATTTTATTAACCAAAGCTCGAGCTTTCTCAGCACGCTTCAGAGTAAGATGTGTACCTCTCCCAGAATTATATCGATTCTCATCCTGAAGAAATAAGTGACAATTAAGATAGATGATTGATGAGGTAATAATAAGATTAGCCAAGATGGAGAGGGATTTCACTGCACCCTATTGTACTCCTCAAGCCAACACTCTTCTTCACATGCTGTCATCCATTTCTCAACCTTTTCAAGTATTTCTTTTCTGCTAAGAGCTTCCTCTTTCATATTACCAATTTGAAGCTCAACTTGTTCAAGGATATGACCGGGGTCCACGGCTCCTTTTATACGAGAATACAAGTAAGACATTGAGACGTAAATTTTGACTACAGAGAATAGAGAAAATGATATATATCTTATTTACAAACTCAGCTCACCAGTTTCAATAGCTTGTACAGAAAATTCTAGTGCACTATCTGATTCCAGGATCATGTGTGTCTTCCTGCATATTTCCTCTAGCTCGGACCTCTTTTTGAGAACCAGCTCTTTCATTTTGCTTGTTTTCAGTGCTTCCAAACGATATACTTCAGCCGCAACCTGCATGATGTATATTATATTATATTGACTTGATAGAATTAGGTTAAACCCCTCAACAACTGAACAAAAACTAACTCCTCACGTAATTAATGGAATCCTCAGAAAGCATGTTAGGCTCTTTTAATTCATGTTCGGAAGCAGCTATGTTGCGAGTAACATTCTGAAATCTCTGCTGCTCTTCAACCGGAGTATCCATCAAATTCCATAATTCCAGCATTGATGTCGCAAGGTCTTGCAGCTGGAAAAATTTAACAGGCAATATACTAAGCCGACTAATGAAGGTTATTCAATATTAAAAAAGTGCCATGTGAAAGATAAAAGATCATTTTTGTGGTTCTCCCCAACACCTTAAGGTTTTGGGAGAATTGGCCATCTAATATGGATTTCGGAGCTCAAGTAAAACCAAAAGTCTCAAGCTTGAACCCCTGTCTCCACTCTAAAATTCTAAAATGGGCTTTCGAGTGAGGGGAAGACGGTATTAATTTTAATAAGATATAAGATCCATGTAGTGGCTTTCCCAACACCATCAGGTTTTGGGAAGTTGGTTATGTAACAAGACTTTCAGGGCAACCATTATTACCCGATGCATTCTCTGTATCTTAAGCTCCCTCAACCTTTGACTTGCAACTGCCAAATTCTCTATAGTATCATTACTTAAGCTTTTTGTTCCATTTGAATCGCCTAAACTGGAATGAACTTCATTGACTGTTTGCTGAAAATCCACACCCAACACCAAGCATAAAGAGTTTAAGGTATTTTGATGATCCAGGACCTGCTTCAGGCGATCACTCTGCATCCAGATAAATAACAACATTAATAAACATAAACAATACAGGAAATTTCCTGCTGATAGAAAACCTTGCAAGAACTATAGAGGATACCTTCTCTTTTTGGAGGTCCTGGAGCTCTTGTTGCAGTTCTTCAAGCTTTCTTAAAGATAAATCAGCTTCATCGACACCTGGGCTATAAATAGTACTTTTATCAGACCTATCAATTTCATTTCTTATCTTTTGTACTTGCGCTACAACATCGTAGAATTGATTTCTTCGGTCCAATTTCCTCTTCTGCATCTCCTCCAGTTGTGGACGGATAGTTTTGAGTTCTTCCTTTAAGCTTCGAGGAGTTTGATCAGACTGAATAAATGAAGTCCATTTCAATTTGTCTTAATATGTATGCAGCATAACAGAACAGAGAAATATTTTATATGACATTCATTATACATATATATATATATTAGGCCAGTAGTGTACAACATTTACGTGAAGAAACTCCATTTGACAAGGAAAAAAATATCAGAACAGACAATTCAGCATCTTAAAGAAAGTATTGCATCATCACTACAGTTAGTAAGTAAAGAAAACAGTTTTCAGCTCTAATCCTCTAACCAGTCTCTTAAGAAAGAAAGCCAAGTTTATTATTCTGTTTTTAGCAATTTTTTTCATTAAATTAGGTTAAATAATGCCAAACTCCAAACTTGACGTGTAATTTCATAATAACTTGATAATGTAACTTTTATAAAGAAGCCAAACAATATGTGTGTTGTCTGTTATTTCATTGCTGTTTCAACTTAAACAGTTTTTATAAGTCTGCAATAGTTCAAAATTATGATAAACAGACCAGAAAAGACATATAAGTGTTTTCCCTGGTATACAAGTAGATTTTCTTCATTAAGCTAGGAGAACCAGTTCATAATAGTGTTGTCAAGTTCCATACGATGACATTACTTTAAATTCAAATTGAAAAAAATTAGGCACCATTGAAATCAAAAGGTCTACCAATTGTGACATACTAATAAATAGTGGCTATTTCTTAGTTAATCCGGTACACAGTTTCAGAACTTCCTTCTTTACCTGCCTAATATGTACAGGCCGCTCCCCCATTTCAGAGCAGATAGATGCAAGCTCTGCTTCAGCATCAGCAATTGCCTGTCTCAGCTGAGCTCTAATCTTGTTCGCGGAATCAACTTTTCTTCTATAAACCTCTAGGCACTCCCGTTCAAGCTCAAGAAGCATTTTATCTCTTTCAATATCAGACTCCCCAACCTCGTCCCATATTACCTGATGTCGTCAATAAGTTCATATTACATGTTAAGTTGCTATAAAAATATGGCCACAAACCTGACGCTCTTTACAATGTAACTAAAATGAAAGACAGAAACAGAAAAAACAAATGAATCAGCAATGCATGTAAGGGGTAGAACCTTGAGTTCGTATAGAAGAGAGCCACACGTTGTTTCTACTTCCATTATAGGCAGATTGATTTGAGAGACATACATTGAAGAGAAATACAACCTGTTGATAACAGTAATATAAATGAGATATCCAAGCTATACGGAAATTTTAATAACTGTAGAGAAATACAACCTGTTGATAGCAGTAATGCCCCGCATATGACTTGAGCAAAAAAGTGAAAGTGCAATATCAGGACAAAAACCCAAACAATGCTTATTAAAAGTAAACTTCTAGATTTTTCTCACAACCAAAAGAGAAATGGGGTTATTACTCTTTAATACTATCAATCTTTTTGGAAACCCACCTCTGAGGTTGGTCCAGTCTGAGGAAGTCAGACGACCAGTCATAAAGACTGGAATATATTTTTACATGATATTGCATAGAAGAACTTCCAATTATGAAAGAGTCTAACTGTTTGGAATGAAGTTAGGAGCCATACTATAATTTCTCTAGTTATGGAATAGTTAACAGATAGTTTTATGCAGAGTACTCAAACAGATACAAGGTGCTAATATCATCTACTAATATCAATTAGTATCCAGTTCAATTAATGATAAATGTAAGCTAAACTTATGAACTAAAGCCAATTAGATTCCTATTCAAGTAATGAAAAAAGTTAATATTATCTAGTATTTTGTTAATAATATTCTTAGTATTAAGAATCCAGGAATGCGTAAGTGATGGCAATTGGCAAAGGTGCTTCTGTTTGATCCCTCCCCAATACTACCAATACAGCAATACCGATAACACAATAGTAGATACATTTTTAAAACATAAAACCTTATTTCAACGAGAACACACCAGTTAGTTCCTGAACATTAAACAATATTTTCGTACTGACATATTATTCAGTGTAGATGATACATTTTTATAAAAAAATATATATATATACATAACCTATATAAGTTTCACAGGTATCTTGACATTTTGATTGAAATCCAATTTTAACCAGATGCCTGATTAAAAACAAAAAACAAAAAATCTATGAACTCAACCCAATCCCTTACATCAAGATTCAAAATATTGTTTTGGGACAAACAGAAAACAAAACATAAATTTCCATATATTAACTATTTTGCAATAAATGATAACTAGTATTCCCAATATAAACTTCACTCCAAAACAATCACAATAGAATTTTTTTTTACAATATCTCACTGATAAACTACACTTTAAATTAGAAAGTATTCATTATACATAGCTTGTTTCCATATGTATGAACAAAACCTAACGCATTGGTGACAGAAAGCATGAATCTATAATCCAGTCCATAGCTTAGGCGCTAATTTGGATCTCATTATAATCTTTAAAAATTTACACCTGACCTAGCTCAAACCAAAATCAAAACCTAATACAAGAAAAAGAAACTCTGAGAAAATAAAATAAGATACATATTATGGATCTGTAAGCATACCTGGGGGTTTGTAAAGAGTCGAGTGCTAGAGAAATTCAAAGTTCGGACAGGCCATTGAAATTGATTAAATAAAGTAATTCAAGGGGAAACGAGTGTGATTCAAAAGCGCTTGATAATACACAGAAAATAGAGGAGAATCAAAAATTCGGAAAGTTGTTTAACGGATGATTTAAATTTAAAATGGTCCACGCACTTATTTGCACTATATATCGGTTTAGCATTCGGGTGTACATGCTTTAAATGCAGGCAGACACAATAGGTAATTTCTATGAAGCTCTACAATATATAGAAATCAATGAACGCAATAACATTCTAGACAGATAACCAAGAAATGATCTAAATAACAAAAGAGGACATAAGAGTCTAGAATAATGCATTTTTATTTTAGCACCCGAGCATTTAAAAAAAAGGTTTGTGCGGCACATGCATTGTCTAAGTCTTGTATTTGCAAGATGCGTTACAGCATTACACAAAAAAACGCATAACGCTTATGCGTTACTTTGAGTAAATAAGACATTTTTCAAATGCGTTATGCTTCTGTTAATATGTACTATCTTTTTATGAAGCACCGTTCCGATTGTACCTGGAATCTTGATATACACCCAAAAAACAGAAACTTTGTGTTACAATATTAACGGGCAAAACTAATTCAGATCAGAACAAGCTCCTTACCGTAAAATGTAATTTGGTTGTCTTTTCTGGCACCTCAATCAACTATCTTCCTAGCATCAACTATGAAAATGACGGCTTTTGTGCTTCTTTGCAATCATCCACCGACTCTAGGGACATGTAGCTTTCAGAAATCCGCCGCTGTATTACATCAAACTGTTAAGATTTTTTAAAGTATATTAAACTTCTCACTGGAATACATATAACAACAGGTGAAATGATAATCTCACATAACATATATACGATCCTACTTGAATATTTATAATTTGGTTAATATCTTCTCCAAAATCCTATTTAAATGTCAGCGTATCCTAATAAATTTTTTGTATTTTTCCGAAATTCTCATTAAATGTCAGCGTATCCAAATACTTTTTCGTATATTTCCAAAAGTCCTAATTGAATGCCAGCGTATCCTGATTGAATACGCGTAAACTTTTAAAATCCAATAAAATTCTTATAAACTGTATATTAACACAATTCTAGTTTCTAAACAAACAAAAAGCAAAACAACGCGTTTTTAAGACACTGTTTAGTAAATTAATAACAATATACGAGAATTAATATTTCCTTGTAATCTTCACACAATCACATTCCATTTCAAACAGCCGATAGTGTCCAAGCCAAGTCGCGGTAGGTCACACGTTCGATTCCCCCCTCACTCATTTCTCATTAGCAGGGAAAAGAAACTCCATTCCAAACAAACCTAAAAGGATAAATACAATGCTTCACTAATATTCCATGTAGTAGTAGTAGTGTATTCTACACTGACATTAAAATGGAAATTAATTAATTTCTACTAAATGTAGCATGATTGAATGTGCGTGTACAAACAAACCCTAATCCAGAGATTTAATTAATAGCTAATTTTAGTAAATTTGATTATAATATCCGTGACAAAATCTAAATACGACCCTAGCTGAATTAAAATTAAATTCGAGACCTAATAAAAACCTAGAACAGTAGAAAACAATACAGAATATAATAAACAATTGAAGAAATAAAATAATGTGTATAAAAAAAGCATACCTGAAGAGTTAGTAGCGATGTGAGTGATGAAGAAATTTCAGAGTTGAAACACAAGAGGTGTAATTTCAGTAGAAACACGAAATTTACTTGGGCGTAGAATAAGGGTATAGTATGATAGGGTTTAATCGTTGAGTGAGGAAGAAATGGGAATTTCAAATTCGAATTCGTTATGCTTATGTAACGGACGTTTGTGGACCCCACTCTCATTTTTGGATTTTGGATAATCATTTTTTGATATTTATTAGTAATTTATAAATTTATAAGTAATGTTACAGATATCAAATTAGTATCAAAATTTTGTTCCAAATAACGTGACATTAATAACTTGACAAATTTTATTGATGAAAATTATATAAATATATATGGTTCATTATTATTTATTAGTAATTTTATAGCCAACCACGTAAAAATGATACGCAACATTTGATTTCATTTTAAATATCAAATTAATTTGAAATTTGGGTACTAGGAGGTATTTGGTAACACCCTAAACTAAATTATACACGCCCTTCTTCTTTCATTTGACCAAAGTGCACTCATCTCTTATTATATTTACAATATTAATATTATTAATATTTTTAAAAGTGGTTTCGTTTAGAGATGACGGTATGAGTTTGAAATGAGGAATTAGGTTAAACTGATATAGGGATGACGAATGGTTCCTAATGTGTTTGGTTTAGTGATGAAATGAATTCTTTTAATTTTAAATATAATCAACGCCTCTATTATGGGTAAAAACTAAGGTGTATTTAATATTAGGGTTCGTGAGCACAAGACTCTATTTGACTGCTCTCGTATTTCGTGACTCAATCTACCTTCACAAGATGCCTATGTACCTTACTGTGTACTCAGGATCCAGTCTAAAAATATAGTTCCGATCTGTAGGATGAGACCCTTATATAGGCGTGAAATGCCTTGAATTAGATTAGGGTCAGGAGACTTGGTGGACAAATCTCAGATTTAGAATGGACTTTGGAGTTATACAATGCAGGGATTTAGTTTCTTATGGGACTATGTGGCCTGAAGACTACTGATAGGGAATAAAATAAACCCTGATTACGTAATTAATATCGCATTAATTGTATTAACATTGGGCTGACAATAAAGCCCCTTAGAAGAGACTCAAGACCCTTGATAAGGGCCCAATAATAGCCTAGGAATATAATTGGTGTCGAAATTAATTAGATCAGATACGGTCCAATAACAAAGCCCAATTGGAAAGGGCCCAAAACCCTATATATTAATTAATTTCGTAATTAATTAATAAAGGAGAAATCAGCTGTTAAGATGAGTCCCAATGAAGATATAAATCCTTGTAAATTAGCCCTCAAGGGACCTGATAGGATAAGAAATCAGTTTCCTACTTCCTAGGACTCCAAAGTCCATTCTAATTATGAGACTTGCCCACCAAGTCTCCTAACCCAAGTCCAATTCAAGGACTCCCAACACCTATATAAGGGGTCTCACCCCCACCAATCAGAACTACGTTTTTTGGCTTAATTATCTAGATTACAAGAGATACGTAGACATTTCGTAAATGCAGAGTTAAGCTATGAAACACGAGAGCAACCATTAACGGCCTTGAGCTCCCAAACATTAGTAATAAATACAATAATTAATATACCCTAATTTTTTATCCATAACATTTGGCGCCGTCTGTGGGAAGCACAACAACAACCATGGCGAGAACACGGAGATGAAGCAGCGCCCTTGAAGGAGGAACACCAGCGGGGACGACCCAAACGATTTCGTCAACAGTAGAGGTACCTCCGCATTCAACCTATGCCGCCACCCAAGGAGGAGCCCAGGTAGGGGCAACTGAACCTCAACCTCAAGGGACGATTCCCCCGGCTCCTCAAGGGACGAATCCCCAACTTCAACAACTACATACACCTATGAATTCTTGACCCGTTGGGTATGAGTATTCAACTATTGTGACCACTAACCCCCCTTATGGGATGCCCCTTTACCCCGAGGTTGGAGGAAGTGGACATGCTGGACGGAGTGAAGCACAGGGGAAAACACCCCCTACATACAAGGTTAGGCTCCTATCCCGAATAATCAAGAATTTTCTGGTCCTTATACTGAGAGAGACTCTGAATCTTCGAATGATGAAGTGGCCCCAAGAAGGAGACGTACTGGCAAAGAGCCGATGCCTGATGGTAACCAACGTCCCAGGAGCACCCGATGGACGAATCCCCAAGAATTACAGGAGAGAATCGGGGCTCATGAGGCTGAGATTCAAAGGCCGAAGCGCGACTTGGAGGCACACCATGCCTCCAGACCCCCAGACCCTCAGACCCCCACTACCACCTAGGCGGAGAAATCCTCCTCCAATCATAGACCTGGATGGTCCTTCACAAAGAAGGACTGTAGTCCCAAGAGCTGATCCAAACAATCTTCTCCCCCTTGGAGATCCTGATGATCCTACTCCACCATCCACCGAAGAGATAATGAGTAGGGATGGCAAATTAATCTAATCCGATAGATATCCGATCCGAAATATGAAGTTTTGAATATACCGAACCCGAAGTTTTGGATTTGGATTATACCGAACCGATACCCGATCTGAAATCCAAAATCTGATCCAAATCCGATCCAAACCCGAAACACGATTAAAACCTGTCACATTTATTATAGATTATATATTATATTTTAGATGTAATACATATAATTTACATAGTTTTCTTGTATTATTTATGTAATAGTAGATTATTATCAAGATTATCAACACTTGTTTAGTGAATTATAACTTTTTATTTCAAAATAAGCTTTTATTATGTAAGATATACTTTGTATATATTTATAAAAATAATAATTTGTGATAAAATACTAAATATTATGTTATCAACATATCTTAGATATTACTCAGCATGTCAACCCGTGCAATATAATGTGTTTAACTACTTATTAGTTAATATATTTTAATTTTAGCTATCATATAAATGTGATTAATAATATTTGTATATATAAATAATACAAAATTTGACTATATTATTCATAATTTTGGATATCCGAAAAATACCCGATCCGATCCAAACCCCACGGATTTGGATTTGGATAACCCGAAAATATTTGGATTTGAATTTTATAATACACGATCCGAACCCGACCCGTTGACATCCCTAATAATGAGTGCCCATATCTCAAGGAAGTTCAAGATGCCCACTATCAAAGCTTATGATGGTACTGGAGATCCCGCTAATCATGTCAGGACATTCTCTAATGCACTGTTGTTGTAGCCCGTGAATGACGCTATTAAGTGTCGGGCCTTTCCTCAAACCCTATCGGGAATGGTTCAAAGATTGTATAGTCGTTTGCCCCTGAACTCTATTGGGTCCTTCAGAGAATTAAGTCAGACTTTTATTAAGCAATTCATCAGCGGGAGAGTGCATGAGAAAAGTTCAGCATCCCTCATGAGCATTGTGCAGGGAGCAAAAGAGTCCTTGAGGGACTATCTGAATCGTTTCACAAATGAAGCTTTAAAAGTCCCAGACCTTGATGACAAGGTAGCTATGATAGCACTGCAACAGGGAACTAGGGACGAGTTCTTCAAGATGTCCTTGGCTAAGCGCCCCCTCTGAAAGCATGTTGCAGCTCTAAGATAGGGGTGAGAAGTATATCAAAGTGGAGGAGAGCATGAGGAAGATATCTTGCTCCATGATACCTTTTTAAGGATGGGTTATAATGATTCTCAATTGACCCCAACCGATATGCCGATATATGGATTTGCATGAGTGGAATGCCCCATGAAAGGGATAATTAAGTGGCCAACAACCATAGGACAGGAACCAAGGAAAATAACACAGATGTTGGACTTTGTAGTGGTGAAGGCTAGTTCAACTTACAATGCGATTATGGGAAGAACAGGGATACATGCCTTCAAGGCAGTCCCTTCTTCCTACCATTCAGTTATGAAGTTTCCCACCCGGAATGGGATTGGAGAAGAGAGAGGGGATCAAAAAATGGCTAGAAGTTGTTATGTGGCCTCTCTGAGGGCAGATGAAGTTGGGGGGCAGGTTCCGCCTATTGAAGATCTGGATATCCGAGAGAATGATGAGAAAAGAGGGAAGTCAACAGAAGACTTGGTTTCGGTTCCTTTAGCCCCCGAGGATCCTGAGAAAGTGACTTTTGTTGGAGCCACACTAGAGGAGCCTCTTAGAGGGAAGTTGTTGAAATTTTTGCAAAAAAATAGTGATGTGTTTGCATGGTCAACAACTGATATTCCAGGCATAGACCCGGAACTGATTACTCACAAGCTGAATGTGGATCTAAATCAGAAGACAGTGAAGCAAAAGAAAAGAAGTTTTGCTCCAGAGAGGCAAGAAACTATAAAACAGGAAGTAGAGAAGCTCTTAGAGGCTGGTTTCATCGAGGAGATACAATTTCCAGAATGGTTAGCAAACCCTGTATTGGTAAAGAAAGCTAATGGAAAATGGAGGATGTGTGTGGATTTCACCGATTTGAATGACGCATGCCCCATGGACTGTTTCCCATTGCCAAGGATAGATACATTAATAGATGCTACTGCTGGACATGAGATGCTGAGCTTCATGGATGGATTCAGTGGATATAATCAGATCAAGATGCACAAGGACGACATCCCAAAGGTATCCTTCATCACTGACTTTGGTGTTTATTGTTATCTTGTTATGGCATTTGGTCTCAAGAATGCAGAAGCCACCTATCAAAGGTTGGTAAATAAGATTTTTAAGGATCTTATTGGCAAGACCATGGAAGTTTATGTCGATGACATGTTAGTTGAGAGTCTAGTAAAGAATGACCATATAACCCATTTGAGGGAAGCTTTTGAGGTCCTGAGATACCAGAAGATGATGTTAAATCCTGCAAAGTGTGCTTTCGGAGTGGGATCTGGAAAGTTTTTGGGATTGATGGTCTCCAAGAGAGGAATCGAGGCCAATCCCGATAAAATAAAGGCAATCCTGGACATGGAGCCACCAAAAACTATCAAAGGTGTTCAAAAGCTCACTGGAAGGGTTGCTGCATTGGGGCGATTCATCTCCAAGTCTGGGGACAAGTGCTTGTCGTTCTTCAAGTCCTTGAAGAAGGTTAAGGATTTTGTATGGAGTGAAGAAAGCCAGAAGGCATTCGAAGAATTAAAGAAATATATGGCCCAGGCCTCGTTGTTGGCCACGCCAGCTCTGAATGAAGTTTTATATTTGTACTTGGCCGTTTTAGAAAATGCCTTGAGCGCTGTGTTGGTTAAAAAGGAACTTAAAGTCCAGAAACCCGTATATTATGTTACCAAAATTCTGCATGGAGCTGAGTTGAATTATTCAACTATTGAGAAGTTTGCTTTAGCCTTGATAATGGCTTCAAGAAAGTTGTGCCCTTACTTTCAGGCTCATCAAGTTGAGGTGCTAACAAATCAGCCCCTGAGAAATATTATTCATATTCCCAAGTCTAGTGGGAGGCTGATCAAGTGGGCAATAGAGTTGAGAGAATTTGACATCAAGTACAAGCCACGATCGGCAATAAAAGCCCAGGCATTGGCTGGCTTCATGGTGGAATGTACCATACCCGACCAAGAAGTGGGGGGGGGGGGCAGGAAGATACTATACCTCCAAACACAAACACAGAAGGTGATAAAGGGGACAAAGAGAAGGAAGTCAAGGAAAAGGAATATTGGGTCCTCTATTTTGATGGAGCATCAAAAATAAATTCAAGTGGAGCAGGGCTAGTTTTACAAAGCCCCGATAGGTTCCTGATTGAATATACTATGAAGTTAGACTTCCCAACCACAAACAATGAAGCAGAATATGAGGCTTTGATAGCTGGCCTCGGCCTAGAAGGGACACTAAGAGTAAAAAACTTGAAGGTCCGTGGAGACTCGAAGTTGGTCATATCCCAGGTGAAGGGAGAGTTTGAGGCAATGGATGATATGATGGCTAAGTATGTCCGCCTAGTAAAAGCACATCTCAATGGAGGAAAACGCTAAAGCGGATGCGTTGTCAAAGTTTGCTTTATCTGAGATAGAGGAAAGTTCAGGAAGCGTATACTTCCGTATTTTGAAGAAACGAAGCATTGATGTTAAGCTTGTAGCTCCTATAGGGCTGGGAATGTCATGGATAGATCCCATTAAGGCCCATATTTAAACCGGTTGGTTGCCAAATGACGTGACTGAAACCCGAAAGTTAGCTGTTCGAGCACTGAGATACTCCTTAATCGATGGGATTTTGTATAAAAGATCTTATGTGGTTCCTTACTTAAGATGTCTTAGGCCCAATGAGGCACGCCTGGCTCTTGAAAAAGTACATGAAGGTATCTGTGGACAACACTTGGGGGCAGAGCATTCGCTCACAAGATAACCCGTTTAGGCTTCTATTGGCCAGAGATGATGGCCGATGCCAAAAAGTATGTGAAGAAGTGTGATCATTGTCAGAAACATGCACCTGTTGTTCGACAACCCCCCGAGATGTTAACCTCCATCAACTCTCCCATCCCCTTTGCCATGTGGGGAATGGATATACTTGGGTCTTTCCTCATGGCTACGGCACAAAGAAAGTTCCTGATTGTAGCCATTGATTATTTTACTAAATGGATTGAAGCCAAGCCTTTGGCCAAGATCACGACTAAGCAAGTTGCATAATTCCTGTGGGAAAACATCATGTGCCAATATGGAATTCCCCGTATCCTAGTCACTGATAATGGAACACAGTTCAACAATGAGGAATTCAAGAAGTATTGTGAGGAGAATGAAATTGAGTTGCGATTTACCTCTATGGCTCACCCGCAAGCCAATGGGCAAGCGAAAGTGGCAAATCGAATAATCCTGGATGGACTAAAGAAGAGGATCGAGAAGTCAAGGAATAACTGGGTGGATGAAATACTCCCAATTCTATGGACCTATAGGACTACTTGTAGAGTCACAACTGGAGCAACTCCCTTCATGTTAGCATATGGGGCAGAGACGGTTGTTCTTGTGGAGATATCATATTCGCCTCTCAGAATCCAAGATTTTAATGCTGAAGAAAATGAGGAGGGGCAAAGATTAGCCCTGGATCTAATTGATGAAGTACAAGATGAGGCGCATGCAAAGATAGTGAAATATCATAAAAAGGCTTCGTTCTACTACAACCTAAGGGTTAAGGAAAGGTTCTTCAAGCAAGGTGACTTGGTTCTGAGGAAGGTGGAAGCTTCCGGTGTTGGGAAGAAAGGGAAACTTGCCCCAAATTGGGAAGGACCATACAAGGTCAAAAGTGTTCAAGGAAGAGGAACCTACAAGCTGGAGACTATGGATGGTTTTAAAATCCCAAGAACCTGGCATGCGCAGAACCTGAAGGTTTACTATGTGTAAAATGGTTGAGCACAATTCTCACTTGTCGAGATGACAAATAGGTTTAAAAGCACCTTCAAGCTTTGCTTAGGATTTTTATAAATTTGATAGAAGATATGTTTTAGTTTTATCAGGGTTGAACCCATCTCGTATAAGGTGTCGAAAATACCAAGTTATAATGAAAAACATTCAGTTTGATCTAGCTTGTTGGATTGTTATATTGTAAAGGACAAAACCAAGTTATAAACTTGAGTTCGGAAACTCGTAAAGTTGGGCTATGATTGAATCACTAAGCAAAACGAGTAAAAACATCCAAAGTCAATTACAAAGTTTGAAAATGTCTGAAGAAAAGAAAAATACATAATGCAAAAAATTTAGGCCTTAGAAGGCTTGGATTTTTCAGAGCCACTATCTGAAGTCTCCTCGGACGTCTCCTGAGTTGGTCCCTCGGAAGTTTCTTCAGAAGTCTCCGCAGAGGTCTCCTCGGAACTACCCTCAGACGCCTCAGATGCCTTTGAGGATGCTGGTTTTGGAGGCTCTTCCACCCTGGCCTTCTATACAATAGGCTCGGCCTCTTCCTCAGAATAAGATTCCTCCTCTCCAGAGCTGAACTCAGGCTCCTTCCTCTTCTGGCCTTGGCCCTGGCTTCCTGATGGCGCTCTGACTGGGGATGCTGAAGTACCCTCCTTAATAAGATCAGCTAGCTTGTCAGCAATGCCTCCAAGTATTGGGACCTTTACAGGACAAGGGAAGGGAGCTTGCTCAAGAATCTCAGAAAAATCATCCTGGATAGCCTCTACCGCAACGTCCCAGCCTTCCTTATAGCTAACCGGGTGAAGAAGGGCGTCATGCTCCACCATTAAGTCTTTAAACTCCCGTGTGTCTATCCAGGCATCGAAGGCTTTGTCCATTTGAGCCTTAAGGATCATTATCTCAGCCCGAGCTGTTTCCAGGTCAGAGGTTGAGGAGGCAAGTTGGGCCTTGAGTTATTCAATTTCTTGGTTGGCCTCTTCCAATTTTTTGGTCGTATCCTCTAAGCCAACCTTCTAAGCCTTAGCTTGGTGAAGCGCCTCTTGAAAATGGACGTTCGCCTACAAGCGATGAAGAAGGAATGAGAAAGAAGATCATGAAAAAAGGTTATAGTAATAAAAAAGGAGAAAAGAAGTATACTGTCGCCAGAGCCTGAGCACCAAAAAGCTCATTAGCCTCCAAGTCTTGTTGGAGGACAAAGTCTTGGTAGTCTACCGGGGAAATAGACTGAATTGACCATTCTTTGGCGTGCTTAGTGTTGCCAACGATCGTGTCTTTTCCCCGAATACCCCATGCAGGTTGAAAGAAGGCCCCTGGCTTCTGTTTGGTACACAAGGGTTGGCTGAGACCTTTTTCGTCCCCATCTCTTGTTTGAAGTAAAAACTCAGGGAAGCGATCCCCGAGGCGGGTCCTTGAAGACCTTTCCTGCACGCTTCATCATGGTCGTTTCCAGGTCCTTAGGCTTGGTAGCCTCTTCGATCCTCTCAGCCACTGCAAGAATTAAACAAAAAGGAATTGGAAAGATAGTAAAGTAAAAAGGCGAGGAAAGCCGAAAACAACTAAGGAAGAAAACATACCTTGCTTAGGAACGGGAGAGAGGACACGCTCCACAAGAACAGTCTCTCTAATGAGGTCCCAGGAATAAGACGTCCTGTTATCCTGGGTAAGGAGATTAAAAGCCCTGGTCTCCTCCTCAGTCAAAACTATGTCATTCGGGCTCCCATCCACAGCTTCCTTAAAAGACGAGCGAAAAAGAGTCCCCCAGTCGCTACCTTCCCAGAGGACGTAAAGAAACTCTTTCTTCCACCCCAAGTTGTTGTCGGGGATGGACTTCCCGTTCACTATGTGAGGAACAGTGGGGCGTTGGTTCAAAGAAACCCACCCCGAATTCTTGTCAAGACTGTTTGTTAGGTCCCGAATTATCGTAGAATCGTAGAAGGGGGGGGGTTGAATATGATAATCACTAAATTAAAAATTCTTTCGAATCTTTATCGGATATAGATTTAGTGCTCGGTTAGTGGTTTCGTGTTCTTGAGAGGAATAGTGTTTGGAACGATAAAAATAAGGAACACAAGATATTCGGGAAAATATATATTCGTATATAAATCCTCGAGGGGTGTTGCTACACTCCGGTAAATAAATTAACCAGCTATAATCTAAGAATACTAAATTTCCTAGCTACTGCAAAGATTTACAAATCAAATCATATACAATGATCTAGCTTTTGTTTGTCTAAGGATTTAATTATCGGGTAACGATTATAATGCCCCTATGAATATACAAGAGTTAAATCGGGCATTATAACGTTACTCCGGTGAGAAGTTAAATGGATATCCAAGGTGCCGGAGCTTCTCTATAAATCTTTGCTTCTTGTTTTCATCACCTCTCGTGAGAGAGAAGATGAACAACACTTATAACAATGATAATTTTAATTGTTATATATTCTGCTTCTCTGTGTAGACTTTCAATTTATTTGGACAGGTGGCAGCTTTTTGTCCACAAATATCCTTGAATTGCTGCTGAATAATTCACTGGAAAATCAACCAAGTGTTCTATGGCGACCAATTGAGCTCTATGGCAACCACTTGAGCTCTATGGCGGCCAAAGGAGCTCTATGGCGACCACAGGAGCTCTATGGAGACCACAGGAGCTCTATGGCGACCACATGAGCTCTATGGCGACCACATGAGCTCTATGGCGACCACTGGAGCTCTATGGAGACCACTGGAGCTCTATGGCGACTATACTGTTAGATATATTTGTGATGTCATGGCTAATATGATTTGTGTTTAAGTTTTCAGATCTTACTTAACAGGACAAATCAGTACTTAACTGGAAATCAGTACTTATAATGAAGTCAAGACTTAAGATATCAGAACTTAAGTTATCAGAACTTAAGTTATCAGGAAATATTTATCAGGAGATAATATCAGGACTTAAGGAGACTTTCAGATAAGGCAGGCGGCTGATTGAAAGGAAAGAAGATCAAGACAAACACAAGAAGAGATATGCATGAAGAAATAATTCTATGAAGAATAGAATACTTGGAAGAAAAGATAACTAGTTGATATATTTTAGGAAGCAGAATTATATTCCATATCAATTAGAACATTATCTTGTAATTGTGTAGTATATAAACACAGGCATAGGGTTTACACTATAAGTGTTATCATTATCGAAGTTATTATTCATTGTAACCCTAGCAGCTCTCGTGATAATTTGTTCATCACTGAGAGAGGACAGTTCCATAATGTAACAGAGTTTATTGTGTTGAATAAAATCAGTGTTTTGTTACTTGTGTTCTTTAATTCGATTTGATTGTAGTAAACACTGTATTCAACCCCCTTCTACAGTGTGTGTGACCTAACATATACTTACACTTCTATAGTGACCAGAGTGAAGAGTTTGCTTCTATTTTCCCATTCTTCACTGTATCAACACTTCTTCTGTAATTGAATTAAAATCCCTTCTTGTATACTGATGTTTGGTGCACTGGTCTGGTTCACAAACAACTAGCATTGAGAGAACCTAATTCAATTTGTCTTTCATTTCTGAGTTGATACATATTGGTTGAATATCCATTGCTTCTAACACTGACCGTCAATGAATAATTGTACTTTCACTAGAATCCTTTATGGTACTATAAACAGCATTTTCATTGCTACTACAATCTTGAACACTTCATTCACTGTTCTTCACCGATGCTTGAATATATAAATGAGCTCCTGTTAGTGAGTATAACTTCAAGACTGCAACTGTCTTCGTTAACCTCTGTTTATACCACGTCTTCAATTCTTCATATTCCTATGCTTCATACACTGTCTATCTTCAATCAATGCCAATACACTGAAATCTTCTGGTAGCACTTTATACACTGAATCTTCATCATTTCTGAAACCTGAAAGTCTTTAACCTTTATTCTTCACTGAGGCATGAAGATATTAATGAACTTCTTTCAGTGACCTGTAAACAGACTTCAAGCCTTCTTCTAATCTTTTGATTCTTTGTATATGCCTTGTCTTCATTCATCCTGATTTCTTGTGTAGTCGTAGTATTATTAACCTGTCCTGTTCTAGTGTTGTTCTCGTGTTGAGTTATCACGTAACTGTTCATACAACTACGCAGTCTCACCAACAATCTCCCCCTATTTAATTGTTAAACCTAACAAACAAATTAAATAGAGAGGATAACTCAACTAACAACTAGAAAAAGTAATGTACCAGGACTTGTAAATAATGCTACTGGTTTTTTGGATCAAATACTGTATTTCCAGATTTCTTGAGTAACTGAAATGAAATATGCTTGTTCCTCTAGCACTGAACTGATCTTCAAGTAGTTTCATCTTCATTTCCTTGGTTCTTCAAATATCTGCCAGATAATACTTCTCAGTCTTGAAGTAATCATCAACAGCTTCTTTTGTGCAACCACATTTCCTGTTGAGAAGCGCCTATCTCTCTTGCTTCTCCCCCTATGAGAATCAACAGCTTAAAGGAGATCACCTTCGTTTACCACCTCTCCCGTACAATAGGATCCGCAGAAAAAACCAATGGTACTCCTCTTTTGGAAAACGGCTTCCCTTCTTATGAAGAATAGTGATGAACCAAACCACTTCTTCTGATCACTAGGAAATCACCTTCATGTTTACCTCCTCTCCCGTACAATAGGATCCGTAGTTATAAACAACAATGGTGTTGTGGTTCTATGTTTTACCTTTTTCCACATCCCTGCTATTTCAGTATCAGAGCTCCTGTGGTGGCCATAGAGCTCCCGTGGTCGCCATAGAGCTCCTGTGGTCGCCATAGAGCTCCAGTGGTCGCCATAGAGCTCAATTGGTCGCCATGGAACACTTGTTGATTTTCCAGTGAATTATTCATTATCAATTCAAGGATATTTGAGGACACAAAGCTGCCACCTGTCCAAATGAATTGAAAGTCTACACAGAGAAGCAGAATATATAACAATCAAAATTATCATTGTTATAAGTGCTGTTCATCTTCTCTCTCACGAGAGGTGATGAAAACAAGAAGCAAAGATTTATAGAGAAGCTCCGGCACCTTGGATATCCATTTAACTTCTCACCGGAGTAACGTTATAATGCCCGATTTAACTCTTGTATATTCATAGGGGCATTATAATCGTTACCCGGTAATTAAATCCTTAGACAAACAAAAGCTAGATCATTGTATATGATTTGATTTGTAAATCTTTGTAGTAGTTAGGAACTTTATTGTTCTTATATTGTAGCCGGTTAATTTATTTACCGGAGTGTAGCAACACCCCTCGAGGATTTATATACGAATATATATTTCCCCGAATATCTTGTGTTCCTTGTTTTTATTGTTCCAAACACTATTCCTCTCAAGAACACGAAACCACTAACCGAGCACTAAATCTATATCCGCTAAAGATTCGAAAGAATTTTTAATTTAGTGATTATCGTATTCAACCCCCTTCTACGATAATTCGGGACCTAACAATTGGTATAAGAGCTTGTTGATCGATATACAGATCAGATCCGGTGTGTCAGCCCAAACAATCAAGTTCTCATATTTTCAGATTTTTTAATTTTCAAAAATTATCAACACTTGAGATTTTTGAATTTTTAATAATTTGGACTTAGCCATAATTTTTATTTCTGATTTATTTATTTTTTCATAAAATTTAAAATTCTTAAATTTAAATTTTTCTTAAATAATAATTTACATTTTATTTATTTTTTAAGAAAATTCGAAATTCTTAAAAATTAGATTTTACGTTAATATTTATTTTTGATTAATTTATTTTCTATGAAAATTAAAAATATCAGAAATTTAAATTTCTACTAAATATTAAATTAAGGGTACTCAAAGTATCGGTAGACTCGAGATTCATCCGGGCGTTAAAGATGATTTTAATCTTTCGAAGAAAACGAAGACCGTGTGTTATTCAGACGGAAAATTCCCGAATACGGAAATTGAAGATAATGGTTTTCTTACTCCAATGGAACTGATTTCAAGACCTACAGAAGAAAATTGTGGAACTTCCTTAAAGGCTTACTCTATAGGATCCCATTGGGTTTTTACGGGTACAATTTTTCTCGAAGATTTTAAAGACAACTCTATGATTCCAGATTATACAGTCACACAGTGGTTTGTACCAATGCTATATTTATTCGGGAATCATTGAGATCATACAGGCAGGAATTGTGGAGGATAGAGAGAATAGTGAGGACAAACAAACATCTCAGTCACATGCAATAAAGTTAGAACCTCAGGACAAAATGTAGAGTTACTGATAGCTGAATCAGAGGAAGCTCAGGTAGAAGTACTTGAGGGACTGGACGTCAGGGAAATATTTCACTTGTCAGGGAAGTTTGGTCATATCAGATTCACAAGGAGTACATAAGCTATATCCAAGAATCAAGCCTATCTATTCCGAAGCAGAGACTTTTACAGATTCAGTTTAAGAGGTGATTACAAGACTGAGAGTGGGACATATACAAGAGCTACAATTTTGACAAACAATATGTATCAAGTAACTATCAGGGTTTTCCTACAACAGAACAAGAAGCTTGACAAACAAGGATGAGTAGGGATTCCGTTGAAGAGTTGAGATAAAGGTGGAATATTTTCTTAGGGAAGCAGCCAGTCAAAACTTATAGTGCACGGGAAAGAGTTGGGATGGATCAGATGACGAGAATAATGAATATCTTTCTTTCATAACAACCTCTGAAGATGGTCCAACTCACATATCTCAGGTTTCAAATTCTTGAACCACTGCAATATTTTGTTTTCAACAGTCAAGCATGATAAGATCATAGTGTTTAAATGTTTAACACTTGCACAAGCATGATAACATAACACATAGATAATGCTGAACTAGTTCACTAGATTATTTTCTGGTAACTAGGATTGATGTTTAACTTGTGCATGTTACATTAGATGATCTTAAATAATTGTTTGAATATTTGTTGAACATGATTAATTGCTTTAGTGAGATATATGTTTTTCAGCACTTAAGACCTTTGTTTATGCTTATCTCCTGTATCCTATTACATTGTCATTTATTCATTTGATCTGAATTGTTTGTTAAGATGTATTAATTTATAATTGGATTGAGATAGTTAGGTGAGATACATTAACAAGATTAGACTAGATAGAATTAGTGATTTATTTGTTAATTCTGTTTATTCCATATCATGCCTGTCTTGCTTAATTCTTATGTGTAATGTTTTTGAATGAATGCCATGTATTCTTAACACAATGCTTGCTTATGCTTATGCCATGAATGCATCTCTTAGTACTTGCATTAATTGTAGAAAAAACATGTTTAGAATTACAATAGGGCAAAGACTGCTAGTCCTCCTTATGTAAGGTTGGAACCAATTTTCCCCTAACCTAGAGACAAATTTGTCAAGGGTATTATGGAGAAAATGGTCAGTCAAAGATAAGAATTAGCATGATAAGGTTGTAGCTTTTGTTATCTCTGTTTATAATAAAATCTCTAATCCAACTGGACCCAAACTGATAAGTTGGGTACCAAGAACTGTTAATCCATTTGTGAGTGCAGGACATAACAAGGTAATTGATTCATATATATTCTTGGTAATTCATACTCAAGGCATATGATCAAAGATAGAGCCTCACAATCAAATATGGTTGACAAAAGCTATTCCGTCAATAATCTTTGGAGATGACAACAAATGTTTTCATTACGGGACAAGCTATACAGAAAAGGGATGTCATCATGGACTCAACAATTGCTATCACTGATAACAACTAATTATTGGAGTCATTGATAACAGTTGAAGCAACTTCCTTGCTGGAGAATCAAAGCACAAATCCTATTATCAGACAGTTCTGCATCAAAGGACAAAATGTCAATTCAATAAAGGATTAGTGTCTCATCTGAAGTAGGAAGGTTGAGAAGCTTGCTCCGGTTAAGAGTAAGGAAATGATATGCTCGTGGCTAGACTCTCAAGAAAGGTGAAGTCAATGGTTTCTACTAGAAAGCTTCATTTGACAAAAGTTTAGCTATGGCATTAGAAGCTCTCACCCTTGAACATCAACTCAAGGGAAGTTTTTATACCATGTATTACCAATAACCTCCCCCAATGGGCTCTTCTGAAAAGGGGTTAGTGAGAGGACTGCCTCATCCGGAATTCAGAAAGATGATAAATGTGAGGCATGTTAGAAAGAGGAGTCAAAGACAACATCACATCAAAGTAAAGATATACCTTAGTGATGGTGGTTGACTACTCTTATTAAACAAAGTTGTTGTTCGTGCATTCTCAAGACAAGACATCACAGATGGTGATTGATCACATCAATGAAGATCAAGCTGGAAGCAACTGTAAAAGAAATGATCTGGTGGTTAGATAATGGGACTGAACTCAAGAAGCAATTCTGATTAATATCTGTAACATCAAGAATATTTTGAGACATATTCAGTACTGGGAGCTCCGTGTCATAATGGAGTGGTATAAAGGAAGAACTAGAACTTGATTAAACCTATAAGGGAAATATCAAGCTGATTAATACTTTATAATTACCGAAGGGCTGGAGCAGTCAAAACAGTTTGCAACACGTAAGATCAAGCCTTGATCTGGATGTATACATGAAGACCATTAATGAGTTAATGGCCAACATGAGCAAACACTGGATAACCTGAAAGTGTTTGGAGAGAATGTTCTACATGAGCAAACAATAAAATATCTCCAGTTGTTTGAAGATCTTGGCATTTGCAGCTAAGACTTGTTAGAATATTCTTCATAACTACTCAGTGGAGTCTACAACCTACAGGGTATTTATGGTTGATCAACTAAAGGTGATTGAAAGTATAAATGCATAGTTCAATAACTCTATGCTCTAAGCTGTTACATGAGAAAGTAATGGTATTGATGATTCAAATCCAAGAAGTGGAATGGCAGTGTATAATACAACTCATTATTTCAATAAAGCTAGTTAACAAGGGTAAGGATCTTCAGGAAATCCCGGCAACAGCTTAGGGGGAGCAAAAGGAGGATCAACTAGTTAGACACTACACCACATTGAAAATAAGAGGACACTGAAGAACATATTTGCTGAGACAAAGGGTTTGATGTTAATATTATTCCCAGAGTCTAGTTCTTAAGTGATCCAGATGGTGGAGTAATTATTAACAGGTCAACTGAGTATGAATTATTATTTCTCTAGTTTTCTATCTAAAGAAGAAACTAAGAAAGGTACAGAAGCTCTGATAGATCCGGACTGATTGGGTGATTGTAAAGCAAGATGAGCTCAATCAGTCAGCAAGCAGATTAAATGGAAGCTGGTATCCAAACCAAATGACAACTTTGTAATTGGTACAAGGATAACTAGAAGTCAAACTGGATGATAATAGCATTGTTATGAGGGACAAGGCCAAACTGGATGCTAGGTTATTATTAGGAAGCAATATCTAACAGATAGCACCAGTGACGAGACTTGAGGATATTTCGACATATCAGGCACCTGGTGCACATTATACTTGGAATTGGACTCTAGTAGATGTGTACAAGTGCACTCGTGGTTGGTGAGTCAAAAGAGGAAGTCAATGCACAACAGTTCATGGACTTTGCAGTTGCAGACCTATTGGACTACGTATATCTCTTCTTCACAAGCTCACTTTAGGTTGGTATGAACTAGTATACTACTCAAGCAATCGTCAAGGACATGGTATGGCACTCTAACTGAAGTTATAGTTTAATATTAACTAGTAGTGTGATCATATTAACAACTCTCTTATCACTAGGCACAAACATATTGTTTTATATGTGCAGTGATATAATGATAATGTTATATGTTGGTCTACTAACAAAAACTTGTGCAATATTATTTGCTAAGTAATTGCAGAGTAGGTATGAAGAAGTGTGTTGGAAAGTTACAATTCTTTTTGGAATTACTTCAAGCAAGCCATTAGGATAATTCTTTTAGGAGCTCAAGCAAGCCAAAAGAACAATTCTTTTAGGAGCACAAGTAAACCAAAAGAATGATAGCAATACAAGTAAGTTAAAGATCTTTTGAAGATGTAATTTGGAAGATTCTGAACATGCCAAGACTACTTACTAACAGAAACCACTAAAGCTTGATCAGTGTAACTCAGGTAAAATGACAAGCTGTAGAGGTATGGCAAGCACACTCTCTTACTCAAATGCTAATAGACAACATGTAATGTTTTCAAGATGCCAAAGTTCAAGGTTCCAAGTGGATCCTAAAGAATCCAATCGTATAGCTCTTAAGAAGATTATTAGATATCTTAAGGGACTATCAACCCTTGGAGTGAATTACCCTAAAGATATTATGCTTAACATGTTTGGCTATATAGATATAGATTACACAGGTTATAAGAGTGACAGGAGAAGCATCTCAGGAAGCTGTCAACTTCATGGAAGAAGATTGATTTCCTGTTATGATGAGAAATAACTTCAAATCCAACAACTTTGTGGAACACTCTATGACAAGGCACCTTCACACCATGTATCATTTATTTCAAGAGCATGTCTTTTAGTCAAAGAGTTACTGATAGAAACATTTATTAAATCACTTGATAAAGTTATTTTTTCAAGACTGGTTTGTAAGTGTAGGATATCATTTATTGCATATTAGTTGGAAATTCCATTTGTAGGAATTCTTCATATAAGTTCACAAGTAATAAATCTTCAATATTTAAAGGACTTGTGAATTTATCAGTAATCCAGTACCTCGTACGTAGTGCTACTATCTTGATTATCATGATTACAATGTCATATACATTTGTGGTAGTTAAGTATTATAGCATTAAGTTTGAATACTATTTTAATTGATTTAAATTATGACTGTAGACAGTTCCATTCCATAATCAGTCTCATAATTTGAATTATATTAAAATAATATGCAGCATAGCTATTTGTATCATGTACGAATAATTGTGATACTTTTAGTATTAGTGATATTATTAAGAATTTTTGTTCTAAGTAATCAATGCTTATTTCTAAAATCACTAATATTGAAAGTTGAAGTATTTTATAAGTCATGTGTATAAAACTCTCAATATTTTATTTGCTTAGAAAGTATTTCTAAAATTACTAATTATCTAGAGAGTGATTGCCATGTGTATAAATCATATATCCTATTGGTGATTACTCAAGGATAATTATAAATATTTAAGTGCTAGTATCTAACTCATAGATATTTAGTATTTATTTATTTAATATTTATTTTGGGTAGTTTGTATTATGGAAATTGAAGCAATTCAATGATGTTATTTGCTCCATAATTCAAACTAACTTAAAATAAATAAGCAGCATGATTGATTATAACTAAATCTGTCAACAATTGATATCTAGTATATTGATTGTAACTTATGTGTTATAAGTTAATTATGAGATTTTGGTTTTAGTGAATTTAGAAATGCTTATATCTCAAGAATTCACTGAAATCAGAACATGATTGTAGCATGATTAGTTGTGTGTAAATTCTTGACTTATATAAGTTAATGATATTTAGTTAAAAGTTTAACTATGAACTAATTGTGAAGTATTAGTATTAGTGACATTACTTAGAACTCCTCTAAGTAATCAATGCTTATCTTCAGTCACTTATACTAATATAGAAAGTGTGAAATTTTTCTTAAGTACAACTCTGGTTAAAATGTTTGATTGCTTTATTAGAAGTAACCATATGTTGTCAAGTTAGAATATTTTTTGTACTTATTTGCAAATTCCTAAACACTTTGATAATAGATGCAATACTCAATGGATCAAAGTATATGGAACTTAGAATATTTTTTTAAGATTACAAACAAGACAATGTTGGTTAATGTTGCTTTATTTATCGAACCAGTATTGTTTGAGATATTACAGTTGTTAGGACTTAACAATTGTACGATATATGAAATTGAATGCTGATGTATTTTTGATAGATAATTGGTATTTAATTCATTGATATCTTATTTTAATATATAAAATAGGATGGAACATAATTATTGGTATCTAAAGTACTTGACAAGTATCAACAATGATATATTGTTAATATTTTATTGCAGATAATTATGAGATTTTAAGTTCTATTGGATTTATATGAGTTGCTATATCAGACATATTCACTACAATTTTAAATTAGCAGCATAGTCATTCTTATTAAGATTATTTATCAATAAACAATATTGTTGGTAATAATTTTATAAAGATAGATTATGGAGTTTTTGACATGAATGAGAATTGCTTAGACTTTACCCTAAGTGATCAATGCTTTTACAAAAACTCATTCATATTAAAAGACAAAATCTTTCTTTCTCTTCTTAATACTGCTAGGTCATCAGTCTGTGTCTTATCAAATCATTTATCTTTTTAGGCATAAAAACAAACTTGTGCACTCAAACAGTTTTAGGAGAAAATAAAACTTCTTTCTACATTGGTGATTTCTTATTTCATTAAAATCTTTTTAAAATCACTATTGTACATCATTTCTCTCAAAGATTAAATCCATAATTTTCATTCATTATAGATCTTAAGTGCATTTTATCTCTATATTGCCATATGTTCTGTGATGCAGGTTTAGCCTCCAATGGCCTTCTTTCATTTGATAGTCATGAGGTTGAAACCCACAACTTCTATCCCAGACTGTAAAGACAAACACAGAAACGGAACCAACCAACATTCTCTTACCAATAAAATGAAGTATGAATGAGCGTGAGGGAGAAAGTGCCTAATTGCACCACATAAGGAAGGTTCTGAAGTCAACCCAGCAGCTCTGTCTCCTACAAAGATGAGTAGCATTTAAACAAAGACAAATGCTAGCCCCCATACTTCTTCTCAAAAAGATGTAATGGCTGAAA
Source organism: Apium graveolens (assembly GCF_009905375.1). Taxonomy (NCBI): domain Eukaryota; kingdom Viridiplantae; phylum Streptophyta; class Magnoliopsida; order Apiales; family Apiaceae; genus Apium; species Apium graveolens. Next base: position 248,211,251 of record NC_133650.1, on the reverse strand, counting down.
AGGCACAAAAATAGTCACTAGATTCATCCTCTCAACAGGGTGCATCTATTGAAATTCGCCTGTCGGCCAAGGAATCCGATGTAGTGTCACCACCTTAAACATAAGCAATTTTTGATGCATAAGGAAATGTTACACACACAAAGGATGAGTTGACGGAAACAAGAGTTTCGACCATTTTAAGGTTAGATTCGATTGTTCAAGGTTCTTTAATGGACTAATTGCCTTTACAGGTGTTATGAGAGGATATTGATCCAACAGCCATATGTCAGTGGTCAGTGTCTACCTCCCCAAGACTAATAAACCTGGATGCATATGCGGATAGTGGATCTGACATAGGTGCAGATCGGCAACTTGTTGACAATGATTCAGATATTGCCTGATGAGTCACAAGGAAATGTCTTCACAGATATTAGAATAGAACTTTGATCTTTATGCTAAATTCTTTGGATCACTGTTTACCTTCCCAGAGTTCAAATCTGGAACCCTCAAAGGGATACTAGCAACTTGTAGATTATGACTCAGATTCATCTGACGAGTCTAACAAAAATGGGGATTTGTGAACTCCCATTGCACCACCTGTGACCTCCTTAAGGATGGCTAAGGTGATTTTCCTTGTAGGTACAACTGGATTTTGGAGCTATGAGATGAGTGATACACTTGTGAGAATGAGTGTAAACACGAGTGGAGAGAAGAGTGAAACACATGTGAGGTACACCAAACAGAATCACACACTCACAGTGAGCAAGAAAGAGAAACACCATATCCCATTCCCTATCCCTAAACATGGTTCTTGATACTTCGAATCCCAAATCTGTTTATGATTGGAACCTAAATTTTAGGGACCTAAAATTTACAGATTAGATTAGAATGCTTCAGGACTTAACAAGTTGGGAGCTAACAATTGGTAACAAATGGTGATCTCACATTTGGGAGGTATAAGGAGTTGGGAAGATTGGTGAACATGATGATCAACAGTGAAGTCATACTTGCCATATTTAAAGGGACATGGTTGATCAGTCTCTGACTTGTTATTTCTTTTCCAACCAAGTAAAATATGAGAACTCCTTCATACAACAATATACATTCCTTCTCTAAGGGGGAGATAAAAGTTTATATAATAGTTTGGAGGATTCCTCAACTAAGGGGGAGAAATAGCAGGGATGAGGAAAAAGGTAAAGCATATAACCACAACACCATTGTTGTTTATAACTACGGATCCTATTGTACGGGAGAGGTGGTAAACATGAAGGTGATTTCCTAGTGATCAGAAGAAGTGGTTTGGTTCATCACTATTCTTCATAAGGGAAGAAACTATTTTCCAAAAGGGGAGTACCATTGGTTTTTTCTGCGGATCCTATTGTACGGGAGAGGTGGTAAACGAAGGTGATCTCCTTTAAGCAGTTGATTCTCATAGGGGGAGAAGCAAGAGAGATATACGTTTCCTAACAGGAAATGTGGTTGCACAAAAGAAGCTGTTGATGATTACTTCAAGACTGAGAAGTATTATCTAGCAGAGATTTGAAGAACCAAGGAAATGAAGACTGAGAAGCTGTTGATGATAACTCAACACGAGAATAACACTAGAACAGGACAGGTTAATAATACTACGACTACACAAGAAATCAGGATGAATGAAGACAAGGCAAATACAAAGAATCAAAAGATTAGAAGAAGGCTTGAAGTCTGTTTATAGGCCACTGATAGAAATTCATTAATATGTTCATGCCTCAGTGAATAATAAAGGTTAAAGACTTTCAGGGTTTCAGAAATGATGAAGATTCAGTGTATAAAGTGCTAACAGAAGATTTCAGTATATTGACATTGATTGAAGATAGACAGTGTATGAAGCATAGAAATCTGAAGAGTTGAAGACATGGTATAAACAAAGGTTAAAGAAGAAAGCTGCAGTCTTGAAGTTATACTAACTGACAAGAGCTCATTTATATATTCAAGCGTCGGTGAAGAACAGTGAATTAAGTGTTCAAGATTGTAGTAGCAATGAAGACGCTGTTTAAAGTACCAGGAAGGATTCTAGTGAAAGTATAGTTGTTTATTGATGGTTAGTGTTAAAAGCAATGGATATTCAACCAATCTGTATCAACTCAGAAACACAAGACAAATTGAATTAGGTTCTCTCAATGCTAGTTGTTTGTGAACCAGACCAGTGCACCAAACATCAGTATACAAGAAGGGATTTTAATTCAATTACAGAAGAAGGTGTTGATACAGTGAAGAATGGAAAAATAGAAGCAAACTCTTCACTCTGGTCGCCATAGAAGTGTAAGTATAGTCGCCATAGAGCTCCAGTGGTCGCCATAGAGCTCCAGTGGTCACCATAAGGCTCCTGTGGTCGTCATAGAGCTCCTGTGGTTGCCATAGAGCTCCTATGGTCGCCATAGAGATCCTGTGGTCGCCATAGATCTCCAGTGGTCGCCATAGAGCTCAATTGGTCGTCATAGAGCTTAATTGGTCGCCATAGAACACTTGGTTGATTTTCCAGTGAATTATTCAGCAATAATTCAAGGATATTTGTGGACACAAAGCTGCCACCTGTCCAAATGAATTGAAAGTCTACATAGAGAAGCAGAATATATAACAATCAAAATTAGAATTGTTATAAGTGCTATTCATCTTCTCTCTCACGATAGGTGATGAAAACAAGAAGCAAAGATTTATAGAGAAGCTCCAGCACCTTGGATATCCGTTTAACTTCTCACCGGAGTAATGTTATAATGCCCGATTTAACTCTTGTATATTTATAGGGGCATTATAATCGTTATCCGGTAATTAAATCCTTAGAAAAATAAAAGCTAGATCATTGTATAGGATTTGATTTGTAAATCTTTGTAGTAGCTAGGAACTTTATTATTCTTAGATTGTAGCCGGTTAATTTATTTACCGGAGTGTAGCAACACCCCTCGAGGATTTATATACGAATATATATATTTCCCCGAATATCTTGTGTTCCTTGTTTTTATCATTCCAAATACTATTCCTCTCATGAACAAGAAACCACTAACCGAGCACTAAATCTATATCCGCTAAAGATTCGAAAGAATTTTTAATTTAGTGATTATCGTATTCAGTTCGATTCTTGTACTTTTTGATTGAAGATGTATCTGGGGGTCAGGTTTGTTTGGCATCTATGCCCCCCCTTCTACGATAATTCGGGACCTAACACTGTTCTTGAACTGAAATATCTTTTTGAACACGGCGACAGAAGGAGGGACGTCGTGCTTGGCGCATTACGACAAATAGCAAAGGATCAACCTCCACGAGTTTTGAGGGAGTTGGCAAGGGCTAATGGCCACATCAGCTAGTAAAACCGGAATGAAATGATAGAATGGGAGTCTGATACCTGTCCTCAAGGTGTCCCTAAAGACACATAAAGCGTCCTTGTTCCAGTGGCAGGCTCTGTCGGCCGGACCCGCAAGAACCAACTTGAAGGGCTCCTTGATCTTGAAGAAAGATCTCATCTTATCCAACTCCTTTGGATCCCGGAAAATGTTGACATGATCAAAAACATCTGGGTGAGCGTCGGAGGGGTACTCGTCCCCTCGAGTGTTAATCATATCAATCAAGGAAGTGTACCTTGATCGAATGGGGAACTCGTTGGACTTCTTGGCCATATTTATTTTAGCCAAACGGGTCATTCTCTTATCTGCCATCTAAGAAAGAGTAAAAGAAGCAGATTTAGGCATAAATCAAAATATATAAAGATGAGAAAAGCAAAAATAATACAAGAAATATACTTGGGAATTCGTAAGAGCTGGAAGAGAAAGCGAGCAAAGTCTTAGAAGACTCTGAAAAAGACCTTGGGTTTTTTGTGAAGGAGAAGAAGAGAGCTCAAGAAGCAAGAAATGATAAGTGAGGTAAAATGACTCACTTCACTTTCTTATATAGGCTGCCAAAGAGAAGATGAAAAGGCGAATAGAGGCCCAAATCAAGGCCCAAATCCAAATAGGATTTGGAAAAATAGAGGCCCAAATCAAGGTCCAAATCCATATAGGATTTGGAAAAATAGAGGCCCAATTCAAAGCCCAAATCCAAGTTGGATTAGAAAAAGCCCAATAAAGCCAACCCGCCTGATAGACAAGGATTGAGTTCAAGTTTGAGCTCGTAAATCCTGTTCGAATTCTTTCGAACATGAGCCAGAAAAACACCCGCCTAATAGACCAGGATTGAGGTCATGTTTGAGGTCGTGAATCCTGTTTGAATTCTTTCGAACAAAAGTCAGGAAAAATACCCATAAAAAAGACCATGATTCAGGTCGAAATCCCGTTCGTGTATCAAGCTCGAAATCTTTCGAAAAGGAACAAAGAAGGATCATGAATTTCGACCAAGACCCAGGTCGTAAACTCGACTAGGATCCAGGTCGAAATCCTGGTCATGAATCCTAGTCGAGGTTTCACGAGCAGGAGTCAAAAGGTGGCATGAGTTCGACCAAGACCCAGGTCGTAAACTCGACTAGGATCTAGGTCGTGAATCCTAGTTCAGGTTTCACGAGCAGGAGTCAAAAGGTGGCATGAAGTTCGACCAAGACCCAGGTCGTAAACTCGACTAGGATCCAGGTCGAAATCCTAGTCGAGGTTTCACGAGTAGGAGTCAAAAGGTGGCATGAAGTTCGACCAAGATCCAGGTCATAAACTCGACTAGGATCCATGTCAAAATCCTGGTCGTGAATCCTAGTCGAGGTTTCACGAGCAGGAGTCAAAAGGTGGCATGAAGTTCAACCAAGACCCAGGTCGACAACTCGACTAGGATACAGGTCGAAATCCTGGTCGTGAATCCTAGTCGAAATTTTTCGACCATGATCCAGGAGCTGTCCCAATATTCGACTAGGATCCAGGTCGAATTTTTGACTAGAATCCTAGTCCAAAAAGGGATGAAAAAATTCTGAAAAATCCCAGAAAAATTTGAAAATTATTTCAAAAATTATTATTGATAGAATATTCTTGAGAAATTAGGAAAAAGTCCCAGAAATTAAGGGAAAATTCCTGAGAAATACCAGAAAATTCCTAAAAAGAGGGAAAAAGGTAAGAAAATAATAGGGAAGTTTAAAAACAACCCTGAAGCCATGTACGAGGCAAATCGTTATAAATGTGTAGGTCGCTCTACACTTTACACCAAAACGGTACCCTGTAAGGGAACGAATGAACTTAACTTCTGCGAAATCTTTTACGGTTTCCTAGAAGTTGGGGGAAAATGATAGAGAATAAAATAAACCCTGATTACGTAATTAATATCGCATTAATTGTATTAACATTGGGATGGCAATTAAGCCCCTTAGAAGAGGCCCAAGACCCTTGATAAGGGCCCAATAATAGCCTAGGAATATAATTGGTGTTGAAATTAATTACCAGAACCCTGTATATTAATTAATTTCATAATTAATTAATAAAGGAGAAATCAGCTGTTAAGATGAGTCCCAATGAGGATATAAATCCTTGTAGATTAGCCCTCAAGGGACCTGATAGGATAAGGAATTAGTTTCCTACTTCCTAGGACTCCAAAGTCCATTCTAATTCTGAGACTTGCCCACCAAGTCTCCTAACCCAAGTCCAATTCAAGGACTCCCAACACCTATATAAGGGGTCTCACCCCCACAAATCAGAACTACATTTTTTGGCTTGATTCTCTAGATTACAAGAGATACGTAGGCATCTCATAAAGGCAAAGTTAAACTACAAAACACGAGAGAAGCCATTAAAAGCCTTGAGCTCCCAAACCTTAGTAATAAATACAACAATTAATATATCCTAGTTTTTTATCCATAACAACTATTCCTTTTAAGAGTTTGATTCTGATCTGAACTTATTTTCTCAACCATAATTTGGACTGATTTATGACCTACGAATTTAATAATAATTTTTTGGTATGTGGGACCTTGAAGCCCGATTAATGTTATATTAATTTCTTGGCCTTAATAACCGAGCTTCATTTTTAGACCAAATCAGGTCTAATTAATGCACTTATTTATTACGCAATTAGGATTATTTTTATCTCCCTATCATTTGCCCCCTCAACTTCTAGGAAAACATATGAAACTTCGTAGAAGTTAAGTTTCTATATGCTCTTGCAGGGTATCATTTTTAGTGTAAAGTGGGCAGTGACCTACACATTCACAACGATTTTACCTTTTTTGAGGCTTGAATCACACTTTCTTCTAAGAATGTCAAAATTCTTGAGAAATGGTTCCTTGTCCTTTTAGCGGAACATATTTGAGCTCCGTGATCTATTCAGCTCCCCAGATTTAATTACTCTTATTGTTCGGGTTACCATTGCAGATAACTAGAAAACATTTTCCTGGAATATTTTTGCCATTTTCCTATTTTTCTGATTTTTCCAAAATTTATGCTATTTTTCGACCAAGATACACTGTTAGGAATATGTTGTGAACTTGATGATAAGTTAAACAAAACACCTTAGTAGATTTAACTTGGTGAATTTTATAGCACTCGACGGATGATCAAATACGGATGATTCAATATAGTCCCGACGGATGATGATTTAATATCCATCGAGTGAGTAGCTTATGTAATAATAAGTATTGTAGCATATTTCTGCAAACAACTTTGACTACCAGTAGATATGCAGAATAGGTTGATTAATTATAGATATGAGATATCTTGTAATTCTGCATAAATGAAATGGAGTCAAGTGTCAAATAGCTACCCGACAGATGATCAACAAAGCTACCCGACAGATGTTCAACAAAGCTACCCGACGGATAACAAGCATGTACCCGACGGATGAACAATTTAAAAATCTGTTGACAGTGACAACACAATCACATGTGTTGGCTGTTTGTAAAAGGAATGTGGCAGCCTGTTTAGGAGGAAATTGATAACAAAGAAGCATTACCATTTCTATGCAAGTTATGAAGATTTTCAAAGATGCTGGAATAGAGTAATGAAGCAGCATGGAGTTAGACTTGATAGGTTTTGTTTTATTATCATGTCTTATTACCATGTAAACTTGGTGATATATAAATCGAGTGTAGCTAGTAGAACAAAGAACTAAGCAAACACATTTAAAAGAGAAATAGAAAAAGCTGTACTTGTCAAGAATTTCTCTATAGTTTGTTTGTTCAACTTGTAAAGCAGCTGTGAGCCAATTTGAGCTTCACAGAGTTCTCAAATTGATATATATATATATATATATATATTTGGTGGATACATTCAAATCCACCAGAAAGTTTAAAGACTTGTGTTTTTATTACTTTGTGTTTGATTTACTTAATTCCTTATTCCGCACATTACAAATCAAAACACTTATATATATATATATTGAGTTAGAACATTTTTATAAATCTCAAAAAGAGGCCAGAATTATATTCAACCCCCCTTCTATAATTCTTGTTGTATTGTTAGGGAATATAAATTGGTATTATAGCAAGCTCTTGAAGTACAAAGAATGTAAAGATTACAACAAACAACAAGATGAACAAGAAGGATGTTGGAGTTAAAATTCCTTTTCTGGACAAAGACAATTATCACCATTGGAAGGTGAAAATGCATCTACATCTTCTTTCTCAAGATGAGGCCTATGTGGATTGCATAGAGAGAGGACCTCATGTACCAGTGAGAGCTGCAACTGGCAATGAACCATATGTTCCCAAGCCTAGGCATGAATGGACAGACCCTAATATTGAGTAAGTCAGGAAAGACAAGAAGGCCATGAATATATTGTTCAATGGAGTTGATGGTGACTTATTTGATAACATCATTAACTGCAAAACATCCAAGGAGGTTTGGGACAATATCCAGATTATTTGTGATGGTACTGAGCAAGTAAGGGAGAATAAGATGCAACTACTAATTCAGCAATATGAGCACTTTCATTGTGAAGATAGTGAGTCTCTCACTGATATTTTTAGTAGATTTCAAAAACTACTTGTTAGTCCCTAATAATGCAACAAGAATTAGAGAAGGGGGGTTGAATGGAATTCTTGAAACTTTTTCTGAATTATAAAATGTTCTTACTTAAAATATATATGTCAGTGTTTTGATTTGCAAAGTGTGGAATGACAAGTTAAAATTGAATCAAAACATAAAGTAATAAAAACACAAGTCTTTAAAACTTTCTGGTGGATTTAAATGTATCCACCAAATATATATATATATATATCGAGAGAACCCCGTGTAGCTTGAATAGCTCACAGCTGCTTACAAATGTGAACAACTAAACTTACAGAGAAATGCTAAGGATATAGCGTACAATTGTTTCTCTGAGAAAATACTTGCTTAGTCTTCTTGTTATTCTATTTGCTACTCTTGGTTTATATAACACCAAGATTAAACAGTAATAAGACAAGATAATAAAACAAAACTTATCAAGTCTAATACTATGCTGCTTCATTACTCTATTCCAGCATCTTTGAATATCTTCATAATAGCATGGAAATGGCAATGCTTCTTTGTTCTCAAAAACCCAGTTGAATAGGCTGCCACATTCCTTTTGTAAACACTTGACGCATGTGACTGTGTTGTCACTGTCAATAGATGTTTGAATTGATCATCCGTAGGGTACATGATCATCCGTCGGGTTGCCTTGTTGATCATCCGTCGGGTAGCTTTGTTGATCATCCGTCGGGTAGCTATTTGGCACTTGACTTCACTTCATTTATGCAGAATTATAAGACATCATCTATTTACAATTAATCAACCTATTCTGCATATCTAATTAAAGTCAACATGACTTATATGCTACTATAGAATCTATACAAAGGTGTTTGCAGAAATGTGCTACATGACTTATTATTACATAAGCTACTCACTCGATGGATGTCAAATCATCATCCGTCGGGACTGTATTGAGTCATCCGTCGGGACTATATTTGCTTATCCATCGAGTGCTACATAATACACTAAGTTGAATCTACTAAGGTATTTTGTTAATAAAATCATCAAGTTCACAACATATTTCCAACAATCTCCCCCAATTTATGTCTACTGGAATTGTAGCCATAAATTAAGAGAAACTTGATGATAACAAAACACTCTAAAAATACAAATTTAAATGAAAGTAGATAAAACTGTAAAGTGCTGCAAATAACAAAATGTACAAAGATTTTCTCACAGTCATTTTCAAGGTGCTCCTCTAGCCTGAGCAGATTGATCTATTTCCTTGATGATCTGGATCTCTTTCCAAACTTTCTATTGTTTTCTTTTATCTGATTTTGGAGCTGTCTGTGAAATTCCAGTTCATCAGATTCTGAGAGATTTAACATTCCTTGCATTTCCAAAAGAGTCTCATTACTAGAGATGCTCAACTGGTCTTCTAATATGAAGAATCTTCTAACTCCCTTATCATCCATGAATTCCATCAGCCAGTTGGGCCTTAGATGCACTCTACTTCCAGTGTAAGGAATACTTAGAGTCTTTGGGAGTGCATCTTTGGCTCTAATACTCCTCAGTTCTTCAATCTTCTTTAGAACCAGTCTTCTAGCTGTCACATTGAATCCAAAGTTCTTCTTAAATGATGAATAAACCTTTATCAGTACAGATTGGCTTTCTTGAAGGATCCTGTGTAGTGGCCATTGTATCTCTTTTCCTCCCTTGTACTTGAATACTAACCTTTCACATAGATTCCTGTAAGCATCAATCCCTCTAACTTCTTCTAGTTCATCTAGATAGAGGTTTAAATCTGAGAATTCCTTGATGTCATAGATGTATATAATGTCTCCCTTGTTGACTTTGGTTTGAGCTTTGGTTAGGGACTTGGATCTGAGAGTTGAGGGCTTCACTTTCTTGACTGCTCTAGTCTTTGTCTTCTTTGGCTTCATGAAGTGAGGTCGATTGAGTTCAGGTATTGGTAGACTTTCCCAGTCTATTGGCTCATCCTTTAGAATGATAGGTTCACCATGAAAATTCTTGGATGGATCTATCTTGAATTCTCCATGTGCAACAGAGGGCATGGATGTTTGAGTTATTGCAGATGTAGACTTTTTGGGAAACTGATCTTCCAATTCCTTTTTATCAAAATCCACTTTTCTCTTTGCATGAAGTTTGTATCTAAAACTTTTTCTCTGCTGTGATTCTTCTTGCATTTTCAGTTCCTTAGATTCAGTAGTTTCAGATGATTGTTCAGGAATTCGTTGTGTAGGTTTCATAGCTTGCAGCTTGGCTAAGATAGCAGCTTGCTCCTTCTTTTGTTTAACCTTTTTAGCATCTAGAGCAGCTTGCTTCTTTTCTTGCTTCAATCTTGCCTTTTCTTCTCTTTTTGCTTTAGCGAATTGAGGGTGTCCAGCCACCACACAAATTTCCTTACCATTCCTGAAAACCTTGGAAATTCTTCTTTTCAATGCTGAATCAACTGGATCCTTGTAGAATGCAATAGATCTTGACAGTAGTTTCTTTTCATCAGGCTTTGGTGTCTCATACACTGTATCCAAAGGGTTCTTTAGAGAAGGTTTAGGATAGTTCACCTTTTGCTTCAAAATTAGCTCAACCTTTGGAGATTTGATGCAGGATGGCTGTCCTCTTTCCAGATTATTCATGCTCATATCATTCACAGAGATTTGCCTAACTTGAGAGTGATGAATGGCTGATTTTTCTGGCTTCTTTGCTAGCCCAAACCTCTTTTGAATATCCTCATCAATTTTCTCCCAGTTGATTGGGCTCAACTGCTTCTTTTCAGCTACTCTCAATGTGGCTGTTGCTTCATTAATCAGATCAATGCTGTCTTTAGTTGGTGGCTTGGTGAAAGCAATTGTAGGCACAATTACTTTGCTAACTTGAATATTAAGCTGTTTCTCCCCCTCACTTGAGCCTTTCTCCCCCTTTTTGTTTATATCAAGTTGTGTGGGAGGGAGTTGAGCAGCCACCAACTGTTGGAGTAGTGCAGTCTGAGTTTCTTGATTATTAAGTATCTTGGCCATTGACTTCTCTAAAACAGATATTCTTGAGTTCATGGCCTCAACTTTCCTGTTGAGATCAGCCTCCTTCCTTAGTTTTTGAGCTATTTCAATCATTGTGGTAGCAGGAAGTCTAGCATCCAACCTTTCTATGACATCCTGCTTTATTTCAGAAATTTCTTGCTTGATTGCATCCACACTCTGACTGTGTTGGAGAGCTTGAATTTTATGCAGCTGGAGTGCTTCAAGATGTGCAGTGAGTAACTTCTTTGTGCTGGCATTAGTAGATGCCTGAATGGCTGCTTGGGTGTCATAAATTAGCTTGAATAGTGTTGATTGGAGATGTGAGTAGGAGCATTCTTTTGTTAGCATCCAGGAAGGAACATCTGCATCTCCCCCTATGTCCATGCTATCTTCCTCATCATCCCCACCATCATCTCCAAAAGAAGTTTCATCCAATTCAAAATCACTGCCAATGTTGGAAGGCATAGCAGTGATTGCATCCTTTTCTCTCTGTAAAGATTATGTAGTATGCACCAAATTCAGCAATCTTCCAGCCTCCTCATTGCCCTGTACAGCTAGAGTTTGATAAGCTGTCACAGGGTGAGTAAATGTCTCAGCATCCAGGGAAATAGAATCTATAACAGCTTGATATTCTTGCTGAAATAGCCTTTCCCTTTCTGCATCATTGACATTCATTGACTCACTGGCAATGGTTTCCATCATTATCACTCATGTACCTGTATTTCTCTCATGATCTCTCTTTTGTTGCATCAAGGTCTCACCTTGGCTCCACACCCTCAAACCCTCACCTTCACCATCTAAGGTGGGACTCCTCACACTCACTTTTGCTAGTCTCGAAGAAACGGACTGCATTGGTTCACTCTTTTCCTCTCCTTTTTCCTGGGAGCAATCCAGACTCTCACTCATTTCACTCCCTTCCCTCAGTCCTAGGAGTAATTTCACTACTACTAAGTCTTCTGCACTTGTAATAATTGATGAAATTTGAAGCTGTGCAGAGACACTCAACGGATAAGGAATATCCGTCAGGTTAGCAGTTTGGCTATCCGACGGATAACTGCTGTTAAGCTTATCCGTCGAGATACAATCACTACTCGACGGATGAACAATATCCATCGAGTGAGTAGAAATGAATGAGTGTGGAGTGGAAACTATTGTGGACTCTGTGCAGATTGATGAAAATTTTGGCACAGATGTCTCAACAGTTTCAGAAAGAAATGGCAAGTCAGCCAACAAATCATCTAGAAGATGATGCTCACTTGCTTGGATTTTTGGCTTCTCCATGAGAGTTAAAGATGAATAATTTAAAAGTGATGTGTTTATCATGTCAACATCCAAAGAGTGTGTGGGAGAATTTGGTATTTCAGGTGCTTCCATTGTTAGAGATTTTGGCTGTGACTCCACATTTATTGGAGCCACATCAACCTGACTTTGAGAAGGTGCAGTGACTGTGTCTTTAGCACCAGTTTGCACAGTGTGTGAACCCTGTGCATCCCCAAGGGTCTTTGATTTCTTCTTTCTAGTATAAGTTTGGGGTGAGCTTGTGTCCCTTACCCTTTTGGCCTTGCTCTTGGCTGAGAGCTATGTTCAATAGTCACATTCTTTTGGGAGGATGCAACTAGTAATGAGCTTATATCCTTATTAAGCACTGCAGTTTGTTGGGAAACTGCAGTGTGGCTAGGCTGGGAAACACTCACCTCTCCACCCTTATCCTTAGGGTTTCTTTGATGTTCACCCTGTCCCTCACCTTTCTTACCCACCTTCACACTCCCCTCTTTAGGTTTGGTGGATTTTACAACTGGCATCTTTTGAGAGACACCGGAGGGAGCTTACTTTGTCTTTGTTTTTGAAATTTTGGATTTGGTAGCTTGGGTAGGCAACTGTTGGGTCAATGACACAGTTGTCATAGCTACACTAGAATACAAAGAAGTTTGTGAGGTTGGAAGAGTAGAGAAAGTTAAAATTACCTCACTTACCTGAGGTGCCTCCACAACTGGAAAATAGAAGAGTGGCACCTCTTTGTCATGGTTTGCCCTGTTCAAATCTGTAATGATTCTCCTTTCTTGAACCCAACAATCTAATTTGTTGGTTGGGTTCTCAAGCACAATATCCTCAGAGAGGTGGTTAGCAAGCATCATTAAAAATCTAGCATAGTAAACATTTTTACCCCTCTTATTTAACTCCCCTAACTTAAACCCCAACTCAAATATGACAAGATCACTAAAGTTGAAAAATTTATCAGTTACTAGCATGTAAAGCATGTTGAGCATAGAGATATTAAATGAATCAAAATTGCTAATTTTACTAGAAAATACCTTAGTAACTACATCACACAGATAACTCCATTCTTTCCTAAGACCCAACCTCCTAATTTCACTTAATTTAGAAGTAGAGAGTGCATAGCCCATGGAATTAAGTATATTAACAATGTTAGTGTCTGTGTGTGGAGAAGTTACAGTATTATCAGGAATTTTGAAACACGCTTTAACAATATCACTATTAACACAGAATTCCTTACCTTTAATAGTGAAAATGATAGTCTTATCAGTTGAGTTGTACACTGCAGTCATCCACATTTTTTCCACAACCTCACAGTAAATGGTGGGTGATTCCAACATCGCATAGTTGAGTTTGCAGTTCTTCACAAAATCCATCATTTTGTGGTAGTCCCTAGACTGCTGAATCCCCTTGTTCACTAAAGCCGTGAAGTTGTTCTTCTCATAGATAAAGCCAGTTTGAGACATGATTTTGACGACTGGTGCCATTGTTAGAGAGTAAAAACTTACAGAGGGAGAGTAAGTGCTTTTGAGAAAGAAAGAAGTTAGAGAAGATGATTTGAGAATGATAAAAGAAAAGCAATGAAAATGAATTAAGCTTTTATACTATCTCAAAAATAACTATAAAAAATAATAAAGTAAAATAAAGTGACCAATAAAAATTTCCCAAAATAGTCGTTTAAAAATAAACTGTAAAAATTCCATCAATTATCCTTCGTGTTATGCCTACAAACTGTAAGTATACTCGATGGATATTGTTTAGAAAATTAACGGCTAGGATTTAGACAATTCGACGGATGAGGATAAACAGTTATCCGCCGAGTTATAAAATATTCCAGAAAAATAATTGATTTTATTAACAAACCGTATTCCGACGGATGATCAAACTCGATGGATAATGATCATCCGTTGGGATGTAAATTTTGACAGCCAAAATTTCATCCACTACTGAAAAATCAATTAAATTTTTGGCTTCATTACAACTTGCAAATTCTCTGAAAAGATTCAAGAGTAATTAAGCATACCTAACTCGCTTACCAACCTTGAAAAGGTGGATTCAACCAGTGACTTGGTAAATATATCTGCAAACTATTTTTCACTTGGAACAAAATATAATTCCATAGTACCATTCATTACATGTTCCCTTATGGAGTGGTACTTGATGTCTATGTGCTTTGTTCTTGAATGTTGTACTGGATTTTCAGTGATGGCAATTGCACTTGTGTTATCACAGAAAATAGGAAACCTTTCCACTTGCAGACCATAGTCTAGCAATTGGTTTTTCATCCACAAAATCCGTGTACAGCAACTGCCAGCAGCAATATATTCAGCTTCAGCTGTAGAAGTAAAAACTAAATTTTGCTTTTTACTGAACCAGGACACAAGCTTGTTTCCTAAAAATTGACAGGTTCCTGTTGTACTTTTTCTATAAATTCTGCAACCTGTATAATCTGCATCTGAATAACCAGTTAGATCAAAACCAGAATCTCTAGGGTACCAAATGCCAATTTTTGGTGTTCCCTTGAGATATCTGAAAATTCTCTTAATAGCTACTAAGTGAGATTCTCTAGGATCAGCCTGAAATCTAGCACAAAGACATGTAGCAAACATTATATCTGGCCTACTAGCTAGTACAGAAGTGAGCCAACCATGCCCCTATAACTTGAAATATCCACAGACTTTTCAGTAGTGTTTAATTCAAGCGTAGTTGCGGTGACCATGGGAGTTTTTGTAGATGTGCAATCCATTAGGTCAAACTTCTTTAAAAGATCATAAATGTATTTAGTTTGACTAATGAATATTCCATCACTAACTTGCTTAACTTGCAAACCAAGAAAGTAAGTCAGTTCTCCCATCATGCTCATTTCATACTTACTTTGCATCAATTTGGCAAACTTTTTGCAAAGTTTCTCATTTGTAGAGCCAAAAATAATGTCATCTACATAAATTTGAACAAGTATGCTAGAGCCATTAACATTTCTAAAGAATAAATTTTTGTCTACAGTACCTCTAGTGAAGTAATTCTCTAAAAGAAACTTTGACAAAGTATCATACCAGGCTCTAGGTGCTTGCTTCCGTTCATAAAGTGCTTTCAAAAGATAGTAGACATATTCTGGAAAATTTGGATCTTCAAAACCAGGAGGCTGACTGACATAAACTTCCTCATCCAAATCTCCATTCAGAAAGGCACTTTTGACATCCATTTGATAGACCTTGAAATTGGCATGGGCTGCATAGGCTAAGAAGATTCTGATGGCTTCAAGTCTTGCAACAGGAGCAAATGTTTCATCAAAATCTATTTCGTCTTGTTAACAATAGCCCTTAACAACCAATCTAGCTTTGTTCCTGACTACTATGCCATTTTCATCCATCTTGTTTCTAAATACCCATTTGGTATCTATTGGATTCTTTCCTTTAGGCTTGGGTACCAGCTTCCATACCTTATTCCTTTCAAATTGGTTTAGCTCCTCCTGCATAGCTAAAATCCAATCAGGATCCAACAAAGCTTCTTCTAACTTCTTTGGTTTTTCCTTAGAGAGGAAGCTGCTATATAGACATTCTTCTTGAGTTGCTCTCCTTGTTTGAACTCTAGAAGATACATTACCAATGATGAGGTCAAAGGGGTGATCCTTTGTCCATTTCCTTTGTTGAGGTAGATTAGCTCTAGATGAAGAGGCCTCATGTTTGTCTTGATGTGTGGTTGAGTTTTGATTATTAGAAACTCCCCCTGAGTTTATGGATCTTTGGTTTGAGAAAGGGGAACTTTCTGTAAGTGATCTATTCTGACTTTCGGCTTCTTTTGATGACCCGGCGGATGGTAAATTTTGAGTACCAACAGATGAAGCTGGTTGTCTCCCGACGGATAAAGCAGATTGTCTCCCAATGGATGAAGCATTTTGCAACTCGACAGATGTTGAATTTTGTGCTTCATTGGTAGTAGATTTTTCTGCATTATCCTTTGATACTGTTTCTTGATCACTTTTATCATCACTGTCATCATTAACCATCTCCACATTGTCAAATTTGAGGCTCTCATGGTAATCTCCATCTTGTAGTCCTTCAATCTTTTTATCATCAAACACAACATGTATTGATTCCATAACAATGTTGGTTCTCAGATTGTAGACTCTGAATGCTTTACCAACAGCATATCCAACAAAAATTCCTTCATCTGCTTTAGCATCAAACTTCCCATTGTGATCAGTTTGATTTTTCAAGATATAACATTTGCAGCCAAAGACATGAAGAAAATTTAGAGTTGGCTTCTTGTTCTTGAACAATTGGTAGGGAGTCATGCACTTTGCTTGATTAACCAAAGAAATATTCCGAGTGTAGCATGCAGTATTTACAGCTTCTGCCCAGAAATATGTTGGTAACTTAGATTCTTCAAGCATTATCCTTGCAGCTTCAATAAGTGATCTGTTCTTTCTTTCTACTACTCCATTTTTTTGTGGAGTTCTTGCTGCTGAAAACTCATGCAAAATCCCATTTTCTTCATAAAATGCTATCATGACAGAATTCTTGAACTCAGTTCCATTTTCACTCCTGATTCTTCTAACTTTGAAATCAAGATGATTGTTGACTTGCCTTATGTGATTGATGATGATTTCACTAGCCTCATATTTAGACTTTAGGAAATATGTCCAAGAGAACTTTAAGAAATCATCTATAATTACTAGGAAAAATCTTTTCTTTGAGATGGACAACACATTGACTGGTCCAAACAAATCCATGTGTAGCAGTTGTAAAGGTTCTTTAATTATTGAATCAAGCTTCTTTCTAAATGATGCTTTGATTTGTTTACCCTTTCGGCAAGCATCACACAGTCCATCCTTAGAAAACTCCACTTGAGGAATACCTCTAACCAGTTCTTTCTTTACAAGCTCATTCATGGTTTTGAAGTTTAGATGGGATAGCTTCTTGTGCCATAGCCAACTTTCATCTTGACTTGCTTTACTGAGAAGACAAGTAACAAATTCTGTATTTGATGAGTTGAAGTCAGCTAGGTACACATTCTTTTCTCATTCCAATGAGAACCACTTTGTTGCTCCTCTTGTTTGTCATAACACGGGCTTCTGAGTTGAAGGTTACTGAATTGCCTTTATCACAAAGCTGGCTGATACTCAACAAATTATGCTTGAGATCATCCACTAAGGCAACCTCCTCAATGATGAAATTGTCTTTTGAAATCAAGCCATATCCCACAGTATAACCCTTACTGTCATCTCTAAAAGTAATACTTGGGCCAACTCTCTCCTTGAACTCTGTGAGCAGGGTAGAATCACCAGTCATGTGTCTTGAACAACCACTATCCAAGTACCACAAATTCTTTCTGTTTCCCTGCACACATTAAAATCAAATCAAGTTGATTTTGGTACCCAATTTTCCTTGGGTCCTGCCTTGTTAGCTTTCTTCTTCTGTTTCTTAGGTTTGATCTCATTTGACTTGGGGATATCAGATTCATCCTTAGTCATTTGAGTTGGACCTTTGAAACCATTCATTAAAACATAATTATCATGCACATTTTGATTAACAGAAAATGGCATGCTATTAGTAAACATGTTATTCCAGTAGGGCATGCTAAATGGCATTTGAGGCATACTAAATGCAGCATAATAGGGATTAGGTGCAAATGACATATTAGAAAATTATGCATTCATATTTTGTGTAGACATAGCATTCATAGGCATGGAAGGCATATCATTCATGTTGGGAAAAGAAGGTGGCACAGATATGGAAGTAGGCATGGCAGTTTTGCAATTAACAGACAGATGATTTACACTACCACACTTAACACAAATTTTTCTTGGAGCATACTTATCAGGTGTGTAGTTGTTATGTTTGTTAATCCCTACTTTACCATTTCTGTTGTTTTTCCTTTTAGCCTCTGTTTTAACCTCAATCTTTTCTAGTTTGTCATTCAATTGCTTGATAGACAGATGACCAACATTCACTTTCTTCTCCTTCCTCACTTGACTAGATTCTCCTGAAATGAAGTTTTTGGAAACTGATCCATATTTTCATTTAACTTGGCGAGTTTGGATTTACTCACAGGTTTGCTCACAGCCGACGGATGAGGATTTATGTCACTCGACGGATAATCCTTTTGGTTATCTGACGGATGACTCTCATCATCCGTCGAGTCTACATCTGTTAGCAATCCTTCAACCAAATTGGATTCCAGCTTCTCCTTATTCTTCTTCCAGGCTGCATCACAAAAGGACTCAATACCTTGAACTTTGGTGATTTGAGCATGAACATCTCTAGATGTTTTCCATGCCTTAATCACCTCATGTTCTCGTTCAAGCTACTACTTCAAAATCTCTTCTTTCTTCAAGGACTCAGTTAATTCATCCTTAGCAGTCTTATACTCAATTCTCAGTTTTTCAAATTCAATGAACTGAGACTCTAACACATTATTTCTCTCACTTAAAAACAAATTGTTTTCTTTGATTTTAGCATTTTCCTTAATGAGGGACTTAAGTGTAACACGCAAATGATATAATTCTGTAGACATGTCATTTATTGCATCATTACACTCAGCTTTAGATAAATGTGCAAGGTTAGTGGTGATTACCTGATTACTTGAAGAACTTGTCTCTGTTTCATCAGACTTGGCCATTAGGGCTAGATTGACATAGCTGACATCCTCATCCTCATCCAGACCATCTGCTGCCCAGTCATTTTCTTGTGTAATGAAAGCCCTTTCCTTTTGTTTGAGCAACTCAAAATATTTCTGTTTGTAATCCACAGGCTCAAACTTCTTCTTGCTGGAATCTGACTTTCTACACTCATTGGCAAAGTGCCCTGCCAAGCCAC
This sequence comes from Apium graveolens, assembly GCF_009905375.1. Lineage (NCBI taxonomy): Eukaryota > Viridiplantae > Streptophyta > Magnoliopsida > Apiales > Apiaceae > Apium > Apium graveolens. The sequence continues at coordinate 248,192,276 of NC_133650.1, read as the reverse complement.
ATTTGAAACACTTGAATTTTAATTTATCCACCATGTTTCTATTTGGCTTAGCTGCTCCAAAGTTCTTCTTGAACTTGAGCTTGGAAAATCTTCTGGAAAGAAATGCTAGATGTTCATCAATGTCATCCATATCATCTTGGCTCAAAGAATCTTCATTTTCTGCTACCAGCCCCTTGCCCTTGTTTTCACAGACCTTTGAAGTAGACTTAACAGCTTCTATCTTCATCTTCTTCTCTTTCTCTAACTCAGCAACCAGTGTAATGGACCCTCCTTTCTTTCTCCCATTCTCCATTCTTTCATCCTGCTCTATTTCAAGGTCATAAGTCTTTAGAATGCCATACAGTCTCTCTAGTGTAAACTCCTTGTATTCTTGTGAATTTCTCAAGGAGACTGTCATTGGTTTCCATTCTTTTGGAAGGGATCTCAGAAATTTGAGGTTAGAATCCCTTGTTTGGTAGACTCTTCCATGCAACTTCAGAGCATTTAGTAGCTTTTGAAATCTACTAAAGATATCAGTGAGAGTTTCACCTTCTTCAAAGTAGAAATGCTCATATTGCTGAATTAGTAACTGCATTTTGTTTTCTCTAACTTGTTCAGTGCCATCACAAATTATTTGAATGGTGTCCCAAACCTCTTTCGCTGTCTTGCAATTGATGATGTTGTCAAACATGTCACCATCAACTCCATTGAACAGAATATCCATGGCCTTCTTGTCTTTCCTGACTTGTTCAATATCAGGATCTGACCATTCATGCCTTGGCTTTGGAACTGATGGCTCATTTTCAGTTGCAGCTCTCATTGGTACATGAGGACCTCTCTCTATGCAATCCACATAGGCCTCATCTTGAGAAAGGAAATGAAGATCCATCTTTACCTTCCAGTGATGGTAATTATCTTTGTCCATAAAAGGAATCTTGACTCCAACATCCTTCTTGTTCATCTTGCTGTTTGTTGTGATCTTTAATCTCTTTGTGCTTCAAGAGCTTGCTCTAATACCAATTGTTAGTCCCTAACAATGCAACAAGAATTACATAAGGGGGGTTGAATGGAATTCTTGAAACTTTTTCTGAATTATAAAATGTTCTAACTTAAAATATATATGTCAGTGTTTTGATTTGCAAAGTGCGGAATGACTAGTTAAAATTGAATCAAAACACAAAGTAATAAAAACACAAGTCTTTAAAACTTTCTGGTGGATTTGAATGTATCCACGATATATATATGGTGGATACATTCAAATCCACCAGAAAGTTTTAAAGACTATATATATATATATCGAGAGAACCCTGTGTAGCTTGAATAGCTCTCACAGCTGCTTATAAATGTGAACAACTAAACTTATAGAGAAATGCTAAGGATACAACTTACAATTGTTTCTCTGAGAAAATACTTGCTTAGTCTTCTTGTTATTCTATTTGCTACTCTTGATTTATATAACACCAAGATTACACAGTAATAAGACAAGATAATAAAACAAAACCTATCAAGTCTAATACTATGCTACTTCATTACTCTATTCCAGCATCTTTGAATATCTTCATAATAGCATGGAAATGGCAATGCTTCTTTGTTCTCAAAAACCCAGTTGAATAGGCTGCCACATTCCTTTTGCAAACACTCGACGCATGTGACTGTGTTGTCACTGTCAACAGATGTTTGAATTGGTCACCCGTCGGGTACATGATTATCCGTCGGGTTGCCTTGTTGATCATCCGTCGGGTAGCTTTGTTGATCATCCGTCGGGTAGCTATTTGGCACTTGACTTTACTTCATTTATGTAGAATTACAAGACATCATCTATTTGTAATTAATCAACCTATTCTGCATATCTAATTAAAGTCAACATGACTTATATGCTACTACAGAATCTATACAAAGGTGTTTGCAGAAATATGCTACATGACTTATTGTTACATAAGCTACTCACTCGATGGATGTCAAATCATCATCCGTCGAGACTATATTTGCTTATCCATCGAGTGCTACATAATACATTAAGTTGAATCTACTAAGGTGTTTTGTTAATGAAATAATCAAGTTCACAATATATTCCCAACACTACTAAATGCTCTGAAGTTGCATGGAAAAGTCTATCAGATAAAAGACTCTAACCTCAAGTTCCTTAGATCTCTTCCAAAGGAGTGGAAACCAATGACATTCTCATTGAGAAATTCTCAGGATTACAAGGAGTTTACCTTGGAGAGACTGTATGGCATCCTGAAGACTTATGAGCTTGAAATAGAGCAAGATGAGAGGATGGAGAAAGGAAGGAAGAAAGGAGGGTCCATAGCACTGGTTGCTGAGTTAGAGAAAGAGAAAAAGATGAAGGTAGAAGTTGTTGAGTCTATTTCAAAGGTCTGTGAGAACAAGAGCAAAGGGATGATAGCTGAAAATGAAGATCATTTGAGCCAAGATGACATGGATGATATTGATGAGCATTTAGCATTCCTTTCCAGAAGATTTGCCAAGCTCAAGTTCAAAAAGAACTTTGGATCAACCAAGCCAAGTAGAAACATGGTGGATAAATCCAAATTTAAGTATTTCAAATGTGGCTTGACAGGGCATTTTGCCAGTGAGTGTAGGAAGTCGGATTCCGACAAAAAGAAGTTTGAGCCTGTTAATTACAAACAGAAATATTTTGAGTTGCTCAAGCAAAAGGAAAGGGTTTTCATTACACAGGAAAATGACTGGGCGGCTGATTGATTGGATGAAGATGAGGATATGAGCTATGTCAATCTAGCCCTGATGGCCAAATCTGATGAAACAGAAACAAGTTCTTTAAGTAATCAGGTAATCACCACTAACCTAACACATTTATCTAAAGCTGAGTGTAATGATGCAATCAATGACATGTCTACAGAATTATATCACTTGCGTGTTACACTTAAGTCCCTCGCTAAGGAAAATGCTAAAATTAAAGAAAACAATTTGTTTTTAAGTGAGAGGAATAATATGCTAGAGTCTCAGTTTATTGAATATGAAAAATTGAGAATTGAGTGTAAGATTGCTAAGGATGAATTAACTGAGTCCTTGAAGAAAGAAGAGATTTTAAAGAAGCAACTTGAACGAGAACAAGAAGTGATTAAAGCATGGAAATCATCCAGAGATGTTCATGCTCAAATCACTAAAGTTCAAGGAATTGAGTCCTTTTGTGATGCATCCTGGAAGAAGAGTAAGGAGAAGCTGGAATCAAATTTGGTTGAAGGATTGCTAACAGATGTGGACTCGACGGATGATGAAATTCATCCGTCGGATAATTAAAAAGATTATCCGTAGAGTGACAAAGAGCCACATCCGTCGACTGTGAGCAAACCTGTGAGCAAAGCCAAGCTTGCCAAGTTGAATGAAAAATATGGATCAGTTTCCAAAAACTTTATTTCTGGAGAATCAAATCAAGTGAAGAAGGAGAAGAAAGTTAATGTTGGTCATCTGTCCATCAAGCAATTGAATGACAGATTATAAAAGATTAAGGTTAAAACAAAAACTAAAAAGAAAAATAATAGAAATGGGAAAGTAGGAATTAATAAGCATAACAACTACACATGTAACACCCCCAAATCCGGGGTCGGGGATTCAGGTTGTCACGAGTTCCATTTCCCTTATCAATACTTAATCTTAACAGTCAACCAACTACTGAGTACTGTGACCCCATAATATACACACGCACACCACAAGTTATAGTCTCAGAGATGAATACCAAAAATAACACAAGTCATTTTATTCCACAATTATAAACCGTTACACCTTAAAAGGATTTCTGAATAAATTTACATTTCTTTGCCATTATTACAATTCATATAGATACATAAGTCTGGTACATCAGAAGTTGAAAGTCTAGCCTATTGGTAATTTCTACCTCAGCTACAGCGGCATCAATGCTTCCAGAAAACCGTGGAACGTTTCCTAACCGCTTGCGAATTGGAAGCTTGGTCCTGTTCATCTTTTCTATCTGTTGTTGTGTGATGAAAGAAGAAAGCAAGGGTGAGCAACAAGCCCACTGAAATAATATGTATAATAATTAACAATATATGAGCATTCTCATAGTACTCATGAAAGTCTTGGTCAAGAAGAAATGAACCAAGCTGATATCTTAACGCGACCAAGTCGCAAAATATTCAGTATATATATACATATATACTTTTCACAATCTTTGAAATCCTCTGACATGTATAATATACACAGAGTTCCAGTTTATAACTGTATAGAAATATCATTGCAAGGTGATCTCATATATTTAACCTTGTCTCAACGTTTTTCTGAAACCTTTGTCATTCATAAGACAATCATTAACTAGATATAAGTTTAAAAGATGAAGTTACAAGATACTCCAATATACTTATATCTTTTCCGAATACTACTTGAACTACCACCGTTCAATGTATAAATAGTTCATCCTATAGATTAAGCTACAAGACAAAACTTGTATAGAATCAATCTTTAAAATATCATCAAAATAAAATGAAGTTACGAGATACTTCATTTGATGCAAACATCATTTTGAAAACTTGACCCTTCCAACACTCAACAATCGCCCAACCGTAGCCTTTCTAACGAAGTGCTCTGGGTAGTGTTGCAGAAATATCCAATTGGATGATGAACTCATTACGGGAGTTTGCCGCGCCAGGAAGACCACTTACGATGATCAGTCGTAGTAGTGCAACCCCACCATTTTCTACATGTAGAGGAGAACCCGTCGGATTTACTTGTCAACCGAACACTGGACTCCTAAGGAATGGACCGTCTTAGCGGAACTTCCGGGCCATTTGGGCCAATATAATAAGGCTGGGCCGGCGCTACTCGACCACTTACGCCATTCCTAGTTCAGATGAAATCCATGACCCTGAAACGTAAAGCTCGTTCTCCCTTTCCCCAAGTAGAAACTTGTTGATACGGCTCCACCAAGAAGTCGTATCTAGTTGGAAAGGAAAACTCACCGATATTTCCCAGGTGATGCCTATTAATGGATTAACTTGTTCCAAGAATTTTACTTCCCGAGTGTTGGGTAAGTAATCAAAAACTCTATTATCAAAATAGCAACCTTGTTGCGAATATAAAACACACCACAGAGCCGGATCCCTCGGGTTTTAAGCGAGTATTTAAATCCCCTTCAAAAGGAGGATCTTAAATATAAAAAAAATGAGTTTTGGGATCCGCCCTAACTTTTAAAATCATTTTGAAGACTCGAAAATATTTTTAAGAATGTTTTGAGTAATGCTGATTTGATAAAATAAATCAGTCCCGATAAATTAGAAAATATCTGAATATTATTATTTAAATAATATTCCCATAAGGGTGATCCTTATAAAAATAATCGAGGTAGGAGTTTTAAAACTCATACTTGAAATGAATAATAAATAACCAAAGATATACTTATACGAAAGTATGATCTTTATTTGAATAATCGAAAATAAGTTTGATTATCGAAACATTATTCTTTAATAAAATAAAGAATATTATTTAGTAATTAAGCGGAGTCATAAGTCCTCAAATGAATATTCAAAAATAATATTCATAAAATAAAATAAACGGAGTCATATGTCCTCGAATGAATATTCAAAATAATATTCATTAATAAAATAAACGGAGTCATATGCCCTTGAATGAATATTCAAATAATATTCCTTGAATAAAATAAACGGAGTCATATGTCCTCGAATGAATATTCAAATAATATTCATTAATAAAAATAAAGTTATCTAATAAACCTTATTCGATTAATAGTTTTGAAAACTATAACTATATATATATATATAAATATATAAATATATAATATACTCGGGAACATCGACTCCCGGTTTTAGAAAATGTCCACCTTTGGGTCCCTTATACTAAGGGTATACACAACTACTGCTTATCTCTAGCATAGGTATTATGCAACTAATAAGCATTTGAATCAACAGATACATATCAAGATTACGAAACAGACATGCATATATACTATATCACATGCTCCAATATATCGCAAGATTTGCTAATTAACCATCATGCATCTATCACAAGATAATGCATATACATATGTATACATCACAACAACAGTATAACGGGTAGAAAACTTGCCTGAGCGACTGGGGGTGGTAAAAGTCCTGGGATGAGTCTGGTAACCTATAAACAACATATAAGTTGGAATTAAACCCAAGTCGCTTATGAATCTATACTTTAACCAATTAGACCCTAGCGTTCGCTTTTGCGCTTAACGATTCACTTAAGTCGCTCGAGTACCCTCGGCTCCACCATTTTTAATAAATTAACCATTAAGGGTTTTAAGGCGATTCTTTTGCGAGTGCCTTACCAACTGCATAATACACTTCACATAAATGTTTCATACTCAAATTAGTCCTTTAAGGTCTTTAACCTATGTTTCAAAGTAAGGCAAGTGGTAATGGTTCGTTCGCGAAATGCCGTTACTTAAAACGATCGTTTCTCCTAAACCGTACATCGGATTCAAACGAACCACATATCAAAACGAAGCTCGTAACATGAACTATCTAATCATGGCAATGGTCAAAACTTAACAGTGAGTTCTCGGGTCCTGATGTTAAGAACAAAATAGTCTAAAGTAAATCGGACATTACGACGGCTATGTTTACGCGATTACCAATTTTTATTCTACTCCAAATCAACCACAAATCAATCACAATTCAACCATACAACCAAAATCCATCCATACATCACTACAACAGCCCCAACACCTCAAGTTTTCCAATTTTCTATTAATCTCAAACATGAACTAAAACTATTCTTAAGTTCATTAATTAATAACCAAGATTTACAACTCCAAAAACATCCCAAAACCAACTAATCTCTACATATTCAAACACCATGCTTCTCATGAACTATACTACTCATAATAAGCTCTTAATATTCAATAACAATGCTAGGTTAAGAGTTATACCTTCCTTGGTGAGTAAAAGTAACTAAGGAACTTGGAATCACCCTTGAAAGTCTTTACCAAAGCTTAATCTAAACAAAAACTCAAGAACAAAATTTTAAGTTCTTGAAAAACACTATTCACCCTCTTCTTCCATGAATTTTAGAAAGAGATTGTGAAGGAATTTGAAGCTTAAACTTATAGGATAGCTATATCTATGCATAAGGAATCTTAGATAATTAACTCACCAGTTAATGAAGCTTGGAACTTGGATTTTGTTTTTTTTCTTCTTGAAATGGAAAAGAGGCCGAGAGCTTTTGTTCTCCAAAATGAAAGTCAACTTTGTGTTTTGGTGTTATAATTTGTTGTTGGTTGTTTTTGCCTTTTGTTTTAATTAATTACCTTTTAACCATGGTGATTTTTGTGTGGCTTGAAATCAACCACACCTCCTTCCCTTTTTAGTCATGCTTAGGTCATCAATCCTATGTCATCTTCCCATACTTTTCCTCTTCTTATTGGTTTGATGACATCATCCTCACTAACCTCTTTTATTAGCTCCTAATTACTTGGCTAATGACCGCTGATATGTTATACGATTCGCTTAACTTTTGTTTTCGTTTATCGTTTGAGGGATCATACCCGGGGTCTTATTACTTGGGTTTCCTTTACCTTTCTCAATACATTATATTCCTTTTATGATCCTCTCTTATAATCCTTAAATTTAAATCCTTTTTATCCTGTTTACTTATACTCAATTCTTTCGGTATCTGGTGGATTTTCGGGAAAAAATCAAAGTGTTCGAATTTGGATTCTGACGATCTTTACATACACTTATATCCCATATAAAGTACTAATAAGATCTCAGAATAACAATAGAAGAACCCCTACATAGTGTGGCATGGAAAGTTTTCTTATTCAGCATAATCAGCAAAATACTATTCATAAGGGTTACTAAAAGTTCAAAATTTTTGGGGTTATTACAGTCTCCCCTCCTTAAAAGGATTCCGTCCCGGAATCAGATAAAAATGAATATGGATACTTTCTTAGAATTGCACTTTCTAACTCTCAAGTAAATTTTCCCATATTTTGGTTCTACCACCAACTCTGACTAGCTTGATCATCCCTTATCCTAAGCACTTGTCCCTTTTTGATTTATAACCATTCTTGGTTGCTCCATATAGGTTACGTCTAGTTACATGTCTATGCGCGCATATGCCCCTATTTGTCTGGCATCCGAATTACACTTCCTTAACATTGATATGTGGAACACGTTATGAACTTGCTACATGTTCGGGGGTAGGGCTAGCTCATATGCTAACTTCCCAATACGTCTTAATATATCCAAGGGTCCAACAATTTGTGGGCTTAGCTTTCCTTTTCTTTCCGAACCTCATTAATCCCTTCCCAGGGAATACCTATAACAACACTAGGTCCCCTACTTCCTATCCTTTGTCCTTTCGTGTCGAATCAACATACTTCTTATGTCCATCTCGGGCTACTACCAGCCGTCCTCTGATTAGATCTATTATATCCTTGGTCCTTTAGACCACTGCTGGTCCGAGCATCTTGCGCTCTGCAATCTTCATCCTAACGTAAGGGAGATCGACATTGTCTTCCCTCAAGGATCTCATAAGGCGATATCTCAATACTGACATATGATCTATTATCGTAAGAAAACTCAATCCGTGTTAAGTGATCATTCCAATTTCTCTCAAGTCTATTGCACAGACTCTCATCATAGCTTCTAGCATTAAAGCTTTTGCTTCTCACTACCCATTCTTTTCCAGTTCGTAGTCGTTACTATCTTCCGTACATAATACTATACTGGTTACACTTTTGCTTGTTAGCGTTCTATAACCTTTTAATAACCACGTCAACCTTAGTATCATGAACGTGTTAGAATCAGAATACCACCGTACTGATACTACTTCCTTTCTAGCTGCTTCTATCTTTGAAAGCTTGATCCATCATATAGAAGTAAAGGAATTTGTTGAGAGATCACTATGATCATGAACACTTGTTCTATTGCATAATTAGTACAGAAGCTGGCCAGCCTTTAGTACTTGACAAGCAATTAAACAACATGTGGTATCCTACTAGGCTTCTATCACACAGATAGATAGTCATTCGGCAATACCTCCCCTTCTGGAAGGGTTGTTCTTCTCAGCTTATATGAAATGAAAAGGAGAGAAGATAACGAATTGAAGAGAATTATATATATAAAAAAAATATACTGCCACAAAATATCTGGCTTGGAATCTACGTCCGAACTATAGAGGTTTATCATAGGAGAATAAAACATATACGTATATATATCAACATCAGGTATTATAGCATCGCATTTCACATGCTTAAATATTTTTTGCTATTCCGTCCATCATTCTATGGACCCATGCTCTTCCTCGAGCTTATACTCAATCACCTTTGAAACCCCCTCGACATCGAAAATCGAATCTGGAATCTCATTCTATACATCATCGTTACTAGAATTCTATGCTTGCACCGCAACCTTCCTCGTATAGTAATACGACTCTCTATTGATAAGAAGGAATAAGTATTCAATAGGTAGATAATCTACTTAATTAGTCTATCAATGATAACTTATACACCACCACGACCCGATTAGTGGTACTCAATCTCAACATCCATTCCAATACAACTCTCACGGTTGTAATCGACTCATTACTCGCAGAATCATTGCTGTATTACTGCGGTCCATTGCTGACCTACTGTAGTCATTCATTTTCTATGAAATCTTAATAGCTAACCATACGGAGTCCATACATGTCGTATCAAATTCTTCTAAGGAGGTAACATGATCACCGTTCATGATTCATGAAGAACACTCCTGAACTTGACGTACATATGACATGAAGCAGATAAAATTGCAGAAGAGTTTCAATCAAAACAACGATAGCAGGTTAATACCATTCTTAATATATGCCTTCAATAGAAGACTTAACTCAAAGGTTTGTTTAGTCCTTTTTTTTTGAAACATGGTCTTGGCTTATTCTCAAGATAGGACCTTATAAGATAGATAGCCCGCTCATGGCGATTATACGAATTAAACCTTTACCAAATTACTATTACGGTTGGGTATTGCACAATCATCAGAAGGAATGTCAATCTTCCAAACCATAATATAACCTTTATGGCTTCAACCATCATCACTGTATTCCTCTGGCACGAGCGCCTATCATTTCTCTCTTACACTTAAAGTGTCGGCCACCTCTTTGGTCTTTCCTGATAGTAAAATTTCCTTACAATCAATGTCGTTTGAACGATCTCCAACTAGATTTTCTACCTCATTTCCAATCACTGCTTGTGTGAAGATGTTTTTCTTAAGTCCTTGTGATAAAAAAAATCACCATCTTTCCATAAGTCACTGCCTTAGTCTTTAAATGTGAACATTATTGTAACACCCCCAGATCCGGGGTCGGGGATCCGGGTCGTCACGGTCTTTCTTTCCACAATATCACTTCACTTAATTAATAATAATAACCTTATGCTGTGACCCCACACTAACACACACCACAACCCGTTATAGTCTCAGAGATGAAATTGAAATAAGTACAAGTCTTTGAATCCACAATTTAAAATTATTACAACCCAAAATGATTACTTGATAAATTTACAGTTAATTGCCATTATCTGCCACAAGTTATAATTATACATAATTGATTCTCAAAAATAGAATGCCTGATCTACCAATAGATCTACCTCTGCAGCTATAGCAGCCACAACATCATCGGGAAGACGTGGGACACTTCCCACGCGCTTGCGCTGGGTCTGCTGGAGTCTGGCCATCTTTCCTAACTGTTGTTGTGTGATGAAGAAATAAAGCAAGAGTGAGCCTTACAGCTCGCAAGATAATATATAGTGATAACAATAATATAAGTATCTAAATGGATACTTACTAGAATCTTTTATCGTGTGTAAGATAATTACTAGTATATACTTACTAGTATATGAGCCTTCTCATAGTACTCATGAAAGTCTTGGTCAAAAGAAATGAACCAAGTTTGATATCTTAATGCGATGAAGTCGCAAAATATTCAGTATATATACATATATACTTTTCAAAATATTGGAAGTCCTCTTCCATGCATAATATACACAAAGTCCCAGTGTATAACTGTATATAAAAAAATATCGTTGCAAGGTGATCTCATATATCTAACCTTGTCTCAACGTTTTTCTGAAAATCTTTGTCATTCATAAGACAATTATTAATTAGATATAAGTTTAAAAGATGAAGTTACCAAATACTTCACTACACTTATATCATTCCCAAATACTACTTGAACTACCACCGTTCAAGTTATAACCAGTTTCAAAAGTTCATCCCACTGATGAGACCACAAGATAAGACTTGAATAGATTCAATCTTTGAAATATTATTGAATGAAAAAGTTATGAGATACTTTATTTAGTCCCGATATATATATATCCACATACATATATCCCTTTAAACATTTCCTGGAACCTCTGTTATGCAAAGTATGAACAGAGTTTGAAACATCCAATGAATTTTGGAAAGGAAAAGAATTTTGGCATAAACCCGGTATCTTGCTGATCAGGCAAAGATACCAATAAGTAACCTTTTCTACTAGTAGATGGACGAATTCCCCACTGGTCATCACCCTGGTCATAATTAAGACCTATGCTGGACTGCCACTCAGCCACTTATGCATTTGATGGACTCCCACTGAGCCACTTACACAATAATAGACCGTACCCCGGCCTGTCGCTTATGCCGACTCAATGAGAGGGGCTTACTTCCCGAACGTTGGGCAAGTAATCAATTCATTTACCAAATCTGCAACCTCGTTGCGAATATAAAATACACCACAGAGCCGGATTCCCCAGGTTTTGAGCGAGTATTTAAATCCCCTTTAAAAAGGAAGATCTTAAATATAAAAATGAGTTTTGGGATCCGCTCTGACTTTTAAAAATCATTTTGAAGACTCGAAAACACTTTAAAGAGTGTTTGGAGTAAAGCTGATTTAATGAAGTAAATCAGTCCTCAGAATATTTAGAAAATGACTGAATATTATTATTTAAATAATATTCCCATAAAGAATAATCTTTTATAAAAATAATTGAAGTAGAAGTTTTAAAACTTATACTTGAAACGAGTATTAAATAACCAAAGATATACTTATATGAAAGTATTATCTTTATTTGAATAATCGAAAATATGTTTGATTATTAACACCTTATTCTTTAATAAAATAAAGAATATATTTCAGCAAATAATCGGAGTCATAGATCCTCAAATGAATATTCAAATAATATTCATTAAATAATATAAAAGAGTCATAAGCCCTCGAATGAATATTCAAATAATATTCAGATAAATAAATAAAAGGAGTCATACGCCTTCGAATAATATTCAAAATAATATTCATTAATAAAGTAAAAGGAGTCATAAGTCCTCGAATGAATATTCAAAATAATATTCATTTAATAAAATAAAGTTAAAGTTATCGAATAAACCTTATTCGATTAATAGTTTTAAAAAAACTATATCCATATATATATATAAATAAATATATATATATATAATATACTCGGGAACATCGACTCCCGGTTTAGAAATATGTTCACCTTTTATCCCCTATACTAAGGGTATACGCAACTACTTGCTTATTTCTAGCATAGGTATTATGCAACTATAAGCATTGAAATCAACAGATAGATAACCAGATTACGAAACAGACATGCATATATACCATATTAGCATGCTCCAATATATCGCAAAATTTGCTAATATAAACATCATGCATCTATCGCAAGATAATGCATATACATATATACATCACAACAACAATATAACGGGTAGAAAACTTGCCTGAGCGACTGGGGGTTACGAATGGCTCGGGACGAGTCTGGTAACCTATAAACAACAAGTAAGTTGGAATTAAACCAAAGTCACTTGTGAATCTATACTTTAACTAACTTAGACTCTAACGCTTGTTTTGCGCTCACTGATTCGCTTAAGTCACTCGGGTACCCTCGGCTCCACCATTTTTAATAATTTAACCTTTACGAGTTTTAAAGCGATTCCTTCGCGAGTGACTTACCAACTGCCTAAAACACTTATCATAAATGTTTCATACATTAATTAACCCTTTTTGGTCTTTAACCTACATTTCAAAGTAAGGCGAGGGAAAAAGTTTCGTTCGCGAAACGCCGTTACTTGAAACGGTCGTTTCTCCTAAACCGTAAATCGGAATCGAACGAACTACATATCAAAACGAAGCTCGTAACATGAACTATCTAAACATGACAATGGTCAAAACCTAGCAGTGAGTTCAAGGGTTCTGATGTTAAGAACAAAAAAAACAGTCTACGGTAAATCGGACATTACGACGGCTATGTTTACGCGATTTCCCAAATTTAAACCACTCGATACCAACCACAATTCAACCCCAAATCAATCATACAACCAATATCCATCCTTATCACATCATAACAACCCCAACAAATCCATATTAACCATTTATACTTATTCCTCACATGAACTAAAAGCTTTACTTAGGTTCTTTAACTAATTACCAAGATTTACAACTCCAACAATACAACAAAACCAACTAATCTCTACAAACTCAACCAAACTTCAACCAATCAAGCATCATGCCTCACATATGCTATATCAAACACATTCAATCCTAATTACTCAAAACTAAAGCTAGGGTTTGTAGTTTATACCTTCCTTGGAGAGTGGAGAATCAAGAGGATGGCTTGGAATCACCTTTAAAGCCCTTAACCAAGCTTAATCTAAACAAAACTTCAAGAACACAAATTTTAGTTCTTGAAAACACTATTCACCATCTTCTTTGATGATTTATAGAAAAAGATTGGCTTGGAATTAGAAGCTTAAACTTATAGGAAGTATGTAACTTAACTAGGAGGAGCTAGGATAATTACCTTGGAAAATAACAAGTGGAGGAGCTTGGACTTCCCATTTCTTAAGAAACCACCCGAGAGCTTCATGAACAAGCCTTGGTTGCTTTTGATTTTTGATGAAAATGGTTTTTGCTTGGCTTGGTTGCTTGGTTTTTGTGCTTGCTTTAGTCAATTACCTTCTTGCCCTTGAATTTGTGTGGTTCTCATTCAACCACACCTCCTTCCTTCCCATGTCATGCTTATATCATCCTCATGATGTCATCCTCCCTTCCTTGTCCTTTTTCTATTGGTTGGATGACATCATTCCCACTAATCCCTTTGATTAACTTCCTAATCGTTTGCCTAATGACCGCTGATCTGTTATACGGTTCGCTTAACTTTCGTTCTCGTTTATCGTTTGAAGGATCATACCCGGGATCTTATTACTTAGGTTCCCTTAACCTTTCTCAATACATTATATTCCTTTTTATGATCCTCCATTATAATCCTTTAATTTAAATCCTTTTTATCCTGTTACCTCATACTCAATTCTCTCCGTATCTTGTGGATTTCCGGGAAAAACCAAAGTGTTCGGAATTGGATTCTGACGATCTTTACATACACTTATATACTTCATAGAGTACTAATAATATCCCAGAATATCCATAACAGAACCCCTACATAGTGTGGCATGAAAAGTTTTCTCATTCAGCAAAAACACTATTCATAAGGGTTTCAAAATTTTCCAAAAATTGGGGTTATTACAGTCTCCCCTCCTTAAAAGGATTCCGTCCCGGAATCAGATAGAAACAAATGGGGATACTTTCTTAGCATTACACTTTCTAACTCCCGAGTCAATTTTCCACATTGTGGTTCTACCATCAAACTCTGACTAGTTTGATAACCCTTCTTCAAAGCACTTGTTCCCTTTTTACCCTATAACCCTTCCTGGTTGCTCCATATAGGTTACGTCGGGTTACATATCTATGCGCTCATATGCCTCTATTTGTCTGGCATCTGAATTACACTTCCTTAATATTAATACGTGGAACACGTTATGAACTTGCTACAGGTTCGGGGGTAGGGCTAGCTCATATGCTAACTTCCCAAACGTCTTAATATATCCAAGGGTCCAACAATTGGTGGACTTAGCTTTCCTTTCTTTCTGAATCTCATCAATCCTTTCCAAGGGATACCTATAACATTTCTAGGTCCCCTATTTCGTACTCTTTATCCTTTCGTGTCAAATCAACATACTTATCATGTCCATCTTGGGCTACTACCAGCCGTCCTCTGATTAGATCTATCATATCCTTGGTCCTTTGGACTACTGCGGGTCCGAGCATCTTGCGTTCTACAACTTCATCCTAACATAAGGGAGATCGACATTGTCTTCCTTCAAGGATCTCCTAAGGCGACATCTCGATAATGACATATGATCTATTGTCGTAAGATAACTCAATCCGAATTAAGTGATCATTCCAAATTCTTTCAAGTCTATTACACAGACTCTCATCATAGCTTCCAATCATTAGAGCTCTTGCTTCTCAATACCCATTCTTTTCCAGTTCGTAATCGCTACTACCTTCCGTTCCTAATATTATACGGGTTATACTTTTGCTTGTTAGCGTTCTATAACCTTTTAATAACCACGTCAACCTTAGTATCACGAATGTGTTCCCATTCCGCATACTACCACCACTTTATTACTCCTTTTTCAGTTGTTTCTATTTTCCAAAATTTGATCAATCAAATAGAAGTAAAGGAATTTGTTGAGAGATCACTATGATCATGAACACTTGTTATATTGCATAGTTAGTACAGAAGGTGGCCAGCCTTTAGTACTTGACAAGCAATTAAACAACATGTGGTATCCTACTAGGCTTCTATCACAAAGATAGATAGTCATTCGGCAATACCTCCCCTTCTGGAAGGGTTGTTCTTCTCAGCTTACATGAAATGAAAAGAAGAGAAAAGAACGAACTGAAGAGAATTGTATATATGAAAAAAATATACTGCCACAAAATATCTGGCTTGGAACCTACCTCTGAACTATAGAGGTTTGTCATAGAAGAACAAAACATTTATGTATATAAATCAACATTAAGCATTATAGCCTCGTATTTCACGTGCCTAAATATTTTCGCTATCCCGTCCATCATTCTATGGACCCATACTCTTCCTCGAGCTCATACACAATTACCTTTGAAACTCCCTCGACATCGAAAATCGAATCTGGGATCTCATTCTAGACATCATCGTTACTAGAATTCTATGCTTGCACCGCAACCTTCCTCGTATAATAATACGACTCCCTATTGATAAGAAAGAATAATAATTCACTAGGTAGACACTCTACTTAATTAGTCTATCAATGATAACTTATACATTACCACGACCCGATTAGTGGTACTCAGTCTCAACAACCATTCAAATACAACTCTCACGGTTGTAATCAGCTCACCACTCGCAGAATCATTGCTGCCTTACTATGGTCCACCACTGACCTACTGTAGTCATTCATTTTCCATGAAGTCTTAATATCTAACCATACGGAGTCCATACATGTCGTATCAAATCATTCTAAGGAGGTAACATAATCACCATTCCTGATTCATGAAGAACACTCCTGATCCTAACATACATACATGACATGAAGCAGATAAAATTGCAGAAGAGTTTCGCTCAAAGCAACGATAGCAGGTTAATACCATTCTTAATCATATGCCTTTAATAGGAGACTTAACTCAAAGGTTCGTCTAGTCCTTTTGGAAACATGGTCCTGGCTTATCCCAAGATAGGACCTCCTAAGATAGATAGCCCGTTCATGGCGATTACACGAATTAAACTTTTACCAACTACTATTACGGTTGGGTATTGCACAGTCATCAGAAGGAATGTCAATCTTCCAAACCATAATACAACCTTCACAGTTTTAACCATCATCACTGTATTCCTCTGGCACAAGCGCCTATAATTATCCTCTTACCTTTAAAGTGTCGGCCACCTCTTTGGCCTTTCCTGATAGTAAAATTTCCTTACAGTCAATGTCATTTTAACCACCTCCAAATAAATTTTCTACCTTATTTCCGATCACAGCTTGTGTGAAGATGTTTTCCTTAAAATCTGATGAGTAAAAAAAAATATCACCATTTTTCCATAAGTTATTGCCTCAATCTTTAGAGGTTAATCACTGTCACGACTGACTCTCAATCATACTTAGAACATCTTTTATCCTAGGCCCTAATTGCCCTGACAATTTCAACCTTTACTGGTTCGATCCATACTTTCTCGTGGTTTAACACGTGCCCCACTTGGCAACATCATAATTACGTCATATTTCCTTTATCAACATTTCTATTCTTGAGAATTTTGAATATTACCTTTCTCCTTGTAAAACCTCTAAGGTTATCCTTGAATCGTTCCTCCTGTATTCCCTAGATACAGGGCATATCAAAATACCATATACTAATACTAGAATCATTGTCTATATACTTTTGAAAAAAAATTCTCCACTGATTCTTTAAAGGTTGTTATTACCTTAATCCTTTCCAATTCATACTGTCAAATTTCATATTATCCCTATTAAGGGTGAAATGCCAACCTTTATGCATTCCCCTAGGATTCATTTTAAGTTACCGATGTTCTATCCTTAATTCCACCTTTGAAAAGGTACATGCATCCATCCAGGGATAAATAAAGTCATATATCCCTGATAAGGGTATCTTATTCAACATTCCCCATCTCGATAGTCTATACCTCACTTCATAATAGCATCCTTATTCAAATCGAGGTCAATCCATATGGCCTCCAAAAGATAACAATGGTCATCCGCTTGTCTTGCCTAATTTGGTAACGATAACAAGGATGTTCTGGAAGATATTGGTCGTGTTCAACGTGAACTTCTTCTTAATAATTCCTTATTTACTTTTGTTGTTTCTCAACAGTCACCTCAATGTTGGGATATCTCTCATATCTGGCGTCTCCCTTTCTGGGTATCAAGCCACCGCTCTTACACTTCACATTCTTGAAGGTCACTTCCTTCATCCAATTTTCCTAGTTTCTTACTTTCTTGTCTCCTCAGTCTATTCGCGTTTCATTGTCTATCCTTCGAATTATCTCAAGGTTTCCTTGAATCTTTCCAACTTACAGGGGATAAAATATATGTATCTCTTATACCTTCAACCATCAATTTAACTCATGGTGAATCACTCTCATCCGGACGATTACATACTTTTCTATTTCTATTTCTACGAGTCTTTAGGGTTTCCTCATACCCAACTCCTTTATCATTCCTCAAACTCTCTTGCCTTTATATTCCTTTCCACTTCATTTTCCTTTTTATTTTCCTTTCTCTTATCGTTATTTCATGAACCAACACAACATAAGCATTGATTTCAAACATCCCGTCATTCTGGATTCGTGTCTTCAGAACGAATCTTGATAACTTTTACAACTTAGATTCATAATTCATCATACTCGTCTGCCTTTGTTCTGACTCTAAAGCTTTTACACTATCTCCATAACCCTGGGAATTACTTTCCCGAAAACAATTGACTGAACTTTAATCAGTTTATTCTAACCTCTGGCTCCGTGCCTTTCTTGGTCTTTCACCAGTAGTGGCCCTTCTCTTAGGAGGGTAAGTGACAAAAATAGTCTTTTGTGATCCGTCCATCATTTAGAATCTAAAATGATTCCTATATTTCCTTTAGCCAGGCCCTTGCCTCGACTGGGTCAGCTTGTTCCTTGGAACTCTAAGAGCTTAGCGACTTAAAGAACCTGAAAGAATTTCTCACCGCATTGTTTCCTCAAGGTGGTGGTTGGGAATAATAGTCTAAGTTCTTTTTAGACAGGTCCATGAATTGCCGTATAGGAGTACCGTCTTGGGTCTCCTTATCTCGCTCGACTTTTGTTTCCTCAGTCTAAATGTTTCTTCCTACTCCCCATACTTGGAGTCATCTTTTAATTTAAAATCTTCATTTTCCACTTTATTATTTTCCGGGTTCTTTATATCTTAATTGCGACCTCCCTGATTATCACGTTCAGGGTTTGCTCTAAATCTTATTCCTCAAACTAGCTTTCATCTAAGATTTCATCTTTAGGCTCTTGAACATTTGGAACCCAATTTCTATAGGAATGCCTCATTATTCCTTTATCATCTTTCTCGGTATTAATCTCATATCTATTTGTTGGCTCTCTGCCTTCATTCATCACTTTTACTGGCACAATATTTTCTTTTCCAATAATTCGGGCTGTATTGCAATCTCAAACAGCTTTTCGGTACCGGCTCCGGTTACCTTCACTTCTATTTCCATTTTCTCAAAATCTCTTATAAACTCCCCAAAAGACATTATCATCTTGAGTCTCTCTTTTTTACTAAGGGCATCAGCCACCACATTGGCTTTCCCCCAAATGATAAAGAATCTCATAATCGTAATCCTTGATTAGCTCTAACCGCCTCCTCTGGCGTATGTTGAGCTCTTTCTACGCAAAAATGTACTAGAGCTCCTATGGTTTGTGTAAATCTTGCACTTCTCTCCATACAAGTAGTGCCTCCAATCTTTAGGGAAAAACTATTGCCACGAGCCCAAGCTCATGGGTGGGGATATCGAATTTTATACTTCCTTAATTGTCTTGACGCAGACGCGATTATCTTGCTGTGCTATATAAGAAGCACCCTAATTCCTTATGCGAAGCGTCACTTACAAATCACAAAATCTCCTTTTCCATCCGGCAACGCCATCATAGGGGCCGTCACCAATCTTTGCTTCAGTTCTTAAAATCTTTTCTCTTATTTCTCTGTCCATTCGAACTTCTCAGTCTTACGAGTAAGCCGCGTTAAAGGGGCTACTATCTTTACAACTTGAACGAACCTCCGGTAGTGACCGGCCAATCCTACCTCTGGTAGTTTCCCTAACCATGGTCATCAATTCCTCAGTGGTCCTTTATTCATTCTTGTCAGGATCCTCCATGGGATCCTCCTCAATAACTATCCCTTCTAGGACAACATCATCAACCGCTACATCCTCACTATCAACATCATCCGGTCCTGCATTAGGACACTCTATCGGATCCGCAATCCGATCCCCAATTAGTAATAAAATATCATCGCGATGTTGCTCCTCAACCTCAGGGTTCGGAGTCCCGCTACCATATACGATAACGAACTACGCTCCTATCACGATATTTATAAGGGTTCCCATAAGGGTTTTAACTGTCAGTACTACGTTAGGTAGCCCGACTATGAACTTGGCAAGAGTTCTTATTATCTTAGTGAACTTATTATCTTAACGTCCCATCATCTCTGAGGTTTATAACGCTTAGCTCTGATACCATTTCTGTAACACCCCCAGATCCGGGGTCGGGGATCCGGGTCGTCACGGTCTTTCTTTCCACAATATCACTTCACTTAATTAATAATAATAACCTTATGCTGTGACCCCACACTAACACACACCACAACCCGTTATAGTCTCAGAGATGAAATTGAAATAAGTACAAGTCTTTGAATCCACAATTTAAAATTATTACAACCCAAAATGATTACTTGATAAATTTACAGTTAATTGCCATTATCTGCCACAAGTTATAATTATACATAATTGATTCTCAAAAATAGAATGCCTGATCTACCAATAGATCTACCTCTGCAGCTATAGCAGCCACAACATCATCGGGAAGACGTGGGACGCTTCCCACGCGCTTGCGCTGGGTCTGCTGGAGTCTGGCCATCTTTCCTAACTGTTGTTGTGTGATGAAGAAATAAAGCAAGAGTGAGCCTTACAGCTCGCAAGATAATATATAGTGATAACAATAATATAAGTATCTAAATGGATACTTACTAGAATCTTTTATCGTGTGTAAGATAATTACTAGTATATACTTACTAGTATATGAGCCTTCTCATAGTACTCATGAAAGTCTTGGTCAAAAGAAATGAACCAAGTTTGATATCTTAATGCGATGAAGTCGCAAAATATTCAGTATATATACATATATACTTTTCAAAATATTGGAAGTCCTCTTCCATGCATAATATACACAAAGTCCCAGTGTATAACTGTATATAAAAAAATATCGTTGCAAGGTGATCTCATATATCTAACCTTGTCTCAACGTTTTTCTGAAAATCTTTGTCATTCATAAGACAATTATTAATTAGATATAAGTTTAAAAGATGAAGTTACCAAATACTTCACTACACTTATATCATTCCCAAATACTACTTGAACTACCACCGTTCAAGTTATAACCAGTTTCAAAAGTTCATCCCACTGATGAGACCACAAGATAAGACTTGAATAGATTCAATCTTTGAAATATTATTGAATGAAAAAGTTATGAGATACTTTATTTAGTCCCGATATATATATATCCACATACATATATCCCTTTAAACATTTCCTGGAACCTCTGTTATGCAAAGTATGAACAGAGTTTGAAACATCCAATGAATTTTGGAAAGGAAAAGAATTTTGGCATAAACCCGATATCTTGCTGATCAGGCAAAGATACCAATAAGTAACCTTTTCTACTAGTAGATGGACGAATTCCCCACTGGTCATCACCCTGGTCATAATTAAGACCTATGCTGGACTGCCACTCAGCCACTTATGCATTTGATGGACTCCCACTGAGCCACTTACACAATAATAGACCGTACCCCGGCCTGTCGCTTATGCCGACTCAATGAGAGGGGCTTACTTCCCGAACGTTGGGCAAGTAATCAATTCATTTACCAAATCTGCAACCTCGTTGCGAATATAAAATACACCACAGAGCCGGATTCCCCAGGTTTTGAGCGAGTATTTAAATCCCCTTTAAAAAGGAAGATCTTAAATATAAAAATGAGTTTTGGGATCCGCTCTGACTTTTAAAAATCATTTTGAAGACTCGAAAACACTTTAAAGAGTGTTTGGAGTAAAGCTGATTTAATGAAGTAAATCAGTCCTCAGAATATTTAGAAAATGACTGAATATTATTATTTAAATAATATTCCCATAAAGAATAATCTTTTATAAAAATAATTGAAGTAGAAGTTTTAAAACTTATACTTGAAACGAGTATTAAATAACCAAAGATATACTTATATGAAAGTATTATCTTTATTTGAATAATCGAAAATATGTTTGATTATTAACACCTTATTCTTTAATAAAATAAAGAATATATTTCAGCAAATAATCGGAGTCATAGATCCTCAAATGAATATTCAAATAATATTCATTAAATAATATAAAAGAGTCATAAGCCCTCGAATGAATATTCAAATAATATTCAGATAAATAAATAAAAGGAGTCATACGCCTTCGAATAATATTCAAAATAATATTCATTAATAAAGTAAAAGGAGTCATAAGTCCTCGAATGAATATTCAAAATAATATTCATTTAATAAAATAAAGTTAAAGTTATCGAATAAACCTTATTCGATTAATAGTTTTAAAAAAACTATATCCATATATATATATAAATAAATATATATATATATATAATATACTCGGGAACATCGACTCCCGGTTTAGAAATATGTTCACCTTTTATCCCCTATACTAAGGGTATACGCAACTACTTGCTTATTTCTAGCATAGGTATTATGCAACTATAAGCATTGAAATCAACAGATAGATAACCAGATTACGAAACAGACATGCATATATACCATATTAGCATGCTCCAATATATCGCAAAATTTGCTAATATAAACATCATGCATCTATCGCAAGATAATGCATATACATATATACATCACAACAACAATATAACGGGTAGAAAACTTGCCTGAGCGACTGGGGGTTACGAATGGCTCGGGACGAGTCTGGTAACCTATAAACAACAAGTAAGTTGGAATTAAACCAAAGTCACTTGTGAATCTATACTTTAACTAACTTAGACTCTAACGCTTGTTTTGCGCTCACTGATTCGCTTAAGTCACTCGGGTACCCTCGGCTCCACCATTTTTAATAATTTAACCTTTACGAGTTTTAAAGCGATTCCTTCGCGAGTGACTTACCAACTGCCTAAAACACTTATCATAAATGTTTCATACATTAATTAACCCTTTTTGGTCTTTAACCTACATTTCAAAGTAAGGCGAGGGAAAAAGTTTCGTTCGCGAAACGCCGTTACTTGAAACGGTCGTTTCTCCTAAACCGTAAATCGGAATCGAACGAACTACATATCAAAACGAAGCTCGTAACATGAACTATCTAAACATGACAATGGTCAAAACCTAGCAGTGAGTTCAAGGGTTCTGATGTTAAGAACAAAAAAAACAGTCTACGGTAAATCGGACATTACGACGGCTATGTTTACGCGATTTCCCAAATTTAAACCACTCGATACCAACCACAATTCAACCCCAAATCAATCATACAACCAATATCCATCCTTATCACATCATAACAACCCCAACAAATCCATATTAACCATTTATACTTATTCCTCACATGAACTAAAAGCTTTACTTAGGTTCTTTAACTAATTACCAAGATTTACAACTCCAACAATACAACAAAACCAACTAATCTCTACAAACTCAACCAAACTTCAACCAATCAAGCATCATGCCTCACATATGCTATATCAAACACATTCAATCCTAATTACTCAAAACTAAAGCTAGGGTTTGTAGTTTATACCTTCCTTGGAGAGTGGAGAATCAAGAGGATGGCTTGGAATCACCTTTAAAGCCCTTAACCAAGCTTAATCTAAACAAAACTTCAAGAACACAAATTTTAGTTCTTGAAAACACTATTCACCATCTTCTTTGATGATTTATAGAAAAAGATTGGCTTGGAATTAGAAGCTTAAACTTATAGGAAGTATGTAACTTAACTAGGAGGAGCTAGGATAATTACCTTGGAAAATAACAAGTGGAGGAGCTTGGACTTCCCATTTCTTAAGAAACCACCCGAGAGCTTCATGAACAAGCCTTGGTTGCTTTTGATTTTTGATGAAAATGGTTTTTGCTTGGCTTGGTTGCTTGGTTTTTGTGCTTGCTTTAGTCAATTACCTTCTTGCCCTTGAATTTGTGTGGTTCTCATTCAACCACACCTCCTTCCTTCCCATGTCATGCTTATATCATCCTCATGATGTCATCCTCCCTTCCTTGTCCTCTTTCTATTGGTTGGATGACATCATTCCCACTAATCCCTTTGATTAACTTCCTAATCGTTTGCCTAATGACCGCTGATCTGTTATACGGTTCGCTTAACTTTCGTTCTCGTTTATCGTTTGAAGGATCATACCCGGGATCTTATTACTTAGGTTCCCTTAACCTTTCTCAATACATTATATTCCTTTTTATGATCCTCCATTATAATCCTTTAATTTAAATCCTTTTTATCCTGTTACCTCATACTCAATTCTCTCCGTATCTTGTGGATTTCCGGGAAAAACCAAAGTGTTCGGAATTGGATTCTGACGATCTTTACATACACTTATATACTTCATAGAGTACTAATAATATCCCAGAATATCCATAACAGAACCCCTACATAGTGTGGCATGAAAAGTTTTCTCATTCAGCAAAAACACTATTCATAAGGGTTTCAAAATTTTCCAAAAATTGGGGTTATTACAATTATCACGGCTGACTCTCGATCATACTTAGGACGTCTTTTATCTTGGGTCCTTCTTGCTTTTACCATTCTTGACCTTTGTTGGGTTCAATCTATACTTTCTCATGGTTTAACATGTGCCCCACTTGGCATTATTATTATTACTTCATATTTCCTTTATCAAAATTTCTATTCTTGAGAATTTTGAATATTACCTTTCTCCTTGTAAAACCTCTAAGGTTATCCTTGAATCGTTCCTCCTGTATTCCCTAGATACAGGGCATATCAAAATACCATTTACTAATACTAGAACCATTGTCTAAGTACTTCTAAAAATTTTCTCTACTGATCTTTAAAGGTTGTTGCTACCTTGATCCTTTCCAATTCATACTGTCAAAACTTATGCTGTCCCTATTAAGGGTGGAATGCCAACCTTTATGCATTTCCCTAGGATTCATCTCAAGTTATCGAAGTTATATCCTTAATTCCACCTTTAAAAAGGTACTTGCATCCTTCCATGGATAAATCAAGTCATATATCCTTGATAGATTATCTTATTCAATCATTCCCACCCAGATAGTCTATACCAATTTCACAATAGCATCCTTATTCAAACTGAGGTCAACACATATGGCCTTCAAAAGATAACAATGGTTACCCGCTTTTCTTTCCTAATTTGGTAATGATAACATGGATGTTCTGGAAGATATTGGTCGTGTTCAACGTGAACATCTTCTTAATAAATCCTCATTTTCTTTTGTTGTTTATCTCAACAGTCATCTCAATGTTGGGATGTCTTTCATACCCGGCGTCTCCCTTTTTTGGGTATCATGCCACCCGTCTTACACTTCACATTCTTGAAGGTCACTTCCTTCATCCAATTTTCCTAATTTCCTACTTTCTTGTCTCCTCAGTCTATCCGCGTCTCATTATTTATCCTTCGAACTATCTCAAGGTTTCCTCGAATTCTCCCAACTTAAAGGGGGTACAATATGTACATCTCTTATGCCTTCAACCATCAACTTTAACTCATAGTGAATCATCCTCATCCTGACGATCACATACTTTTCTATTTCTATTACTACGATTCTTTAGGGTTTCCTCATACCCAACTCCCTTATCATTCCTCAAACTCTATTGCCTTTATATTCCTTTCCACTTCAGTTTCTTTTTATTTTTCTTTCTCTTACAATCATTTCATGAACCCACTAATTATTTACTTCAAACATCACGTCGTTCTGGGATTCTTGTCCTCCGAACGAATCTTTACAACTTTTACAATCTTAGATTCATAATTCATCATATTCGTCCGCCTTTGTTCTGGCTCTTAAAGCTTTTACACTATCTCCATAACCTTGGGATTTACTTTCTCGAAAACAATTGACTGAAATTTAATCAGTTTATCATAACCTCTTGCTTCATGCCTTTCTTGGTCTTTCACCAGTGGGTGGTCTCTCTCTTAGGAGGGTAAGTGACAGAAACAGTCTTTTATGATTCGTCAATCATTTAGAATCTCAAATGATTCCTGTATTTCCTTTAGCCAGGCTCTTTCCTCGACTGGGTCGACTATTTCCTTGGAACTCTGAGAGCTTAGCGACTTAAAGATCCTGAAAGAATTTCACACCACACTGTTTCCTCAAGGTGGTGGTTAGGGGGTAAAAGTATAAGTTTTGTTTTAGGCAGGTCCATGGATTGCCCAATAGGAGTACCATCCTAGTTCTTCCTATCTTGCTCGACTTCTGTTTTCTCAGTCTAAATATTTCTTCCTACTCCCCATAATTGGGGTCATCTTTTAATTTAAAATCCTCATTTTCCACTTCATTATATTATGGGTTCCTTATATCTTAATTACGACCTCCCTGATTATCACATTCAAGGTTTGCCCCTAATCTTATTCCTCATGGGGGCATAATGCTTGGAAAAATTTTAAGAATCTCTGGATATTTGTCTTACTTACTTTACTTAAGTCTTTCCCTCGTTCAGTCCTTACATGATTGCAAATTATGAATTCTCAAGTTCTATAAACTTCATGACACTCTCATAAATGTTAATAGTGCAATTAACAATATGGACTTATCACAAACAAACTGATCTGAATTGAAATTAATGAATATATACATAACCATTTGTTCGAGGGTACAACAACTGAACATATTAAAGAGAATTACATCATTTGATCTGATCGCTTCTATCCCAAAAGTACTACCATAGATAATCATCTTGTCATTAAAACTAATCATTCATAACTTAGGCTAATCCTCCAAAAGCGGTGCTGCATGAAATCCTTGTCAGATTGCTCAGACTCTGCACACTAATATGGATCAAGAAATGCGGGCACGCACGACATCCCTAACCTGCTCCATTAAAGTGGTGATGAGGTCTAAGATAGTTGCAAGTAGAGCTGGATCAATTTGACCCTCAAGATGGCCTCTAGCTGTAACACGGGTGGTAGCCTCAATCCTTTCCATGCTATAAGCTAGTCCTGCCGGAAGTACCCTGCCCTCAATTCTCGGTGCAGTAAGTCGATCCAACAGATCACTCCTAACATTACGGGCCTCAGACAGGCCACCCAAAGTCATATCATAATCGGCGATAAGAGAAGCCTGAGTGGTGGCATCTAGCATTCCATGGGGTGCAGGTGGTGCAGACCCAGGAGATCCAAATGGATAACCAAGCACGGTATCGGGTGACAATGGTGCAGGAGACAAAGGTGGCATTTCCTCAGTAGGTGTTGGGCTCTGTATAGGGGAGGGAACAGGAATTGGTGGGACATCATGGATGTCTACAGGAACCTCTGGAAGAGGGTCTGATACTGGTATAATTGGTGCCGTGGAAGGCCCCACTCCTTCTGCCCTCATTATCCTTTGTGCCCTTGGTAACTCTTCATCCTCTAGTGCCACCCTCGCGGCCATTCTAGCTCTGGTAGTCTCCCTGACCACGGTCATCAATTCCTCAGCAGTCCTCTCCTTATTCCCGTCAGGATCCTCCACGAGATCCTCCTCAGCAACAATCCCTTGTGGGATAACATCCTCGACCGTAACATTCTCAATATGAATCTCATCCGGTCCCTCGTTAGGGTACTCTATCAGATTCACAATTTGATCTCCAACATGTAATAAAACATCCTCATGTTGATGCTCCTGAACCTCAGGGTCCGGTGCCCCGCTGCCCTATACGAGAACGAACTATGTTACTATCATAATATTTACAAGGGTTCCCGTAAGGGTTTTAACTGTCAGTACTACGTAGGTAGCCCGACTATGAACTTGGCAAGAGTTCTTATTATCTTACTGAACTTATTATCTTAATGTCACATCATCTCTGAGGTTTATAACGCTTGGCTCTGATACCACTTCTGTAACACCCCCAAATCCGGGGTCAGGGATTCGGGTTGTCACGAGTTCCATTTCCCTTATCAATACTTAATCTTAACTGTGACCCCACAACATACACACGCACACCACAAGTTATAGTCTCAGAGATGAATACCAAAAATAACACAAGTCATTTTATTCCACAATTATAAACCGTTA
Source organism: Apium graveolens (assembly GCF_009905375.1). Classification (NCBI taxonomy): domain Eukaryota; kingdom Viridiplantae; phylum Streptophyta; class Magnoliopsida; order Apiales; family Apiaceae; genus Apium; species Apium graveolens. Next base: position 248,164,422 of record NC_133650.1, on the reverse strand, counting down.
CACCTTAAAAGGGTTTCTAAATAAATTTACATTTCTTTGCCATTATTACAATTCATATAGATACATAAGTCTGGTACATCAGAAGTTGAAAGTCTAGCCTATTGGTAATTTCTACCTCAGCTACAGCGGCATCAACGCTTCCAGAAAACTGCGGAACGTTTCCTAACCGCTTGCGAATTGGAAGTTTGGTCCTGTTCATCTTTTCTATCTGTTGTTGTGTGATGAAAGAAGAAAGCAAGGGTGAGCAACAAGCCCACTGAAATAATATGTATAATAATTAACAATATATGAGCATTCTCATAGTACTCATGAAAGTCTTGGTCAAGAAGAAATGAACCAAGCTGATATCTTAACGCGACCAAGTCGCAAAATATTCAGTATATATATACATATATACTTTTCACAATCTTTGAAATCCTCTGACATGTATAATATACACAGAGTTCCAGTTTATAACTGTATAGAAATATCGTTGCAAGGTGATCTCATATATCTAACCTTGTCTCAACGTTTTTCTGAAACCTTTGTCATTCATAAGACAATCATTAACTAGATATAAGTTTAAAAGATGAAGTTACAAGATACTCCAATATACTTATATCTTTTCCGAATACTACTTGAACTACCACCGCTCAATGTATAAATAGTTCATCCCATAGATTAAGCTACAAAACAAAACTTGTATAGAATCAATCTCTAAAATATCATCAAAATAAAATGAAGTTACGAGATACTTCATTTGATGCAAACATCATTTTGAAAACTTGACCCTGCCAACACTCAACAATCGCCCAACCGTAGCCTTTCTATCGAAGTGCTCTGGGTAGTGTTGCAGAAATATCCAATTGGATGATGAACTCATTACGGGAGTTTGCCGCGCCAGGAAGACCACTTACGATGATCAGTCGTAGTAGTGCAACCCCACCATTTTCTACATGTAGAGGAGAACCCGTCGGATTTACTTGTCAACCGAACACTGGACTCCTAAGGAATGGACCGTCTTAGCGGAACTTCCGGGCCATTTGGGCCAATATAATAAGGCTGGGCCGGCGCTACTCGACCACTTACGCCACTCCTAGTTCAGATGAAATCCATGACCCTGAAACGTAAAGCTCGTTCTCCCTTTCCCCAAGTAGAAACTTGTTGATACGGCTCCACCAAGAATTCGTATCTAGTTGGAAAGGAAAACTCACCGATATTTCCCAGGCGATGCCTGTTAATGGATTAACTTGTTTCAAGAATTTTACTTCCCGAGTGTTGGATAAGTAATCAAAAACTCTTTTATCAAAATAGCAACCTTGTTGCGAATATAAAACACACCACAGAGCTGGATCCCTCGGGTTTTAAGCGAGTATTTAAATCCCCTTCGAAAGGAGGATCTTAAATATAAAAAAATGAGTTTTGGGATCCGCCCTAACTTTTAAAATCATTTTGAAGACTCGAAAACATTTTTAAGAATGTTTGGAGTAATGATGATTTGATAAAATAAATCAGTCCCGATATATTAGAAAATATCTGAATATTATTATTTAAATAATATCCCCATAAGGGTGATCCTTATAAAAATAATCGAGGTAGGAGTTTTAAAACTCATACTTGAAATGAATAATAAATAACCAAAGATATACTTATACGAAAGTATGATCTTTATTTGAATAATCGAAAATAAGTTTGATTATCGAAACATTATTCTTTAATAAAATAAAGAATATTATTTAGTAATTAAGCGGAGTCATAAGTCCTCGAATGAATATTCGAAAATAATATTCATTAACTAAAATAAACGGAGTCATATGTTCTCGAATGAATATTCAAAATAATATTCATTAATAAAATAAACGGAGTTATATGCCCTTAAATGAATATTCAAATAATATTCCTTGAATAAAATAAACGGAGTCATATGTCGTCGAATGAATATTCAAATAATATTCGTTAATAAAAATAAAGTTATCGAATAAACCTTATTCGATTAATAGTTTTGAAAACTATAACTATATATATATAAATATATAAATATATAATATACTCGGAAACATCGACTCCCGGTTTTAGAAAATATCCACCTTTGGGTCCCTTATACTAAGGGTATACACAACTACTGCTTATCTCTAGCATAGGTATTATGCAACTAATAAGCATTTGAATTAACAGATATATATGAAGATTACGAAACAGACATGCATATATACCATATCACATGCTCTAATATATCGCAAGATTTGCTAATTAACCATCATGCATCTATCACAAGATAATGCATATACATATGTATACATCACAACAACAGTATAACAGGTAGAAAACTTGCCTGAGCGACTAGGGGTGGTAAAAGTCCTGGGATGAGTCTGGTAACCTATAAACAACATATAAGTTGGAATTAAAAAGACCCTAACGTTCGCTTTTGCGCTTAACGATTCACTTAAGTCGCTCGAGTACCCTCGGCTCCACCATTTTTAATAAATTAACCATTAAGGGTTTTAAGGCGATTCTTTTGCGAGCGCCTTACCAACTGCATAATACACTTAACATAAATGTTTCATACTCCAATAAGTCTTTTAAGGTCTTTAACCTATGTTTCAAAGTAAGGCGAGTGATAATGGTTCGTTCGCGAAATGCCGTTACTTAAAACGGTCGTTTCTCCTAAACCGTAGATCGGATTCAAACGAACCACATATCAAAACGAAGTTCGTAACATGAACTATCTAATCATGGCAATTGTCAGAACCTAACAGTGAGTTCTCAGGTCCTGATGTTAAGAACAAAACAGTCTAAAGTAAATCGGACATTACGACGGCTATGTTTACGCGATTACTAATTTTTATTCTACTCCAAATCAACCACAAATCAATCACAATTCAACCATACAACCAAACTCCATCCATACATCACTACAACAGCCCCAACACCTCAAGTTTTCTAATTTTATATTAATCTCAAACATGAACTAAAACTATTCTTAAGTTCATTAATTAATAACCAAGATTTACAACTCCAAAAATATCACAAAACCAACTAATCTCTACATATTCAAACACCATGCTTCTCATGAACTATACTACTCATAATAAGCTCTTAATATTCAATAACAATGCTAGGTTAAGAGATTATACATTCCTTGGTGAGTAAAAGTAACTAAGGAGCTTGGAATCACCCTTGAAAGTCCTTACCAAAGCTTAATCTAAACAAAAACTCAAGAACAAAATTTTAAGTTCTTGAAAAAAACTATTCACCCTCTTCTTCCATGAATTTTAGGAAGAGATTGTGAAGGAATTTGAAGCTTAAACGTATAGGATAGCTATATCTATGCATAAGGAATCTTAGATAATTAACTCACCAGTTAATGAAGCTTGGAACTTGGATTTTGGTTTTTTTTTTCTTCTTGAAATGAAAAAGAGGCCGAGAGCTTTTGTTCTCCAAAATGAAAGTCAACTTTGTGTTTTGGTGTTATGATTTGTTGTTGGTTGTTTTTGCCTTTTGTTTTAATTAATTACCTTTTAACCATGGTGATTTTTGTGTGGCTTGAAATCAACCACACCTCCTTCCCTTTTTAGTCATGCTTAGGTCATCAATCCTATGGCATCTTCCCATGCTTGTCCTCTTCTTATTGGTTTGATGACATCATCCTCACTAACCTCTTTTATTTGCTCCTAATTACTTAGCTAATGACCCCTGATCTGTTATACGGTTCGCTTAACTTTCGTTTTCGTTTATCGTTTGAGGGATCATACCCGGGGTCTTATTACTTGGGTTTCCTTTACCTTTCTCAATACATTATATTCCTTTTATGATCCTCTCTTATAATCATTGAATTTAAATCCTTTTTATCCCGTTCCCTTATACTCAATTCTTTCGATATCTGGTGGATTTTTGGGAAAAAATCAAAGTGTTCGAATTTGGATTCTGACGATCTTTACATACACTTATATCTCATATAAAGTACTAATAAGATCTCAGAATAACAATAGAAGAACCCCTACATAGTGTGGCATGGAAAGTTTTCTTATTCAGCATAATTAGCAAAACACTATTTATAAGGGTTACTAAAAGTTCAAAAATTTTGGGGTTATTACAACACACCTAATAAATATGCACCAATAAAAATCTGTGTTAAGTGTGGTAGTGTTAATCATCTGTCTGTTAACTGAAAACTTGCCATGCCTACTCCTGTGTCTATGCCTCCCTCTTTTCCTAACATAACTGCTATGCCTACCATGCCTATGAATGTTATGTCTACTCAGAATATGAATGGACAAATTTCTAATATGCCATTTGCACCTAATCCTTATTATGCTGCATTTAGTATGCCTCAAATGTCATTTAGCATGCCTTACTGGAATAACATGTTTGCAAACAACATGCCTTTTCCTGTTAATCAAAATGTGCATGATAATTCTGTTTTAATGACTGGTTTCAAAGGTCCAACTCAAATGACTAAGGATGAATCAGAAATTCCCAAGTCAAATGAGATCAAACCTAAGAAACCAAAGAAGAAAGCTAACAAGGCAGGACCCAAGGAAACTTGGGTACCAAAATCAACTTAATTTGGTTTTGATGTATGTAGGGAAATGTAAAGAATATTTAGTATCTGGATAGTGGTTGCTCAAGGCACATGACTGGAGATTCTACCCTGCTCACTGAGTTCAAGGAAGGAGCTGACCCAAGTATTACCTTTGGAGATGACAGCAAGGGTTAAACTGTGGGATATGGCTTGATTTCAAAAGACAATATCATCATTGAAGAGGTTGCCCTAGTGGATGGTCTCAAGCACAATTTGTTGAGTATCAGCCAGCTTTGTGATAAGGGCAATTCAGTAACCTTCAATTCAGAAGCCTGTGTTGTGACAAACAAAAGAAGCAACAAAGTGGTTCTCACTGGAGTGAGAAAAGAAAATGTGTATCTAGCTGACTTCAACTCATCTAATGCAGAATCTGTCACTTGTCTTCTCAGTAAAGCAAGTCAAGATGAAAGTTGGCTATGGCACAAAAAGCTGTCCCATCTAAACTTCAAGATCATGAATGAGCTTGTCAAGAAAGAACTGGTAAGAGGAATTCCTCAAGTGGAGTTTTCAAAGGATGGATTATGTGATGCCTGCCAAAAGGGAAAGCAGATTAAAGCATCATTCCGAAAGAAGCTTGACTTAACAATTGAAGAACCTTTGAAATTGCTACACATGGATCTATTTGGACCAGTCAATGTGTTGTCCATTTCAAGGAAAAGATTTTGCCTAGTAATTGTAGATTATTTCTCAAAGTTCTCTTGGACATATTTCCTAAAGTCTAAAGATGAAGCTAGTGAAATCATTATCAATCACATAAGGCAAGTCAACAATCATCCTGATTTTAGAGTAAGAAGAATCAGGAGTGACAATGGAACTGAGTTCAAGAATTCTGTGATGAGATTATTTTGTGAAGAGAATGGGATAATGCATGAGTTTTTTTCAGCAAGAACTCCACAACAAAATGGAGTAGTGGAAAGAAAGAACATATCTCTTATTGAAGTTGCAAGGACAATGCTTGAAGAATCAAAGTTACCAACATATTTTTGGGCTGAAGCTGTGAATAGTGCCTGTTACACTCAGAATATTTCTTTGATTAATCAAGAAAAGTGTATGACACCCTACCAATTTTTCAAGAACAAGAAACCAACCCTAAATTTTCTTCATGTCTTTGGCTGCAAATGTTTTATCTTGAGGAATCAAACTGATCAACATGGGAAGTTTGATGCTAAAGCAGATGAAAGAATTTTTGTTGGATATGTTGTGGGAAAAGCATATAGAGTCTACAATCTTAGAACCAACATTGTTATTGAATTAATACATGTTGTGTTTGATGATAAAAAATTGAAGGACTGCAAGATGAAGATTCTCATGAAAGCCTCAAGTTTGAAAATGTGGAAATGGTTAGTGATGACAGTGATGATGAAAGTGATCAAGAAACAGTGAATAAGGATAATGCAGAAAAATCTATAACTAATGAAGCACATAATTCAACATCTGTCGAGTTGCAAAATGCTTCATCCGTCGGGAAACAATCTGCCTTATCCATCGGGAGACAATCAGCTTCATCCATCGGAACACAAAGTGCACCATCCGTCGGGTCATTAAGAGAAGCTGAAAGTCAGAATAGATCACTTACAGAAAGCTCCCCTTTCTCAAATCAAAGATTCACAAACTCAGGGGGAGTTTCTATTAATCAAAACTCAGTCACACATCAAAACAATAATGAGGCCTCTTCATTTAGAGCTAATCTACCTCAACAAAGAAAATGGACTAAAGATCACCCTTTTGAGCTCATCATTGGTGATGCATCTTCTAGAGTTTAAACAAGGAGAGCAACTCAAGAAGAATGTCTACATAGAAGTTTCCTATCTAAGGAAGAACCAAAGAAGGTAGAAGAAGCTTTGTTGGGTCCTGATTGGATTTTAGTTATGCAGGAGGAGCTAAACCAATTTGAAAGGAATAAAGTATGGAAGCTGGTACCCAAGCCCAAAGGAAAGGATCCAATTGACACCAAATGGGTATTAAGAAACAAGATGGATGAAAATGGCATAATAGTAAGGAACAAAGCTAGATTGGTTGCTAAGGGCTATTGTCAACAAGAAGGAATAAATTTTGATGAAACTTTTGCTCCTGCTGCAAGACTTGAAACCATCAGAATTTTCTTAGCCTATGCAGCTCATGCCAATTTCAAGGTCTATCAAATGGATGTCAAAAGTGCTTTTCTAAATAGAGATTTGGCTGAGGAAGTCTATGTTAGTCAGCCTCCTGGTTTTGAAGATCCAAATTTCCCAAATCATGTCTACTATCTTTTGAAAGCACTTTATGGACTGAAGCAAGCACCTAGGGCATGGTATGACACTTTATCAAAGTTTCTTTTGGAAAACCACTTCACAAAAGGTAGTGTTGATAAAACTTTATTCTTTAGAAATGTTAATGGCTCTAGTATACTTGTTCAAATTTATGTAGATGATATTATTTTTGGCTCTACAGATGAAAAACTTTGCAAAAAGTTTACCAAATTGATGCAAAGTAAGTATGAAATGAGCATGATGGGAGAACTAACTTACTTTCTTGGTTTACAAGTTAAGCAAGTTAGTGATGGAATATTCATTAGTCAAACTAAATACATTCATGATCTTTTAAAGAAGTTTGATCTAATGGATTGCACATCTGCAAAAACTCCCATGGCCACTGCAACTAAGCTTGAATTAAAAACTACTGAAAAGTCTGTGGATATTTCAAGCTATAGGGGCATGGTTGGCTCACTTCTGTACTTAACAACTAGTAGGCCATATATAATGTTTGCTACTTATCTTTGTGCTAGATTTCAGGTTGATCCTAGAGAATCTCACTTAGTAGCTATAAAGAGAATTTTCAGATATCTCAAGGGAACACCAAAACTTGGCATTTGGTACCCTAGAGATTCTGGTTTTGATCTAACTGGTTATTCAGATGCAGATTATGCAGGTTGTAGAATAGACAGAAAAAGTACAACAGGAACCTGTCAATTTCTATGGAATAAGCTTGTGTCCTGGTTCAGTAAAAATCAAAATTCGGTTTCTACTTCTACAGCTGAAGGTGAATATATTGCTGCTGGTAGTTGCTGTGCACAGATTTTGTGGATGAAAACCAATTGTTGGACTATGGTCTACAAGTGGATAGAATTCTCATTTTCTGTGATAACACAAGTGCAATTGCCATCACTGAAAATCCAGTGCAACATTCAAGAACAAAGCACATAGACATCAAGTACCACTTCATAAGGGAACATGTGATGAATGGTACTGTGGAACTTCATTTTGTTCCAAGTGAAAAGCAGCTTGCAGACATATTTACCAAGACACTTGATGAATCCACCTTTTCAAGGTTGGTAAGTGAGTTAGGTATGCTTAATTATTCTTGAATTATTTCAGATATTTTGCAAGTTATAATGCAGCCAGAAATTTAATTGATTTTTCTGCTTTGGATGAAATTTTGGCTAAGTCAAAATTTACATCCTGACGGATGCTCATTATCCATCGAGTTTGATCATTCGTCGGTATATTAATTGTTAATAAAAATTAATTATTTTTATGGAGTATTTTATAACTCGACGGATAACTGATTTATCCTCATCCGTCGAATTATCTCAATCCTAGCCGTAATAACTCTGAACATTATCCATCGAGTATACTTACAGTTTGTAAGCATGACACGACGGATAAGTGACATATTTTTTACAATGTATTCATTCTTTAAACGGCTATTTTGGGTAATTTTTATTGATCACTTTATTTTACTTTATTAATTTTGACAGTTTATTTCTGAGATAGTATAAAAGCAGAATTCATTTTTGTTCTACTCTTTTATCATTCTCAAGATTCAATTGCTCTAACTTATTTCTTCCTCAAAAGTAATCACTCTCTCTGCAAATTTCAATCTCTAACAATGGTACCAGTCGTCAAAATCATGTCTCAAACTGGGTACATCTATGAAAAGAACAACTTCACAGCTCTAGTGAACAAGGAGATTCAACAGTCTGGAAATTACCATAAAATGATGGATTTTGTAAAAGGCTGTAAACTCGATTATGCTATGCTAGAATCTCCCACTATCTACTGTGAGGTTATAGAGGAGATATGGACAACTGCAGTGTCAACTCAACTGACAAGACCATTACTTTTACTCTTAAAGGTAAGCAGTTTTGCATATATAGTGATATTGTCAAAGCATGCTTTAGAATCCCTGATAATACTGTTACTGCTCCCCACACAGACACTGATATAGTTAACATGCTAAATTCCATGGGCTATGCACTCTCTACCTCTAAATTAAGTGAAATTAGGAGGTTGGGTCTTAGAAAAGAATGGAGCTATCTGTGTGATGTGGTAACTAAAGTGTTTTCTGGTAAAATTAGTAACTTGTTTCTATCAACATATCCATGCTTAACATGCTTTACATGCTAGTTACTGATAAGTATTTCAATTTCAATGACTTGGTTTTGTTTGAGTTAGGATTTAAGTTAGGAGAACTCAATAAAAGAGGTAAAAGTGTCTATTATGCTAGATTTTTCATGATGCTTACTAACCATCTCATTGAGAACATTGTGATTGAGAACCCAACCAACAAGCTGAATTGTTGGGTTCAAGAAAGAAGAATAATTGCAGATTTTAATAGAGCAGACCACCACAAAGAGGTGCCCCTCTTCTATTTTCCAGTAATGGAGGGACCTCAGGTAAGTGAGGTAATTTATACTGTCTCCACTCTTCCAACCTCACACATTTCTTTGTCTTCAAATGTAGCAATGACATCTGTGTCAATGACCAAACAGATGCCTACCCAAGCTACTAAATCATAAACTTCAAAATCCAAATCTAAGAAAGCCCCCTCTGGTTTCTTTCAAAAGAAACCAGTTACGAAATTCACTAAACAAAAAGAGGGGAGTGTGAAGGTGGGTGAGAAAGGTGAGGGACAGGGTGAAAATTAAAAAAACCTTAAGGATAAGGCTGGTGAGAAGAGTGTACCCAAACCTAGCCACACCACAGTTTCCCAACAAACTGTGGTTATTAATAAGGAAATTAGCTCATTACTAGTTTCATCCTCCCAAAAGGATGCTACTATTGAAACAAGCTCCCAACCAGGAGCACAGGCCAAGAGGGGTAGGGACAGTAGCTCACCACAAACTTATGCTAGAAAGAAAAGATCAAAAACCCTTGGGGATGCATAGGGCACACACACAGTGTAAACTGGTGCTAAAGACCCAGTCACTGCACCATCTCAAAGTCATACTGATGTGGCTCCAATAAATGTGGAGTCACAACCAAAATCTCTTATAATTGAAGCACCCGATACACCAAATTCTCCCACACACTCACTGGATGTTGACATGATAAATACATCACTTCCAAATTCTCCATCTTTAACTCTTGCGGGGAAGCCAAAAATCCAAGCAAGTGAGCATCATCTTTTAGATGATTTGTTGGCTCACTTGCCATTTCTTTCTGAGTCTTTTGAGACTTCTGTGCCTAAATTATTATCAATCTGCACAGAGTCTACAATAGTCTCCACTCCAAACTCATTCATTTCTTCTATCCCGATGGATATTCGTCATTCATCGAGTAGTGATTGTATCCCGACGGATAAGCCTAACAGCAGTCATCCGTCGGATAGCCAAACTACTATCCCGATAGATATTCCTCATCCGTCGGGTGTCTTTGCACAACTTCGAATTTCTTCAATTCTTACAAGTGCAGAAGACTTAGTGGTAATACAATCACTCTTATGACTGAGGGAAGGGAGTGAATTGAGTGAGAGTCTGGGTTGCTCCCAGGAAAAGGAGAGAAAAAGAGTGAACTAATGCAGTCCATTTCTTCAGGACTGGCAAAAGTGAGTGAGAGAAGTCCCACCTTAGATGGTGAAGGTGAGGGTGTGAGGGTGGGGAGCCAAGGGGAGCCCTTGATGCAAAAAGAGAGGGAAATTGAGAGAAGTGCAGGTACATGAGAAATAAGGATGGACATTATTGCTAGTGAATCAATGAATGCCAATGATGCAGATATAGAGAAACTATCTCAGCATAATCAAGCTGTTATAGGTTCCATCTCTTTGGATGCTGAGGCATTTACTCATCCTGTTTCGGCATATCAAATTTTGGCTGGAAAGGGCAATGAAAATGCAGAAAGAATGCTGAACTTGGTGCACACCACCCAATCAATGCAAAGAGCTAAGGATGTCATCATAGCTATGCCACCTAGAGCTGATGATGATGTTGACTATGGAACTGGGGAATCTGCTGATTTCTTTGGAGATGATGGTGAAAATGAGGAGCTCATAAACATAGGGAAAGAAGCAGGCACCAGCTCTAGATCTGGCCTTCCTTCATGGGCATTCTCCAAGGACTGTGATCTTTAACATTTCAAGGTCACTCTCATTCATCAAATCTGAGAAATACATAATGCTATTCAATCTACAATAGATGCAGGCACTAGGCAGCTCTTACAGGCACATCTAAATTCTCTGCAACTGTATCAAATCCAAGGCCTCCAACAAAACCAGGATATCACTTCTATCAAGACAGAGATCAATCAAGTAAAGAAGGATATTTCTGAAAGATTAGATTCCAAACTTTCAGAGGCCACAATGATTGATATTAAAAGACAGCTAAGGAAGAACGCTGATCTTGCAACTAAGGTAGATTCCTTGGATAACAGAATGACTGCTATGGAAGCCTCTCTAACAGCTATACATCTACATCAAGCACAACAAATAGACTTGCTTCAAAAGGTAGTGGCAACACAAACTTCTTCCTCTACTCTACTTGCTGATAAAAAAAAGGGGGAGAAAGAAAGCTCTATTGTCCCAATCAGTCAAGAGGAATCAAGGAGTGAGGGGGAGCAGAAAGTGCTAAACATCCAAGTCAGCAGTGTGATTGTGCCACCAATTACTTTCCCAAAGCCACCAGTCATGGACAGCATTGACATCATAAATATGGCAGCAGCAAAATTAAACACAGATGACAAACTGCTAAAGATTGATGTAGCAGCAGCTGAGAAGAAGTTGATAGAAAAATGGAGAAAGATAGATGCAGAAATTTAATAAAAGTTTGGGCTAATTCAGAAGCCATACAAAACATTCATTCATCACTCTCAAGTCAAGAATATTTCTGTGAATGAAATGAGTATGAATTATCTGGAGAAAGGCCAAACATCTTTCATCAAATCTCTAAAAGCAGATCTCATCGTGAAGCCTAAAAGAAACTACTCAAAGTTTTTAGACAAGAATCTTATGGATACTGTGTATGAGACACCTAGGCTAGATGAGAAGAAGCTGTTGGCTAGGTCAATTGCCTTCTATAAAGATCCAACATTCAAAAGGAGATTAGCCAAGATTTATAGAAATGGTAAGGAAATTCGTGTGGTGGCTGGACACCCCATATTTGTGGAAGCTAAGAAGGAAGAGAAAGAAAGAATCAGGCAAGAAAAGAAGCAAGCTGCTCTGGATGCTAAAAAGCTTAAACAAAAGAAGAAGCAAGCTGCTATCTTGGCCAAGTTTCAAGCTGTAAAAACCACAACAGAAATTCCTGCACAACCAACTGTAATTGCTGAACCTAAGGATCAGAAAATGCAAGATGAACCACATCAGAAAAGAAGATTTAGATACAAGCTCCATTCCAAGAGAAAATTGGACTTTAATGATGAAGAAATGGAAGACAATATGCCTAAAAGGTCCACAACTACAACTCAAACATCAAAACCCTCAGTGGTATTTGAAGAAATCAAGGTGGTGGATCCAACTAGGAATATTCATGGTGAGCCCATAATTCCAAAGGATGAGCCAGTGGACTGGGATAGTTTGCCTATTCCTGAGCTGAACTTTCTTATCTTCAAGACAAAGAAGACAAAGACAAGAGCAAGCAAGAAAGTGAAGCATGTGACTCTCAAATCCAAGACCCTAGTCAAAACTTAATCCACAGTCAACAAAAAAGATATGATGTACATCTGTGACATCAAAGAGTTTTCTGACATTAACCGCTACTTAGATGAATTGGAAGAAGTTAGAGGAATTGAAGCTCACAGACATCTTCCTGAAAGACTGGTATTCAAATACAAGGGAGGAAAAGAGATCATATGGCCACTTCACAGGATCCTTCTAAAAACCCAATTTGTTCTAATAAAGATTTACTCATCATTCAAAAAGAACTTTGGGTACCATGTGACTACTAGAAGATTAGTTCTAAAGAAGATTGAGGAGCTGAGGAGTAATAGAGCCAAAGATGCACTTCCAAAAACTCTATCAATTCCCTTCACAGGAAAGAGAGTTCATTTGAGGCCTTATTGGTTGATGGAATTCAGGGATGAAAAGGGAGTTAGAAGATTCTTCAGATTGGAGGACCAGTTGAGTATCTCTAGCAATGAGACTCTATTGGAGATGCAAGAAATGCTAGATCTCTCAGAAGCTGATGAACTTGAATTTCATAGAAAACTCCAAAACCCAAAAGAAGAGAACAACAGGAGACTTGGAAAGAAACCTAGACAATCAAGGAAATAGACTTATCTCCTCAGACTAGAGGAGCACCTTGATAATAATTATGAGAAATTTCTTTGTATACTTTGTATATTTCAATTTTCAGTAAATATTGCAGCACTTATCAGTTTTATCTACTATTTTCAATCTGTAGTTTTAGGGTGTTTTGTTATCATCAACTTTCACTTAATTTATGGCTACAATTCCAGTAGATATAAATTGGGGGAGATTGTTAGGAATATGTTGTGAACTTGATGATAAGTTAAACAAAACACCTTAGTAGATTTAACTTAGTGAATTTTGTAGCACTCAACGGATGATCAAATATAGTCCTGACGGATGATTCAATATAGTCCCGACGGATGATAACTGATATCCATCGAGTGAGTAGCTTATGTAATAATAAGTATTGTAGCACATTTCTACAAACAACTTTTTGTAGATTCTATAGTAGTATATGAATCATGTTGACTACTAGTAGATATGCATAATAGGTTGATTAATTGTAGATATGAGATATCTTGTAATTCTGCATAAATGAAATGGAGTCAAGTGTCAAATAGCTACCCGACAGATGATCAACAAAGCTACCTGACAGATGTTCAACAAAGCTATCCGACGGATAACAAGCATGTACTCGACGAATGAATAATTCAAATATCCGTTGACAGTGACAACACAGTCATATGTGTTGGGTGTTTGCAAAAGGAATGTGGCAGCCTATTTAGCAGGAAATTGAGAACAACGAAGCATTACCATTTCTATGCAAGTTATGAAAATTTTCAAAGATGCTGGAATAGAGTAATGAAGCAGCATGAAGTTAGACTTGATAAGTTTTGTTTTATTATACTGTCTTATTACCATGTAAACTTGGTGATATATAAACTGAGAGTAGCTAGTAGAACAAATAACTAAGCAAACACATTTAGAAGAGAAATAGAAAAAGCTGTACTTATCAAGAATTTCTCAGTAGTTTTTTTGTTCAACTTGTAAAGCAGCTGTGAGCCAATTTGAGCTTCACAGAGTTCTCAAATCGATATATATATATATCTGGTGGATACATTCAAATCCACCAGAAAGTTTTAAAGACTTGTGTTTCATTACTTTGTGTTTGATTTACTTAATTCTTTATTCCACACTTTATAAATCAAAACACTTATATATATATTGAGTTAGAACATTTTTATAAATCTCAAAAAAAGGCCAGAATTATATTTAACCCCCCATCTATAATTCTTGTTGTATTGTTAGGGAATAACATTCGCGGCCTGGATTTCAACTAGGATCCTGGTCGAAATTTGTCTGCTTTAACATCCTAGTCGAAGGTTTTCGACCAGGATTCACGACATGGATTCGACTAGGATCCTGGTCTAAATTAAGGTCTGGTTTTACATCCTAGTCAAAGATTTTCAACCAAGATTCATGACTTGGATCTCGACTAGGATCTTGGTCGAAATTATAGTCATTTTTATGGCTCTAGTCGATTGGTCTTGACTAGGACTCACAGCCTAGATTTTGACTAGGTTTCCTGGTAAAAATTGTGGTCATTTTCATGCCTCTAGTCGATTGATCTTGACTAGGACTTACGACCTAGATTTCGATAATGTTTCCTGGTCGAAATAATGGTCATTTTCATGCCTCTAGTCGATTGATCTCGAATAGGATTCACAACCTAGATTTCGACTAGGTTTCCTGGTTTAAATTATGGTAATTTTCATGTCTCTAATTGATTGGTCTCGATTAGGACTCACGACCTAGATTTCGACTACGTTTCCTGGTCAAAATTATGGTCATTTTCATGCCTCTAGTCGATTGATCTCGATTAGGATTCACGACCTAGATTTCGACTAGGTTTCCTGGTCAAAATTATGGTTAGTTTCATTGCTCTAGTCGATTGATCTCGACTAGAACTCACAGAATAGATTTCGATTGGGTTTTCTGGTCAAAATTATGATCATTTTCATGCCTCTAGTCGATTGATCTCGACTAGGAATCACAACCTAGATTTCGACTAGGTTTCATGGTCGAAATTATGGTCACTTTAACTTTGATATGCCTATCATAATTTGATTTGGGCTTGGCCCATTTCCAAATTTTAACTGAATTTGGGCTTGGCCTTTTTTCCAAAAATTAACTGAATTTGGGCTTGGTCCTTTTTCCAAAAATTAATTGACTTTGGGCTTGGCCCTTTTTCAAATCCTAATTGGTTTTGGGCTTGCCCCTTTTTCCAAACCCTAATTGGATTTGGGTTTAGCCCATTTCCAATTTTTAATTGAATTTGGGCTTGGCCCTTTTCCAAATTTTAATTGGAGTTGAGCTTTGGGCTTGGCCCAGTATTTTAATATAGTCAAAGAATTTCTTCGATTTCTTTTGAGAATTTTTCTGAATTTTATAGAATATTTTAAAAATGGGCTTTTTATCACGGGCCACGATTATGGGCCTAAAAACGGATCTTCTTCTATAATCGTCTATATAAAGAAGTGAATGGAATACAATCCTCTCATCATTCTCTCATTTTACTTTCTTTAATTTCTCTCTTCTCTGTAGTCTTTGAGGCGATTTCCGGCGATCAGATTTCCAATTTTTCGATCAAAGATCTCCAGTTTCCGGTTAATGATCTTCAAATCTTTAAACTTTTTTCCGGTAGTTTCTTCTTATATTCATGTTTTCTGCACTTTATACGCATGTATTCATATTTTCTGCATGTTTTCTACACTTTACATGCATATATTCATATATTCATATTTTTTGCATTCTTGTATTTTTCAGATGGCAGAAAAGAAAGCTCTTCGATTGGAAAAGATGAATGTGGCCAAGAAATTTAATGAATTTCCCATTCGTTTGAGGTACTCCACCCTGATCGATATGATCAATACTAGGGGAGATGAGTATCCTTCTGATGCTCATTTAGATGCGTTTGATTACATCAACACATTCTATAATTTGAAAGAGTTAGAGAAGATGAACCTCATTTACAAGGTCGAGAATCCCTAAAAATTGGTCCAAACTAGTGCCATAGACAGGGTGTGCCTTTGGAAGGACGCGCTTTGCATTTTTAGGGACACGATCAGGGCTGGTGTCAAGATCCCCTTTCACCCTTTCATCCCTACTTTACTTGTTGACGTTCCAATTAGTCCATGCCAACTTCCTCCCAATGCTTGGAGGTTAATTCTTTGAACCAACGCCCTACAATCCCCCAAATTGTCAATGGGAAGTCCATTCCATACAATAATTTGAAATGGAAGAAGGAATTTATGATATCCCGTATTTTCAGGATTATTTTTATTATTATTTGAATATGTTTATGTGCTTTTCTGATTTGAAAGGAGTAAATGGTGGATATTTTATTCCTGTTTGAGAGTTTATATTATTAAATAGTAATTTGCTAATTGTTAAGTGTTGTATCGATCTTTGTTAATTTCTGAAAATAGTTACTTAAATGTATTATTTTTAAAAGCTTATTTGAAAGCCGATCATTTTATTGATATCGGTAAATTGAGTTCGTTTAGTAATATTAGGGATTGAGTTGATACTCTGTCAGCAATGTGTTGTATGTAATATTAATTGTGTGTGACTCAGTTGTGATTGAGGATTATTTGTATTATTAATTACTGAGTCGTGTCATTTTGTTTTTGTCTTTAAAAGTGATTTTATTGAAAATTTATTTTCATAAATATTTAAATTATCTTTAAAATTATTTTTATGGTTTTATAATTTCAATAATTATTTATAGGAATTTATAAAATTTAGAAAGTAATATTTTGCCAAATATTTAGCTCTGCATGATTTTTCAGATTGTATTTAAATGCGGGTTCAATGTTAAATTCAAAAATATTTCAAAAATTATGAAATTTATATATTATTAGTATTTGAATATTTCGAGAATTTGAAAATTGTTTTGGAAAATTTTCGGATTATATTTATCCGCAC
The DNA here is from genome assembly GCF_009905375.1 of Apium graveolens. NCBI lineage: Eukaryota > Viridiplantae > Streptophyta > Magnoliopsida > Apiales > Apiaceae > Apium > Apium graveolens. Next base: position 248,147,492 of record NC_133650.1, on the reverse strand, counting down.
ATTTGTTCGTTAAAACGTAAAATACAGATACAATGCGCAATTCAAAAATGTTTTAAAAATTATGAAAATTTTATATTACTAGATTTTAATTATTTCGAGAATTTTAAAACTATTTTTGTAATTTTTCGGATTATATTCACCCGCATGTTTGTTCGTTAAATCGTAACATACGGATATGACACGCGATTTATGAAAATTTTATTTGATTAGTTTTTAAATATTTTGAGAATTTTTGAAGTATTTCGGTAATTTTTCGAGTTAGTTTCACTCGCAAATTTGTTCGTTAAATCGTAGAATGCGGGTATGTTGCACAATTCAAAAATGTTTTAAAAATTATGAAATTTTTATTTTATTAGTTTTTTATTATTTTGGGAATTTTAAAATTAATTTGGAATTATTTTGATTTAATTATCAGTAAAGTATATCCTTAAATTGCGAATGCGGGACGAAATCGGGACACACAAGTGTGTGTGTCAAGTAATTGGACACGTGTTTAATTCTCAAAAATTTATTGATGCATGGCAATGCAGGAGAAAAGATAAAGAAACAAAAAAAAAGAAAAGAAAGGACAAGGACAAGGAAAAAAAACGCGTAGAATACTAATCTACCCGGCCAAACCCCCCTACCTGGCACCAGGCGCTCCCCTCTTCCCCTTATATATCGAAGCACTGATCATATGTATATATAACAATTGAAATTTGGATGTACGGTTTGTAAGTTATTAATTTTTAAAAATTAAAAATAAAATAAATATATACAATAGAGAGAGACAGAAGCGAGACACAGGAGAGGTATTTGATGGTGTTGATTACTCCACATGGTATTTCAGCGTATGTATGTGTATGACTATTAATCTCGGATTTTTCTGGAGATATTTTCCGGACATCAGATATTCTCTTCGGGCTGATTAGAATTTATTTTGGGTAACGATTTTGAAACTTCGCTTTCATACTTGTGTATATTATAGCATGTTAGTGTTTATATATTTATTTCGTAATTTTTAGAAGTTGTTGGATAAGTCACTTTGGTCCGAATTTTTGTTTAGGTGGCCGTGTTTTTTGTTTATGGCGTGTTTATACGTGCAAATATAAATTATTGTGTGTTTTAAATTTATAAATTTTATTATAGTATAGTTGGATTGTGTTGTTTGGGATTGATTTTGAGGGGTTATGACCCCAGAAAAAGTCCGTTTTACAAAGACATTATTTCAAATTTTTTCAAACATATTTATTTAAATTTCAAATTAATATCTTTTATTATTTTCGAAAATCATAATTTAATTCAATTATTTATAATTTATTTTGATTAATTATTTATTCATTTAATTAATGGATTAATTTATTTCATCAATTAATTTTATTTGTAAATAGTTGAATGAAGTGTAATTATTTGTAATTGAGCCAAATAATATTCTGAAATTATTTTGAGCTTTTATATTTGGGTATTTAAAAAAAATAAAAAATATAATCAATTAATATCATTATTAATTGAATTATTTTATTTTATTCGTAGAAAATAGATCGTTTGTCCGTTTAATACGAAACAAACGCATATAGACTCAGAAAAATATTCCGCTTTCATTAAAAATACTTTCGAGACATAAATCCTTTTGTATCAAAAGGTCACTTGTTTTTAAAAATCAATTATGAGTCACGTAGTGACTAAAAAGTCATATTTTGTCCCTATTTTGATTTTAAAAATACCGATACATACCTTTTAAGAAACTGAGTTATGTGTGATATGAATTATGTGATACATGGATTATGTGTGTACATGCTAAATGAATTATGTGTGTGTGTGTGTGGTTCCAGGGTCTTGTTCTTGACTGTTTTAATTATGTGCGGGCTATCGTATGGGTAGACAATAGGGTTTTGACGCGTAATTCGTCGATTAATTATCGTTTAGACGATTAAAGTTTTATCTTTTAATTATAGATACGAGTCTCTCAAGACGATCAGGACCACATGGAATGGATGAAGACTAGAATTGAATAGTATGGAATATTGGGTTGCAGCACTACATGAGCAACATATCAGAGATTTAGCGAAGTAAAAGACGGTGATGTTTTGAGACCGAATGTCAAAATAGATGTGTCATTGCGAGTGTGACTAATTGCTAAAAACCCAAAGGCAAGTACCCCTATCATCACTTATTATTCAAGTGATATTTCTTTTGAATCCTATTATGCAAGTATTGCTTTCCCTATGCTCAATTCAAAATAGATAAATGTTTTACATATCGCTGAATTAAATATTTATCATGCAAATACTCTTCTGATATTCTATGTTCAGAATAGTTAAATGTTTTTACTTATCATTAATGGATTTATAAATTTTTTGGATTTTGAGGAAAATAATTTGGTTTTGCAAGTATTCCTACCCAAGTGAATGGGGGAATAAAAGTTTATAAGGGTGTCGAGTATTATGACCCCTTTCAATAAATTGTTTTTAAGATTGAATTGTTGCGTAAGAGGCCGTGGTGGCGGTCCAGCGTGAGCTATGTGTTATACGGGATATAACACCTTGCTAGGCCGATATGTACCTTGGGTACCCCTTTGTTTAGTTGGATATGCTTCGGCATACCGGTTTTGCTCCGCGGCTGATCACCAGCGGCAACACACCGTCGTTTAAGGATTCCAATCTAAATTATTATAATGATTTTGATAATCTTATAAGGAATGGTTTATCAAGTGTTGGTTTTGTATAATAAGGTGAAATGTGGTTTTGATTCAGATCCGATTTATGATGATACTTACATTGTTGTTAAATATCAAAGGTGGTATTAGTATAGATGATTGATGTTGACTTCAGTATGGAATGTTGTGAGCATCAAAGTTCGTATTGATATCTAATTTGATATGACAATAAAATGAGTATTAATATCAAGAGTTCGGTTTTGAATAAAGGTTGTGATTCAGTCCATAATCATTATTTCATATTATTATTGTTTATGATATTTCCGTAAACACAGTTTTACGAGTTTTATACTCGTCAAGATTCAAAGTATTGCTGAAGCATTTCGCTTGAAAATATCAAAAGGGTTTTGAATACAATTAAGGAACCAATTCTGGGATTCCTCAACTAAAATTTTTTGATTCAGCAATTATGATTTTAAAGGTTCTGCTCTATTGCAAACGTCAGTTTTATATCAAAAAGACCCTATATATATTATACTGAACTTGCTGAGCATTTCTTTCGCTCATACTTGCCTATTTTTAAATTTAACCTCCGGTGAGGATTAGCTTGCGCTGTTTAGCCGCGTAATTCAAGGAAGCAAAAAAGAAGCTATATGGAAGGTGGTTGGTCCAGGGTTTGCGGACTAGTATAAGTTCTATTATGTAGAGTTGCTTATATTGTATTATATTATAATTGTGTTATTCTATTGTGTAAAGTTATATTGAATTGAAATTTGTTGAAAAGAGTTTTAAAAGGAAGTGAAAATTATTTATGGAATTTGGAATTCTTGTTTCTAGAACTGTAACCTTAAAAGATCTTGGATTAGTTTGGGGTCATAGATGCTAAATATCTTCCGCTGACATTTGCATTATGATTTAACAGGTTAATTTGGATTGAGGTTTTATAGTGACGACCAAATCCTCTGACCCTGGATTTGGGGGCGTTACAGAAATCGTCTATTTGGACTGATAGGGAGGAGACTGGGGAACCCTGTTCCGCTCCTCCTTTGGCCAAATGGTCGATGGGAGTCCCACCGATATTTCTCTATCCGAGGAAGAGACGACGACTTTTTATATCCTCACCAAGCTCACCAAGGATAACGGGACGTCCCACGGGACCTTATAAAAGAAACAGTCCTTGTTGAGCACGGACTTTCTCCGGTCTCGATGAAAAGTAATTTTCAGCCTTAATTTATTGTTAAGTACTTAGTTTAACTACCTTTCTATCTTTAATTGTTCCTTACTTTTCCATGCAGCGGCTGAAAAAATTGTGGAGGTGATAAAGCCCAAGGACCTAGAAACCACAAGAATGAAGAGGGCTGTGAAGGCTTTCAAGGATCCTCGCCTGGAGGATCGCTTTAGGGCTGAGCATTCGGTCGGTTCGGTCCAAAACCGGACCGAACCGAATAGACCGAAAAACCGAATAGTCATTTTTTCTTGGACCGAACCGGACCGAAGTTATATTATGGACCAGACCGAACCGAAATAATTCGGTTCGGTCCGGTTTTGGACCGAATAGACCGAAATTTTTTTCAAAAATAAAATTGCATTATAAATTAAATCACAAATTATAAATTTTAAAATATAATTAAAGTAATGTGATATGTAGAGTTCTAATACTCCATAAATATAATTACAAATTAAAAATTTTGATTATAATTTTTAAGATATATGTAAAATATATATAATACAAAATTATAGTATTTATGATTTGGTCTATTCGGTCTATTCGGTCCGGACCGAAATATTTGTGAAAAGAACCGAACCGAACCGAATTTTAATTCGGTCTATTCGGTCCGGACCGAATAGACCGAATTTCTGAAAAATTTAGGACCGAACCGAACCGAATTAGCACGGTTCGGTTCGGTTTTTCGGTTTCGGTTCGGTTTTGCTCAGCCCTATTGAGTTCTTAACTCAGGTGGGGGCATAAGGAGATGAAGAAGGCCCCAACCAACCTCTAAGGGCCAAGAAAAATCCTGGGGCTTTTTTTCAACCCGCATGGAATATACAGGGAAAAGACGCCATTATTAGGAGTACTAAGCTGGCCGAAGAGTGGTCGCTTCAATCTATTTCTCCTGTCGATTAAAAGGATTTCGTCCTTCAACAGGACTTATAATCAAATGAGCTATTTGGTGCTCAGGCTTTAGCCACAGTAATTTCTTACTTTAATTTATTTCTTGCTTTACTTCTTCGAAATTTTTTGCCTTAGGTTTGTTGCATATTTTTGTAGGTCAACGCACATTTTCAAGGTGCATTACACCAAGCCAAGGATTGGAAGGTGTCTTACATAAATACCGACAAGGATCTAGAAGGCCAAAGAACAAATAAAAGTCCTTCAAGCTCAGTTGGCTTCCTCCACTTCCGAATTGGAGCCCGATCAAGAATCTTCATCTTAGATGACGAAAAAGAAAAAAGGTTCGACGCTTGGATGGACACCCCTGAGTTCAAGAGCTTGATGGAGGAGAATGACCCCCTTACTCATCCAATGAGTTACAAGGAAGGTTGGGATGCTGCGGTCGAGGCTATTCATGTCGAGTATCCCAAAATGCTCGAGGCTGAACCTTCCCATGCCCTCTCAGGGTTTCTAACCTCAGAGGCTTTACCGAAAGGGTTGGGGATCTTATTTGAAAAAAATACCGCTTTACACATTCTCCTGATTTAAGAGCTTTCTGGTCTAGGGCGCCTGTCGCGGATAAAGGCAAAAAGAGAAAAGAAGTTGAATCAAACTCTAGCGTGGAGGTGTCTTCTTTTGAAGAAGAAATTGAGCATGCGAGCAAAACGGCTAGAACTGAAGATCTTCCGAAGAAAACCTCACAAGAGGTGTCTGAGGAGACATCTGAGGATATATCTGACGGGCCAACCGAGGAAACTTCCGAGAAAACCACAAAGGGCTGTTCCGGGAGCGGAATTGAAGGAAGTTCTGAGAGCGGCCCGGAAGAGGAGTCCGAAGAGCCTGAGCCTTCCAAAGCAGCCACTTAGACTTTTTATTATTTTCCTTTATTATAATAAAAGTATGTAAAATACTTATTAAAAACTTTGTGTATTTCTTGCTTTAAGTTTGCCTTTGTTGATTTTCACAACTTTCTGAGTTGATAGAAGAGACTTATCTTAACAATCATAACTTTGTCTTTCAAAACCTTTTAAATAGGTCCAACCCTTTCATATTAAATGGAATCATTACAGATTGGAATAAAAAAACATAATAAACTAGAATACAAATCTTAAGGAACTGGAATATAATTCCTAAGGAGCCAAAGCTCATGGTTTCTCTGAACCTTATTAACTTAATAAACTGGAATATAAATTCTAAAGAGCCAAAGCTCATGGTTTTACCCCTTCAATAAGGGAACTATATGTAATAAGTCATCAAATTCCGTAAATGCCAAGTTTTTGGTACTTCTTCTCCTTCCATTGTCTCTAACTTATAGGATCCTCGTCCTTGAACACTTTTGACTTTGTACGACCCTTCCCAGTTTGGATCTAGCTTTCCTTTCTGTCCTACTACAGATGCTTCAACTTTCCATAGAACCAAGTCTCCTTTCTTAAAGAATATTTCTTTCACCCTCAAGTTGTAATAAAAAGAAACATTTTTCTGGTATTCCACGATCTTAGCATGGGCTTGATCCCGAACTTCATCGATTAAGTCTAAGGCTAACTTCTGCCTTTCATCATTTTCTTCAGCATTATAAGCTTGGATCCTAGGAGATGAATATGATATTTCCACAGGGACAAACACTTCAGCCCCATATGCCAACAAAAATGGCGTTGCTCCCGTTGTGACCCTGCACATGGTCATATATGCCCACAGTATTGGAAGTATTTCATCTACCCAATTATTCCTGGACTTTTCAATCCTCTTCTTCAATCCATATAAAATAATTCAGTTTGCTACTTCTTCATGCCCATTAGCCTGAGGGTGGGCGATAGAAGTGAACCGCAGCTCAATTTCATTTTTCCCGCAATACTTCTTGAATTATTCATTATCGAAATGTGTTCTGTTATCAGTTACCAGGATATGAGAAATCTCATATCTACACATTATACTTTTCTACAGGAATTGAGTAACTTGTTTGGTTATGATCTTGGCCAAAGGTTTGGCTTCGATTCACTAAGTAAAGTAATCAATAGCCACTATCAAAAACTTCCTCTGGGAGATGGCCATCGGGAAAGGTCCAAGAATATCCATCCCCCACATAAAAAAAGAATGGGAGTTTATAGAAGTCCACATTTCAGGTGGTTTCCTAATTATTAGAGCGTGCTTTTGGCAGCGATCACACCTTTCATACAGTCTTTAACATCAACCATCATCTCTGGCCAATAGAAGTCTAAACGAGTAATCTTGTGAGCTAGGGCTCTGCCCCCCAAATGTTGGCAACATATGCCTTCATGTATTTCTTCCAAAGCTAATCGAGCTTCATCGGGTCTGAGGCACCTTAAGTAGGGAATCACAAAGGATCTCTTGTATAGAATCCCGTCGATCAAATAATACCTCAAGGCTTGCACAGACATCCTTCCTGCCTCCATTGCATCACTAGGGAGCCACCTATTCTGAAGGTGAGCCTTGATGGGGGTCAATCCAAGACTCCCCAAGCCTAATAGGGGCAACCAACTTAACATCAGTGCTCCGTTTCTTCAAAATATGGAAGTACACACTTCCAGAACTATTATCAATCTTTGAAAAGGCAAACTTAGACAGTATATCTGCCTTATAATTTTCCTCTCTTGGGATGTATACAACGTGACATTCGTCAAACTGAGTCATTATAGCTCTTACAAGCCGTACATACCTGGCTATGGTTTCATCTCTGGCCTTAAATTCTCCATTGACCTGGGACACCACAAGTTTCGAGTCTCCACAAACTTTCAAGTTTTTGACTCCCAGTGTCCCCACTATGCCCAGTCCAGCTATCAAGACTTCATACTCTGCCTCATTATTCGTAGTAGGGAAATCTAACTTCATGGCATATTCAATAAGGAATCCATCGGGACTTTGCAAAACCAATCCAACTCCACTTAAATTTTCTTTTGATGCCTCATCATAATAGAGCACCCAAAACTCCTTGTTCTCAATCTTCTTCTCTCTATCCACGTATTGGGATGTATCTTCCTGTCCCCCGACTTCTTGGTTGGCGATGGTACATTCAACCATGAAGTCAACCAAAGCCCGAGCTTTGATCGCCGTTCTAGGCTTACACTTAATATCAAATATCTCAAGCTTAATGGCCCATTTGATTAGCCTTCCACTGGCTTTAGGAATGTGAATGATATTCCTCAAAGGCTGATTTGTTAATACCTCAATATTTTGAGCTTGAAAGTAAGGACGCAACTTTCTTGGGGCCATAACCAATGCTAAAGCAAACTTTTCTATAGTGGAATAGTTCAACTTAGCCCCATGTAGAATCTTGCTGACATAGTATATGGGTTTCTGGACTTTAAGCCTCCTTTACCAACACGGCACTCAAGGCATTTTCAGAAATAACCAAATATAAGTACAAATTTTCATCCAAGACTGGCTTGGCCAACAAAGGGGCTTGAATGATTTATTTCTTTAACTCCTCAAATGCCATTTGACTTTCATTAGTCCATGAAAAGTCTTTTAATTTCTTAAAATCCTTGAAGAATGGAAAACACTTGTCTCCAGATTTGAAGGTGAACCGTCCTAAAACAACAATCCTTCCAGTGAGTTTCTGAACATCTTTTACAGAATATGGAGGTTCCATGTCTAAGATGGACTTTATTTTATCAGGATTGGCCTCAATTCCCCTCTTGGAGACCATCAATCCTAAAACTTTTCCAGATCCCACTCCAAAAGCGCACTTGGCGGGATTCAATCATTTTGTGATATCTCAAAACCTGAAAGGCTTCCCTCAAATGGGATACATGATCTGTCTTTTACGAGGATCTTGACTAATATGCCATCTACGTAAACCTCCACAATTTTCCAATAAGCTCCTTAAAAATCTTATTCACCAACTTTTGGTATGTGGCTCCTGCATTCTTGAGACCAAATATCATAATAAGATAGCAAAAAACACCAAAGTCAGTGATGAATGATACTTTGGGATGTCATTCATATGCATCTTCATCTTATTATATTCACTGAATCCATCCATGAAATCAGCATCTCGTGCCCCGCGGTGGCGTCTATCAAAGTGTCTATTCTTATAAGAGGAAAATAATCCTTAGGGCATGCATCATTCAGATCAGTGAAGTCAACACAAATTCTCCACTTTCCATAAGCCTTCTTCACCATCACGGGAGTTTCCAACCATTCGGGAATCTGTATCTCCTCAATTAAATCAACCTCTAAGGGCTTCTCAACTTCTTGTTTGAAAGCTTCCTGCCTTTTAGGGGCAAAACTCCTTTTCTTTTTCTTTACAGTGTTCCGATTGTGATCCACATTTAATTTATGGGTGATCAACTCAGAATCAATACGGAGCATATCTTTTGCCGACCATGCAAATACATCACTATTTTCTTGCAAGAACCTTATTAACTCCCTTTTAAGGGGTTCTTCTAGTGACGCTCTAATGAAAGTTACCTTTTCAGGATCTTTATGAACCAAAGGAATCATGATCAAATCATCTCCCGGTTTTCCTCGTTTCTAATCATTTTCACGAGCATCCATATCTTCAATGGGTAGAACCCGCCCCCGGCTCCATCTACCCTAGCGAGGCTACATAACAACTTCCTGCCATTTTCTGGTCTCCCCTTTCTTCTCTTATTACATCCCTAGTTGGAAACTTGATCATTGAATGGTAGGATGAAGGGACTTCTTTGAAGACATGTATATCCGTCTTTGCCATGACTACATTATATGTTGATCCAGCCTTAACCACCACAAAATTCAACATTTGCGTAGCTTGCCTCAGCTACTGGCCCATTGTTAAAGGTAGTTTAATTATCCCTTTAACGGGACACTCGACTCCAGCAAACCCATAGATCGGCATATCAGTCAGGGTTAATTAAGAATCGTTGTATCACATCCTTATAAAGGTATCATAGGTAAAACATCCACTGACGCCCCATTGTCTACAAGTACTCTCTATACCGGGCTGTTTCCTCTGATAGATGTTATGATCAGAGAATTATCATGGGGAAACTTGACCCCCTCTAAATCAGAGTCATCAAATGCCATTGTTACTTCAATCTTGGTCTTTTCGGGGCTTCTCCAACTATGTGCATGACTTCTCCTGCATAAGCCTTCCCTGAGTTCTTAGAAGGGTCAGCCACAGTCGGTCCTTCAAAGATCGTATTGATGACTGATCCTTGTAGTTGGGGTTTCACCCCTGATTATCTTGATCTCTCTCACGGTCGTCAAAGTTCCTTCTCCCATTATTATTTCTTTCTCCTCTCTCACCATCTCCAGTATTTTTGCTCAACCTTGCTTTTCGAATAAGGAACTTAATCTCATCTTTTAGTTATCGGCACTCGTTGGTTTCATGGACAACATCCTTGTGAATCCGAAAATACTTGCTTTTATCTAGCTTGGCAGGATCAGCCTTCAGGGGCTTTGGCCAGCGAACATCCTTTTCTCTCTCGATTTCCATCAAAATTTGACTCCGAGGAGCATTCAGTCTAGCATACTCAGTAAACTTTTGTCCAGGTCCCCCTTTCTTTGGTGGTGAGTCAGCATCTTTGCTAACCCCAGGATACTTGTCCTTTGCATTATATTCTTGGTCCATCTTCCGCTTCTTGCCACCAGCGGGCTCGTTGCTCACCACTGTCTTCTTTATACTTTCTTCAACTTGGATGTACTTTCCTGCTCTACTCTAGAGCTGTAACATATTCTCAGGTGGCCTCTTGACCAATGACTTTTTGAAGAACTCATCCCTGGTTCCTTATTGTAATTCCATCATAGCTACCTTATCATCAAGATCTGAGAATTTCAAGTCTTCTATTGTGAAATAATTCAAGTAGTCCCTAAGAGATTTCTTTGTTCCTTGCACAATACTCATGAGGGAAGCTGAGCTTTTCTCGTGCACCTTCCCACTAATGAACTATTAGATGAAAGCTTGACTTAAATCCCTGAATGATCCAATCGAATTTGGGGACAAGCGGCTATACCACCTTTGGGCCATGCCAGATAAGATTTGAAGGAAAGATCGACATTTGATTGCATCATTCACCGGTTGCAGCAATAGTGCATTAAAGAAAGTCCTGACATGATTCGCTGGATCCCCAGTCCCATCATAGGCCATTATAGTGGGAATCTTGAATTTTTTTGTGATATGGGAGTTCATGATCTCTATCGTGAAAGGCAGGGTTGGATCATCCTTGTCTCCGAGGGGGTGCAACTCAAACGGGTTTCCCCGAGGGGCGTCCATTGACTTCCTCCTGGGGGTCTCCTCCAAGTCGATGACTTGAGCAATTCCTTTGGTGCTTCTGGCTCGGTTGGCCCTTGGTGGTTTTCTATCCTGACTATTTTCCATATCTCTCTTAAGCCTTAGGATTTCTACTTCATGAGCATGTATCCTTTTTTCAAAAGTCTGGGGTACCATTCCTTGAATCACCTGATATTCGAAATGCCTGACTCCCACGGGCTCGAGGCGCCTTCCTCTAACGGACTCTTTATCCCTACGTCTCCTCCTGTGATGGGCATCCTCATTGGTTGACTATCCACTCTTCTTAGTTGTATAAGATCCGGAGATATCTCGTTTATTATTGGTTGGTCGCAGACCTTTAATATAATTAGGGTCGTTCCATGGCTGTGGTTGAGGAGGTAGGATTGGCCTACTTTCTCCAGCCTCATAATATATTGGCATCCCATATGTGGGGTTTATAGGCATGTGATATACTATGGTTGACATCTCAAAACCCGCAGATTATGTCCCCAAGGGAGCATTCAGATTCGAGTTTTGAGGATTCGCCCCTAAAGCTGGGGGTGGCTGAGATTCAGATTGGGGAATTAAAGGATCCGATGTCCCTTGGGAGTAGGTTGAGTGAGGGGGAATCTCAATGGCGGATGAGATTGTTTGGGTAGTTCCAGCCGATGTTCCTTCAGGAGCGTTGTTTCCGCTTCGTGTGGTTACCATGGTCGATGTCTTCTTCCCACAGACGGCGCCAAATGTTATAGGTAAAAAAGCTAGGGTGTATTTAATGTTAGGGTTCGTGAGCTCAAAACTCTTTTTGACTGCTGTCGTGTTTCGTGACTCATTCTGCATTGACAAGATGCCTACGTACCTTGATTTGTGCTAAGGATCAAGTCAAAAAATGTTGTTCTCATATGTGGGAACTATGTGGCTTGGGGACTACTGTTTTGAGAGTTTGATTTTAATTTGAACTTATTTTCTTAACTATAATTTGGGCTATGACCAACGAATTTAATAATAAATCATTGGTATGTGGGCCATTGAAGCCCGATTATTACTATATTAATGGCCTGGCCTTAATAACCGGGTTTCATTTTTGGACCAAATCAGGTCTAATTAATGCACTTATTTATTACGAAATTAGGATTATTTTTATCCCCTCTCAGGCTCAATTTTGATTCTAAAATTATGTACAAGTATATATAATACATTGAAATTAAGTTCTTACACAATTTAGAAATAAAAGTTTAATAAAAAAGTATATGATTAGTAAAATATGATTTAACTAATTAAATAATAGTATAATATTTTTTAATATATAAATCTTAGTAATTGGCATTAAATAAAAATTATTATGAAAATTAAATAATATATCAAATTTAAAATATGTATATTTAAATTATATTTAATTATAAAAATAATAATGAAATAATAAAATTAAAATTGATACCCATACCCTTCCCATAACCTACCCTCTCCCCCCTGAGGTACCAAATTGATTCTTGTGTTTCAACTTATAAAAATCATGAACTCTTATATTTAAAACTTATAAAAAAACCCTGAATCAAGTATGAGTTTGAAATGAACAAAACCAAACACTCACATTTCTTGAGCTAAACCACGGTTTACTCATTTTTTTAAAATAAAGACTCTTTACTCATTTTAAAAGGTCTATGACCTATTTATTTTTAATTTTCTAACAGAGTTGCTATTATATTAAAATTGTCTTATTCTTATTATGAAAGTAAATTAATAAATAATAAATACAATAAAAATATATAATACAATTCTGAAGTAAATTAAAATGGTCACATTTTACTTTAATAATAATATGGTTACAAATATGTATATTTCATATTTTTTCATAATTATTATTAAAATATTAGAAAAAATTATTTCAATTTGATAACTTTCTTATATTGCACAAATCAACATAAACAATCAATTATTAATGTTATTGGAGCATAATAATTAAATCTATTATATTTTATTTTTATACATTGTTACTTGAATCATTGGATGGATAACTCACTTTTTTATTTGATAAATGATAACATTTATTTAAAATCAAGAGTTCTTGTAATTGTTTATTGAGTATTTTTTAAGTTGGATATTCATATTTAGTATGTTATAAGTGTAATTCAACTAACAAAATTAAGGAAGATAATAAGAATTTAATATTTGAAAATTTAATTCAAAATTGACAAAATATTTTATTATCTAGACTCTAAACATAGTTGGTAAGACCGGGAGCAAAACAAATGAAATTTACATATAAAAGTTGAGGATATTATGGTACTTAGATTTACGGTGTGCAAAAATAAGTTTAGGTCTGCATAAGTCAACATCTTTTTAATTTTATTAGTCTCCTCGTTCATATTCATTATTTAGAGGAAAGTTCGGTGGAGATCATATTTTCATGGGAGAGTTTGGATATCACATATGTTCTATGTTCTGGAATTAAAACACTATAAAATATATTATTTTGTAAAATATATTTTACGAGTATCACTAATTTATTAAAATTATTGATGATCATTTAAGTTTAATAAGTAGAATGTGTATGTTATGCAAGCTGAAAAAATGTTCTGCAAACTTAACATGTTTTGTAGAATAAAATATTTTTGTAATGTTTTACATGCGGTACATATATGATATTCAAGATTTTGAATAAAATAAGGATATTTGAAGAGCATAATTCGCAAAATAATATGTTTTGCAATATTTTTATGCAATATTGAACTTGCAGAACAAAATGGTCTCCAAGGTCTCCAAAAAACGTGGTATCCATAAAATTTAATCCTCATTATTTAATCTAATATTGCTAATATTGAATTAGTGCAGATTATGCATATGGTTTGAAACCCATAAATTATAAAAAATAGCAAATGTGTATTTTCAGTCATATATGAACAAGGAAAATTATAAAAAATATCAATATTTTCAGAAAAAAATGCGATTTTACCATCTCTAAACACTTTATCAAAAAACTTTTGTAATTAAATACAAATTATTTTTCGATATTCTGAAAAATAATTAAATTATTTTTATTGCATTTCAAAGAGAATTTAAGCATTACAGCTTCTTAAGTTAATATAGTATGCGACCAACGAATCTATTAAATATATGATAGAGCAAATATGGGGTTCAATGAGACATTTTATTTTACTTAAAATTACTATATTCCCCCTCATTAATAAATATAAATAATTGTCAAATATTATTCATTTATTAATTACACCTAAGCCATTATTACTTTTTATTAATAAATATAAATAATCGTTATATTTAATAACATATGTTAATTACACATAACTCATTAATGTTAATAATTTTATATATGTTACCACTTATTATTGAATATTAACAACTTATAATTAGATATCTTAAATTTAATCATATTTTCCTATATATAAACTAAATTCTTAATTTTTTTGAAGACTCTATATAAAATCAAATAATTTTTAACAATTAAATTTATTATGTAGGCTAATCTGAAAATGACAATGTTAGTGTATAAAACATTAAATATAAGAAATATAAGATATATTCTCTTTATATACAAATAAATGAGTTGGTTATTAGAGGGTTTTATAATAAAATTGAGATTATTATTATATGACCAAATCGAATATAAACTAATATTGGCTTCAAGATTTTGAATATATTTGATAAAAATATTAAAACATCAAGTTCATTGCGGTTACAACAATGTTTTACAATAGTAAGGTGAATCATATTTTTTACATTAACCATTTTAAAGATTTTTTCCAACAATATAAGTAAAAGATTTATAAGATTACTGCAGTGTTACAAAAATTGTCAGTTTCTCCTATAAATCGCTGGAAGGCAACCAAACGATATTATTGAGAAAAATCGGAGTATAAAACATTTTTGATATTTTTGGTCAAAATCGGAGATTTTCCGATCAAAATTCGACGAATCAAGAACATGGTTTGAGGCTCTGCAGAGAATAAAAGGAAGAAGAAATATTCTCAGGTTTGAGTTGATGAAGATAGGCGAATTTAAATGGAATAACAAAATAGCCGCCGAATGGAAACTGAAAAGTTAACGGAAGAAGACAAGGAAAAAAGAATAGAGAGGCGTAAAGATTATTAAGACTCTTATTATTTTTAATGAATAATACACACAAAATAATGTTATAACTTGATATGGATGTTCAAATGACAACATGATAATTTTACGCATCTCAAGTGTAATTATTTTAATTATATATTTTAAAAATAATATAAAAATATGTCCGATTATATTATGATTTAACATTTCCGAAAAATTCCCGATTTTTGATAAATCACAAATCGGTACTTCAACCAATTTAGTCTAATTTCCAATTTCTATAACCATGGATTACTGACCTTATTATTAATATATATATCATAAAAACGAAGTATATTAGAAAATGTATTCATATTATCAATTGTACAACATTATATTCAATATATCGGCTTTCATATTAAATAATTACATTTTTTACTACGAAAAGTAAGAATTAACTCACATTCATTGTATCACAAATTGTACCAAATAACTGTAATAACTTTTTAATTAACTCCGTAATATTTCATTCTTAGGAGTTCTAATTATTTTCATGAGAAATATGTGCTTTTATTTGCATTATATGTTGATCGTATATTTCGATTTCATCGCAACATATTATATTTAGTTTGAGAGAAAACATGTTAATTACGTCGTCGATCTCAATTTCATAAAGAAAACTATTTATTTAATCGATCTATCAGAAAGTAACATGAATATATAGTTAATAATTATAGTCAAAATAACATCAATTCACGAAATATAGAGCATGTCCGTGTATTACATGGATTATAGAGCTAGTTTTAATTACAAATATTTTAAGTTGTATTATAGTTGCAATTATGGTTATAAAATTGGAAAAATATTTCTCAAAAAATGGGTACTTGTAATCTTTTTCTAAAAGTATTGGATTTTGACAAAATCATCGAAGATGGAAGGTATTTTTGCGAAAAAAAATATATTTCACCATTGGGAATTTTTTTTTAAAAAAGTATCCCTCAAAACTATTTTCAAAATGGTTTTCTCTTAAATAGTTTGTTCCCGAGAACGATAAGATTGTAGTAATATATTTACTCCATTATTGTTGTCGTAGATAAACAATAAAATAAAAATAATAACCGTATTGATGTTGTGGTTTTTTTTTGACGAACAAAGTGAAAAATTCATTGAAACATTGAACCCCAGCCGTGACAAACCCCCGAACTGTCAACTAGAACCTGATTGTAAAATAAAAATCGAGCTAACCAAATAGCTGTTTTGTTTTCAGATTATTTAACACATAAAAGATTCAAATTTTTTAAACTAAAAAGTATTACAATGACATTTGGAGTAATCCAACCTACATCAATTCCAAAACTAGTAGTAACACAATTGACCTTCACATAAGCATTATCTGTAGCCCAATGTTCAAAACTATCAATTATATCAATTGATATTAGAGCAACAACTGCCCATAAAATACGAACACTTTTTTGTTGTGAAAGGTGAGCTTTTGCAATATCCACCACCGTCTCATATCTGATACAAGCCTTACAAATCTCCAAAAATATCATATAAATCCTTTTCAGAGGGACTACCAAAACCGGCAACAAAAGACAGAAGATCATCACGACATAAAATACTAACATTCCAAAAAGATGGGCACGATTAACAACCTTGATAACAAGGTACTCGAAAAGATATTAACCGAAAAGAATTAGATCTTGATTTTATTGAAAAAAACTGATATAGATAAATAAAAGAGGAGATGAGAGAACGAAGGGGGATTGATATAATGATGGATGAAGGTTGAAGAATGGAGAAGTGGTGACTAGAAATTTAGTTTTGGGAGTCGACTCTCAAAACCCTATAGTGTAAGAATCTTGATGTTGTGGTTTATTGTTTGGCATATGTGTGTGGATTTGTTTTTGTGCTATAGTTGGAGTTCCATTTCATTAATCATTATATATATTTATTTGTTTTTGTACTCAGTAATCATGTGTGTGTGGTAATTATTATATATATCATTTATACTATACGATAATAACCGGAATTATGTATAATTTGGTATACCTTTTTTTTGGTTGGTTTGGTTATCCGCATTTATGATCGTCGGATTTTTTAATGAATTGATTTGGACCGTTAGATTCAAATACTAAAGGGATATACACCACTCAAGCTCTCAGGTTCGAAACCCGCCAACAACAAATATTTATATTATTATTTGTACATTACTAAAACTCTGAGGAAACAACAAATATATATATATATAATTATTTATACACTACCCAAGATTGAGATTCGAATCCCGCCAACAACAAATAATTATATTATATTTCTAAATATACTAATAAGATAATTGTCCAAAAAATTTATTATAATTTTAAATAATATAAAAATATTAATGAAAGATGGGTTGTAAAGCTATTATATATAAAGAGCAGTGTCGTATTTAGCTAAAATTTGAGAAGGATGAAGCCAAAATGATCTTCAATAAACTTCCCGGGGCTCCCCTCAAAATTTGTTAGGAGTCTAAAAGTACTCCACAGTGGAGCATCGTCTCCTTTTTCAGTTTTATATTAATTAATATAAATAAAAATGTAATGGAGTAGATATAGAAGCTATGAGAAAATTATACTTGCATATAACAAAAAATTGATGCAAAATAGAATAAAGATGAAGATTGAGTGGAATGAAATTACAATTTTAAACATATATAACTTAGAGTCTATCTATATAATTATATATCTTATAGTAGAAAATATAACTATGACTCTTCTTTTTAGGTTTGAGTAAAAGTGCCTATCTTCTTATTTTCGCTTTTGATTTCTGCTTACATTTATATTTAATAAATTAATATTCTATATTTTATGATTTATGCCAAAAATAAATATGTTTCCTAAATAAAATAGAATATCTAAATCAAAATAGTTTTGTCTTTTAATTTTAGTTTCCTGATAATTTTAGTTGGATAATAAATTTTGATTAAAATTATATTAAAGATTATTTTGTGAAATCGCCTATAAAATCTTCAAAATATGATTGATAAAATTCAAAATATAATCGAAATAAAGTCAAAGGAAATTTAATAAATTTATTCTTTTTATTTGTTTCAACTTCAATTTGATTAAACACCTTCAAATTAACTAAAAAAATATTAAAATTGTTGTAAGACAAACCTTACTCAATAAAAATAAAATTAATTTAAAATCGAATAAAATTTTCTTTTTGTTAAATGTACCAACTATATCTTTTAGTTATTAAAGTATTTACACCAATATAACTTTGAGATTAATTTTTTTTAATAATAAAGAAGGTTAAGGTAATAAATGAGGTCATGAAAGGTAAATTTAAATAATTGCAAATAAAAAATGTATGCAGAGATTATAACCTAATATATGTAATATTGAAATAAAGGTTGAGCATTTAGATAAAACAAATAATTCGGGTATCTTAGATTCTTTTTTCAAAATCAGTAATTTAAATTTATTTGACTCGATAAAAAATATCTAGATCATTTTATTTTTTTAAAAAAAGGATATTTGATATAATTATAATTGCATTATATTACAATTATTTTTAATAAATGAGTTAGTAATGATTGCATTAAACATGCAGGAACTATCAAATTTATTGTACAGATAAATTAATATATATATCATTTATTTTATATAAACTAATATAAGTTTATATATATAATAAGTTCATTAAGTTTTACAAAAGTATATAACATAAATATTGTTTTAATGTTTCACATTAATTTTGAAATTATTCTATAGACATGGTTATTATTTTTAATCTACGAAAGTATTTATTTTCATTTGAACTTCAACTACTGATTTATATATACATAAAATATGTGATGGTAATATATGCACAAATTTCGAAATGATTTTCTAACCATACTTATTATTTTTACAAATTTTTAAACAAGACGATCATTTTTTAATAAAATAGTTTCGCTTACAAATCCCTACACAGTCAAACTACAGTTTGGCCAATTGAGAATGGACAAGTACATCCACGACCATTCGTTTCAATCTTTCCACTCTAAGAGGTGCATTACTCTTTATGAGGCTGAAATTACAAAGGTTCGAGGTTTGTAGAAGGCTCTTTAGACTGAAAATAATTCAATACAAATCAGCGCATTCTGTGACACAAATAAGCGCATTCAGTGTTATGATAACGCGAATTTTGAATCTATTGTTAAGAAAAAAATAAGTTTCCGAATAAGAGATCAAAGTGGATTTTGTTGCTAATCAAACAAGTGTTTTAGAGAGTGTTATTAACAAACACAACTTAGACTTGATTGTTATAGGGAAAACCGAAAAAGACAAAAATGATAATATATACCTATCTATAGCACTCTATTCAGGCATTAAGTCATTGTACTTGATACCAGCATCAAGTATAGCGACATGATGAGTAAACTTGACAGATATAACCTGGAATATTCATATTCAACGATAAGAGCTGTAATTATATTTTTAGTTGCTGAGTACATGGAAGAAATAGATAAAGAATGACAAAGAGAGATTGTCATTGTATTAAAATTCACAAGCGATTCATGTTAGATATTGAATAAAACACAAAGGCGGAGGGTGAATGTATTTTGGATATTTTTAAGGCTTTTTAAAACTATTTGGAATGGTGAACAAAGCAGTTTAAATTGTAGTAATATTGTGTTTAACAGAATAAACAAAGCATGCACAATAAACACAGTATTTTTAAAACTCACTTAACTTTGTATTAAAATTAAGTATGTATTGCTACAATCCTGAGTTCTTTGTAAGTAAAGAACTCAGCTTCTTTATTGAGAGAGTTATAAGAAAATCTAGATCTGTTTGTTACAACTAAAAAGCAAAGTACCAGTGTTTACTTTATAGATTAGTAAACACAGGTTTACACAACATGCAAAAAGATGTACTAAACCCTACTTTAAATTATCTCTAAAACTTTCCATTTCTGGCTTAGTGAATCTTTGCAAATCGTGTAGGTATGTGACTTTCCTTTGTCAGTTAATCTTGGCCTTTGATCTTACACTCTTCAAGCTGCTTTTGTAGACTTTTCAATCTAAGTAATTAGATCATTTGTTGATTGATAATCTTAAATATTTAATTTGTCTGCATTCTATACTTGAGGTTCATATCGAGGTCTCTAGTTTGTTGTATAGATAACTGACATCTCGATAAGTATAATGGCTTATCGAGATCTCTGAGTTCTCTATAAGTGTTTTGACTTGTCGAGGTCTCCAAAACTCTGCATGTAGAAATGACTTGTCCATATCTCTGAGATCTCTATATGCATTTTGAATTGTCGAGGTCTCTGAGATCTCTAATGAGAAATTGACTTGTCGAGATCTCCAATCTTCATATCTTCATTTTGAGTTGTAGATATCTTCGGGACTTCTCTGTAAGCCATTTTGGAATTCTCGATAAGTCATTCTGGAGTTCTCGAATGACTTCTCTATATGACTTGATCTGTGACTTGTAGATATCTTGACTTAGAACATTTTTTCTAAAACGGATTTATTCAACTCCATGCTTCTTCACCTTTTTCTCTGAGGCATGATCTTGTTGATCTTCTTCCAGAGTTTATTCTTAGGCTTTTTAAGTGGCATTTATATCCACTTAAAATGCTCTATAAAGGCTAGAATTGGTATTTTGTACTCAAGTTATTTGGGTATTTGATGTGTTTTTGTATTATTTTGCATTTCCGGGCATAATCGAAGGCAAGAATGGATCTTACATGATTTTATGCTTGAAGAGTGTTAGGAATGAAGCCTTGGTTGATTACACGAAGAAACCAACAGCTGCAAGTAAGAGAAGAAGAAAAAACTCAGTTTTCCAGAAGGTCAGCGTGCCCGCACTGTGTTAGCACGCGCCTGCGCCAGAGTAGCAGAAGTACAATGCACCCGCACTGGGATAGCGTACGGCCGCGCTAGGTCGATTCTGAAGATTCCTGTTTCAAATAAAAGATGGAATTTCTGGACTTCTGATATGAATGGACTGCTATTTAAAGACAATTAAAAGACGATTTTCATAATGGAGACTAAGGAGAAGACGGCTAGAAGGCCTAGGAGCACAAATACAATGAAGGCGAAGAGGATCTAGTTTATTCTTGTGATTCTTTGTTTAAGTTGTAATCTTGGATGCTAGTTTTCTTGTTTATTGAACCTGTTACTCTTGTGATCGTACTTTTGATTATTATTCAGTTTTATAAAGACTTAGTTTATTATACCATGCTTTCAGCGGAACCCACGGTGATGATGAGTTCGGTTATGAACTAATCATTATCGTGGGGTTCTAACGGATTTACTTATAGATTTCAATAGTTAATTTCTTTCAATATCTTTGTATGTGGTGATTGTATGATATCCTAGTATTGGTTGTGCTTATTCGTCTTATGAGTATAGAGAACTTATAAGATAGCGTGTTAATCTTTATTGAAGCGAAAGTGAATATATGGGTTTAGAACTTGCCGTGCTAGCATAGGTTCATGTATTTGTTATGCATGATTCAAAGGTAATTTTAACCATCTTACTTGCCCTATATAATCACGATAGATAACTTGTGCATTAAAACCTTTATGTTGTCAAATTCTATAGACATATAGGGTCTCAACATAATTGGTGTCTATTCAGCTTCTATCTCTTTTGTGGATGTCTGGTAGTAGGGTAATCGTACAACGAAAGTTGGCGTTTACTAGTTTCGTGTTGTCTGATTAGTTGTTATCACCATTGCATGCTAAGCTTAACAACAAAAGGCTATTGAATGAAGTAGTAATGAATTTAGAATCCCATGTTTGTCTCGCATAAGTAATTCAACCCTTTTATTCTCTTAGTTAATGTTAGTTAGTATAATCTCTTAGTTAATCGTGGTTATAAACAAACCCAACTTGTTATCATCTTAGTATTGAATAATAACCATACCATTGTTGCATAAGTGCATAAATTGAACTTAACCGAACCAGTCTATGTGGGAAAAAACTAGAAAGAATTCTATATTACTTGCGAACACGTATACTTGTGTGTAAATTAGCGCGTATTTTCGTCCTAACAAGTTTTTGGCGTCACTGCCGGGGACTCGTGGTTTATTTTTAGTTTATGTGCTTGACATCAGTGGTCGTTAAAGTTCACTGACTCGAATATTTTACTTATTTTTTTGCCTGTAGCTTTTTCAGGTACTCTAGTGAGCGTGTATGCTAACGCATTCTCGATCTCGAAAGAGAACAATGGATAAAGTAGAGGAAGTAGTGGAATAAGTTATTGTTGAGGAGAAGGTAGAAGAAGAAGTCTTAGTTGAGAAAGTTGAAGAAGAAGCTCTTATTGCAATGGGAGAACCAAAAGTAAATCCGAAAGCTTTGATGGATTACTCTCAACCAAAGATCAATGATATTCAGTCTAGCTTTGTCAGACCAGCCATCGCGGCTAACACTTTTGAAATCAAGGCTAGCATGATTCAGATGGTGCAGAACTCAGTCCAGTTTGGTGGTTCTCCAACGGAAGATCCTAACATGCATATTAGAGATTTCATCAAGATCTACGACACTTTCAAATACAACAACGTTTCTGAAGATGCTATAAAGCTAAAGCTTTTCCCATTTTTACGGAGGGACAAAGCTAAGTGTTGGTTGCATTCTCTACCACCAGGCTCTATCACCAAATGGGAAGATCTTGCTCAGAAGTTTTGTTATTCCCTAAAAATACAACAAGAATTACAGAAGGGGGGTTGAATGTAATTCTGGCTTCTTTTTAAGATCTACGAAGACTGGTTCTCACTCAATAATATATATGTGTTTAATTTGCAAAGTGCGGAATGAAAGAATTATATAAACCAAAACACAAGTAATAAAAACACAAGTCTTTAAAATTTTCTGGTGGATTTGAATGTATCCACCATATATATATATCGAGAGAACTCTGTGTAGCTCAAATAAGCTCACAGCTGCTTACAAGTATGAACAATTAAAACTAGTAGGGAAATGCTAAAGGATACAGCTTACAAATGTTTCTCTGAGAATGTATTTTTCTTTGTCTAGTTTGTTGTAGTTCTACTTGCCGCACTTGGTTTATATATCACCAAGTTTACATAGTAAAAAGACAAGAAAATAAAATAAAACTATCAAGTCTAACTCTATGCTACTTCATTACTCTATTCCAGCATCTTTGAAAACCTTCATAGCTTGCATGAAAATGATAATGCTTCTTTGTTCTTATTTTCCTGCTAAATAGGCTGCCACATTCCTTTTGCAAACACCCAACGCATGTGACTGTGTTGTCACTGTCAACAGATGTTTGAATTGATCATCCGTCGGGTACATGCTTGTTATCCGTCAGGTAGCCTTGTTGATCATCCGTCGGGTAGCAATTTATCACTTGACTTCATTTCATTTGTGCAGAATTACAAGACATCTTATATTTACATTTAATCAACCTATTCTGCACATCTACTAGTAGTCTCCATGACTCATAAGCTACTACAGAAACTATTCAAAGTTGTTTGCAGAAATGTGCTACATGATTTATTGTTACATAAGCTACTCACCCGATGGATATCAATTAGTCATCCGTCGGGACTATATTAAGTCATCCGTTGGGACTATAATTGATCATCCGTCGGGTGCTACAAAATTCACTAAGTTAAATCTACTAAGGTGTTTTATTTAGCTTATCATCAAGTACACAACATATTCCTAACAATCTCCCCCAATTTATGTCTACTGGAATTGTAGCCATAAATTAAGAGAAACTTGATGATAAAAAAACACCTAAAAAGAAAATACAGATTGAAAGATAGTAGATAAAACTAATAAGTGCTACAAAATTGCTGAAAGTTGAACAGTGCAAAGTACACAAAGAAATTGCTCACAATTGTTATCAAGATGTTCCTATAGTCTGAGAAGATAGATCTATTTCCTTGATTGTCTGGATTTCTTCCCAAGCCTTCTGTTGTTTTCTTCAATTTGATTCTGAAGTTGTCTGTGGAATTCTAATTCATCAGCTTCTGAGAGATTTAGCATTTCCTGCATTTCCAAAAGAGTATCATTTCTAGAGATACTCAATTGGTCCTCCAATCTGAAGAATCTTCTGACACCTTTGTCATCCATGAACTCCATCAGCCAATAGAGCCTTAGATGCACTCTCTTTCCTGTAAAGGGAATAGATAGAGTTTTTGGAAGTGCATCTTTGGCTTTAATACTCCTTAGTTCCTCAATCCTCTTTAGAACTATTCTCCTTGCAGTCACATTGTATCCAAAGTTCTTCTTAAAGGATGAGTAGACTTTAATCAGAACAGATTGGCTTTCTTGGAGAATCCTATGAAGAGGCCATGTCATCTCTTTCCCTCCCTTGTATATAAATACCATTCTTTCAAGAAGATTTCTGTAAGCATCAATTCCTCTCACTTCTTCCAATTCATTCAAGTAGAGATTTAAGTCTGAAAATTCCTTGATATCATAAATGTACATGAGATCTCTCGGGTTAGGATTTGGTTAGAGCTTTAGATTTGATAGATACAAGCTTCACTTTCTTGCTGGCTCTAGTCTTTGTCTTCTTTGTCTTGAAGATGGGCAAGTTTAGCTCAGGAATTGGTAAACTATCCCAGTCTACTGGCTCATCCTTGGGAACAATTGGTTCACCATGAATATTTCTTGTTGGATCAACCACTTTGAATTCTTCAAATACCACTGAGGGTTTTGATGTCTGTGTTGTAGTTGTAGTCTTTTTGGGAAACTGATCTTTCAATTCCTCTTCATCAAAGTTCGCTTTCCTCTTGGAATGAAGTTTATATCTAAACCTTCTTTTCTACTGTGATTCTTCTTGCATTTTCAGATCCTTAGGTTCAATGATTACAGTTGGTTGTACAGGAGGTTCTGTTGTGGTTTTTACAGCTTAAAGCTTGGCCAAGATAGCAGCTTGTTCTTTCTTTTGCTTTTACTTCTTAGCATCCAAAGCAGCTTGCTTCTTCTCTAGCCTGATTCTTTCTTTCTCTTCCTTCTTAGCTTCCACAAACAGTGGGTGTCCAACCACCACACAAATCTCCTTACCATTTCTGTAAATTTTGGCAATTCTTCTTTTCAATGCTGAATCAGCTGGATCCTTGTAGAATGTAATATATCTTGACAACAATTTCTTTTCATCTGGCTTTGGTGTCTCAAATACTGTATATATAGGATTCTTTTCTGAAACCTTAGGATAGTTCCATTTAGCCTTCATGATGAGATCTTTCTTTGGAGATTTAACACAGGAAGTTTGAACCCTTTCCAGATAGTTCATACTGATATCATTCACAAAGATTTTCATGACTTTAGAGTGATGATTGAAAATTTTGTTTGGATTCTGTGTTGGGCCAAATATCTTTTGGATATTCTCATCAATTTTCTTCCAATTGATTGGACTCAATTACTTCTTCTCAGCTGTTCTCAAATTGGTTGTTGCTTCTTTGATTAGATCTATGCTATCTTTAGCAGGTGGCTTTGTGAAAACAATTCTTGGCACAATTGCTTTACTTACTTGAACATTGAGCACTTTTTGCTCCCCCTCACTTTTTGATTCCCCTTGACTGAATAAGACAATTGAGCTTTCTTTCTCTTCCTTAGAAGAGGTTTCTTTCTCCCCCTTTTTGTTATCAACAAGTTGAGTAGAAGAGGAGGTTTGTGCTGCCACTAGCCTTTGAAGCAAGTCTATTTATTGTGCTTGGTGGAGATGAATTGCTGTTAGAGAGGCTTCCATTGCTGTCATTTTGGTATCCAAGGAATTTATCTTTATGGCAAGATCAGAATTCTTCCTGAGTTGTCTCTTAATGTCAAGCATTGTAGCTTCTGAAAGTAAGAATCCAACCTTTCAGAAATGTCCCTTTTCATTTGATCAATTTCACCTTTGATAGTAGTGACATCCTGAGTATGTTGAAAACCTTGGATTTGTTGTAATTGCAGAGAAGCAAGGTGTGCTTGTAGGAGCTTCTTGGTGCTGGCATTTGTTGTGGTTTGAAGAGCAGAATGTGTCTGATTTATAAGTTGAATCATGGTTGTCATGAAATAGTGTTCATCACACTGCTTTGAAAATGCCCAAGATGGCATACCTGATCTGGAACTAGAGCCTACTTCTCCCCTATGTCCAATAGCTCTTCTTCACTTTTTTCATCCTCACCACCAAAGAAATCAGCAGATTCCCCAGTCTCATAGTCAACATCATCATCAGCTCTAGGTGGCATAGCTGTGATGGTATCCTTAGCTCTTTGCATGGAATGGGTGGTGTGCACTAGATTCAGTATCCTTTCTGCATTCTCATTGCCCTGACCAGCCAAAATTTGATATGCTGGGACAGGATGAGTAAATGCCTCAACATCCAAAGAGAATGAACTTATAACAACTTGATTGCGCTGAGATAGTTTCTCTAAGTCTGCATCCTTAGCATTCATTGACTCGCAATGGATTCCACCCTTATTGCTCCTGTACCTGCATTTCTCTCATTATCTCTCTTTTCTTGCATCAAGGTATCACCTTGACTCCCCACCCTCACACCCTCACCTTCACCATCTAAGGTGGGACTCCTCTCACTCACTTTTTCCAGTCCCGAAGAAATGGACTGCATTGGTTCACTCTTTTCCTTTTCTTTTTCCTGGGTGCAACCCAGACTCTCACTCATTTCACTCCCTTCCCTCAGTCCTAGAAGTGATTGCACTACTAATAAGTCTTCTGCACTAGTAAGAATTGAAGAGATATGAAGTTGTGCAGAGATACCTGACGGATGAGAAATATCCATCGGGTTAGCAGTTTGACTATCCAACGGATGACTGCTGTTAAGCTTATCCGTCGGGATATAGTCACTACTCGACGGATAATGAATATCCATCGGGATAGAAGAAATAAATGAGTTTGGAGTGGAGACTATTGTAGACTCTGTGTAGATTGATGAAAATTTTGGCATAGATGTCTCAATAGTCTCAGAAAGAAATGGCAAGTGAGCCAATAAATCATCTAGAAGATGATGCTCACTTACATGGATTTTTGGCTTCTCTAAGAGAGTTAAAGATGGAGAATTTGGAAGTGATGTGTTTATCATGTTAATATCCAATGAGTGTGTGGGAGAATTTGGTGTATTAGGTGCTTCAATTATAAGAGATTTTGGCCGTGACTCCACATTTATTGGAGCCACATCAACTTGACTTTGAGAAGGTGCAATGACTGTGTCTTTAGCACCAGTTTGCACAGTGTGTGAACCCTGTGCATCCCCAAGGATTTTTAGTTTTTTCTTTCTAGTATAAGTTTAGGGTGAGCTTGTGTCCCTTACCCTTTTGGCCTGTGCTCTTGGTTGAGAGCTTGTTTCAATGGTAACATCCTTTTAGGAGGATGAAACCAGTAAAGAGTTAGTATCCTTATTAATCACTGCAGTTTGTAGAGAAACTTCAGAGTGGCTAGGCTGGGAAACTCTCACCTCTCCATCCTTATTCTTAGGGCTTCTTTGATTTTCACCCTGTCCCTCACCTTTCTTACCCACCTTCACACTCACCTCTTTAGGTCTGGTGGATTTTACAACTGATTTCTTTTGAAAGAAATCAGAGGGGGCTTTCTTAGCTTTGGATTTAGAAACTTTTGTTGGTTTGGTAGCTTGGGTAGGCAACTGTTGGGTCATTGACACAGTTGCCATAGCTACACTAGAAAGCAAAGAAGTTTTTGAGGTTGGAAGAGTGGAGACAAAAGAGATTACCTCACTTACCTGAGGTCCCTCCATTACTGGAAAGTAGAATAAGGGAACCTCCTTGTGATGGTTTGCTCTGTTTAAATCTGCAATTATCCTTCTTTCTTGAACCCAACAATTCAGCTTGTTGGTTGGGTTCTCAATTACAATTTCCTCAACAAGATGGTTAGTAAGCATCATGAAAAATCTAGCATAATAGACACTTCTACCTCTCTTATTGACCTCTCCTAACTTAAAACCTAACTCAAACAAAATCAAATCACTGAAATTAAAGTACTTATCATTAACTAGAATGTAAAGCATGTTAAGCATAGAGATGTTTATAGAATCAAAGTTACTAACTTTACCAGAAAACACCTTAGTTACTACATCACACAAATAACTCCATTCTTTCCTAAGAACCAACCTCCTAATTTCACTTAATTTAGAAGTAGTGAGTGCATAGCCCATGGAATTAAGCATATTAACAATGTCAGTGTCTGTGTGTGAGGCAGTTACAGTATTATCAGGAATCTTGAAGCATGCTTTAATAAAATCACTATTTATGCAAAACTACTTACCTTTCATAGTGAATGTGATGGTTTTGTCTGTTGAGTTGTACACTGCAGTTGTCCATATCTCTTCAACAACCTCATAGTAAATGGTGGGTGATTCCAGCATGGCATAGTTGAGTTTGCAGTTCTTCACAAAATCCATCATTTTGTGATAGTCACCAGACTGTTGAATCTCCTTGTTCACCAAAGCTGAGAAGTTGTTTTTCTCATAGATATAACCAGTTTGAGACATGATTTTCACTACAGGTGCCATTGTTAGAGATTTGGAATTTGTAGAGAGAGAGAGAGTTTGCTTTTGAGAAGAAAGAAATTAGAGCAATTGAATCTTGAGAATGATAAAAGAAATGAATAAAAGTGAAATTGTTTTTATACTATCTCAGAAAATAACTGTCAAAAATAATAAAGTAAAATAAAGTGACCAATAGAAATTGCCCAAAATAGCCGTTAAAAAACTGTAAAAATTCCGTCACTTATCCGTCGTGTTATGCTTATAAACTATAAGTATACTCGATGTATAATGTTCGGAGAATTAACGGCTAGGATTGAGATAATTTGACGGATGAGGATAAATCAGTTATCCGTCGAGGTATAAAATATTCCACAAAAATAATTGATTTTATTAACAAATTGTATTCCGACGGATGATCGAACTCGATGGATAATGATCATCCGTCGGGATGTAAATTTTGACTTAGCCAAAATTTCATCCAAAACTGAAAAATTAATTAAATTTCTGGCTGCATTACAACTTGCAAAATATCTGAAATGATTCAAGAATAATTAAGCATAACTAACTCACTTACCAACCTTGAAAATGTGGATTCATCCAGTGGCTTGGTAAATATGTCTGCAAGCTGTTTTTCACTTGGAACAAAATGCAGTTCCACAGTATCATTCATCACATGTTCCCTTATGAAGTGGTACTTGATGTCTATGTGCTTTGTCCTTGAATGCTGTACTGGATTTTGATGGCAATTGCACTTATGTCATCACAGAAATTGGAATCCTATCGACTTGTAGACCATAGTCCAACGATTGATTTTTCATCCATAGAATCTGTGAACAACAACTACCAGCAGCAATATATTTAGGTTCAGCTGTAGAAGTAAAAATTGAATTTTGCTTTTTACTAACCAGGACACACGCTTGTTTCCTAGAAACTGACAGGTTTCTGTTGTACTTTTTCTGTCTATTTTACAACCTGCATAATCTGCATCTGAATAACCAGTTAGATCAAAACCAGAATCTCTAGGGTACCAAATGCCAAGTTTTGGTGTTCCCTTGAGATATCTGAAAATTCTCTTAATAGTTACTACATGAGATTCTCTAGGATCAGCCTGAAATCTAGCACAAAATAAGTAGCAAACATTATATCTGGCCTACTAGCTGTTAGGTAGAGAAGTGAACCAACCATGCCCCTATAACTTGAAATATCCACAGACTTTTCAGTAGTATTTAATTCAAGCTTAGTTGAAGTGGCCATGGGATTTTTTGCAGATGTGCAATCCATTAGATCAAACTTCTTTAAAAGATCTTGAATATATTTAGTTTGACTAATGAATATTCCATCACTAACTTGCTTAACTTGTAAACCAAGAAAGTAAGTTAGTTCTCCCATCATGCTTATTTCATACTTACTTTACATCAATTTGGCAAACTTTTTGCAAAGTTTTTCATCTGTAGAGCCAAATATAATATCATCTACATAAATTTGAACAAGTATACTAGAGCCATTAACATTTCTAAAGAATAAAGTTTTATCCACAGTACCTCTTGTAGAGTGATTTTCTAAAAAAAACTTTGATAAAGTGTCATACCAGGCTCTAGGTGCTTGCTTCAGTCAATAGAGTACTTTCAAAAGGTAGTAGACATGATTTGGGAGATTTGGATCTTCAAAACCAGAAGGCTGACTAACATAGACTTCCTCCTCCAAATCTCCATTTAGAAAAGCACTCTTGACATCCATTTGATAGACCTTGAAATTGGAATGGGCTGCATAGGCTAAGAAAATTCTGATGGCTTCAAGTCTTGCAACAGGAGCAAAAGTTTCATCAAAATCTATTCCTCTTTGTTGGAAATAGGCCTTGGCAACCAATCTAGCTTTGTTCCTGACCACTATGCCATTTTCATCCATCTTGTTTCTGAATACCCATTTGGTGTCAATTGGATTCTTTCCATTAGGCTTTGGTACCAGCTTCCATACTTTATTCCTTTCAAATTGGTTTAGCTCCTCCTGCATAGCTAAAATCCAATCAGGATCCAACAAAGCTTCTTCTACCTTCTTTGGTTCTTCCTTAGATAGGAAGCTGCTATATAGACATTCTTCTTGAGTTTCTCTCCTTGTTTAAACTCTAGAAGATACATCACCAATGATGAGCTCAAAGGGGTGATCCTTTGTCCATATTCTTTATTAAGGTGAATTAGCTCTAGATGAAGAGGCCTCATTGTCTTGATGTGTGATTGAGTTTTGATTATTAGAAACTCCCCCTGAGTTTATGGATCTTTGATTTGAGAAAGGGAAACTTTCCGTGAGTGATCTATTCTGACTTTCAGCTTCTTTTGATGACCCGACGGATGGTGTATTTTGAGTTCTGATGGATGAAGCTGATTGTCTCCCGACGGATAAAGTAGATTATCTCCCGATGGATGAAGCATTTTGCAACTCGACAGATGTTGAATTTTGTGCTTCATTAGTAGTAGATTTTTCTGTAATATCCTTTGTCATTGTTTTCTGATCATTTTCATCATCACTATCATCACTAACCATCTCTACATTATCAAATTTGAGGCTCTCATGGTAATCTCCATCTTGCAGTCCTTCAATCTTCTTATCATCAAACACAACATGTATTGATTCCATAACAATGTTGGTTCTTAGATTGTAGACTCTGTATGCTTTATCAACAACATATCCAACAAAAATTCCTTCATCTGCTTTAGCATCAAACTTCCCATTTTGATTAGTTTGATTTCTCAAGATATAGCATTTGCAGCCAAAGACATGAAGAAAATTAGAGTTGGCTTCTTGTTCTTGAATAATTGGTAGGGTGTCATACACTTTGCTTGATTAACCAAATAAATATTTTGAGTGTAGCATACAGTATTTACAGCTTCAACCCAGAAGTATGTTGGTCACTTTGATTCTTCAAGCATTGTCCTTGTAGCTTCAATAAGTTATCTGTTCTTTCTTTCCACTACTCCATTTTGTTGTGGAGTTCTTGCTGCTGAAAACTCATGCATAATCCCATTCTCTTCACAAAATGCTCTCATAAAAGAATTTTTAAACTCAGTTCCATGGTCACTCTTGATTCTTCTAACTTTGAAATCAGGATGATTGTTGACTTGCCTTTTGTGATTGATGATGATTTCACTAGCCTCATCTTTAGACTTTAGGAAATATGTCCAAGAGAACTTTGAGAAATCATCTACAATTACTAGACAAAATATTTTCCTTGAGATGGACAACACATTGACTGGTCCAAACAAATCCATGTGTAGCAATTACAGAGGTTATTCAATTGTTGAATCAAGCTTCTTTCTGAATGATACTTTGATCTACTTTCCTTTCTGACAAGCATCACACAGTCTATCCTTAGAAAACTCCACTTGAGGAATACCTCTAACCAGTTCTTTCTTGACAAGCTCATTCATGGTCTTGAAGTTTAGATGGGACAGCTTCTTGTTCCATAGCCAACTTTCATCTTGACTTGCTTTACTGAGAAGACAAGTAACAGATTCTGCATTTGATGAGTTGAAGTCATCTAGGTACACATTTCCTTTTCTCACTCCAGTGAGAACCACTTTGTTGCTCCTTTTGTTTGTCACAACACAGGCTTCTGAATTAAAGGTTACTGAATTGCCCTTGTCACAAAGCTGGCTGATACTCAGCAAATTATGCTTAAGACCATCCACTAGGGCAACCTCCTCAATGATGACATTGTCTTTAGAAATCAAGCCATATCCCACAGTATAACCCTTGCTGTCATCTCCAAAAGTAATACTTGGGCTAGCGCTCTCCTTGAACTCTGTGAGCAGGGTAGAATCTCCAGTCATGTGTCTTGAACAACCACTATCCAAGTACCACAGATTCTTTCTGTTACCCTGCACACATCAAAACCAAATCAAGTTGATTTTGGTACCCAAGTTTCCTTGGGTCCTGCCTTGTTAGCTTTCTTCTTTTGTTTCTTAGGGTTTATCTCATTTGACTTGGGGATATCAGTTTCATCCTTAGTCATCTGAGTTGGACCTTTGAAACCAGTCATTAAAACAGAATTATCATGCACATTTTGATTAACAGGAAATGGCATGCTATTTGTAAACATGTTATTACAGTAAGGCTTGTTAAATGGCATTTGAGGCATACTAAATGCAGCATAATAAGGATTAGGTGCAAATGGCATATTAGAAAATTGTGTATTCATATTCTCTGCAGACATAACATTCATAGGCATAGAAGGAATGACATTCATGTTGGGAAAAGAAGGTGGTACAGATATGGGAGTAGGCATGACAAGTTTTCAATTAACAGACAAATGATTAGAACTACCATACTTAACACATATTTTTCTTGGAGCATACTTATCAGGTGTGTAGTTGTTATGTTTGTTAATCCCTACTTTTCCATTTGTATTGTTTTTCTTTTTAGCCTCTATTTTAACCTCAATCTTTTCTAATCTGTCATTCAATTGCTTGATGAACAGATGACCAACATTCACTTTCTTCTCTTTCTTCGCTTGAATTGATTCTCCTGAAATAAAGTTTTTAGAAACTGATCCATATTTTTCATTTAACTTGGAAAGTTTGGCTTTACTCACAGGTTTGCTCACAGCCAACAAATGAGGATTTATGTCACTCGACGAATAATCTTTTTGATTATCCGAAGGATGACTCTCATCATCCGTCGAGTCTACATCGTTAGAAATCCTTCAACCAAATTAGATTTCGGCTTCTCTTTACTCTTTTTCCAGGCTGCATCATAGAAGGACTCAATTCCTTGAACTTTGGTGAGTTGAGCATGGACATCTCTAGATGATTTCCATGCCTTAATCACCTCCTGCTCTCGTTCAAGTTGCTTCTTCAAAATCTCTTCTTTCTTCAAGGACTCAGTTAATTCATCCTTAGCAATCTTACATTCTATTCTCAATTTTTCAAATTCAATAAACTGAGACTCTAGCACATTATTCCTCTCACTTAAAAACAAATTGTTTTCTTTGATTTTAGCATTTTCCTTAGTGAGGGACTTAAGTGTAACACGAATATGATATAGTTCTGTAGACATATCATTAATTGCATCATTACACTCAAATTTAGATAAATGTACAAGGTTAGTGGTGATTACCTGATTACTTGAAGAACTTGTCTCTGTTTCATCAGACTTGGCCATTAGGACTAGATTGACATAGCTGACATCTTCATCCTCATCCAAACCATCTGTTGCCCAGTCATTTTCTTGTGTAATAAAAGCCCTTTCCTTTTGTTTGAGCAACTCAAAATACTTCTGTTTATAATCCACATGCTCAAACTTCTTCTTGCTGGAATCTGACTTTCTACACTCACTGGCAAAGTGCCCTGCCAAGCCATATTTGAAACATTTAAATTTTGATTTATCCACCATGTTTCTATTTGGCTTGGCTGCTCGAAAGTTCTTCTTGAACTTGAGCTTGGCAAATCTTCTGGAAAGGAATGCAAGATGTTCATCAATATCATCCATATCATCTTGGCTCAAAGAATCTTTATTTTATGCTACCGACCCCTTGCCCTTGTTTTTACAGACCTTTGAAGTATACTCAATAGCTTCTACCTTCACCTTTTTCTCTTTCTCCAACTCAGCAACCAGTGCTATGGACCCTCCTTTCTTCTTTCCTTTCTCCATCCTCTCATCTTGCTCTATTTCAAGCTCATAAGTTTTCAGGATACCATACATTCTCTCCAAGGTAAACTCCTAGTAATCCTGTTGTGACGGCCTCAACCCCGGGGTCAAGAGTTGACGTCACCAAACACAATTACCAAAATATAAACAACAAGATTATTATTAATATATACTAACTTGACCCCAAACCAAGATCCGATCCAGGTTCAAGTATGATTCAGGTTCACATTATTACAAACCATTTATTCAATATCTAACACACTCTAACTTTATTCAGCAACTCATCAGACCTCATGGTCTGATACAAACTACCTCATAGGAGCCAGGTCCTGAAGGGGAGGGAACACGGGTATGTCTGACAAGTCTTCTAGGCAACTGTGATATATACATAACAGTTTGCAAGGGTGAGCATAATCGCTCAGCAGTACCAATATATGAATAACAGAATAAAAATAGTAATGTAAACAATAGTAGGAACAAAGCTATAATCATGTCAACAATATTATATAATAAAAATCTGAGATAACTGGATATCACTGACTAGCATGCTTTATCAAAACAAGTAGTAGTGTGTTGTGTAAGTACCAGAGTCCAATTTTAGCATGCTATTCACATTTATAAAATCGATGTATCAACTACTTATACCCTTACGGGAATCACAAATCCAAATCAGATACGTAACGGATATGTGAAGATAGATGATCAGGCTATTAGCACCAGACGGCTCTAACTGCCATCCCATTTACCTGTTCTGGAACTCAGAGACTAGCTAGGTCTCTGACCTGCTGGACTAATCGGTTATAGGGTGCGCGTAACTGAATTAGCCTCTTACTCCACCTCAATAGGCCTACTCTGGCCCCTATGTATCCCATATCTGACCGTTTTATCCAGTTTTCAAAACACTTGTACCTATCTCATTTTCAAAATCATTCATTTTACCAGCACACATATAAAATCCATTTCGCAAATCATTTCATTCGAGATAGGTACCTTTCGAAATTACTTTTCCCCAAAATAATTTAAAAACAGTGATTTATAACTACAGGGGATACGTAACTTAAAACGTTTCTGTTCCATTACGAGAATAAAACATTTAGCTATTCATACGTACTGAATCATAAAAGAATGGTCAGGGGTACTTGCCTTGTAACACTTTACAAAACCCTAAGTAGCTTTCATGCTGACTTCGGTCCTGGGGAAACTCGACTGGGATCTACAAATAAAGAGTACCCTAATCATTTATACCGACATGCTTGATATCCTCAAATCCTAATAACCCAATCCGATAACCCGACTCATATAATTATTATACATATAATCACATAATCACGTAATTCGAACACAAATAGGGGTAACACATATAACATAAATACATACGTTTTAAAAATATATTTTTAGAAAATTTTGGGAGGAACTCCTTTGTTTATAAGCCTACCCGTCGATTACAATCGACGTCAACAATCACATCAATCCACAACATCAAGTTCACCATTCTCATATCACTTATACCACAACACAATTCGTAACTAATTATTTAAGTCCGAAAATATTTTACGTAAATCATTTTATTTATTTATAAAATTTAGGACTCAGAACAACGTCATCACCGTCCACCGTTGACTCACCGAAGTTCATCGTTAATGGCGGTATAATTTATTGGTGCCCATTATATTACGGGTTTCAAAATAAATTACGTCGATTAAAATAATTCTTCCGCAACCAAAAGTTTTTATTTCACGAATATTAAGCATTTATTTTTCCTGTAGAAAAAGGAAAATAGAAATTAAAATTATAATAATCAGCCCACTGCAGAAATTCGGCCCAACAGTCGAGCCCAACAACATCACAGCCCAACTGCAAGTCCCAAGTCCAAGAACACAGCCACCACTGCCACCGCACACACGGCCTCACGGCCGGCGCACACACACAACACGAACCACACATACATCACAAAACACACACACACATATCACAAAAAATACATACACACACAACACAGACGTACACACACACTTCCGACCACCTAGCCGGAATTTACGCGGCGGCAACCGGAATCAACAACAACAACAAAGAGGAGAAACAAGACTAAACATCCACTCTCAACTGACTACATGCATATATACATATATATACTCACAATCAATTAAGCACAGAACCGAGCACCAATCGGAAAAAGGATCAAGAACAACGGCGGCGAAACTCACCAAACGGTAGAGAAACAGAGGAACAGAGACGAAGAAGGAACAGGAAAGAGGAGGGAGGAGAAACAATTGAAGAAACGAAGCAGGGAGAGGGAGAATCGAGAGAATTCGAGAGATACAGCCGAGAGCAAAGAGAGATTGATGTTCATGAATTAATATGGCAGCCATACGTGTCCTGTAAAACAGGATATGGTTAATTTATTAACATGTGTCCCTAAATTCCCGGAACCCAATTTTAATCCCGACTTCACAATTTTTTTAGCGATCAATGTATATTTGAAAAAGTATCAAAATAAATCCCAACTAGTCTGAAAAGATCAGAAATATTCCGAAATAACATAGTTTTTGAAATTTTAAAATAATTTTTAAGGCGCACATTTATACCCGCTTTTTAACAAATAACGGAACGACGCGCGGGTGAAACGAATCCCGAAAATTTCCAAAATAATTTTAAAATTCTCAGAATAATATGAACTTAGTAAAATATGAGTTTCATAATTTTTGAAGATTTTCTGAATTAAATATGGATTTTACAAATAAACGCAATCTGAAAATCATTTAAAGATGAATAATTAATGAAATATTGATTTCTCAATTTTATAAAGTCCTAAAAATAATCATTGAAATTATAAAATTATAAAACCAATTTTAAAAACAATCCAAATATTTATGGAATTAAAACTATAATAAAATCACTTTTACAAGCGAAATAAAATCGTATAACTCAATAATAAATCCCACAATCAAATCCCACATATCAACAAATCACAAATAAATAAATAATAATCAATAACTGTTGCCAAAATCAATACACACATTTATTTAATTGTTTATTCCACTATTACACTCTTAGATATTAGAAATAAAAAGAAAAATACACAAGTCGTTATATCCTTTCCCCCTTAAAAAGATTCTGTCCCCAGAATCTGACTTAGGTAAACAAATGAGGATATTTATCAAGCATGTCTGACTCTGATTCCCAAGTAGACTCTTCTACCCAAAGATTTCTCCACAAGACTTTTACTATAGAGATCGACTTATTCCTAAGGACTCGTTCTTTACGGTCTAGGATTTGGATCGGTTGTTCCACATAGGACAAATCTGGCTGCAGTTCAATCGGTTCATATTCTATGACTTGATTCGAATCGGGAACATAAGGCTTCAACATAGATACGTGGAGCACATTATGAATGTGCTGCCACTACGGTGTTAACACTATCTCATAAGCAACATTTCCTACTTTCTTCAAAACCTCGAAAGGTCCTATAAATCTGGGACTAAGTTTACCTTTCTGACCAAAATGCACTAACCCTTTCCAAGGTGATACCTTTAGTAACACCAGAGCTCCTATCTCGAAGTTCATATCCTTCCTATGCAAATATGCACTCTTTTTCTGCCTATTCTGGGCTGCTTCTAACCTTTTCTGAATCAACACTATTGCATCTCTGGTTTGCTGAACCAATTCGGGACCTAACACTTTCTTCTCTCCTACCTAATCCCAATACAACGGTGATCTACACTTACGTCCATACAAAGCTTCGTAAGGCGGCATCCCGATACTGGCATGGTAACTGTTATTATACGAGAACTCAATAAAAGGTAGGTGTTCATCCCAATTACCCTTAAAATCCAATACACAGACTCTCAACATATCCTCTATGGTCTGAATTGTTCTTTCACTTTGGCCGTCTGTCTGAGGATGATAAGCGGTTCTCATATTCAACTTTGTTCCTAGGCACTCTTGGAATTTAGTCCAAAACCTAGAATTAAATCTCGGGTCTCGATCTGACACTATAGACACAAACACTCCATATTTGGTAACTATCTCGTCCAAGTATAACTTAACCAGCTTTTCCAGAGAATACCTTTCATTGATCGGAAGAAAATGCGCTGATTTAGTTAGTCTGTCAATGATTACCCAAATAGCATCATGATTTGCTCACGTCTTTGGCAATCCCACTGCAAAATCCATAGCAATCTCTTCCCACTTCCACTGAGGAATCTCCAAAGGTTGTAACAATCCACTTTGTCGTTGATGCTCCGCTTTCACCGTTTGACACATATGACACTTACTAACCCAATTAACAATATCCTTCTTCACTTCTGGCCACCAAAAGTTTCTCTTTAAGTCTTGGTACATCTTAGTACTACCAGGGTGGATAGAAAACCTAGAGTTATGCGCCTCGTGTAATACTTTATTCTTCAATTCCATTCATTAGGAATCCAAACTCTGGATGAAAATCTATACAGCCCTTGATTAACTTTTTGAGTACACAATTCTTCTCTCGTCAAAGTATCCAACTCTTGTTCCATAACTCCTTCTTGACACCTTTTGATCTTTTCCATCAATGCCAGTTAGAATGTAACATCATAAAGTTGCTCTTGATTTTCAATAGGTACTCGAACCTCAATCTCCATTCTTTCCAAGTCTTGGGCTAGTTCATCCACAATCCTAACCGTATTCAACCTTTCTTTTCTACTCAAGGCATCAACCACCACATTGGCTTTACCTGGGTGATAACTAATCGAACAATCGTAGTCCTTGATCAGTTCCAACCACCTTCTCTGTCTCATGTTCAAATCCTTCTGCGTGAATATGTACTTCAGGCTCTTATGATCTATAAAAAAATCACATTTCTCTCCATACAAGTAATGACGCCATAACTTCAGAGCAAACACTATAGCTGCCAACTCAAGGTCATGAACTGGATATTTCTGCTCGTGAGGCTTTAATTGTCTGGAGGCATAGGCGATAACTTTGTCATGTTGCATTAGTACACAACCCAATCCTTTCAAAGAAGTATCACTATAGATCACAAAGTTTCCCGTCTCATCTGGTAATGCTAATACTGGAGCCGTCACTAATCTCCGTTTCAACTTCTAGAAACTTTCTTCACACTTTTCCGTCCAAATGAACTTCTCATTTTTCCTGGTCAACTTGGTTAATGGGGATGCAATCTTGGAGAAATCTTGTACAAACTTTCGATAATATCCCGCTAATCCAAGAAAATTTCTTATTTCCGTCGGTGTCTTCGGTTGCTCCCACTTTGACACGGCTTTAATCTCTACTGGGTCTAATTTAATACCTTCCTTACTCACCACATGTCCAAGAAACTGCACTTCTGTCAGCCAAAACTCACACTTGGAGAACTTCGCATATAATTGCTTTTCTCTCAATTTTTGAAGGGCAATCTGTAGATGCGTTGCATGAACTTTTGGATTCTTTGAATATATGAGGATGTCATCAATAAATACAATAACAAACTTATCCAGATACTCCTTATACACCCTATTCATTAGATCCATAAAAGCTGCTGGCACATTTGTTAATCCAAACGACATCACTAGAAACTCATAATGGCCATACCTTGTTCTGAATGCAGTCTTGGGGATATCTTCGGGCTTTATCTTCAATTGGTGGTAGCCAGATCTTAAGTCAATCTTTGAGAAATAACATGCCCCCTTAAGCTGATCAAACAAATTGTCGATGCATGGTAAAGGATACTTTTTCTTTATTGTCAACTTGTTCAACTCTCTGTAGTCAATGCACAATCTCATAATTCCATCCTGTTTCTTCACAAATAGCACTGGAGCACTCCACGGAGAAACACTGGGTCGAATGACTCCCTTATCAAATAGTTCCTGAAGTTGCTTAGCCAATTCTTTCATTTCCATTGGGGCCATCCTGTATGGAACTTTAGAAACTGGTTCAGCTCTAATTATCAAATCAATGGAGAACTCTATCTCTCGATCAGGTGGCAATCCTGGTAACTCTTCTGGGAAAACATCAGGGAATTCTCTCACTATAGGAATCTCATCCAAAGTAGGGGTCTCTTTCTTCGTATCCACCACATGAGCCAAATATGCTTCACATCCTTGCCGCAACAATCTCTTTGCTTGCATTACTGAAAGGAACTTTTTATCTTGCCTCTGTCCTTGATAGATGATTCTTTTATTATCTGGGGTGTACATAACAACTCTCTTTTTCTTACATTCAATATTCTCTTTATATAGAGACAACCAATCCATGCCTAAAATAACATCAAAGTATCCCAACTCGAAGGGTATTAGGTCAATAGGGAACATATATCCTGAAATCTCTAGGGAACATCTAGGACAAAATTGACTTACGGGCACTTTATCTTTATTAGCCACTTCTATGGTCAGAGGTTCCTCTAAGTCTTCCAACATCAATTGCATTTTATTCACACAATTCATAGATATAAAAGATTTGGATGCTCCCGAATCAAACAAAACGTTAACAGGTACGGAATTAAGAGAAAGCGTACCTGCAACCACATCAGAATCATGAACTGGAGATTTCTTGGTCATCTTAAAGGTCCTAGCTCTAGCAGTAGTGTTGCTGGTCCTTGGGACATGCTCCTTCCAACATTACCTTGGGTCACTGACTTGCAATTCCTAGCTATGTGTCCCACTTTGCCGCAACTAAAACAAGTTACTCCTTGAATCTCAGACTTACACTCCGTGAAATAATGACCCTTTTGGCCACACTTATAACAATTGATATTTTCTTGGCACTGTCCACTGTACTTCTTCCAACATGTCTTACAATCAACCACTGGCTTACTAACCCTCGTCGGGGCAGAGTTAACTGAAGTAGTACTGGGTCTAACCTGGGTAAAATTCTGCCTCTTGAACCTCTTATTTTTATTCTTTCCAAACCAACGCTGGAACTTCCGACTTGCTATTCCTGATTCTGACCTAGCAGGTCCACTTTCAAATTTCCTCTTCTTCTCACCCTGCTCCTTTACAGCTAACCTCTGATCACTTTCTATCACCAGGGCAGCCTGAACTACCGAAGTATATGTCTTGAGTTGTAAAGCTATAACTCCACTCCTTATTTCTGGCTTCAACCCTTGTTGAAACCGCTTCACTCGTTGAGCTTCTGAGCTTATATATTCCGGTAATATACGGGCCAACTCCGTAAACTTCGCTTCATATTCCGTGACACTCCTATCTCCTTGTTTCATTTCCAAAAATTCCATCTCCATCTGACTTTGGAGACAGTCCAGAAAGTATTTCTCCAAAAATAGCTCTATGAATCTGGCCCATGAAATAGGACCTTCTCCTTCCAGGGCTCGCATAGATTCCCACCAATAATTCGAATCATTCTTCAGAAAATAACTAGCATAATTTGTCTTTAAATCCTCACTTACCTTGGTGAGCGTAAACGCCTTTTCCATCTCCTTTAACCATATCCTGGCAGCAACAGGATCTACTTCTCCTTTAAACTCTGGGGGCTTCACTTCCTGA
Organism: Apium graveolens; assembly: GCF_009905375.1. Lineage (NCBI taxonomy): Eukaryota > Viridiplantae > Streptophyta > Magnoliopsida > Apiales > Apiaceae > Apium > Apium graveolens. The sequence goes on along the minus strand of NC_133650.1, from coordinate 248,105,873 downwards.
AAAGACTTAAAACTAACACCCTGATTTGTCCCCCTCATCTCATGCTGCTGCTGGATTTGCAGTTGCTACTGTTGGATTTGCTGCTGTTGTTGCGGTATGAGTTGCTGTTGCTGCTGTTGTTGTTGTTGCTGCAATTGTTGTTGCTGCTGCTGGAATTATTGTTGTTGTTGGGCCAACTGTGTAGACTGCTTACGCAACAAGTTCATCAATTCACTCATGGAAGGATCCCCAGCAGATCCGTTATTGGGTTGAGAATTTCTCTTTAGTGGCATCTCCTGAAACATAACAGTCATATATAAGAAAATGGATTGCTCCAAGTAGTTTATAATTATGCATCAGGAGAGTGTTGCCACTAAGACAATATCCTCATCTCTAGTTTAATTGGATCCATCCTGAGTGAATGATCATAATCTAAAAATTCCAGCAACAGAAGAAACAATAATAGTAATAACAATAATAGCAATGCACAATATATAAAAGCTAAACAATGAAATAAAGCAGCTACAATACAATAATCAACAGGAATCCAACTAGTACAACTGAAAATCCAACTGAAAAGAAATCATCCAAATACACACCAAAACTGGCTGTCATAGCAGCCTCCGCCTACTACAAACTATCACAACATAATATACATATACAAGGTAAACAACTACAGAACTCCTGGAAGCCAACTCTGAGCTCTGTATCTCTCTGCTGCAAACCTGGTCTAACCACTACCACTGCCACCGATGAAACCTAGCTCAAACACTAGCCAGTTCACTAGGTCCTGATACTGCACAACCCTGAACTCTGAACTAATGAAACGGTCAATGGATCTAGCCCTCTCAACAACCATCTGGGTCAATGATCGTACACGGGCCTACACCTCAGGAGAAGGGGCAGAAATGCCCTGGAAAGGTGCAATGGGTACCTGATCAAGCTGAGCAGCCAATCCCGGACTCTGATCTCTGATAAGGGAGGTATTCACCGCTCGGTGAACATGGTAAGGGATCGGTGAAGAAGTACCACTAGGGCCACAGGAGGTACTGGAGGTCTCGTCTAGGAAGAAATGGGACCACAACCGGGAAGTAAATCCCTAACGGTAGACACAGACCTACGTACCCAACGGGGACGAGTACCAGGTCCAGGGATGTCTCTCGGAACAAATGAGTGAACTGGTGGAGGAGGCATAGGGGTCTCCTCAGCAACAACATCCAGGGTCCTCTCAGAATCTGAGCTATCCAGGTCAGAGGGATTCTCCCGAGATGGAGAACTCGAAATCGCAATAGGCCACTGCCAACATAATAAATATACAGGGAAGACACAGCCAGGTTAAGGCAATTCTATCAAAACATTTAATAGATGCCAGGGTAACGCCGTCGGAACCCTCAACTGACTCTAAAGGTTCGCTCCTCTATATGAGTTGCTGACTCACACCTTAAGACTCACTTTATCACCTATTCGACACAATCCCTAACCAGGATCAGGGACTTGAACCTGTAGCTCTGATACCAACTGTGACAGCCTCAACCCCGGGGTCAGGAGTTGACGTCACCAAACACAATTACCAAAATATAAATAACAAGATTATTATTAATATATACCAACTTGACCCCAAACCAAGATCCGAACTAGGTTCAAGTATGATTCAGGTTCACATTATTACAAACCATTTATTCAATATCTAATACACTCTAACTTTATTCAGCAACTCATCAGACCTCATGGTCTGATACAAACTACCTCAGAGGAGCCGGGTCCTGAAGGGGCGGGAACATGGGTATGTCTGACAGGTTTTCTAGGCATCTGTGATATATACATAACAGTTTACAAGGGTGAGCATAATCGCTCAATAGTACTAACATATGAATAACGGAATAAAAACAGTAATGTAAACAATAGTAGGAACAGAGCAATAATTATGTCAACAATATTATATAATAAAAATCTGAGATAATTGGATATCACTGACTAACATGCTTTATCAAAACAAGTAGTAGTGTGATGTATAAGTACCAGAGTCCAATTTTAGCATGCTATTCACATTTATAAAACCGCTGTATCAACTACTTATACCCTTACTGGAATCACAAATCCAAATCAGATACGTAACAGATATATGTGAAGACAGCTGATTAGGCTATCAACACCAGACGGCTCTAACTGCCATCCCATTTACCTGTTCTAGAACTCAGAGACTAGCTAGGTATCTGACCTGCTGGACTAATCGGTTATAGGGTGCGCGCAACCGAATTAGCCTCTTACTCCACCTCAATAGGCCTACTCTGGCCCCTATGTATCCCATATCTGACCGTTTTATCCAGTTTTCAAAACACTTGTACCTATCTCATTTTCAAAATCATTCATTTTACCAGCACACATATAAAATCCATTTCCCAAATCATTTCATTCGAGATAGGTACCTTTCAAAGTTACTTTTCCCCAAAATAATTTAAAAATAGTGATTTATAACTACAAGGGATACGCAAATTAAAATATTTCAGTTCCATTACGAGAATAAAATATTTAGCTATTCATACGTACTGAACCATAAAGAATGGTCAGGGGTACTTGCCTTGCAACGCTTTACAAAACCCTAAGTAGCTTTCACGTTGACTTCGGTCCTGGGGAAACTCGACTGGGATCTACAAATACAGAGTACCCTAATCAGTTATACCGACATGCTTGATACCCTCAAATCCTAATAATCCAATCCGATAACCCGACTCGTATAATTATTATACACGTAATCACGTAATCACGTAATTCGAACACAAATAGGGGTAACACGTATAACATAAATACATACGTTTTAAAATATATTTTTAGAAAATTTTGGCAGTAATTCTTTTGTTTATAAGCTTACCCGTCGATTACAATCGACGTCAACAATCACAGCAATCCACAACATCAAGTTCACCATTCTCATACCGCTTATACCACAACACAATTCGTAACTAATTATTTAAGTCCGAAAATATTTTACGTAAATCATTTTATTTATTTATAAAATTTAGGACTCAAAACAACGTCATCCCCGTCCACCGTTGACTCACCGAAGTTCATCGTCAACGACGGTATAATTTATTGGTGCCTGTTATATTACGGGTTTCCAAATAAATTACGCCGATTAAAATAATTCTTCCGCAACCAAAAGTTTTTATTTCAGGAATATTAATCATTTATTTTTCATGCAGAAAAAGGAAAATAGAAATTAAAATTATAATAATCAGCCCACTGCAGAAATTCGGCCCAACAGTCGAGCCCAACAACATCACAGCCCAACTGCAAGGCCCAAGTCCAAAAACACAGCCACCACTGCCACTGCACACACGGCCTCACGGCCGGCGCACACACACACAACACGCACCACACATATATCACAAAACACACACACATATCACAAAACACACACACACACACACAACACAGACGAACACACACACTTCCGGCCACCTAGCCGGAATTTACGCGGTGAAAACCGAAATCAACAACAACAACAAAGAGGAGAAACAAGGAACTAAGCATCCACTCTCAACTGACTACATGCATATATATACATATATATACTCACAATCAATTAAGAACATAACCGAGCACCAATTGGAAAAGGAACAAGAACAGCGGCGGCGAAACTCACCGGAAACGGTAGAGAAACAGAGGAACAGAGACGAAGAAGGAACATGAAAGAGGAGGGAGGAGAAACAATCTAAGAAATGAAGCAGGGAGAGGGATAATCGAGAGAATTCGAGAGATACAGCCGAGGGCAAAGAGAGATTGATGTTCATGAATTAATATGACAGCCACACGTGTCTCGTAAAACACGATACGTGTTAATTTATTAACACGTGTCCCTGAATTCCCGGAACCCAATTTTAATCCCGACTTCACAATTTTTTTATCGATCAATGTATATTTGAAAACGTATCAAAATAAATCCCAACTAGTCTGAAGAGATCAGAAATATTCCGAAATAATTAAATACATAGTTTTCGAAATTTTAAAAACAATTTCTAAGGAGTACATTTATACCCGCTTTTTAAAAAATAACGAAATGACGCGCAGGTGAAATGAATCCCGAAAATTTCCAAAATAATTTTAAAATTCTCAGAATAATACGAACTTAATAAAATATGAGTTTCATAATTTTTGAAGATTTTCTGAATTAAATATGGATTTTACAAATAAACGCAATCAGAAAATCATTTAAAGATGAATAATTAATGAAATATTGATTTCTCAATTTTATAAAGTCCTAAAAGTAATTATTGAAATTATAAAATTATAAAACCAATTTTAGAAATAATCCAAATATTTATGGAATTAAAACTATAATAAAATCACTTTTACAAGCGAAATAAAATCGTATAACTCAATAATAAATCACACAATCCAACCCCACATATAAAAAGATCACAAATAAATAAATAATAATCAATAACTTCTGCCAAAATCAATACACATATTTATTTAATTGTTTATTCCACTATTACACTCTTAGATATTAGAAATAGAGAGAAAAATACACGAGTCATTATACCTGTGAATTTCTCAATGAGACTGTCATTGGTTTCCATTCCTTTGGAAGAGATCTAAAAAACTTGAGATTAGAGTCTTTTGTATGATAGACTCTTCCATGCAACTTCAGAGCATTTAGTAGTTTTTGAAACCTACTAAAAATGTCAGTGAGAAACACACTATCTTCACAATGAAAGTGTTCATATTGCTGAATTAGCAGCTGCATCTTATTTTCCTTTACTTGCTCAGTACCATCACAGATAATTTGAATTATATCCCAAACCTCCTTGGCAGTTTTGTAGTTAATGATGTTATCAAACATATCACCCTCAACTCCTTTGAACAATATATTCGTGGCCTTCTTATCTTTCCTGACTTGCTCAATATCTGGATCTGACCATTCATGCCTAGGCTTGGGAACAGATGGTTCATTCCCTGTTGTAGCTCTCATTAGTACATGAGGACCTCTTTCTATGCAATCCACATAGGCCTCATCCTGAGAAAGAAGATTTAGGTGCATTTTCACCTTCCAATGGTGATAATTATCTTTGTCCGGAAATGGAATCTTCACTCCAACATCCTTCTTGTTCATCTTGCTATTTTGTTGTGATCTTTAAACTCTTTGTACTTCAAGAGCTTGCTCTGATACCAATTGTTATTCCCTAACAATACAACAAGAATTAAAGAAGGGGGGTTGAATGTAATTCTAGCTTCTTTTTAAGATTTATGAAGACCGGTTCTAACTCAATAATATATATGTGTTTGATTTGCAAAGTGCAGAATAAAAGAATTATATAAATCAAAACACAAGTAATAAAAACACAAGTATTTAAAACTTTCTGGTGGATTTGAATGTATCCACCAGATATATATATATCGAGAGAACTCTGTGTAGCTCAAATAAGCTCACAGCTGCTTACAAGTATGATCAACTAAAACTAGTAGAGAAATGCTAAAGGATACAACTTACAAATATTTCTCTGAGAATGTATTTTTCTTTGTCTAGTTTGTTGTAGTTCTACTTGCCGCACTGGGTTTATATATCACCAAGTTTACATAGCAAAAAGACAAGATAATAAAACAAAACTATCAAGTCTAACTTTATGCTACTTCATTACTCTATTCCAGCATCTTTGAAAACCTTCATAGCTTGCATGAAAATGGTAATGCTTCTTTGTTCTCATTTTTCTGCTAAACAGGCTACCACATTCCTTTTTCAAACACCCAACGCATGTGACTGTGTTGTTACTGTCAACGGATGTTTGAATTGATCATCCATCGGGTACATGCTTATTATCCGTCGGGTAGCCTTGTTGATCATCTGTCGGGTAGCTATTTATCACTTGACTCCATTTCATTTGTGCAGAATTACAAGACATCTTATATTTATATTTAATCAACCTATTCTGCACATCTACTAGTAGTCTTCATAACTCATATGCTACTACATAAACTATTCAAAGTTGTTTGCAGAAATGTGCTACATGACTTATTGTTACATAAGCTACTCACCCGATGGATATCAATTAGTCATCCGTCGGGACTATATTGAGTCATCCGTCGGGACTATAATTGATCATCCGCCGGGTGCTACAAAATTCACTAAGTTAAATCTACTAAGGTGTTTTGTTTAGCTTATCATCAAGTACACAACATATTCCTAACAAGTTTCTTACTAAATTCTTCCCTATGGCAAAGACAGCTGCAATCAGAAATGCTCTTACTCAATTTGCGTAGCAATCGAAAGACTCTTTATGTGAAGCTTGGTATCGTTATAAAGAGATGCTTGGAAAGTGTCCTCATCATGGGATGCCTGACCGGATGATTATTAACTGCTTTTATAATGGCTTGGGAGCATAGTCTAGACCCATGCTTCACGCAGCATCAGGTGGAGCCTTATGGGCTAAGAGCTACAATGAAGCTTATGAGTTGATTGGATTGATGGCTGCTAATGAATAACAGAATCCTTCTCAGCGATTACCTCAAGACAAGGTAGTAGGAATTCTGGGGGTAGATGCAGCTACTGCTATAGCTACTCAGCTTAAGTATTTGACAATGAAGGTGGATTCTTTGGTTAATTATGGAGTTAATCAGATCACTAGTGTTTGTGAGATTTATGCTGGTGCACATGAGACGGAGCAGTGTGCTATTTCTAGTGAATCAGCTCAGTTTGTGAGCAACTTTCAGAGGTCGCAACAACCATTTTCAGCCACATATCATCCCAACAACGACAATCATCCTAACTTCAGCTGGAGCAACACTCAGAATACGGTGTAACAACTTTATCAACAATATACAGTAAAATAATACAACCCTCCTGGTTTTCAACAACCGTAATATGCACCAAGAAAACAACTCCAACTACAACAACCTAATGAAAAATCTAAATTGGAGGAGTTGAGGCTCATGAGCAAGAGTCATGCGGTTTCTATTAAGACCTTGTAGAATCAAATTGGGTAGATTGCCAATGCCTTGCTAAATTGTCAACTTGGTACACTACCTAGTGACAGAAGTTCCAGGAAAGAAGAAAGCAAAAGATCAGGTTAAGGAAATTACATTGAGGTCTGGGAAGGTTGCTAACCCCGAAAAATCTCAAGTTTCAGAAGATGAAGTTGTGGCTGAAGAAGATGTGCTGAAGGAAGCAGAAGCGGAACCAAGGAAGAAAACTGTAGAACACACTTCTCCTGAGGGTAATACAGCGGAGAAACAAGTCTATCCTCCACCTCCTTTTCCTAAGAGGCTGCAGAAGTTTCTGGAGGTGTTCAACAAACTTCATATCAACATACCTTTCGCTGAAGCTCTTGAACAGATGCCTAGCTATGCGAAGTTTATGAAAGGTATTCTCTCAAGAAAAGTGAAGCTCGATGACTTAGAGACCGTTGCTCTCACGAAGGAATGCAGTGCTGTAACAGAAGTTGCCTCCGAAGCTTAAAGATCCTGGAAGCTTTACTATTCCTTTCACCATTAGAAACTTGTCGTTCGACAAGTGTTTATGTGATTTGGGAGATAGCATCAATATGATTCCTTTGTTTTTTTTCAAGAAGTTGGATTTACCTGATCCAAAGCCTACTTATATGTCCTTGCAGTTGGCTGATCATTCTATTACATATCTATAAAGCATTATGGAGGATGTCTCGGTCAAGGTGGACAAACTCATCTTTCCTGCTGATTTTGTAATTTTTTATTTCGAGAAGGATAAAAAGATTCTCATAATCATGGGAAGACCATTCTTGGCTACTGGCCGAACCTTGATTGATGTGTAGAAGGGTGAGCTCACTATGCGAGTGCTGGATCAGGATGTGACGTTCAATGTTTTCAATGCCATGAAATTCCCTACTGATAATGAAGAGTGTTTAAAGATGGAATTGGTTGATTTCGTGGTTACTTCAGAACTTGATCAATTGCTAAGGTCTGATGCCTTAGATAAAGCCTTGTTGGGGAATTCAGATAGTGAAGGTGATGAAGGTGATGAGCAGTTGCAGTATTTGAATGCTTCTCCTTGGAAACGAAGGCTGGATATGCCTTTTGAATCTCTTGAAATGTCATAACTGAAAAATGCGGAGGGGCGTCTCAAGCCTTCTATCGAGGCAGTTTTTTTACGCTCGAGCTTAAACCATTGCATGAACACTTGAGGTATGCTTTTTTAGGTGATGCATCTACTTTTCCTATTATTATTGCATCGGACCTTTCAGGTAGTGATGAAAAAGCTCTTGAGAATTCGTAGAGAGTTCAAATCGGTAATTGGATGGACTATACCAGATATCAAAGGAATCAGTCCTTCTTATTGCATGCATAAAATTCTCCTAGAGGAAGGAAGCAAGCCAACTATTGAGCAACAAAGAAGGTTAAATCTGATAATGAAAGAGGTTGTTAAGAAGGAAATTCTCAAGTGGCTAGATGCAGGGATTATCTATCCTATTTCTGACAGTTCTTGGGTGAGTCCAGTTCAGTGTGTGCCGAAGAAATGAGTTATCACTGTGGTCACTAATGAGAAGAATGAGCTCATTCCTACTCGAACAGTCGCGGGGTAGAGAGTTTGCATGGATTACAGGAAGCTGAACAAGGCCACAAGAAAAAATCACTTCCCTCTTCTCTTCATTGATCAGATGCTTGACAGGTTGGATGGGCATGAATACTATTGTCTTCTGGATGGATATTCGGGTTATAATCAGATTTATATTGCTCCAGAAGATCAAGAAAAGACTACCTTCACGTGTCCATTTGGTACTTTTGCCTTCAGAAGAGTTTCTTTTGGGTTGTGTGGTGCACCTTCCACATTTCGGAGATGCATGATGGCAATTTTCTCTGACATGATTGGTCAGAATGTAGAGGTGTTCATGAATGATTTTTCTGTGTCCGAGGATTCTTTCGATGAGTGCTTGCAAAATCTTGAGGCAGTTCTTAAAAGGTGTGTTGAGACCAATCTGGTTCTCAACTGGGAGAAATTCACTTTATGGTGGAACAGGGCATCATTCTTGGGCACAAGGTCTCTAGTAAAGGTCTTAAGGTGGACAAATCCAAGGTGGGGGTAATTGAAAACCTTCCTCCACCAATTTCTGTTAAGGGGATTCACAATTTTCTTGGTCATGCGGGTTTCTATAGGTGGTTCATCAAGGACTTTTCTAAAATCTCTAAACCGTTGTGCAATTTACTAGAGAAAGATGTCCCTTTCAAATTTGATGATGAGTGTTGAGCTGCTTTTGAGAGCTTAAAGAAGAGTTTGATTATGACACCTATCATAACTGCGCCTGATTGGGATGAGCCTTTTGAGATGATGTGTGATGCAAGTGACTATGCAGTTGGAGCAGTTCTTGGGCAAAGGAAGAACAACATATTCCATGTGGTCTACTATGCTAGTAAGACCCTCAATGGTGCTCAACTGAACTATACTACTACTGAGAAGGAACTCTTAGCCATTTTCTATGGTTTTGAGAAGTTTCGATCTTATTTGATTGGGACGAAAGTGACAGTTTTCACTAATCATGCTGAGATTCGCTATCTCGTCTCCAAGAAGGACTCAAAGCCTAGATTGATTCGGTGGGTTCTTTTACTTCAGGAGTTTGAGTTGGAGATCAAGGATAGGAAAGGTACTGAGAAGCAAGTTGTTGATCATCTCTCTCGTTTAGAAGATCCAAGTGCGACTTCACAGGATAAGACATTGATAAATGAGTCTTTTCCCGATGAGCAGTTGTTTGGGGTGCAATAAGAAGAACCGTGGTTCGCAGACATTGTGAACTACCTTGTGAGCAATATTATGCCTCCAGACTTGTCTTCTGTTTCATGAAGTGAAGTGGTACATGTGGGATGAGCCGTTTTTGTTTAGGCAAGGAGCTGACCAAATCATTAGGAGATGTATTTCATACAGCTAAATGGAGAGTATCTTGCGAGACTGTCATTCGAATGTTTACGGAGGCCCCTATGGTGGAGAAAAGACAACAACTCTTATCCTTCAAGCGGGATTCTTCTGGCCTACATTGTTTAAGGATGCACATCGGTTCGTTTTGAGGTATGATCGCTGCCAGCGTGTTGGTAATATGTCCAAGAGGGATGAGATGCCTCTTAATATGCTTCTTGAGGTTGAGGTCTTCGATGTTTGGGGAATTGACTTCATGGGGTCATTTGTCTCATCTTGCAATAATTACTATATCTTGTTGGCGGTTGATTATGTCTCAAAATGGGTGCAAGTTAAAGCTTTGCCGACGAATGATGCAAAGGTAGTGCTAAATTTTCTTCACAAGCAGATATTCACAAGATTTGAGACTCCAAGAGTCATAATCAGTGACAGGGATCGCACTTCTGCAATCGCAAGTTCACTGCTACGATGCAAAGATATAATGTGAATCATCGTATTGCTACAGCCTACCATCCTTAGATAAATGGTCAAGCTGAGGTATCTAACAGAGAGATCAAACGTATTCTGGAGAAAGTTGTATGTCCATCAAGGAAGGATTGGTCTTTGAAGCTGGATGAAGCTGTTTGGGCGTATCAAACAGCATACAAGACTCCGCTAGGCATGTCACCGTTTCAATTGGTTTATGGTAAGGGATGTCATTTGCCTGTGGAGCTAGAGCACAAAGCAAATTGGGCTTTGAAGAAATTAAACCTTGATATGGATGCAGCTGGGAAGAAAAGGATTCTTCAATTGAATGAACTCGATGAGTTTCAACTTCAAGCATATGAGAACAGTAAAATGTATAAGGAGAAAGTCAAGAGGTGGCACGATAGGGGTCTAGTGCTCAAATCATTTGTGCCAGGGAAACAAGTTCTTTTGTTCAACTTTCGTCTCCATCTTTTTCCTGGAAAGTTGAAGTCGAGGTGGTCAGGGTTGTTTTTTATCAAAACTGTGTTTGCACATAGAGTGGTGGAAATTTTTGAGAATGATCTAGGCCAAGCGTTCAAGGTGAATGGACAAAGGTTGAAGCATTACTATGGGAATACGGCAACCCGTGAGATGGTTAGTATCGTTTTATTGTCCACTTGATCTCGATATTCTACGTCAAGCTAGCGACATAAACCAAATGCTACTTGGGAGGCAACCCAAGCTTGTTGTATATTAGTAGGAGATAGAAGGAATAAAAAGTAGAAGAAAACATAAAAAAAAACAAAAAAATAGTGGAAACAGGTTGTTTTGACAGAAGCACGACACGCCCGCGCTCAGATGCGGGGTGGCCGCGCTAAAAACTCCAATAACTGCGCGCGCCCGTGTTGAGCAGCGGGGAGACCGCGCTGAAAATTCCAGTAACACGGCGCGCCCACGCTACCTGGAGGGGCGGCCACGCTGCCTGGAGGGGCGGCCGCGCTGCTCCCTTTAGATAAAAAAATATATCAGAAAAACGAAAAATCAAAACAAAATACAAACTCCAGCAGAATTTCCCTCCTCCACTTCCCTTAATTCCTTCTCCAAATCAGTTCCAATCACTCCATTACTCCCACTAATTCCATAATCTATCCCATTTCTATTCTAAACCTAATTCTTAATCCCTATATATACATACACTTATACACAATCATCTCCACCACACTTTTCAGTTCTCAAACTCTAAATATCTCTTAAACACTTTTCTTTTCTCAACTTATTCAAATTCAATGGCACCAAGAGACATAGGACTCAAGTTAGCAGCATCACCACCAATTCTTCAAGTGTAGGAGGTGTGAGGCCTAGGTTTGCTACTACGGAGGCTGAAGCGGAGTATACAAGGTTGCTATCGAAGCCCATAGCGAAGGAGATAGGTTTTCTACCATCAGGGAGGGATGTAAGCTTTTGGAGATGATTCTGGAGATGGGTTAGGTCTCTTTTTGTGAGAAACCCGTTGTTGTGCCCATTAGTGTGGTTCGCGAGTTTTACGTAAATATGAAGGCGGATAAGATCGGGTACTCAGTGGTTGAAGGGTTGACTGTGGATTATATTGTGGAGGCTATCCGGAGGGTGATTAACCAGCCTGAGAGACAGTCGGGTCAGGTCGATTTGGTGACTAAGACCGGGGAGGATTTTGACTTGGATATGATTGTTGTGACGTTGTGTGTCCCGGAGACTCACTGGAAGTTCAAGAAGGGCACGATCGAGTATGCCACTTTCCCTGCCTTTTGCATGAACAGGTTCGCTCATGCATGGAATTCTTTTATTTACGCGAACATCATGCCTTCTTCACATGTGCACGATGTTACTGTGGATTGTGCCAAGTTGTTGTGGGGAATACTGCAGGGCGACTATGTGGATCTTGGCTCCATTATTTATCAGGGTATATTGAGGTTTCTAGGTGGGAGCATTACGGTTTCTATTCCGTATGCGTTTATTGTGGTGAAGCTGTCTGTGATAGTTGGAGTTCATTGGCCCGCACAGGAGCAACTATAGTTACCTAGTACCCCTATTGACAGTTCGACATTAACAGTGATGCAAGAGTGGGGATGAGAAAATCCTGACGAGAAGGGACTTGGTTACACCTATGACCATTTTCCGGGTGGACGAACAGCTGATCAGATGTATGCTGATGTTACAACTCAGGCAAACAGAGCAGCATGGAGACATTAGTTGGGTGAAGTCGTAGGAAGCAGCGGACAGTGCTGGTTTGGGCTCAGCGCAATATAGGCGCTTGATGAGGCGGATGGATGCGATGCATGACATCCATCGCAGGTTTACACAGGACCTTACCCAGGCATTGGGGACCACTTTTAGAGCCACATGAGTTGACATTTATTGGCCAGTTTTCGGTGAGGATGTTGTGTAGCCGTCTCTTGACACTCCACCCGCGGAGGGTGATGATCCTGATTCCGAGTAGGTATGCCCTTATTCCTTACTATTACCTTCACTAAGGACAGTGAAAATTTTAAGTTTGGGGGTGGTAGTTAAGGAATATGTTTGTGTGTGTGTCCATTTAGTTTACATATTCATGCTAGTTTAGTTCATATAGTTGCATATTTGTCTTGTAGTTTTTTTTATTTTATTTTGCATGTTAGTGTGTTGCATATAGTTGCATGTGCATTTTATCATGATCCCTTAAGTGTGCTTTTCCAATTGATTTGTGATATTGATGCGAGTGTAGTGATGTCGTATAGAGGGATGTTAAGTCCTGTCGATTTGATTTGCATAGAAAGAATTTTTCACTAAGTCTTATAGGTTGCTTGAAGTGCTAGATCATGATCATGGTTTGTTGTTTGTTGAGGTTTAATCACTTGTTTATATCTAGAATTTAGGATATTCTCTTAATGGTGAAATAATATGGATTTTTTTTAATTGGAGAAAAACATTGGATTTCATTGCTAGTTGTGGCTAGGTGTCAAATGGCTAGTAGCCGGCTCATATTTATATGAGTAGTCTAGGGTTGAGCGAGAAGGAGCGAAACGCACTCGTTTAGAAATCATGTGAAGAAAGAGAAAAAAAGAAGAAAAGAAAAAGAAATATGTGTTATACTTAATTGATCGCGAGTGGGCTCTTTAATACTCGAGTTATTAAGTTCTTAGGGGATTTTGTGCCTAGTGACCTAAGGCTTTTATAGTCTGGGATCCGCTAACCTAACGCTCGCTACATGGGTATTATTACATAAATCTTTTGTGAACCTCACTCATTGCACGATCAAAATAAGCATATATGTCTTGTTATATTTTATCAATAAAAGCATGAATCTGTGTATAACTCCGATATAAAAAATGAAGTGTTGTCAATTATTTTGAGTTTATCATTTATTCTATTTATAACCTTGTGATTGCCTTGATGAGTGGCGGGTTATGATTATTGATCTAGTTACGAGAGTATATCTCTTAAGCAATTGCACACACACACACACGTTTCTGGCTTGTGAGTTGAATTATAGGATTTGATTGATCTTTGTGTGAATAATTGCATTTGTTGAGATGTTGCTCATTGGTTGGTCTAGTTAATCTAAGGGGATCGTTGCATTCATGTAGTTTGCATTCATACATTTTTATTTTTGTTGTTTGAGTCTGTTTATGATTGAGGACAAGCATCGATTCAAGTTTGGGGGTGTGTTAAGTGGCATTTATATCCACTTAGAACGCTCTATAAAGGCTCGAATTAGTGTTTTGTACTCAAGTTATTTGTGTATTTGATGTGTTTTTGTAGTAATTTGCATTTCAGGGCATAATCGAAGGCATGAATGGATCTTACATGATTTTATGCTTGAAGAGTGTTAGGAATGGATCCTTGGGTGATTACACGAAGAATCCAGCAGCTGCAAGCAAGAGAAGAAGAAAAAACTCAATTTTGCCAGAAGGTCAGCGCGCCCGCGCTGTGTTAACGTGCGCCCGCGCCAGAGTAGCAAAAGTACAGCGCGCCCGCGCTGGGATAACGTGCGGTCGCGCCAGGTCAATTATGAAGATTCATGTTTCAAGTAGAAGATGGATTTTATGGACTTCTAATCTGAATGTGCTACTATTTAAAGACAATAAAAAGATGATTTTCATAACGGAGACTAAGGAGAAGATGGCTAGAAGACCTAGGAGCACAAATATAATGAAGGCGAAGAGGATCTAGTTTATTCTTGTGATTCTTTGTTTAAGTTGTAATCTTGGATGCTAGTTTTCTTGTTTGTTGAACCTGTTACTCTTGTGATCGTACTTTTGATTATTATTCAGTTTTATAAAGACTTAGTTTATTATACCATGCTTTCATCGGAACCCACAGTGATGATGAGTTTGGTTATGAACTAATCGTTATTGAATCGTTATCGTGCGGTTATAACGGATTTACTTATGGATTTCAATAGTTAATTTGTTTCAATATCTTAGTGTGTGGTAATTGTATGATATCCTAGTATTGGTTGTGCTTATCCGTTTTATGAGCGTCGTGAACTTATAAGATAGCGTGTTAATCTCTATTGAAATAAAAGTGAATACATGGGTTTAGAACTTGCCATGCTAGCATAGGTTCATGTATTTGTTATGCATGATTCATAGGTAATTTTAACCATCTTACCTGCCCTATGTAATCACGATAGATAACTTGCGCATTAAACCTTTATGTTGTCAAATTCTATGGACATATAGGGTCTCAACATAATTGGTGTCTATTTAGCTTCTATCTATTTTGTGGATGTCTGGTAGTAGGGTAATCGTACAATGAAAGTTGACATTTACTAGTTTCGTGTTGTCTGATTAGTTGTCATTACCATTGCATGCTAAGGTTAAGAATAAAAGGCTATTGAATGAAGTAGTAATGAAGTTAGAATCCCATGTTCGTTTATATAAGTAATTCAACCCTCTTATTCTCTTAGTTAATGTTAGTTAGTATAATCTCTTAGTTTTTTTGATCAAATTATAATCTCTTAGTTAATCGCAGTTATAAACAAACCCAACTTGTTATCATCTTAGCATTGAATAATAACCATACCATTATTGCATAAGTGCATAAATTGAACTTAACCTAACCAGTCTCTGTGGGAACGAACTAGAAATAATTTTATATTACTTACGAACGCGTATACTTGTGTGTAAATTAGCGCGTGTTTTCATCCTAACAAGGCTTGAGACTATTCACAGAAAAATACTCCAATATGATCTTTAACATTTTTACAGACTCAAGTAATACAATATAAAATACATATTTAAACTATCAACAACTAAATCTTAGGGTTGTCAATGTGACTTAGTCTTGTTATGATACATGCATGTCTTGCACAACAATCTCCCCCAATTTGTGAGAAAACTGTTTTTCACAAATTCATGTCTGATAACAAGACTAACCCCAAGTTATAATAAAACAATAAAAGATTACATAAAATTGACACAATATAAATACAACTTTTATACATTGATTGATTACATGAGTTTGATATGTATATTCATCACATGAAATTCTCATAGCCTGATTCCTTTCTAATGAGGTCCTTTAGATTTACAAGTACTTGAAGTTCCTCTATGATTTGTGTCCCACTTAGAGCTTCCATAAGCTTGAGCCAATCATCCAGTGAATATCCATTCAAGTAACCAGCTCTGGATCTTGAATATCTGCTAACTTTTATGTTCAGAAAATGTCCATCCTTAGAAATTCGGCTCATCCCCTTTGCCTAGAGCTCATTTGATCTTTGTTCAAACAATGCAATTTCTTTTGCATATTTCCTATCCCTGTCATCCTTTTCAGCCTTTTATTTTGCTCTTCTTTCATCTCTTACTTTCAGCCATACACACAACACAACCCTCCATACTCTTGTACTAGTGTCCTTATCCTTCATCAAGCTAATCACCCTCTTGATTTCTGTGGTTGAAAGTGTATCCATTAAGCCCCTGCCAAGTAAAGTGTAGGGGCCATCTTGATAATAAATTCTGACTTCTCTCAATGATACAACCCAAATTTTGACCATTTCTTCAGCTAATTGTTGAAAGTAGTCATCATCTGTGGTGCATCAGTTTATTGGTAAAAAAATCAGTTTGATCAAAGCAATTCTAGATATCCCTTTCTTCAACTTGCAGCTTCTTTGGTTTTCTCCCAACAGTTTTGAAATGAATTTTGATAGGTGGCTTACATGAAGGTAGGTTTGAGATTTTCTTTAGAGTGATTTGGCTAGAGGTGATTGGTATTTTAAGTAGAGTGCTTATTGTTTGTGTATATAGAATTTTAGACATTAAGGTCAAGGGTAATTGAGTGTTTGAGCTTGTAGGCTTAGTGGTTTGAGAGATTTGGATTTGGATTGGTAGGACATTCTTCTTTGTTCCTTCACCATCTTCCTTCTTCTTTCTTCTTCTTTCATCTCCCTTCTTCTTGTCATCCATTTTCTTTTCTTCGCCTTTGCTTCCAGTTTCCTTGGAGGATTGACTTGGATTTGAGCCAGAAGGATTGTGATCATCTTTCTTCTGCTCATCATCATCCAAATCATCCTTAGTATTAATTTGAGTTTTAGGCAACTTGGTTTCAGTATCGCTCAGATATCTCCTCAATATCCTGATCATGTCTTCATCTTCAACAGTCTTGTACTGCTTTGTCTTCAAGTCTATTTCCAGAGTCATTATCAGCTTCTTGTTTGCAATGACACATTGCTTAGGAATTTGGAAATGTTTGCAATGTTTGGTGGTTGGACAGATGTATACCTCTCCCTTGCTTGATTGTAAATATGCTTCTGGAAAAGCAGCTACTTAAGCCTTCTTCAATTTATTTAGCAAGAGAGTGTCTTCATGAATCACTATGTTGACTTTGTTGATAAGAATTTCTAATTTAGATGCCCTTCTTGTTAAGAGATAATTAAGGGACACTTGTATACACCTATCCATACCAGAGTCATTTATGTTAACAATTATTCTTCTCTCTAGAAATATATCCACATTTACCATGATCACCCTTAGGAAATTTACTGTCATATCCAAAGCCTTTTTGTATGTGAATAAGTTGTTGTTTAGAGAAGCCCTGAGAGCCTTTAGCAATTCATCAAATTCTCTGCTTAGACTAGGTCCCTCAACTGCTTTTAATAGCCTCTCCATTCCAACATCAACTTGCTATATAGCTTCCTGGGATTTGCCTGTTTGAGCTTGGACAGATGATCTTAGCAACCTAGCATCTATCTCCCCCTTAGTCTTGTTAGCAGGAAAGATGAGTGGTGTAGGGATTTCAGGCCTAACAACTTCTGGAAGTGCATGCAATGGAATGTTTTGAGCATCCGTGATAGCTCTCAAATAGACTAAATTTTGCATTTGAAGATGTTTATGGGAGTCTACCAATGTTTGGATGTCATCCTGTTGACTTTGTACCAAAGTTGTTAGTTGATAGACTTAAGCTATCAAAGACTCATTGGATGATTGCAGAGTAAAGACCTGAGTTTGAAGAGCTTGAATTTGCAAATTGGTTGATGTTGACACTGGTGGTTGGGAGCTTGAGGAGACGGGAGCACCAAATGTAGCTTGTACAGATTCCTTGATGCCTTCCATTAACAGCGCTGAAGGTGTATACCTAGCCTGATGCAGTTGATCCAGTTTGAGCCTTGTCTCATTATTACTAGTGATGTGATTCTGGACAACTTCATGGAGAGAAACAAAGGACTGTTTGAGATTCTTAATGCTTTGCTCCATACTGGTCATGTTAAACCTTTCCATTTGATCAGCAAATGTCTTAAACTTATTCTTGATCTGAACCTGTGTAGGCACAAGATCATCCAGTTTCTCCTTTACCATCCTTCTTATTCTGTCTTGATTACTGTCCAGAGTCTGTTGTAGAGCTTTACTCATGAGATAAAAAGCTTTAAGTTGAGCTTTATAGACTTTTGTCACAGCATCATATACTTCCTATGGAGTGAGGGCCTTGATGTTGCTTCCCAGTATTGTGACATACTCTTCTCTAAATCTTTCCAAGACCTCATCCATGCTCAAGCTAAAGTCCTTGCTTAACCAAGCATCCATATTTCCATCCTGCTCAGCTTCATTCACAATCTTTTGTTGCTGCTCTTCAACATCTATTTTATAAGATAGCAATATGGCTTGATAGTCCTGATTGGACATGTTTGTTATGAGAAGCTGTTGTATGATGTTGGCAAGTCCAGGAAGTTGATCAACCAAAAGATCATTCATTGTAATGGGTTGAGCTTGAGCATTTTGAAGCCACTGAGAGATAACGTGCGATGGTGGTTGAGAATGGTTTGATGTTGAAGGAATGTCTGTTTCAGTTAAGGTAAATGGGTGAGGGTCAGTAATAATACCTATGATAGATGCCACAGTTTGACTCACAGTTGGAACTGTGGTTATGATAATGTGTTGTTCACCACTTGTGGGAACCACTAATTGAATTGGAGGGGATTTGATCAGTTTAATGTCATGTACCATGGCCTCAAACCCTTACTCCTCTTTATAAAGAGCTAGCACTTGAATGTGCCTGACTTGCCTCCCCTATAACAGGCTCATTGGCAATTGGACTCCTAGCTTCAATTGTTAAGGCAATATTAGCTAGGGTTTTAAGGGGAGTTGTCCTTACATGAGGAACCTCCAATTGAATTGGAGAGGATTTAGATAGCTCTCCCTCAAGAGTACTACCTTAAAACCTATCAATCTGTGAAGATTGTTTAGCACATGAAGGTGCTTGAGTAGATACCGCACGGTCTTCAGTAAAAACTGATGAAACCCATGTGTTTGTGTTGGTGTCATCAAGGTCTACCCCAGAGTGTAGCCTCTCACCAATTAGATGTGGTTCCTGGGTGGCGAGAATAGTTTCATGATCCATGTCACTTGATTTTGACAACACTTGAGAGTTAGATTCAAATCTTTGATTGTATGAAGAAGAAATTTTAGATATTAGATTTGTAATTTCAGAATTGAGTGTTGGCAGCTTCCCCTGAATAGATGAGGGAGATTTAAAAGATGTGCTCTCTATGTTTGTGCCATCCTTATTCCTTCTTTCATACACTTGAATGTGTTCAAGTGTTGGTGCAGACTATTTACAAGGTGAACTAGGGAGAGTGCTCTTTTTAATAGAGACATCCTGTTGAGAGGATACCCCTAGAGTCTGTTTGATTCCCTCTTTTTCAACTACATCCTTTTGGGAGGATGTAGAGATGGCTTGAGTGGTCAACTCAGTTTTCTTTGCCTTCTTTAGTTTCTTGACCAGGGTGGAATCCACATGTGTTTGATCCTCACCACTCTCATTAAGAATAGTTAGGGTTGCCTGCTTTCTCTTCTTTTTGCTCACTTAACCTTTTTGAGAGGATGAAGTGGTTGGTTTCCTAGCTTCTATTGGTAAAGAAAGAGGGGTCTCAGTTTGGGAAGGCCCCTATTGGTGTTCCTGTGTTTGTTCTTCCATAGGTACAAGAGCCATAACTGTACTAATTGTTACTATAGACCACATGTCAGGCACTAGGTAAGGGTAAGTCTTGAATCTCTCCAACATAAATGGAGTGATTTTAAGACTTACAGGTACCTTGTTCTTTGTAATGAGTGTAATATCCGGGAAAATTATATGAATATCTTGTGATAATTAAATAAATATTATATATTTACTTGAGTTTAAAATTATTATTTCCATGTTATGACATGTTGTAGTTGTTATATGTGGCCCCGCAAGGACCAGATTATTTTTCGATTAATTGTATGTGTTAAAATGCAATTATATGAATAAATCCGCAATCTGGACGCGTGTTTATTAGCGTTTTTATCGAGGTAGTTGTTTTTATATTGTTTTATGTGCGTTTGCATGTATTTTATGTGTTTTCGGGGTTTTCTGTTAATTTAGGTAACGTTTCGTTTTCTAAAAAATGAACGGACCGAGACCCCACCGGGTCGTCAAAACCCACAAAATTCATATTTTTATTTTTATAAAATCATACATATTTCAAATATCCATTATTTTTGCATTTTTGAATTATTCATATTTTTTGGGGAATTTTGGCATAAATTTTATATTTATTTGATTTAAAAATTATTCCCCATAAATATTATTTTTGGGCCTAATTATTTTAATTAAGGGATAAAAACACTCTTAATTGATTTCGGGTATTTATTCTTCTGTTAATATAAATAAAAGATTTTATTTATTTATTTTATTTTATTTTCAGATTTATCCAAAAATATAATAAAATTCAGAAAAATAGAATCAGGGGTGAGAGTTTGTTCTTCATAAATCCATCGATTTAAGGAGTTCCAGTAATCGGTTGCTTGTGTTCTATACATCAAATCAAACCTCATGAAAAGTCCGTTCTTTTGGTACAAATATCTTGATTTAAGATTGATTATTTTGAAAAATCGAGTTCTATGTTCTTCGTTTATAATTTCAAATTTTCTGGATTTTTGATAAACTGGTGGTTGTTTTTGATTAGGTAGTTACATTCTATGAATTCACAACTTTAATTTGAGATATAGTTCGTCGATTATGGTTCCCGTTTGTGTGATGTTCGTGTTTCTCCGGAATCCTTCACCGACTTTAATGGAGTTTTGCCGGCGAATGGTTTCTGGGATTGGGTGAACGTTTTTGTCATTGTTTTTGGACTATCGGAGTATTTTAGAATTGATTAGAAACAAAAAAGGACTGAAACCACGCGAAATTCGAGTGATTTGTTGTTGCCGGAAGTTCTCCCCGGTGACCGGAATTACGCCGGGTTCTGGGTTGCATGAACTCCGGCGGGGTGGTCTTGAACAACCCGATGACCAAATTCCCGACCCGTTTTCTGATTAAAAATGACCCAGTTTTGATCTTAAAATTCCCTAATCCTATTCCTAAATCTTTTTTTGCAAATTCTTTTAAAAATTTATTTCAAAATTCATTTTCTATTTATCAAAAATCATTTCTTTTAATTCTAAAAATTATTTAGTTATTATTTTTAAATTATAAAAATTATTTAGTTATTTATTTTAAATTCCAAAAAAATATTTTATTTTTTTATTTTCAAAAATCAAAATTTGATTTAATTATTTATAATTATTTTAAGTAATTATTAATAGATTTAATTAATTGATTAATTCATTTAATCAATTAATTTTATTTATAAATAGTTAAATAAAGTATAATTTTATTTTTTATTGAAAGGTTGTTTGATTTGTGAGTCGTTCTGAGTCGATTCTTGATCGGTAGATATCAGTTTTGACCCGATTTCAATTCTAAAAGTATCGAGTCCTATCTTTTGACGACCTGACTTATGTGTTACATGAATTATGTGATTACGTATTATATGAATAACATGATTACATGTTATGTGATATGCATGCTATCTGTTTACAGTTTTTAATGCCATGATTAGTTATAAACGATCGGGTAGACGTTGAGATGTATAGTTATGTCGGTTCAGTTTCGTTTTGTTAATTGAAATAGTACTTTTGTTTATAAAATCGAGTAACAAGAAGTGCAGTCAGGAGTTAGACCGAGTTGGTAGCCAGCAGTTATAAGCCGAGGTTGTAGTAAGGAATATTAAGCATACCAGGCAAGTATCTTTATCTCCACTTATCATTCAAGTGATATTTATTTAAATCCTATTATGCAAGTTCTCTACACTATTCTAATTCCAGAATAGTTCAATATTTTATATATCAAACTGCTTATGATTATGCAGGTTTTCTATACTATTCCAATTTCAGAATAGTTAAACGTTTTATATTTCGCTGAAAGAATCTTCAAATTGACAGATAGTGAATAACTATAGTATCCAAAAATATTCTATACAGTGTAACTTTGTTATGAGATTAGCGAATAGCTATTCATTCTAGTTATCTCATCATCAGTTGATGCGATTACTCCGGACCATGTGAAATGTGGAGTTATATTGTGAATGATGTCGTTTGGTTCGACTTCTTTAATTTAAATGTTTAATTGATTGGATGAATGCCTAAGTGACCGGGGCGGACGGTCCAGTGGGGGCCATGTATTATATGAAATATTTATAATACAACTTAAGCGACAAGCAGATATATTGCTTTTATTTGAGTACTCGTGTTGTGGGACATGTTTCTACGAATCATGATCCAGTGATATCACACGGGCTGATCAGCATGTGATAGTACGTTCGCCGGTGAAAGATTCCAATCTAAAAATTTTAGTTTACTGTTTATATCTTGTTTAGCTTTTATTGTTGATCGAATATTATTGTTTATCTCTCATTCTTCAGTTATTATCATAATATGGTTTATCATTTCACGCATAAATTTTGTTATGCTTGCTGAGCATTTCTTTCGCTCATACTTGTTTATTATTCTGATCTTTCAGCTAAGTTAGAGCAGGCCTGAGTTGCAGGTTTGACCAAGAGTTGTGTGCTTGTAAATAGTTTGGTGTGTTTTCCAGGTTTACTATTTTGAGACTTGATTAGTCTAGAGGTTTGTAATAAAATTTGAATAGTTATAAAATTAAATAGACTTATGGGTTGTAATAACTTTTGGTTTGTAGTAGTTCCTGTTTCATACTATAACCTCTGATCGATCTAGTTGCATGCAAGGGGTCATATATATTATTTAATTCCACTGCGCATATTTTAGGATTATTTATCAGTTAGTAACTCCCAAATCTAGATCCCGGATTTGAGGGCATTATACAAAGGCATAGTTAGCCTTGTGTTAAGTTCCTGTAAAATCAGCATCCCCACATTGATGTGTCTGTTGTGAGCCATGGAGAATACCAGCTTCTGGACTACACTTGAAATGTTATCATATCCTGTCTTTCTGCATGTGAAAGCTCTCACAATGGAGTTAAACATGAATGACCATTCCTTCATCAAATTCTTCTTGTTCAGACTGGCTAAGTTGATCCTTTCACTGTAATTGTTGAAGTCCATGAATTCAGCCAGTTCTTCTTGAGTAGGCACTCCATCAAGTTGTCAGTGTGAATCCCCAAAGCCACATTTACATCATGTTAGGTCCCAATGTGTTTGTAGAAGGGGGGTTGGATACAAACGTTACCAAATAATCGAATAAAATGCGGAATAAAAAATGTGAAACAAAATTCAAGTTAAATAAAAATATTATTAAACTTGAAATGTGTTACAACAACTGTATCGATTACAAGGTATTAATCTCAAATCAATTATCACAAATCTAGAATAAATTCGACATGAACTTTTTCTATTTTTGCAATAATTAGAATCAAATGCTAAACGTGATTTGAGATTAAGTTCTAGGGATTTTAATCCGCTAGATTGATACACAAGAACAAGATAAATAATTCTAGTGGTTTGGATTTAACATTAACAAACTAGAAATTGATCTTGAATTTCTGCAGATGAAGAATGTTATATTTCAAAGGCGGCTGCTTTCTTTTGTTCTTGACTTGTGTGTATTTTGATTGAGTTAAAAATGATATGCTGCTTCTCTGCTTCTATTTAATCAATCAGCTGATTCAATTGAATTGGAATGACAATCCTTTAAGCTTGCAAGACTTTCGGTAGGACAATTGAATGAACTAGCAAGACAATCTGAATGAACTAGCATGACAATCAGAATGAACTAGCAAGACAATCATCCTCCTGATGTAACTTTCGGTGTGACAATTGAATATGGCCTAGCATGACAATCGGTATGACAATCCTGATTGTCATGCTAGTTCATTTTCAATTGTCTTGCTGATTTAATGCTTGAATTTAATCCAATTAAACTTCTGAAAATTCCTAAAATTCCTAGAATTAATTCAGAATTAATTAATCAATTAATTCAATTAATAAATAAATTATTCTTCGCAGATATAATTTATTTTCTTAATTAAATTAGATGACTCAATTAATTAATAGAGAATTAATTCTAGTCTTGAGCAGCAACCATTCTTCTGCAAATCTTCTGAAAATCACTGAAAATTATGAATCAATTCCACCACTTCAACGTTGACACTCGATGTACTGTCTGGTTCATGAGTGACTAACTTCCGTGACGTTTCTTCATGTCTTGACTCTGACACTTTGATTTTCTTCAGATTAAATCCTTGTAATTAATTGATACTCTGACGAGATCTCTGTCACTTGATTAAATCCACGATCTTGATTTATTATCACTGAGGCATGATCAACTTCTTGAACTTCTTCCAGTGAATTAACTCCTCAAGTCTGTAGATGAACATTGTCTCTGAATCCTTTGACAGATATTACTTTGCGAGATCTCTTTGACGGTCGATCCACTATTTACTTATTACATTCTTATTTGAGTTGAGTTGAATCCTCGAATATACAAATAGGTCTATGACATATGACTTACAATCTCCCCCTATTTGTTTGTTAGACAATAACACACAAATACCTAGAGGATAACTCAACTAACAAATAAGAAAAAGATATAAACATACATGCAAAGTAAATAGCAGAAAAAGTTCTGGACTAGATTTAACATTTTCCAGATTCCAAGTAGATGTTCCTCTAGACTGAACATATCTTCAAGTAGTTCCATCTTCATTTGTACAACCACATTTCCTGTTGAGAAGCCCATATCTCTTGCTTCTCCCCCTATGAGAATCAACTGATTAAAGAAGATCACCTTCGTTTTACCACCTCTCCCGTACAATAGGATCCGCAGATAAAAACCAATGGTACTCCCCTAACAGCTTCTTCCCTTATCAGAAAATCACCTTGTGTTTACCACCTCTCCCGTACAATAGGATCCGTAGTTACAAACAACAATGGTGTGGAGTAGTGTACATATGATCTTTTTCTTCCTCCCTGCTATTTCTCCCCCTTAGTTGAGGAATCCTCCAAACTATTACTTAAGCTTTTATCTCCCCCTTAAAGAAGGAATGTATGCCGTCGTCTGAAGGAGTTCTCATATTTCACTTGGTTGGAAAAGAAATAACAAGTAGTTTCTCTTTCTTCCTCACTGTGAGTGTGTGATTCTGTTTAGTGTACCTCACATGTGTTTCACTCTTCTCTTCACTCGTGTTTACACTCATTCTCACAAGTGTATCACTCCTCTCATAGCTCCAAAAATCAGCTGTACCTGCAAGGAAAATCACCTTAGCCATCCTTAAGGAGGTCACAGGTGGTGCAATGGGAGTTCACAAATCCCCATCCTTGTTAAACTCGTCAGATGAATCTGAGCCATAATCTACAAGTTGCTAGTTTCCCTTTTAGGGTTCCAGATTTGAATTCTGGGAAGGTAAACAATGATCCAACGAATTTAGCATAAAGATCAAAGTTCCCTTCTAATGTCTGTGAAGACATTTCCTTGTGACTTATCAGGTAATATCTGAATCATTGTCAACAAGTTGCCGATCTGCGCCTATGTCAGATCCACTATCCGCAGATGCATCCAGGGGATTTAAGCCTGGGGAGGTAGACACTGACCACTGACATATGGCTTTTGGATCAGTATCCTCTCCTAACACCTGTAAAGGCAATTGGTCCACTAACGAACCTTGAACAATCGAATCTGACCTTAAAATGGTCGAAACTCTTGTTTCCGTCAACTCATCCTTTGTGTGTGTAACCTCTCCTTGTGCATCAAGAATTGTTTATTTTTGAAGTGGTGACACTACATCGGATACCTTGGCCGACAGGCAAAATTCAATAGACTCACCCTGTTGAGAGAATGAATCTAGTAACTGTTTTTGTGCCTTTTCAGCCATTACATCTTTTTGAGAAGATGTATGGGGGCTAGCAGTTGTCTCGGTTTAAATGCTACTCATCTATGTAGGAGACAGAGCTACTGGGTTGACTACAGAACCTTCCTTATGTGGTGCACTAAGGCACTATCTCCCTCACGCTCATTCATACTACATTTAGTGGTAAGAGAGTGTTGGTTGGTTCTGTTTTGGTGTTTGTCTTTACAGTCTGGGATAGACGTTGTGGGTTTTCAACCTCATGACTGTTAATGAAAGAAAGTCATTGGAGACTGAACCTGTAACACAGAACATATGGTAATAGAGAGAAAATGATTTACAATAGTGATTTTAAAAGATTTTACATGAAATAAGAAATCACTAATGTAGAAAGAAGTTTAATTTTGTTTTTCAATATGAATGAGTTTTTGATAAAACATTGATCACTTAGGGTAAAGTCTAAGTAATTCTCATTCATGTCAAAAGCTTACAAATATCTGCAACATAATGTTAACAAAATATCATTGACCGATACTTGTCAAGTACTTTAGATACTAATTGTTATGTTGCATAAACAATATACCACTGCACATATAAAACAATATGATTGTGCCTAGTGATAAGATAGTTATAAATATGATGACTCTACTTATTCATATAAAACTGTAACTGCAGTTAGAGTGCCATACCATGTCCTTGACGATTGCTTGAGCAGTATACTAGTTCATACCAACCTGAAGTGAGATTGTGAAGAAGAAATTGCATAGTCCAATAGATCTGCAACTGCAAAGTCCATGAACTGTGGTGCATTGACTTCCTCTTTTGACTTACCAACCAGGAGTACACTTGTACACATCTTACTAGAGTACAATTCCAAGTGTAATGTGCAGCAGGTGCTTGATATGTCGTAATATTCTCAAGTCTCGTCACTGGTGCTATATGTTAGATACTGCTTCCTGATAATAACCTAGCACAATATACAAAATTACAATGATAACATTCCCAGCTTGTAAACAGCCATATCCCTCAGATAAACCTTTGCTGTTATCTCCAAAGGTAACCAGGGGGCCAGCTTTCTCAATCCACATTTGATAGCAGGGCTCTATCTCCGGTCATATGTCTTGATGATCCACTGTCAAGAATCCACACTACCGGTTACACCTGTATACTGCCCTGCACTTCAAATGGATTAGACCTTCTTCGGAACCCAAACTTGGTTGGGCCCGGCATACTTGTAGAATTGTCCTTTGTCAGGCAAAACAACATTTTTAATTTCAACGATCTCAACATCCTTAATGACTGAACATTTGACCTTGTAAATAGCCTTAACAAATTTCTGTTTAAGCTTAGGCACAAATGTCTCCTTTCTAGCCTTAGAAGGACTAGCAGTCTTAGACCTATCATGCTTCTTGTTATTCACATGCTGACGAGGAGTAGTCTTATCATTAGACACATGCTTACCATTAAAATAAGCATACATCATATTAAAAGCACAAGACATACAATTAGCAACACCACATGCTTTATGAGAGTGATTAACAGCAGGTAATTTATGCATGGTAGACATGGCATTATTGTTATCCAACTCATGTGTGTCTGAGTTAGTCTCAGTTGCTTTCACAACTTTGACTGGAACTTTCGACTCACTTGACTTGGAAACAATCTTCTCATTAGCATGATCTTCAGCACGTATTTCTTCATGAATAACAGAAGAGGTCGCATCAAATGGTTCAGCAATTGATGCTTTATAGAGGGGTTCATCAACACCCTTAAGCACATGTGGTACTTCCCTCCCTTTAGCACAGACATGAGGAGGGGAGTTTATGCCTAATTCTCCAATAGCAGCATTGTAATCATATCCTATTCCAGATGTTTGATTAACAGCTTGCTTACTGTAGAACTCTTTAGCCTTCGTACAAGAATTGAAGTAGGCTCTAACCTTAGTCTCAAGACCGGTGATCTTGTCTTTGAGAATAGTTTCGAGTTTTCTATAACAGTCAACTCTATTCTCTAGAAAAGATACCTGTTCTTTTAATTTGTCTTGATTAATGTGCACAAGTCTTAATTCATTGACCTCTTTCTCAAGGTCTGTGATCTGTAAACTTAACAGTTCATTATCACGACGTGCACAATCTAAGTTACCTCTTAGATGATAAACCATTTCAGCATCAGAAAGTTTTACCTCTATTCTTGACGATGAAGCTTTTCCATCAATAGCCATAAGAGCAAGATTTCCTTCATCTTCATCTTCACTGTCAGTATCATCCCAGCTTCTTCCCTTTGCCAGATAAGCCCTTTCAGAGTTCTTTCTTACTTGCTTTGGCTTCCTACATTCTGTGGCAAAGTGTCCCAACTCATTGCAGTTATAGCATCTAATGGTGCTTCGATCAACCATCCCTGTTTTGTACCCACCACTGCTGGTGTTAGAGGATGAAGATCCACCTTTCTGGAATTTGTTGTAGTTGGACTTGTACTTAAGCTTGGGATTCCTCCTGAATCTGACATGGGAGAATCTCTTGACAATTTGAGCCATTGATTCATCTTCCAATTGCTCCAGCTCTTCCAAGGAATAAAAATCATCACTTGATTGATTTGTAGTAGGAGGATCATATTCTGCTACTAACTCATTTTCCTCACCCTTGGAAAACTGTACCATTCTTTCTAACTGTTGAGATTGTTGTTGTTGTTGACCTTCAGCTACAAGTGCAGTAGATGTGCTGACCATTCTATCCTTCCCGTAGACTTCCTTCTGTTGAATCTGCTCCAACTCATAGGTTTTTAACACTCCATAGAGCCTGTCCAAAGAAATCTCACTCAGATCTCTAGCTTCTCTAATGGCAGTGATTCTATGTTCAAGATGAGCTGGCAGTGTTAAAAGGAACTTTTTGTTGACCTCCCTGATTGAATAATACTTTCCATTGATGTTCAGGTTGTTGATCAACGCATTGTACCTCTCAAACACTTCAGTAATTCCTTCTCCTGGATTTGATTTGAAATGTTCATATTCAGAGGTTAGGATTTCCAACTTGTTCTCCCTAACTTCCTTTGTGCCTTCATTAATCACCTCAATAGTTTCCCACATGTGTTTGGAATTTTTACAGTTCATCACATGTCTGTTCATCAAGGGATCAAGGGAATCAATTAATATTAATTGAAGGCTGGCATCCAAGGAGGCTTCTTCCTTCTCAGCAGGAGTAAAATCTTCAGGCTCTTTTGGATAGGTTCTAGCTTCAGTAGTCACCACACCATCTATTATTACCTCCGGTTCAATAACCATCGGAGTTTTTATACCCTTCTTTAACAAGTTTGAATATTTGGGATTTGCAACTTGTAAAAATAATAGCATCTTCTTCTTCCACATGATATAATTCTCTTTATCAAATTGTGGAATTTTAACGGTTCCAACTTTATGTGAAGTCATTATGAATTTTTGAATAAATAAAAATTCAAGGAGTTGAAAAATCACAAAAGTCTAGGATCTTGATTTGTTCGTTAATCAGAAGGCTCTGATACCAATTGTTAGGTCCCAATGTGTTTGTAGAAGGGGGGTTGAATACAAACGTTACCAAATAATCGAATAAAATGCGGAATAAAAAATGTGAAACAAAATTCAAGTTAAATAAAAATATTATTAAACTTGAAATGTGTTACAACAACTGTATCGATTACAAGGTATTAATCTCAAATCAATTATCACAAATCTAGAATAAATTCGACATGAACTTTTTCTATTTTTGCAATAATTAGAATCAAATGCTAAACGTGATTTGAGATTAAGTTCTAGGAATTTTAATCCGCTAGATTGATACACAAGAACAAGATAAATAATTCTAGTGGTTTGGATTTAACATTAACAAACTAGAAATTGATCTTGAATTTCTGCAGATGAAGAATGTTATATTTCAAAGGCGGCTGCTTTCTTTTGTTCTTGACTTGTGTGTATTTTGATTGAGTTAAAAATGATATGCTGCTTCTCTGCTTCTATTTAATCAATCAGCTGATTCAATTGAATTGGAATGACAATCCTTTAAGCTTGCAAGACTTTCGGTAGGACAATTGAATGAACTAGCAAGACAATCTGAATGAACTAGCATGACAATCAGAATGAACTAGCAAGACAATCATCCTCCTGATGTAACTTTCGGTGTGACAATTGAATATGGCCTAGCATGACAATCGGTATGACAATCCTGATTGTCATGCTAGTTCATTTTCAATTGTCTTGCTGATTTAATGCTTGAATTTAATCCAATTAAACTTCTGAAAATTCCTAAAATTCCTAGAATTAATTCAGAATTAATTAATCAATTAATTCAATTAATAAATAAATTATTCTTCGCAGATATAATTTATTTTCTTAATTAAATTAGATGACTCAATTAATTAATAGAGAATTAATTCTAGTCTTGAGCAGCAACCATTCTTCTGCAAATCTTCTGAAAATCACTGAAAATTATGAATCAATTCCACCACTTCAACGTTGACACTCGATGTACTGTCTGGTTCATGAGTGACTAACTTCCGTGACGTTTCTTCATGTCTTGACTCTGACACTTTGATTTTCTTCAGATTAAATCCTTGTAATTAATTGATACTCTGACGAGATCTCTGTCACTTGATTAAATCCACGATCTTGATTTATTATCACTGAGGCATGATCAACTTCTTGAACTTCTTCCAGTGAATTAACTCCTCAAGTCTGTAGATGAACATTGTCTCTGAATCCTTTGACAGATATTACTTTGCGAGATCTCTTTGACGGTCGATCCACTATTTACTTATTACATTCTTATTTGAGTTGAGTTGAATCCTCGAATATACAAATAGGTCTATGACATATGACTTACACATCATTTTCAAAAAACTCCACCTGTTGGCCTTGAATGGAGCAGTTAACCACCATTTATGTAACGCCTGAGAAATTACGCTTGTATTATATCATATTAATGATAAATTATGTGTTTTAATATGTCATTAATGTGTAATTAGCTATAAACCCCTAATTGTTACGTGCTATGTGTATTATGTATTATTCGGGTACTTTCAGGGTATTTTTCAGATATTTTATTTTGTAAATAAAGCCTTCGTATCAAAAGTTATACAACCCGAACTACGATTTTATAGCTAATATTTCAAATAAAATAATTGACCTTATTTTTTGTAGAACGGCTTGTACCATCGCATTATTCTGAACATCCATATATTTTATAAGTTTTCTCTTTTCGCGAAAAATGACTTTTGCGGGCCCCATTGGATGTTAAAACCCCCACAAAAATCACATTTTTATTTTTATAAAATTATAGGACTTTCATTTATACTATTTCTTTGTATTTTTGAATTATTCACAATTTTTGGCATATGTATCGTATATATTAATTATTTAAAAATTAAAATTTAATACTAAAAAATTATGAAATTAGGGGCCAATTAATTTTAAAAGATGTTTAATTAGGGCCTAAATTTTTATTAGAAGTATTATTTTACTTACTATAAATAGCCTAATTTTTATTTAATTATTATTAATTAATTACTAAAAAACATAAAAATATATAAATTCTCTGAAATTCGGGTCGGGTATTCCAAGGTCGGGTCGAACAATCAAGCAGTGATTTTGGACTGATTTCTGCATCAAATCGATCGATGTGAGTATCAAAATTGATCCCCTTGATATGATCTTTTGATTTCTGGTGTTAATTTCATGTTTTAATTCGTTGTTTTTCAATTTTAATTTCTAGGGTTTATACCCGAATTATGACTTTTTGATTCTAGGGTTATTAGGATGATTTGATGATTAAGATAGCTTCCTGGTGTTGTTTACAATCGATTCATGCTAATTAGTTTAACAAACGATTGCTTGCACTGTTAATTCGATATCTGGGGTTTATGCTAATTTTCAATTGATCGTGTTTGATTTTAAAGATAGCTGAGGTTAGTAAGAGGTTAGGGGTTTAATTATAGATGTTACAGGCTTTATTTTGAGCTATTAATCTCGAGTTTTCATGTACGATTCTGTAAATTCAAAGTTTGGCCGGAATTGATGTCGGTTTGATCGGAGATGTAGTTCCGGGGATGATTCTGGTGATGGAATGGTAGATTTGAGATGTTGAACTGATTTGCAATCGATTCCAGCTAAAAAAATGACCAAACAATGCTTGTTTTGGCCTGAATTTGGTTGAACGGAGTTCGTAAAACCCACCGGAAACTGAGAATTTTTCGGTGAGTTCTTCCTGACCCAATTTTTCGATGAAAACCCGGTTTTGATCCGTTTTTGTCAGAAATAGTTTTCTAGACAAGTGTTTCTGGAATTTTATTTTTATTTTTATTAATTATAAAATTCAGTTTTATTTATTTTATAAATTGATTTATTAATTATTTAATTAATTAATTTATATTATAAATAATTCTAAAATATTTTCTAAAAATCAGAATTATTTATTTCTTTATTTATTTAATATTTATTTAATAGTTAATAATTATTTAAAAATGATTAATTATTTTGATAATTAATCAAATAATTTTCAATAAATTATAATAAATTTATTTTAATTACAAAATGTATGGAAAAATCATTTTTAATTCTGATTTTCCCAAATAATTATTTAAAAATACTTTTCGGGTTTAATAATAAGTAATGATAGGGATAAATAAATCCTGATTGTGTAATTAAATATTACATTAATTATACATGATTTGGGCTGCTAGGCCCAATAAGAAGATGTATGATATTCAGACCAAAAAGGTTAACACGTTGATCGGGCCTGATAGACCAGATCAGGCCTGATGGAACAAGGAAGGCCCAAAACCCTGATTATTAATTAATTTCGTAATTAATTAATAAGGGAGAAAAACAGCTATTAAGATAAGTCCCAGTGGGGATATAAATCCTTGTAGATTGGCCTCCAAGGAACCTCATGGGATAAGGAATCAGCTTCCTACTTTCTAGGACTCCAAAGTCCATTCTAATTCAGAGACTTGACCACCAACTCTCCTATACCAAGTCCAATTCAAGGACCATCAACATCTATATAAGGGGCCTTACCCCACAATTAGAACTACATTTTTTTGCTTGATTTTCTAATTCATAGAGATACGTAGGCATTTCGTAAAGGCAGAGTTAAGCTACGAAACACGAGAGCAGCCATTAAAGGCCTTGAGCTCCCGAACCTTAGTAATAAATACAGCAAATAATAACCTTAGTTTTTTATCCATAACATTTGGCACCGTCTGTGGGAATGCACAACAACAACCATGGCGAAAACACGGAGAACAATTAGAGCCCTTGAAGGAGGAACACCAACGGGGACAACCCAAGTGATTTCTTCAACTGTGGAGGTACCTCTTCATTCTACTTATGGAACCACGCAAGGAGAAGCCCAGATAGGGGCAACTAAATCTCAGCTACAAGGGACGATTCCCTCGGCTACTCAAGGTACGAATCCCCAAGTTCAACAATTACATGCACCTGTGAATTCTCGACCCATCGGGTACGAATATTCAACTGTTGTAAGTACTAACCCCCCTTATGGGATGCCCCTTTACCCCGAGATTGGAGGAAGTGGACATGCTGGACGGAGTGAAGTGCGAGGGCGATCGCCCCCATACATACGAGGTTTGGCTCCTATCCCTGAGGAACATGAATTTTCTGGTCCTTACACTGAGAGAGCCTCCGAATCTTCGGATGATGAAGTAGCCCTAAGAAGAAGACGTGCTGGCAAAGAGCCAATGGCTAATGGTAGCCAACATCCTCAAAGCACCCAAGGGACGAATCCCCAAGAAGTGCAGGAAAGGATCAGGGCCCACGAGGCTGAGATTCAAAGGCTGAGGCGCAACTTGGAGGTGTACCAGACCACCAGACCCCCACAACCTCCTAGGGGGAGAAATCCTCCTCCTATCATAGACCTGGATGGTCCAATAGAGAGAAGGGTTATTGTCCCAAGGGCTGATCCAAGAAATCTTCTTCCCCTTGGAGATCCTGATGATCCTACTCCGCCCTTCACTGAAGAAATAATGAATGCCCATATCTCAAGAAAGTTCAAGATGCCAATTATCAAAGCTTATGATGGCACGGAAGATCCCGCTAATCATGTTAGGGCATTCTCTAATGCACTGCTATTGCAGCCCGTGAATGATGCTATTAAGTGTCGGGCCTTTCCTCAAACCCTGTCGGGTATGGCTCAAAGGTGGTATAGTCGTTTACCCCCAAACTCTATTGGGTCATTCAGAGAATTAAGTCAGGCTTTCATTAAACAGTTTATCAGTGTTAGAGTGCATGAGAAAAGTTCAGCATCCTCCATGAGCATTGTACAGGGAGCAAAGGAATCCTTGAGAGAATACCTGAATCGTTTGACAAAGGAGGCTTTGAAAGTCCCGGACCTTGATGACAAGGTAGCCATGATAGCACTGCAACAGGGAACTAGGGATGAATTCTTCAAGATGTCTTTGGTGAAATGCCCCCCTTAAAGCATGTTGCAGCTCCAAGATAGAGCCGGGAAGTACATCAATATTATGAATATGTTGTGCACTTGATGATTACCTAAACAAAACATCTAAGTAGATTTTACTTAGTGAAATAATGTAGCACTCAACGGATAAGAATTATAGTCCCGACGGATAACTCAGTTTGAGTACCGATGGATGAGTAATTTATTATCCATCGAGTGAGTAGCTTATATAATGATAAGTTTGTAGCACAGTATTGTATGCACCTTTGTATAGAATCTGTAGTAGCATATAAGTCATGTTGACTTTAACTAGATATGCAGAATAGGTTAATTAACTGTACATAAACAATGTCTTGTAATTCTGTATAAGTGAAATGAAGTCAAGTGCCAAAATAGCTATCAACGGATGCTTAACAAAGCTTCGACGGATGATCAAATGACTCTCAATGGATGTTCAAAATAGCAGTCGACGGATGATCAAGTAAGTCATCGACGGATGATCTGAAAGTCGACGGATGATAATATCAAGATTTAAACATCAGTTGAATAGTGAAAGCTGACACACAGCCGTCGAGATTGGATACAAACACTGTGGAAGCCTATTAACTGGGTCATAGAGGACGAAAAGCAGCAAAGAATAAGACTGTTAGATTTTATATTTATTCAGTTCTTTTGACTTTGTAATCTTGGTAATATATATAAACCAAGAGAGTAGAAAATAGAAAACTAACTAAGAAAACTAAGTGAGCTTAGAAACAAACACAGAGAAATCTTTGTAAGCACTATCTTTAGCATTTCCTGTGTTCTTAGTTGTTCAATCTTGTAAAAGCAGCTGTGAGCATTTCTGCACACAGAGTTCTCTCGATATATTAATATATATCTCTGGTGGAATTGTTTAAATCCACCAGAAAGTTTTTAAAGACTCTTGTTTTTAATTACTCTTGTTTTGATTCATTAAAGTTTATATTCCGTATTGTGCTAATCAAAACAGATATATCTATAATCGAGTTGAACATTTTTATTTCAAGAAAAAGATAAAGAATTCCATTCAACCCCCCTTCTGTAATTCTTGCTATATTGTTAAGGGACTAATAATTGGTATCAGAGCAAGCTCTTAATCTACAAAGAGTTTAAAGATCAAAACAATTCAGCAAGATGAACAAGAAAGATGTTGGAATTAAGATTCCTTTTCTGGATAAAGATAATTACTATCATTGGAAGGTAAAGATGCATCTTCATATGCTTTCTCAAGATGAGGCCTATGTGGACTGCATAGAAAGAGGCCCTCATGTTCCAATGAGAGCTGCAACAGGAAATGAACCATCAGTTCCAAAGCCAAGGCATGAATGGTCTGATCCTGATCTTGAACAAGTCAGGAAAGATAAAAAGGCCATGAACATTCTGTTTAATGGTGTAGATGCAGATATGTTTGATAACATCATCAACTGCAAGACTACCAAGGAAGTTTGGGACACAATACAGATAATCTGTGATGGTACTGAGCAAGTAAGAGAAAATAAAATGCAGCTCCTGATTCAGCAATATGAGCATTTTCACAATGAAGAAAGTGAGTCACTCACTAACATTTTTAGTAGATTCCAAAAGCTACTAAATGCTCTTAAATTGCATGGAAGAGTCTATCAGACTAAAGACTCCAATCTGAAATTTCGCAGATCTCTTCCAAAGGAATGGAAACCAATGACAGTCTCATTGAGAAACTCACAAGATTATAAGGAGTTTACTTTGGAGAGACTGTATGGTATTCTGAAGACCTATGAGCTTGAAATAGAGCAGGATGAAAGAATGGAGAGAGGAAAGAAGAAAGGAGGATCCATTGCACTAGTTGCTGAATTGGAAAAGGAGAAGGAAGTGAAGATGGAAGCTGTGGAATCAACTTCAAAGGCCTGTGAAAGCAAGGGTAAAGGGCTAGCTGCAGAAAGTGAAGATTCTTTGAGTCAAGATGACATGGAGGACATTGATGAGCACCTAGCATTCCTTTCAAGAAGATTTGCCAAGCTCAAGTTCAAGAAGAACTTTGGAGCTGCCAAGCCAAATAGAAACATGGTGGATAAGTCAAAATTCAAGTGTTTCAAATGTGGCTTGGCAGGGCATTTTGCAAATGAGTGTAGAAAGTCAGATTCTAGTAAGAAGAGATTTGAGTCTGTGGATTATAAGCAAAAATACTTTGATCTACTCAAACAGAAGGAAAGGGCTTTTATTATACAAGAGAATGACTGGGCAGCTGATGGTTTGGATGAAGATGAGGAGATCAGCTATGTCAATCTAGCCCTTATGGCCAAGTCTGATGAAACAGAGACAAGTTCCTCAAGCAATCAGGTAATTACTACAAACCTTGCATATTTATCTAAAGCTGAGTGTAATGATGCAATAAATGACATGTCTACAGAATTGTATCATTTGCGTGTTACACTTAAGTCCCTCGCTAAAGAAAATGCTAAAATCAAAGAAAACAACTTGTTTTTGAGTGAGAGGAATAATGTGCTTGAGTCTCAGTTTGTTGAGTTTGAGAAACTAAAAATTGAGTGTAGAATTGCTAAGGAGGAATTAACTGAGTCCTTGAAAAAGGAAGAAATTTTAAAGAAGCAGCTCGATCGTGAACAGGAGGTGATTAAAGCATGGAAAACATCCAGAGATGTTCATGCTCAAATCACCAAGGTTCAAGGAATTGAGTCCTTTTGTGATGAAGCCTGGAAAAAAATAAGAGAGA